>NC_080671.1:81501677-82134369 GCF_030247195.1 Topomyia yanbarensis
CTGATGTGCTTCTTCGTTGGTTGTTATAGCTTTGAATCGCATGTGTCCGTAACGACAGGTTGCTAGGTATCATTTTCGAAGCTAACAGAATGCATCACAACTGAAGAAAGCTTACTTGCGAAGCGCGAACGATCGGTTCACGATGCAATTTTTCCCATGCTTGTTCGCTTCATTCGCTTCATTCGCTTCATTCGCTTCATTCGCTTCATTCGCTTCATTCGCTTCATTCGCTTCATTCGCTTCATTCGCTTCATTCGCTTCATTCGCTTCATTCGCTTCATTCGCTTCATTCGCTTCATTCGCTTCATTCGCTTCATTCGCTTCATTCGCTTCATTCGCTTCATTCGCTTCATTCGCTTCATTCGCTTCATTCGCTTCATTCGCTTCATTCGCTTCATTCGCTTCATTCGCTTCATTCGCTTCATTCGCTTCATTCGCTTCATTCGCTTCATTCGCTTCATTCGCTTCATTCGCTTCATTCGCTTCATTCGCTTCATTCGCTTCATTCGCTTCATTCGCTTCATTCGCTTCATTCGCTTCATTCGCTTCATTCGCTTCATTCGCTTCATTCGCTTCATTCGATTCATTCGATTCATTTGATGCATTCGATTCATTCGATTCATTCGATTCGTTTGATTCATTCGATTCATTCGATTCATTTGATTCATTTTAGCCATGTCTTTCATTTTAATCATTTCATGTTCAGTCATTCTTTCTTATTTATTTCATTCAATGTGTTAGTTTAAGTCAATTTAATTTATCATTATTTTATAACTAGCTCATCTAATTTGATTGATTTATTTTATTCATTTTATGAATTTAATCACTTATTTGCTATTTTTTCTTCATATTTTTTTTATTTCATTTGTGTTTATAATTTTTTATAATTTATTCAGTTTATTCGTGTTTTTATTTAATCTAAGCATTTAGTTAA
Source organism: Topomyia yanbarensis (assembly GCF_030247195.1). Lineage (NCBI taxonomy): Eukaryota > Metazoa > Arthropoda > Insecta > Diptera > Culicidae > Topomyia > Topomyia yanbarensis. The sequence continues at coordinate 81,502,612 of NC_080671.1, forward strand.
TTTTTCTCATTTTGTCGGAATTATTCAGTTTATTTATTACACTTTTTTAATAATTGTTTTCATTTTTATTAATATTTTTATATGTTATATCTGTTTTATGCATCATATTTATTTTTTTCCATCTGTTTATTTTATTAATCTGAATCGTTTTAATCGCTTATTTTCTATTCGTTTAATTCATTTTATTAATTTGGTTTGTAGTATTGATTCTACTCATTTTATGAATTCGATTAATCTCTTCTTGGCATGAAAATATGTTTATATTAATTTAGTTATTTTTTTTTATTATAATTCATTTTCACTCACGTTATGCGTTTGGTTAATTGACGAATTTCGCAGTAAATTGTATTCAGAGTGGGCAACATCCTCTCAGATTTTAATGAAACTTTCTGTACAAGAGAACTTTGTTACAAAAAGCCACTTTGTATACTTTGTTTTTCTAAAAATGATCTAGACTGTCTTTTGAAAACTATACCAATTTTTTTTCAAATGGGTGCCTGTGGTACGCACGTGTGGGTGCCCGTGGATAGTCGCGAAGGGCTAAAGGATTTTTTACGTTGACAGGTTTGTCACGTGATCCTTCTTCAGAACTAAACAAGAAAATAAACAAGTAATTGAATACTTTACGGTTACGTCACAAATGAACTGAGTGTTCATTTTTGACAGTTCGCTTGTACTGTTGGACATGGACTTAGAAAAATTCTTAACGATTTGATTTGAGCGAATCGTCCACAAAATTTTTCTAAGTTCATGTAAACAGTACAAGTGAACTGTCAAGAAAAGTAAGGTTAACTGTGTCTGTGAAGAACCTAACAATCGAATATTTGTTTAATGACTTAAACTCTTTGGGATCATTCATAAATTACGTAACGCGAAAATTGCCCAAAATTGACTCCCCCCTCCCCCCATGTAACAAATCGTCCCCCTCCCCTATTACGTAACAAATACCTCGAAAAAAAAATTTTGTTCAGTAAAAACATGATACGTAGCGATCTAATACTATGTTCATACTATAGAGTTAAAACACGTTATAATAATTAGCAACAAGCAAAATATCATCAAGATAGCGTTAAAACACGTTTTAACTCGTAGTGTGAACGTAGTATTACTACCTCATATGACACAACATGTCACAACCCTCCCCCACTGCAGACACTTTATACACAGACTATAGAAATGTCAAAAATTGCAGCCAAACGGACTGTCAAAAAGTGCAGCCAAACGAGCATTAGGGGGTTGAGAGGAGAAGTGCAAGAGGAATCCCATTCAAAGCTTATGGAAGCTTCCGTGATGCCAGTTTACATTCATGGTTGCTAGTTTTACTGTTTTTCTCTCCGCTAGTCTGTTATATAAAGTGTCTGTATCCCCCACTAAACGCGTCACGTAATTTATGAATGGTCCCTTTTCAATATACTAAGTTGCAAAATTAGACAATATCTCCTAACAAACTGATTTTCATTGGATTCTAAGACGATTATGACTTTCATTGGTTTAGTTTTCGATAAAAAATACACTGAAAAAAATTCAGTTAGTCAAGCAAAAGCTTTTTTCCAAAAAAAAACTTTTTTTCCTTAAAAGTGCCCAACTTGAATTTTTGACGATAGGCAGGGAACATAATTACCTATCTTGGAACAAAATTTTATCGAAATCAAAGATGGTTTTTTTTTTGTAAATCGACTTTAAATTTTCAAAATCGATTTTTTTCATTGTAGGAGTCGATGAAAATTTTTTTCAAGATTTTTATTCAAAAATTTGACTAATTTTGTAAAAATCGCTTCTACCACATTTTTTTGTAGGATTTGTCATTTTTAGTCTAAATCCATCTGAAAAAAATGGTAAAAAAGTTTGACCCTTTTCAAAGGACAGTTTGAATCATTTTTAGAAAAACAAAGTATACAAATTGGCTTTTTGTGACAAAATTCTCGTCTACAGAAAGTTTCATTAAAATCTGAAAGCCAACATTTGTTCGAGTTGACGCGAAATTCGTCATTTAGTTAACTTTATTGCTTGTTTTAAGGAGGTTTTATTCGAACAGAACTCGAAGCTGTATTTACCCCATCCGCAGTTGAGTGCGTTCGTGGTTCTATAAACCAATGAATCAACAATAGACATGACACTAATGTATAAAGAAACGGCTTATCTTACTGTCAGGTAAATCAAATCCGGTTTTTAACAGTTATGTGTCCAACAAAAAAAACACCTTTAACAGGCCAACGAGGGTACCCAAGTACCCACAAATTGAAATGCTCATAACTATGGCTTCCTTTAACCGATTTGGACACTTTTAGATATTTCGGATTCAGGAACTCAGCCACTTTTTGATTCTGTCCAATAGAACCGGAATAATGGATCGAGTTTTTGATAATCCGGATTTTCCGGAGTAATGTTCCAGTACTAGGATATGATTTGTAAATTTTAATAATGTACTAGCAATATGAGTATCAAAACTCTTCAAATTGTCTCGGAAGTCTGTTTTTTATTGTTACGGGACCCTATGGCAAATTGAAAAATGGAATTGAAATGGAATGGTCACTCACGACCCCACGGGAATCTGCTCCGGAATGTCCGTTCAGGGGTCAAATCACCAAATGGTTCCAAAACCACGAGATACAGCCTACTGATGCAATTCCAAGAATTTTGATACCCATTTTGCTAGTAGTCCTTTGATGTCCGCAAATAGTACCCCAGCACTGGAACCTGCTTCCGGAAACCCAAATTCCCGGGAACCGAATGAAGTAACCCGATTCATATTTAATAAGTCCAAAAGTGGATGAGTTTCTGAATCCAAAACGGCCAAAAGTATCGAAATCGGTTGGATATTACCTTAGTTACGGGCATTTTAGTTTTGTGGGTACCCGGGTACCCACGTCGGCCTGTTACGTAGTAAAAAGAATCAGCAGCCCTTCCTCATTCCAACCCTTACTATATCAACAATATTATGAACCCAAAAGCTTGACTTAGTGAAGTTCTAAGATGTCACAAAGTTTCAATTTCCAGTTAACATAGGAATTTAATTAATTGAAACTTAAAAAAGTACCGCGTCGGACACACAACGGTTAATTGGAAAAATTAATTTTATTTGTGTGCAAAAATATACCTGGGATTTCGCAAAGCTTAATTGTTTCATTGCTCTTCGATTTATCAATTCAATTCATTTATTTTATTCACTGTATTTTATTCACTGTATTCAATTTATTGATTTTATTATTTTATCCAAATTATTTATTTGTTTTATTTATTTTGTTAATCTCGTTTATTTTTTTATTTTATTTTTTTGTTTCATTCATTTCATTCGACTTCTTCGTTTCATTCATTTCATCCATTTTAGTCAATTTATTCACTTATCAGTTTATTCATTTTGTTTTTTTATTTTATTTATTCTATTCAATTTGTCCATTTAATTCATTTCATTATTTTTATTCATTTATTCCACATTGTTCGTTTTGTTATTTTATTTATTATATTAATTTTATTTATTTAATTCATTTAGTTGATTCAATAAATGCAAATGGTTTAAGACATTTAATTGATTGAATTAATATAATCCAATTATTTAATTTAATGCATTTCATTCCTTTCCTCAGTTTACACATTTTCTTCTGTTTGTTCATTTTATTACTATTAATAATTATGATCAGTCAATTCTTTTTTTCTTTTTATTCAAATTGTTAATTTGACACAATTAATTGTCTTGTGTTTATTTAATAATGTTAATATTGTTCAATTTCTCATACTAAACTCTAAATTAATTTTATTGTTTTTTTTATTTCGATTATAGAGGTCCTTAAGGTCATTCGGTTTAGAAAAATCTCTTATGAGAAATTTCTATCCCTATGTGCGGGGTCGGGACTTGAGCCCAGTTGCGCTGCGTACAAGGCAATCGATTTACCAACTACGCTACGCCCACCCCCAATTTTATTGTTTATTTTTTTATTCCTTTTAACAATTCTATTCATTTTCGTTAATCTGTTAATTTTATTCATTGCACAAACTTCATACATTTTATTGCTTTTAATTATTTAATCAACTTTATTCATTTTCTTCTTTTATTGAATTCATCCATTTTATTCTTTTTTTATTTTATCAACTTCATAATTTATTCTCACTTTATTTAATTTTTCATTTGCTTTATTTCATTAATCATATTAATTTTGTTCAGTCATTCCTTTCATTCATTTTTTTCCAAACTGTTTGTTTCACTCAATGTAATATTTTTTTAAATATTGATTAATTCTTCATTTAATTAGGTTAACTAATTTGATATATTTATTTTATTAATTTAAGTGTGTTAATCATTCTACTCATTTTATGAATTTGGTAACTTGATTCATTGTTTTTGCTTTATCAATTTTTTAGTTTCATTTGTTTTATTGATTTCTATTTGTTCAGTTTATTCTAAGTTTTGTTTGTGCAGGACTCGAAACTGTGTTCATCCGATCTCTAGTTTGGTGCATATTTCACTTGAACTCTGCAAACCAAATAACCATAGTGATATGTGTAAGAAATGTCTTATCTCACTGCTAGTTAAGACATGAGAAGGATTAAGTCGGTTTTTCTTTTATATTAGATATCTTATTCTTCGAAAAAAGATCATAGTAGCCATCTGAGCCGCACGCGAAAATTTATTCACCCTCAACATTTCACTTCATTAAAAATTGAAATTCTCTTTATTAAAAATTGCAAGTTTCCTAGGCTAATTCTCATAAACTCAAACACCATTAAGCCTTTCAAGGCACACGACTGATATAACCAATAGGACAAAGTTAGAGAAATAGTCGACGCATTTTCTAACTTTTACTGCATCGAATATCTTCTAGATTAAAGTGAATAAAATACTGTGTAAGCAAAATTTCGCATCGATACTTTTCTTCTTCTTATTCTCCACTAGCTTCCCATATGACCGATGAATACCATCCTTACCGCACGCTTCGAAATACTCACGAATGTAGGCTGCACCGAAGTTTCCATCTTTGCCGTGCAAGCGACTTTGCCCCTGCAAATGAGAATGCGCCCGTTCGGTGCATGGTAGAGAAAGAGAATAATTAGTGTCCGTGACTGCGTTCCGGGAGCGATGCTGTTGGGGCATTTATGTGTACATATAAGCCGTCCGGCACGATACACCGCTATGCGAGCATGCGACGAAACTATAAATTTAAAGCCTACGAGATAGGCAACCAGCGGCACAATGGCGCAGCTGGCGATGTTTTCGAATTTAAACAGCTTGCTTGTCTTTCTTCGGCAAGGGGAAGCTTAAAGTTTTGCTCTTGAATCTGTTCACTTTCGTTCATACTTTTTGAACGCAGCAGAGAATAGCACATACCTAAGCCACACGAAGTGAATGTGTTATCCTACTTACATTCTCGTCTCCTGCTGAATGGCCGTGGTCGGCAGCTGCTGTGGTGGAACGGAAGGGACGCTTGTTTTGACGGGCAGTTTTCGACGCACCGACGACGATGCGGATGCTGGTGGTATCTTCGTACCATTCTTGCGATCCATTACCAGTGCTGCTGAGGTGTGATTGTGGAAGGTACATAGACCTGCCCGCAACGACACTCACCGGAGGAGATGCTCCATTGACTCTGAAATGGATGACAAAAGGGTGGGTGGATTAATTAAATGATAAGGTGAAAAGCGAAGCATAAACAAACGATTGAGAACAGTTTGTTGGTGAAATCCCAAAACTCGTTTCATTAAGTATTCTGAGAGAATTTTTAGACGGCTACGTATTAGTGACTAGTCGTCTGCTCGTGCGAAGCTTTAGTTCAGTTCATGTGTTTATCAGTCAAAATTGTTTCAAATGTACATCAAAGTGGCGGTTTAAAAGCAGGCTAACTAACAAAATTTATAAACGTTGATAAATTGATAATTTAAAGTAGGAGTTTTTTTCTATTAGAATAATTCATTCAATCGAAAAAGAACTTTTTTATTTCTTGACACAACTACGTTTACATACATTATCGAACAGATGACGTAGACAAACTCGAATCATGGGCCCTAATCAACATCCTATCATTTTAGCTAATGTGTTGATCAAAGATGTCTGTGAATAACGGCTTCCAATGGGTAGGGTAATAACAGGAACAGAGTGCAAATATGCTCATCACCCTATATCAATCAATTGGATAAATAAATTTCGTTTCTTTGAACTGATAAATCACTCCACTCCAGCTGCAAATGCAACACATTTCAGCAATACTTCAATCATTGCATGCTATTTGTCAGCAGAACTCACATACGCATACAACGTTCAATATAATTCGCAAATCCAAGGGACCGCTGACTCACACCATCCCCGATTATCGAGAAAGCGCCACACCATGCCAACACTCTGTTGCTCTGTAGCTGCCGCACACGCCTTCAAACCATAAATCGCGTGATTTATGGGTGGCGAAACCATTCGGCTTTTTTATGATTTAATTGAAAAACCACAAATGGCACTTACATGCCACACTTTTGCAGTCCATTTATCAGCTGGCAAGATCGAGAGAGGAAAGAACATTCCAAACGGAACAAGTTAATTCCTAATCCATATGCAACCATCCCCAATGCATACAACAAGTTGTGTGAATTTAGATACAGGCCAAAGGTTTGATTCCAGTGAATTTATGCACATTTCTCAAGTGGCCGCCGAATAGGAATGTGTTCGTGGAGAAGTTGAAGGGGGCTGGTTTAACTCACTGTCGTGAATAGACTAACTTCTGAGTATTAATTATGTTTCTAATTGCCACAAGTTAGCGATGTCGAAGATGAGATTACAATGTTGCAATCCGCAAATAATTAATTGGATTCAATCGTTTTATGTGGCCGTCCGTTCTTATATACAAATACTTATTTAAAGAAAGAAGTATGTTTGAGCGATATTTTTTTAGAATTAACCTACTGGAGCTGTAGAGATAGGCTTCCCCGTCAGAATCACTCGCTAGAATTGCAGACGAGAAGGGAAATGTCTAAAACACTGCTTAAGGCTGATTGCAGCGCGCCGTGATTCTGATTGTGATACTCATTGTACGGTTCAGATATGTGCGGGCGACTTCACGATCTCGTGTATCATCGCGAAGTGCTTGAACGTTTGTGTGTTAACATGTTCGATCGCGTGGGCGTTTATATGTCGCGTGTGTTAGCATTCGATTAGGGCATTTGCATATTCACGTTTGAATGACCGTGTGCTGACCGTGAATCTGACACTTAATTTTTAGTGTATGGTTCAGATGCTAGAAGAAAGTTTCCCCATATCAATATAATTCCCTGTCATGTCGTCAGGGAACGTGTTGTCTAATGAATATGAGCGTCAGTTTTTTTTTTGGTCCAACTGAAGACATGGACCCAGACTGCTAGAGCCAAGAGTAGAGATTTCCGTACGAAACCGATGTATTATCGCGCGAACATGAGCATTTGCATGTTCCCGAGACTGTGTTTATGAGTTTATTAGTTATTAGCTAAAACATTCACTTAAAGGGTTAGATACCTTTTTATTTTTTCCAGAAATTGATTTTTTTATTATTTTATCTGAAAGTACAACTTTTTGAGAACTTTCATAGAGATCCGATCAATAGATTGAAAGTTACATCGCTTCGAAGCGCGCCTCGTCTACCAAGAGCAGTGTTAACTTAAAATTTCAAACTCGATTATCACGAAATTTCGTTTTTCCAAAAATGGCTTTTCCGTGAGCACGATTGCCGAAAAACCACTCAACCGATTTATTTTATTTTTTTTTTTTTTTAAATTGATCGTAATGAGTTTTTCTCGTACCTTAACGATTCCTTTTTAAGACATAATCACGGTGTATTTATTAGAACAATTTTATGCAAAAAAAATCAGCATCTCTGAAACTTCGGAAAATAAAAGAATGGGCTTTCCCCTTTCATATGAAACTAAGATCGAAATAATCCGTCGGGGGGTCCAGAGCAACTTTTTTTTTTAAATTTTTATTCGTAACAATATAGGTTTTACTACTGGAGATAGTGCATATTTCTGTCCCTAGATGGTGCTTTATACATACGAACAACACTAAAAGTGAGAATTTGATAGAAAATTTAATTTTCTACAAGTTTGTTGATCACTAAAAATTGATCTGAAATCATCCGAAAAAGTTGTTTAAGATTTTAACAAAGTTATATCTAAGATAGTTTCACATGAGGCCTAGTGGTTTGGAAATATGTTTTCTCGCACTTATTACATTTCCAAAAAAAATAATTGGGTTTAGTGGCATGAAAATATTAGACGGGATTCATTACGTTGACAATTCTAATTGAACTTCTGAAAATTAGGATGTTTGACAGAGTCAGAAAACTATTTGTGCTTTTGGTTTGTAATCTTTCCCGATAGGTTCGAAGGGACTACCATTCATCGGAAGGTATTGCTTGGTTACAACGGTTTGCTTACATTTATGTTTTGTTACACGGGTTTTTTTAGAAAGGACCATACGTCGTATAATCTAGGTTATGATAGCTAAGGTTAGCTAATTCCGTTCAAGACGAAATGTCGGGACACACCGTTTCTAATTTAACGCAAACCACAGCTATAACTGTCCAAATTAGTGGTTAGTGTGAAATGATTTATTCAAATTTTCTTCGCAAAGCATATTGTGGCAGTTGGACTTTACGGCCATTTCCTATCAATTATGCGAGATGTCGTTACTAAATTGATCCTAGATTATACGATATGTATTACTTTTGAAAACAAAATATGATTTGAGTACAACAATAATCTTATATGCATAGAAGTCCTCGAATATATCCCAAAAAAATTATCTTGATCCAAAAACTCAAACTCCAAAAACTCAAAGTTCACTGTTTGTCACATTGAGTTAATTTTGAAAACGGATAATCAGCGTTTTTAATCCGCGAAATATTGCAATGGTGCGTTAAAAGTTTTATTGAGTTTGTTCAAATATAAAGGTTAAAGTTCAGGACAAGTCAATTTTATATGAAGATGCTAACAGAGTAGGAGATTCATGTAAGAATAGTTATCAGTCATCCCTGAGAACAATCTAAAAAATGAAAAAGAAGGCATACATAATTGAAAAGGCTGTTTCTGCGGGAAGAATCACTTACCATCATGAAAAAAGAATATGTATATCATACTAGTTTGGTCAACACTTATCTAAAACTTCTCATCCCAATAATATGAATGGTGCCTTGTATCAGGAAATTATAATTTTCAGCTAAAAGATGACTTTCCAAGCTCTCAAATTCCGCTGAATTCACTATTGAACTAAACACAACTATTTGGCAAATAAAAAAGTGCTTGTGAATTGACAAACCAGTCCTCTGTGTCTTCTGTGAAACTAACTTAGACTTAGAATTCGTTAAAATATTAAACTACTTTTCGGGATAATTTCAAATCGGTTTTTAGTTGGTAACAAAGTTGTAGACAATTAAATAATCTATCAGATTCTCACTTTTAGTGTTGTTCGAATGTCTAAAGCACCATCTAGGGACAGAAATATGAACTAGTTCCATTGTAAGATCTATGTTTTCACGAAAAAAAACTTTAAAAAAAAGTTGCTCTAGACCCCCCGACGGATTATTTTGATTTTGGTTTCAAATGAAAGGGGAAAGCCCATTCTTTCATATCCTGAAGTTTCAGAGATGCTGATTTTTTTTTGCATAAAGTTGTTAAAAAAAGACACCGTGATAATTTTTTATTTTGGAGATTTTTTAGGAAAAACTTTCCCGAATGCAGGAAAAAATATTATTTATTCAACTAATCGTTGAAGTACGAGAAATACTCATATGCCAGCGGAATTTTTTGAGTTTTGGGATTGTAGTTGATTTATTGGTCTTCAATCGTGATCACCGTGAACCTCTTAAATTCAAAAGGGTTACGGGGAAAAAGCCGTAACTCCGCCAATTATCAACATATTTTTATAAACTAATGCTTGTTTTTTCAATAAAATATTTACTACCAAAATACTATCACTCAAATAATTGTAATCAAATGCGTGGATGATCGCGAAGGTCTTAAGTGTTTGTATGTTCACGTGCTGGATGTTAGAAGAGAGTGAGATTCCCCATATCATTAAAGCTCCCGGTCATGTCGCCATGGAACGTGTTATTTAGTATGGGTATGAGTGTCATTCTAATCGTCATTGGTCCAATCGAAGGTATGGACCTATGCTTCTAGGGCCGAGGATAAAGAACTTTCGGACGTGACCGATTCATGAACGTGCGAGCACATGTGTTTGTTTGAGACCGCGTTTATGAGTTTAAACGTGCTAAAATGATCACTCAATCACTGGAGTGTTTCATGTAGGGGAATTATGGTTAAAACCGACACCTTAAGCTTAACACTTTTTCTAAGCTGCCACAAAACCAATAAAATTATAATTTTTATGCAGAATTCTTCTTCAGAAAATTCTTAACAAGACTTAATTTTTTCAGCGCTTCAAAAAATTAATTTCATTAAAAAATATTGGTTGTAAAACTTGGAAAACAAAGTGACTTTTTGTAAGCACTGCGGGTAAAACCGACACTCCATAGGGGTAAGATCGACACCCCCTTTAAGTTATTTTCTCTCCACTTTATTAAAATCTTTATCTTTATTAAAAATGAGATATATGCGTGATTAATAAAGTGTGAGTATGTATGATGCAAATATGTGCTTTTTATTGCTTCATCATGTAGTGAGGGGAAGAAAGTTCGAAAGCGTAGTACTATAAATAAGAGTATTTTATGCTATAGGATTATTTATTGATATGAGTATTTCCAAATAATCCTTGCGCACATCATTGCAACCTCCAGTGTCATTTTATTTCATAAGAGAAGATTTTCAAGCGCTCTACGTTCTGCTAATTGGATTCATTCACTTATAAGTGACACACACACTTCTTAGTAAAACTATCTTTTTCAGATTTGATTTTTCGGACTCTGATCATCAACGATCTATTGGGGTATACATAATATCATTGTCTCATTGTGATAAAATTCGTCTATGACAAACCAAGAGAACACTAGAAATTCGGTTTGATGACCTTTTTGCAGAAATAGCAAAAGCTTCGTTAGAATCAGATAAGAAAAAATTCCAATCTTTGATTTTTAAAGAGACTTACAAGAAATAAACACAATAAAAGTATTTCTGTGTATTTCTGCTAATACTATAGTGTTCTAATAGGCTAATTGAAGTGTCACAAAGATCCCCAGTATTTTGAAATGAATCGCAACTATACACAACCATCTTAACAGGGTGTCGGTTTTACCCTAACCATAGGGTGTCGGTTTTACCCCAACAGCGCACATTTTTTTATAAAAGCAATTAAAAATATTGAATTTTTCAAACTCGTCTTCAATGCACCTAGTTGATCATAGGACAGGCCTATAATAATAGGTACTGAAAAATGGGGTGATTTGAAAAGCTTTCGTTCGATTAAAACCTTAAAATCTACCAACGAAATTTTACATCCAGACGAGTATGAACGCTGCTGTCGAATGTTTTGTTAATTTTTATGACATTCGGCGCACTAACGTAAATCCAATTTTTCTTCAAATGCTCTAAATTAACGTACTAATAATATTGTATCATTATGAAATGAATAAAAATTTGATTTCTAGGAAAAGTTGTGGGGTGTCGGTTTTACCCACAGTGTCGGTTTTTCCCACAATTCCCCTATGAGATATCGTGGGCGTAGTTGTGCGTGGATGAAGCTTAAGCGTTTGTATGTTATTGTTTTTATCGCGTCTCCTAATGTATATGTAATTTCGCATAGATAAATTCGATTTTATAACCGTGTGGCAATTCTCATTTTCGCGTGTTCTTAAATGATGAAGCGCGGATCGTTAATCTGAAACTTAATTTTTAGTGTATGGTTCAGATGCTAGAAGAGAGTGTATAAGCGTCATGATCGCTCGAGCGGTGGGTTGATGCTTGAGACCGCGTTTGTAAATTTATAGATGCTAAAACGTTGACATAATTACCGGGGTGTTTTATTGCTGGCGGGCGATGTGTGGATGATTGCAATTGCATGTTCGCGTTTGTGCTATCGCGAAGGACACAAGCATTTGTACGTTTGTAATGGGAGAGATTGTGAATGTATTTGAGAGAATATGTAATTGATCGTGCTAGTGTTAGTATAATTCTTATTTTAGATTCAGTAATAGAAGGAAACACAACATGCCGAATAAAGATAAAAAAGATGGAAAAAGATTAATTAGAAATGTCCAAATTGACCCGTATTGAGGCCTTTTATTGGATTACTAGTTAGCGTTGACATATAAATACGAATTCTTTCTTTTAATCAACCTTTAAGGATGTAAGGAGTACAACTAGCACAAAAAAATATTTGAATTTGTTAATTACTTATTAGTTGAGCAATTCCACGAAGATCCGTCCGAAAATCTCAAAAATCGTGACCGACCATCTTAGATTCCGATAAAATTTTACAGGTTCAACAAGCATGGAAGACTAAACATTTTCTACAGTCAATAAGGTTATTTTGACTCAAGTGCAATTTTTTAAAAGGACGTAGACGTTTCTACGCGCAATAATTTCAATTTTTTTGTTCGGATACACTATTTTATACAGTAAGACTATCTAAAAACGAGTTACAGGTAATGAATACTTCTGCACGAAAAAAAATATTCACTGAAAAAAATGTGTCATTTTTCACAAAAACAAAAATTTATGATAAAAATTCAAATTGCAAAAAAACATTTTTTCCAAATTTTTATATTTTGTCAACAAAAATCTAAAGTGAAAAGAAACATTTTGAATGTAATTTCATGATGGGAAATTATCAGCAAAAAAAGATACATGTATATACATGATTTTAATTAGAGAATATAAATCTAAGTATCATTTTAAATCAAAATGCATTTCAAATGTCTTCCAAATTTGCGATAGTTTTCGAGATATTTGGAATTTTGCTCCAACAAAAACAATTAATTCATGTAATTATGTCCTTTTTAAAAGTTATTCCCGTTACCCCATCATAAATTGTCACAAGTCTAATGTTCATCGTTTTAAAGACATAAAAGAAGCTTTTTCAGTGTATTTGGATCATGGAGAAGCTTTTAATAAAAAAAGTTTTCTTAACAACTTTTAACAAATTTTTATAATTCATACTATTTGCAGTCAAAAGTGCAATTTTATTTTTGAATATGATTCTAAACGCCATTTTAAATCAAAATGCTTATAACAAAAATTTTCTGAAATGTAGTAGTTCTCGAGATATTTTAAATATTGTTTTAACAACACAATTATATTGTTTTATTACGACCTTTCCCGAAGTTATTCGCGTTTCGATGGAAACTTTTTTATTAAAGGCTTCTCCATAATTCAAATACACTGAAAAAGCTTCTTTTATGTCTTTAAAACGATGAACATTAGACTTGTGACAATTTATGATGGGGTAACGCGAATAACTTTTAAAAAGGACATAATTACATGAATTAATTGTTTTTGTTGGAGCAAAATTCCAAATATCTCGAAAACTATCGCAAATTTGGAAGACATTTGAAATGCATTTTGATTTAAAATGATACTTACTTTTTTTACCTATACAGGATGTTTGTTTCATGGTTAAGAATCTCTCGAGGGGTGATTGACTCTCATATTTGGAGAAAAAAATGTTCTAATTATAGCACCAATCTCAACCGTTTCAGAGTTATTGAACTTTTGGTGTAAAAAACTTATTTGTTTTAAAATACCTCTAACTCAAGCAGTATGCTTTGTATTTCAAATCTTTTAGTTCCATTCGAAAGGTGAAAAAATTTCCTATCGAATGATGTTCTCATATCTTTCAGTTAATTAGTTTTAATTACGTTTTAGTTGTGAAGTAATTAAAAGTTAGTGTATTGAGGAGGTTTTTGTTAATTTTGTCAAAATCATGAATTATGATTATAGCTCTATCCATTATTCAAAAGTTGGGTATACGGACGATTCATAATTTGTTCCTCAACATGATATTCCTATCTCTTCTAATTTCATTGTAATTTCATTACTAAACTTTTTCTATAATCGACTTGCAAGTGGTTAAATGACTCTTATCTAAAACATATGCTTTATATCATTATTTCCAAGGTTTCTTTGAAAACTTAAGAAAATTTTCTATCGATGTTTGTAAAAATATCTCTTAGTTAATGATACTAAATGACTTTTTACTAGTAAAATAGCTCACAATTAGCGTCTTTCGAGGAGGTTTGTAACTATTCTGATTATTAATCAACAAAATTTATTATTACTATTGTTCATTTGGTGCCCTTTATCATTCTCTATAACTTGTTGTTTGACACATTATCCCTATCTCTTTTCATTTCGCTGCTATTTAATAGTTAGCACAACATGACCTCACCACAAATGTAGTGGGTTCGAAATCGTTGTTTTTGCTTTGCGAAACTATATGATAAAAATGATTTTGCGTCGAAACAAAACGAGATAATTGAATGGAATCAAAAAAAGAATTGCAGAACTTGCCGAGACGCATTATTTTCATTATAATAATGGTAATGTTATGTTTTATTCACTATTTTAGAAAAATAACAAAAATGCTAATAATAACACTAACTTTAAACTAATTTATTTCTAAAAGAATATTTAATTCACTTAACTGAAAGGTATTAATATGTTTTTCTCTGTAAAATTTTCTTGGCTTTCGAATGAAAAGAAGAAAAGTACAATAGGTACCATACTTTTTCAATTAGAGCTAGTATTAGTGAAAATGAAATAAAAATATCCAAGTTCAATAGCCCAAACACATGAAAACAAGAAAAGATAAGTGTATCATGCCAAAAAACGAATTGTGCAGCTTTCCAATACTAACAATATGAATTATTAAAATGATTATGTTAACTATTAAGACTATTAACTATTGAGATTTAAGGTTACTTAAACTCATTAGCTGAAATATGTGAGGGAATCACTCAATGGGAAATTTTCTCACCTTCCCAATTGACCTACAAAAAATTGAAATACAAAGTATTCTTTTTGAGCTATTTTAAGATAAATAAGTTTTTGACACAAAATGTTCAACAACTTTGTAACGGTTGAGATTCGATGGTATGTGTAGAACGATTTTTTTTTCTCCAAATATGACAGTTAATCAAGCCCTCGAGAGATTCTTAACCATGAACCAAACACCCTGTATAAAGTTAAAAATAACAATATTAACAATGAAAAAAAATTGCGTCGCAAGGGTTAAAACTCGTCAAAATGTCAGTAAATGCCGTTAACGACAATTTCGTTCCGTAAGAGTTTTGTCATGCTATGCAGGCCGGGGATGGATGATTTACGTGCCTCGGTAAATTAATCGTAAATTAACTTATCCGAGCTTTCCGAATGAATCGAATCGAATGCAGAAATTGATCACCGGAAAAAAGTAACCAACGAATCCTAGGAAAGAATACTCACTATTCTATCATATACGTCAGTTCTGCATCCCTAACCCAGATGCTACAAATACTCAGACGAACACATACACAGACAGGCATACGACCAGCACGTAAAAATTGTATACTAGTACTAAAAACTACAAATCAAAAAAAAATTGGCAGTCTGGCTAACGTAAGAGACCGTGTTTAATAAACAACGGAAATAAAAAAAAGAAATTGAAGGTTTTGATTTTTCCTGATACAACCAAAACACATCCATTGAACATTTTTAAATATATTCAACCTAATAAATATTAAATCACTTGAAATGGCAACCCTCCTAGCGCGGCAACGGTTTTCACACATTTCATTCACAACATCTAGTCGGTCGATTTTGGACCTCCGTTTTCCTAACACTTTCTTCGTCATGTTTAAAAATAGTTATATTGGATGATACAGCCTGCAGTTGCTCTGAATTCCCTCAGAACCGATTTTCGATAGTCCCAGTGAAGAAACAAAAAAAAAACACCAGTGAACCAAATTCGGAACGCCTCTTTTATGCGCCACGCATTAATCTACCCTGCGAGCTCATATATCATATTTTTCGGCTATGCTCTTATGCTTTGACGTACACTTGCGTACGCTGGCGTTGGGAAGAAGGAAAAACTAGCGTCAAGAAAAATGGGTGTATTAAGTCAACCGCTAATATGACATGCGATACAACATCTAGGAGCAAGCCGAACGACGACACGATCAACGACCGACCGACGCGACGTGCTTCGAAATGGGGCGTTGATTCGTCGTCGTGTTTTAGATGCCACAACCTCGGCGACATTAGGCCAGGCACTTGGGAGGACAGGACAGTAACGGAACCAGTGGCAGTAGCGAAGCAGACGATTGCTTGGTGATAAAGTTGACAGCGTATAGGCTTGCAAGTTGTGACAAGTGGCATGAACTACCAGCTGTCTGCTTGTTTCGGGTCATGCAGCCGGATTGATTGAGTGCCTGTGGTGGGTAAGAAGAGCGGCGAGCGTTGGCACGGGGAGGTGTGAATATTAGTAGTGATTTAATGGAAGAGGATAAACTGTTACTGGAGTGCCTTATTTTGAGATAATGGATTTCGGTTCGAGTGATATTATACACTTGGGTAAATGACTAGTAAAGGATGAACGAGCAAAGCAGATTGAACGTCGGTCGTCATTGGTTATGGATTGAACCGTTGGGAATAGTGCGATGGTTGAGAACTTCAGCTCGGATGCATGAAAAAATTGCCGCATAAAGAATGAGAAGTTGAAATTACATGGCAGTTGTTTAACATTGTTGCAAGGTTTCACTCTGTGCTTGAAACAGTCCATCTTCCTAAAATAGAAATAGCAGATGACATGACAAACACTTGAAACAAACCACACCTTTAGTGGTCGTCGGTCATTTTAAGGTCCCAAAAATTCGCAAACAAGAATAATAATGAAACAACTAATGGCAATTGTTTACCACTTAGGCGTCTTTTCATTTGAAACAAACCCATCAAAAAGGCATTTATGCAACTTCCGGTGACACGGGAATTGGCGTCCGAATGCCGCTTCGGCAAGATACACACGCTTCTGCCTAAAGATAAACATTCACTGGGATGGGGTGTAAAAAGAAAACGACCGATCAAAAGTGCAACTCGAAAAGTGGAGTAGACATCTCTGGGTGCAAGCTGGTGTGGTCCTGGCGATGACAGCAACCAGTATCCAAACGCGATGAGTCAAACATGTGGCTCGGAGAGAGAGAAGGCGCGCTGCGTCGCCTCCAATTCTTCGTTTTTGGACTACGAATAGCGTAAATAAACTCGACAATTGTTTACGTTTTTGGAAATGAACTTCATCTTCGGCGCGGTCTCGCTGCAAAGGTTCATAAATATACATCACCGAGCGCGTTTGTCTAGAAAACAGTGATCTGTTGGGGTTACGGGGAATGCTGAACGGAAGCCAAAACGGTAAAGCATTCGAAACACGTTCACTTTCGATTGTGGCCAACTAGTTGGACAGCTGATTATTGACCGGGGTACTGGTATTTAAAAACCTTTACTTTTTCGGCCTACTTAGTTGGAAATAAATCTAAGCAATTATCAAAAGAACCATTTTTTCAAAGACCTGATGTGTGTACGCATCATCATCAGCATCATTATAACCAATAGTATTGTTCACATTTAGGAAAGTTTTGAAAATTTGCATGTAAAATTCTCATTCAATTCCAAAAGGACACATTCCAGCGTTAGGGGACAACGTTTGCACGCATTATCAGGGCCGGCGGATAGCGTGGGTAGTATGGGTAGTACTACCCACTCGAAAATAACCGAGTGGGTAATTACCCACTCGAAATTTTGGACCTTTTCATAAATTTGAAAACTGCTACGTATGTATCTCGGGCATACATTTGAAAATATCGAAGTACGAAAATTCCACTTGCACAAACACACCGAAAGTGATTTAATGTAAATGTAATGCAAGCGTGTATATAGCGAAAAAGAGACAAATCCCTATTCTATTACCCTCACACTATGCTTACTACCCACTCGGGCTAAAAGTGTGACGCCGGCCCTGCGCATTATGCAACTGTTAACAGCTTGTCTTTTGAAAAATCCTACGATGTACGCTCAAAACACTTAATTGAATACTTTAATAGCCGTAAGCTCAAACGCGTACTAACTATTTTTAAACCGGACTAACTTTTAAACCGGCCTAAACTATTTGGTAAGCTTTAACCCAACGATGCTGTCATTTATATGGCTGCGTTCTGATCGGCGATACACGACAATGTTAAAAAACAACAAATTCATGTTAAAAAAATGAGTAAATTAGACAACACGGAGAATTGTTTTTCATGCCGATATTTTCTTGCAGTAAAATAGCTTTTCTTCGTCATATGTCTCGTTCCATAGCGTGTGAGAACAATTTGGTCAACATGTAACTGATGTGTTTCTGACCTTAGAGCTTTAACTTGGTGGATAGTTTATAGTTGGCCGATGATGTACAGCATTTTGTAGTGACATAATATTTAATGCACAAAAGAAAATAAGTTTGAAGTGGTTGAACCATCGTGCCATGATAGTTATTTTAAACTTTGATTAAAAAAATTGGTTGAAATATTTCAATTTGAATTCAAAATGAACTGTGAATATAATTCTAATTGAACACGATACCTGTCGACACGGGGGGGGGGGAGAATATTTATATTCATTTCAAGCTAATTTGCACAAGTTTGGAATAAATATCAATTATTAATGAAGGTTAGATCACACTCTGTGAATTAAAATTGCACACGTTTTTTCAGCGAAGCTTAAATAAAAAGTAAACAAAGGCCAAACAAAAAATTGACAGAATGATCATTTTAAATTCACAAGTGTTATATTTCATATTGTTGATTGCCTATTTCTGTAATTCACCAATGCAGATTGGAACGATTTTATTTGCTAACAAAATTTCTACGATTTTATAAATAAACAGTAATGAATGTTTTGAGCATCCTAGAAATATATTTTTACGAACAAATATATTGATCGCCTTTGCGTTCGTAATCAATTTTAAAATATTTTTATTTGGATGTTTTATGTGAGTTTATTCATGTAGGAAAAATGCGTATATTTAAAATCTTTTATTTAATCTTTGCTTAGGGTATTAATGGAGTTACTTTGTAAGTAGTTGACATTCTGATTCAATTTGAGAACTGGTAGTGAAAATAAGAAAATTTATAAAATAGTGCATTTTACGATCTACATTTTATTGTTTGGATCTATCCAATAAAGAAAAACTATTTTTTTCGTTATTCACTTTCTTTGATGTGTGAACGACAGATATATGGGCAATAATTCGTGATAACATGTTATTGATTTATATTACCGAATAAAATGATCCCACTTATTCTCACAGCGATATGTAAAAGAAAATAATCAAAACAATTCTTATTGCAGTTTTGATTCTAATTCTCAAAAAACAACTTTGATCTGAATGTGCGATAATCGATTCGATTTATCCAAAAGCTCTCCTGTAACTCTTCGATGAGCAATTGGAATCAAGGGTGTAGAGAGAAGGAAAGAACAGAAAAATCAAAAATACAGGTAAATATAGAGCACTCTAGTTAGAGTGCGCCCAAGACGCGTTTGACGTATCCAAACGAGCAGAAATCTGACGTACTTCTATTGTGAATACGTCAAATTTCATGTTCGTTTGGATACGTTATGGCCTCTTGGCCACACTCTAACTAGAGTGCTCTAGGTAAATATAGTTCGACGGTGCTTGTCTTTTCTACCTGTTAAAACTGGCTTTATTGCGAGCAAAGAGAGCCATATTGATCCAGAAGAAAGCCGAAGAGAGGATTGAAAATAACGAAGTATGCGCAAGAGGAGCATGTCATATTTTTGTCTTTTTCCGGTAACATGATGCTGCCATTTGCATTACTGCGTTCTGGTCGGCAATACACGGCAATGTTAAAAACCGTACAATGAGGTTAATAGAAAATTCACTGTTTATGCTATTTAATAGTCTGATGTATTTATATTTTTAAAATAATTTTGGAATCCTCGATTTAGCTTAAACAAAATAACATTAGAATTATTTAAGATTCAAGTGGCTAATACTACGTTCACACAACAAGTAAAAACGTGTTTTAACGCTATCTCGATGACATTTTTCTTGTTGCTAATTATTAAAACATGTTTTAACTCTGTAATGTGAACATGGTATACAACGTTATTTCGCTATTTTGCTATAATGGTGCATACTATCGTGAACGTTATAGAATTGTATTGTATGTCTCTAGCCACTCCAAGTATTGAAAAAGCTTCTCTAACATTATATTTAGTAGTCAGACAGTTCAGCCAAATCTGACTATTTCAAATCAAATCAAATGCTTACAGAACAATAATGGAAACGTTTGTATTAGTTGCTGTTCTGCAGCACATGAAAAAGCCAAAATCAATTATTTATTTGCTTCAGATAATTATGTGGTCATTGGAAAAGAAATCTGACATTTTAGCCAGGTGGTGCTTATTATACCATCCTACCCAACTACTCCACTAACCATGCATATAGAATTTGGCAGACCTACTTTGCTGAAAATGAAGTAATTCAAATTATTAGCACGATTACCTAATCAATCCTGAAATACCAAAAGTTCAGTAATTGAGCTGAGAATTTGACAACCTCAAAAGCTGATTTTCAACGACGTAAATCTGTCAAATGGGTTAAATCCAAATTGCTGAGCTTTCAACATCTTGTATTGCTAAAACGATCAGTTCAACGAAATTTTGCGACGTTGTGCAAAAATTGAGAAAGCTTCAAGTCCCGGTTACAAAATAATAAATTACAATTAATTACTTCCTATAGTGTGCAATCTGTCTGATAATCAATTGACAGATATAACTTAACAAATTGAACCTGACACTTGATGCAGACAGTGAATCTTCAGGAGGCACCTCGACAAAATGCATGTTAACCGTAACTCAATATTTCCTGGACCAATCGTACTGAATTTTGCACAGTTTTTATTCTTCACATCATTGGTCTACAGTGGAAATGCTAATCGTCCAAGATCTGATGGAAAATTATAAATAGTGAAACAATATAAGCAATCTTCGATATTATTTAAATAACGATCAAAATGAGAATATTTGTAGCATATTGTTTGCTGTCATAGTGTTACTTAGGTTGTATGGCATGGCTTTATTTACAATCTTTTATTTAATCTTAGTTTGGATTCTTTCGAAAGCAGTAAATTATAAGAAAACTTCCACTTGCTTATTGTGTTCTTTGTGAGAAGATATAAGTAGAAAAGAGTACACAGTGTGATTATATATTCTTTTCTTTTCCTCTTGTTAAACTAACTAAAAAATTGTGGGTATATTAAACAGCTTCACTCATTTCGATAGCCATAAGTAAACTAACAAACGAAAACAATTTTTTTTAATGCAGCTTTGCATCCAATTTTAAATTTTCGTTCTACGGTTTGTTTCAAAATTATTCGACTTCTGCTAACTTACAATATAACTCTTCGACATGGCATTTTCAAATGAGCGTGCAGCACCTTATGGATAGGACGATAAAGAATATCAAAAAATGACATTTAAAACTCGATTATACCTGTTTTTCGTACGGGATAAAACTTGCTTACTTGCCCTCATGTGGTTTGTGTACAACATGGGCCATAATATTGCACATAAAAGTCGAAAAGTTGATTCAAATTATTGAGATGTATGCAAGAGGAATATGGCGCCCCTTTACACTGTTTCCATTTGGCTTCAGGATGCAGCCATTTCTGCGATGACAGGTACTAACGTCTTAGACCGGACTAAACTGAGGCCTAAAATCAAAGATAGTACCGTGCGGCGGTACCAACTAGCTTCAAGCTTACCGCTATAAAAGTCCTAACACAACGTTAATGTTATGGGTTCGATGTTTTTCAGGTTGTCATTTCATTCTGAGAGGTGAAAATGTCGCGTTAGGGGACAAAAGAGTAAAATATTGATTTTCCAACCTACATTTGTATTTATCAAAAAACCTGCTTTATCTCAAACTTTATAACATCCATTTGTTCTAGGAATTTGATCATCGATAGTCACAGAACAATACTGTATACTTAGATTTTTGTGCTTTCATGAAATTATTTTCAGGACCCTTTCAAACGCTGCATTAGGGGACAACACCAAAATGAACACAAACGGTCGCATATGAAATGTTGTCCCCTAACGCGACCGAAGTGTTTGTTTAAGCTTAAACAAAGCGAAGTATATTACCTCTAGACATGTGAATAACACCTTCATGTGTATTTGACAAATGATATTTAGAAATCAAATTAATATGGATTGAGAACAGGCCACACCGCATACCACACACAGAAATTTTTTTTTTGTTATTTTAAGTTTATTTTCATGCACATATTTGGAGCATGAATATAAATGTAAAATTAAGTTCCAACACAAATACACACGACTTGTCGTGCTTTCTTCAACGAATTTTACTATAATTTACACGTAGATTGAAAATTACAGTTTCTTTAAACGGAAAACCAATGCACTTCAATGTATGTTTACTCGAATACTGCTGTAAAACGAATGACATGTAATATTACACGAATGAAAGTGTAAAATTGTATGCTGTTTGATGCTCCAATTGATTTTAACGTAATTTTCAATCAAATTTTTGATTCAATCGTTGTATGTTTACATTCGTATTGACTTACATGTCGTTTAAATTTCATTATTTTTTGGTGTGATTGTAGACCACAATCGCCACATTCTAATGGTTCGAAAAAGTTGGTTTCAAGTAGTTTTGCTAAGTTGAATACATTATTGATATCGGAAAATAAGTTAAATAAAAATAACTGTTTATTAATTTTTATTTTATTGACCAAATAAGTTTTTTCAGGCAATTTTAATGTGCTGACTTTGTTTTTTGACATTATAAAATCTTTAAAATAAAATTGACTGTTGATTAGGGCAGATCAAAAAACGTCATTAGGATGGTTCAATATTTATTTTCTTGTTGCGTTAAAAATAAACAAATGTGACACTGAAGCAACTCAGCAAAGATAAGACTGATAAACAAAGATAAGATTTGACAAACGATTATACTCAGTCAATCAGTTATGATATTTACATATTGTATATAATGTCGCGAAAAACCAGTAATACGGTTGAAGTAAAGATTTCGAAATAGAATATCGCCCTTCCAGTTCAACCTCTGGCGTTTGTTCAACCGTTTCTACTCATAGATCTGCAAGAAGGCACGTAATAGTTATGATTGCGTAAATTAATCAAAATGCATCCGTTTTACGCGATTTTTGGAAAAGAAGGGAAAGACACAGCTTTTTGAAAATTTAGATATATTGCAGTATGAAAAAATTGTTAAAAATCTGCACACAATTACGGTCTTATGGGTCAGCTGGCCGGCTTGTCACTGAATTATCTAAATGATAGAAAACTGGAGAATTTCGCGATATCGTATCTTTTATTTGCGAATTCTGAGAAATGCGCATCCTCGATAAAATCTTGACTTTAACGTGCTATAAAAACATTAAAAAGCTGTGTTAAACTACGAGGTTTGGCTCATGTAGAATAAAATCAATTCCGGAAAGACAAACCGTGGTTTGTTCCAAGTGGTCAATAATTATAAACTGTGAAGTCCTGGTCCAATTTTTTTCAAAAATTTCTCCACGGTGATTTAGTTGGAACCGTAAATCTCCGCCATCTTTTTATTTGTTCTGCTCCCAAGCCCAGTACGTAGGAAAAATTCGATCAAAAATGTCCGTTTTCACTTAAAAGATGCAAATTTTCAAAAATTTCACCAAACTTTGGTTTTAAACTGTGAAATCCCGTTCCATTTTTTTTTTTCAAAAATTTCTTCACGGTGATTTAGTTGGAACCCCAAATCCCTGTCATCTGTTTATTTGTGCTGCTACCAAGCCCAGTTCGATGGTCAGTTTTTTTTCAATCGTAGGGCATTCCAGTAAAATTTTCGATTTTCGAATCATTTTTTCAAAAAATTTCAAGTCCTTGGATCTAATTTTTTTTTATAATTTGTTTTCAGCGGTTTTCGTTTGTTTTGAGACTAGATACTGATGTTTCATGCTATTTTTAGATATATTTCGACAATTTTTTTCGATTTCCAACATTTCATGTACTCCCCTTTGGATTTTTTCTTATATTATGAAAACAATATTCAAACGCCGTACCCCCTTAATGATGTTCGATTGAGCTAAAAACTTGCTTATTACACTTTTCGATGTAATAAGCATTTTATGTAAGACTTTATGCGAAAATTTAAGATGACCATTTTCATTGATATCTTGCCTCTTGAATACCCCTAGTTCTCCATACAAACTTTGGTTTTAAACTGTGAAGCCCGGTTCCATTTTTTTTTCAAAAATTTCTTCACCAGGGGTTTCCTGGGACCCAAAACTTTCGCCTTTTTTTCGTTCTGCTCCCCAATCGTGTGTTTTATTCTTAGATAGTTTATCCATTGATAGATGTAATAAAAACTCGATTATTTTGCGATATTATAAGGTAGGCGTTCCCCTTGATGGCATAACCCCCCACCCCCTCTCTTTCCACCCCTTAGGCCACTCATACCACTGCATGGTTGCGCTATTTCTGAAATAGGTTGCTTATATCTTTTATGTCTATATCCTGTTCTGTAGGCTCCCAAAGTATCTCTGCAGAAGGATTTACCGTACTGTAACGGAAAGCGTTAGGGGACAACAATTCAGTGAACCCCTGTGAAAGAACGATTTCAAAGTTTGTTATTTACAAATAACACATTTTTAGAAAGGTATTGATGAGTACTAATAGCTTCTGAAAATATTTCAAAGATATCGTGCATTGTTCTCGTGCAAATTTGAAAAAAATATGATTTTCGCGTTAGGGGACAACGCAAAAATGGTCAATTTTTGCCCCCCTTTTATCCGGCAATCCATTCACTCAAAAAATCTGCGTCCAAAAATGAAATCTTTGTACAATATGTATACAATAAAATGGCATTTAAGATTACTCTAAATTAATTTTATTACGAACATACCGGTGTGGTACGGGAAAATATATTCAATTATTGAAAACAAGTCTTAACCCATTCATGCCCCTGTTGTTTGTGGACAACCACGTTTTTAAACAGCTATAACTTTTGTTTGATGTAGGATTTGCTAATAAAAACAAGTAAAGCTAATATATGTGACTATTGCCTTTCATTTGAGTATATACAGTTATAAGGATCAGCTCGAGAACTGAAGTTATTGCAAGTACCCTGATTGGATTTCGATGGAGCAGTGCTGCCAGGAACACTTTACGTTAACGACGGAAAATGAATTTTGCATATATCTTCGTTACGTTGCAATATTATTGAAAACTGATAAAACTTATCAATTCAGACTGTTTTCGGCTACGTTTTCCACGCAATTGGACTATAGTAAATATTCTAGGATAATTGTATTGAGAAGGTAAAAATTGAGTAGCTTATAGCACTGCGAAGCAAGAACCTATCTTTATGAAAAAAAGCTTTTCGTGTTTCTTGACCCCACCGTTCACAAGGAAAAATAGTTTCGAAACCATACATGCACTAGAAAAAAGTTGGGCATGAAAGGGTTAAATGTATTACTGGTTTTTGTTGACGAGCGTCATAAAATTCTTTTAAACAATTTCTACATATCTATGATTTGGGAGCCTTAAACCTATACCGACATATTTCAGAACAACTTTTACTTATATTAGCAAATTTATTTTCATAAGGTAAGTGCGTGGAATGTATCAAAGGCGAAAAAAGAAATAATTTTTTTATTCAGTTCGTTTATTTCACTGAAAACCATTCGATGAAGAAAATAACAAAAGAAATTCTTGTTTTCCTAATTAGTTGATTTCAACAGAAAAATGAAAAACGTAACCAAATTTTCTCTTAATTTTGCGACATTCTCAAATAATAGTTATTGTAAATTATTATTGATTTTGATTCAAGACGCACATCATACGAAATGACAGCAATGTAGCAAAGATACACACCTTACTGAAATACATCAAGGTAGCGACAGCAACTATGTTCATACATGCTGGGCTTAACGGTTATACAGGTAGGTAGTTGTCTCAGCTTGGAAAGCTTGTTTTAGCCTGGACGCAACTACCAGAACCAGTACACAAAAAAACAGAAATTCAATTTACCTCATTTTGGTTTTACCTAGTGTTTCTTTAAACACATTTCAGCGAAGGGATGATTTTGATTGACATTTTTTTCAATACATGTATACTGAAAATTGAAAGTATTGCCGAAAATTGTCAAAATCATTCTATTTCGGATTTAGTCGATTATATAGTAATATGCAATATGATAATTATTTTTCATTTCTTGAGATTCTAACTAGATGTGGAATAATTATGAAGTTTTTTTGTAATGCTGGCTGACCAAATAGAAAAGAAATAAAAATGATACCTTTCATCTAAAATTGAAATCATCAATTAATAACCAACAATCCTTAATTACCTTTGGCTATTTCGTCTTATTTAAGAGTGCAGTTTATAAAAAGATAACATTATGAGAAACATAACACTATATTATATTTACGTGTGAATTACTGGCATACGGAGTATTTCAACAATTTAATTCCATACCTTCATCCGTCGGTAGGTGTAACAAAATGTTTTAAATATTTTACGACGAAGCAGTTTAATTCCACAATGAGATTAGCTGAATTCCAGTCGTTTGTGTCTTGGCTGAAAGGTAGTGTAACGGCATATGCAATTGTGTCTGCACTAAAACAAGCGTTACAAGCTGAGACAAGCGTTTCAAGCTTTAGCTCAGGTAGGCTTTTTAAGTTTTGTGCTAGGCTGAAACGTTCGTGTCTAGACTGAAACTGACTGCATCAAACCAACAGCGTTGGATTATTGAAACTTAGTTCGCCCAAATAATAACTAGACGAAACCAAAAACTCAACTAATTTTTTAGTTGAAATTGTGATGAATTGGTTTTCCGTGTAGCCTTACTTGTTTTGGTGAGCAAATCTTGCCTCAATCAAAAGTTATAGCTGTTTAAGAACGTTGTTGTCCACAAACATGCGCATGAATGGGTTAAACCACACGGTAGTGTAACTACCTTCGTTACAGCCCGCTCAGTCGCACGGAAACTCTACCCTAACCCCAGGGTCGGCACATTCCTCGCCGTGTGGTTTCTCAAAATGCAAAGGGGAAAATCACTTTCAATCCTAACCGTTGTTTTATTTGGCACTCTATCCTCAAGTTTCTAACGTCCCTAAATCCCTACTTTGATACACTGGTGGTTACTTACAGGTATTGTGTGGGTGTGAAGTGTGTGGGCCCGTTGCGCACCTGCCGCTGCCGTCGTCCTCAATGGTTTCTGGTTCCGATGACCTCGATTCGGACCAAGGCGATGCTTTTCCGGAGCCTTGACGGCCTTCTGGGTGGAAATAGGCTGGTTCGGGAACTCGAGCGCTTCTCACTCGATCGTGCCGTATGTTGAAACGATGAAGCACGCGGATCGGTTGCTTTACCTCCGGAAAACCGCAATCCGAAATGCGACCCGTGGTTTATAGTGCTACGGTCGTTACGATGAAAGCTCCTTAAAGATGAAGGCTTCCACAATTTTACGGTTGATAATTTTAAACTTTTATAAGATTCCAACTTTTTTCGTACTAATTGCTTCGATCCGGTTTACTAAAAGTGGTGTGGATGGTTTGCTGTTCCAAGTCCAAGTGACGATCGAGTCGGTTGCCGAGTTTTACGTACTTTCATACACATCTAGATGGAATGAAATGTTTGTTCAGAAAATTTAACCCAACTTACAAGATACTATTCAGTTTAACCTCAACCGTCGCTCTAATACAATCACACACAGATCAGTTTCAAATGGGTAGGGTTAGGATAAGAGGGCCCAATAAATCCGATGCATACACACAGAGACGGCCACGAGTTAATTTTATTTCTTTTAAGGGGCCGTACACAAATGACGTAGCTCCTTTTTGGCGATTTTTTACCCCTCCCTTCCCCCTCGTAGCATTTGGTCACAAAGTTCTAACCTCCCCCTCGTAAATAGTGTAGCATTTACCTACCCCCTCCCCCTCGTCCCATGCAAAGCGGCCGGGGGATGAAAAAAAAAATTACATGTTTTTCAATTATTTTAAATACATGTTTGTCGACTTTTATGAACATTTTCATTATAACAGCAAATTGCGTGCAAAATAAGCCCATTTAATGACAAATATAGTGTTGATAGTTTTGTTTTGAATTTTATATGTCAAGGGCAGCATGAAGAGAAGTTCCCTCAGTTCACAATCCTGCAGCTGCCAATGATTCTAAGAAGCATACGTGCATCTAAATTACTAAACTTTGCTTGGTTGAATCCGAAGTGAAAATTTAATTCAGCTTCCAAAATTATTTTTATTAGTTATCAGCATTAGATAACTAATGTAGCAAGTTAAATCCGCATACAAAATCTTTTCGTATTTTCGCGAACTTGTAATTCCACGAATCGTAAAATTTACCTCATGAAAAATCGCATCAAAAGTAACTTGTTTGAATTTAAATTTATTTCTCTTGGGAATGGAGGATCATTAAATTGTTTTCTATAAACAATGCGTTTTAAACTTAGTGCTACGTCGCACAACTTCTGACTCTACCCTACCCCTCGTCACACTTCGTCACAAATTTGGTATACCCTCCATACCCCCCAAAATGCTACGTCATTTATGCATGGCCCCTTTGATGATATATGTTCATGTAGGGCCTATAAAATCAGGGTGTAAGTGATCTTCCTATGGAAACATAGCAAAAACACGATTTTTGATTGGAGACACCTCTAAATCATATTCAAATTAAGTCATTTTTGGCGAAAGTTCTTAAATTCACACCTAGAACTAAAATCTGAGCTGACCCATGTATATTTCAAAACTTTTTCAAAATGTGGAGAGGTCTAGCGTAGGTAGATAGATCTAATTTCTTACTAAATTGCACAACGAAAGTTTATTATTTACGTTCAATCAATTCATTGATTCATTTCCCCATCACATTTCCACTTAGCCTATAGTAGGGGAGAGGGGGTAAGAGAGAAACACATTTTTTCTATGATTTAAATTTGATGATAATACATGATATTTGGGTAGCCAAAAGTGGTACATAGTACCACTCTGTTATTAAGTAATACATCTATTTTTTCCGGCTGGTTAAATTCACGGGAAATAACTTTTTTTGGGTAATAAACAGTCGGTGGTAAAATGTACCATTGTGCCCCATGGGTAGGAACTATGAAACACGACGTCGTCTATAGTGAAATATTCTATTTGTAAATTCTGTTCTTTTGTTTTGACGAAGAATTATCCTAACGCTTCGAATTAGAGTTATATTGAGGCGAAAATCACTTGCTTACGAAAGAAATCACTATGTCATCGCGTAACATAGGACTACCATATATTCACATTAGCTGCAATCCTGAAAGTAGCGACAATTTCTACAAAACTTGTCTAAATTTACCAATTTTGCACTATATGAGTAGTATTTACTGTGGAAAATCGGAACCCATTCACATTTTGAGACAGACCACAAAAACAAGAAAATTCCACTGTTCCCCATACGTGAAATGTGATAATATTGTCTAAATTTTGATTTTTCTTCACTGGTCCGGGTTTTTTACCACACACAATCGAAAAGGTTTTACAAGCCAATCTTATTCTATAAAGATTTAGTTCCAGATATTAGTTCGGTCACAGTTTTCCGTCTTCTTCCTTCAGATCTTCTTAAATAAGTTTAATCGGATTCGATCACCTACTACAAATGAAATGACCTGATAACCAAGAATGTTTGGTTCAATATGTAATGTTCGATGTTGATTGGTTGTGATTAAACCATACGTAAGAAATATGTTTGATTTATTATTACTATAAATGTACTAAGAAAATAAATATTTTACATTAAGTAGTATAGTCCTACGTCTACAGCTCGTGCAACCCCATAGGGCTGCCCCTTGTAGTTTTTTGAGTGATTTTTAACACCCCCCTCCTCTATCGTAGCATTTCGTCACAAACCTCTAAATACCCCCTGGTAATTACGTAGCTTGACGGTAACCCTGCCCCCCCCCTTGTCGAGGAATTTTTTTTAAAAATTCTATTCTATTCCCCTTTAAAAAAGCTACGTAGCATGACATGACCCCCTACCCCCTGTCGTCACACATCATCACGAAATACAAAACTCCCCCCTCCCCCATATAATGCTACGTCATTTATGGATGTCCCCTTACTACAGTTTCGATCCTGTGAGATAACACTGATGTAGCAGGCATGAATATATTCAATTGAGATAGATGTTTTATCTTCGAACAGTCACGCGAATTCACTGAGTGTACCTCGTTCAGGTATTCCAGCGAAACCATCTTAAAGCATCAGCGGCAGTTCGTTTAGGGAGCCATCAACACGGCTTCCGAGCGGTTAATCATAAAAATTTCAAAACAAGATGTCATAAATATATTAAAATATGTAGGGTGGATGTACCAATAGTCGCATGCTTAAGGAAAACTATTGATAAAAAATCGATTAATAGACCTATGGGCAATGTTAATACATTAAACGAAAGCTTTCAGTCCCTACTTCATAGGAAAAATATAAAGATGGCTTAGTAACCAATTTATGTATTCAAAACCGCTTGTACCACTATAGGAACACATGTACCAATAGTGGTGCAATCGCTAATTTCGGTTCCTATTGTTGCAAATCCCATTGCTTTCTTATGGGACTTGCAACTATAGGTACACTACATCAACTATAGGTGCAAGGGAGCTCAAAATTCTAAGAAAATAATTTTTTTCAATAGTTATTTGAGCAAATTTCAAGGAGAACAGTTTTATTGTCGCATAATTTTAGTGCGATGAATCGATAAAAAAATATTTGTTGATGGTTGGTATCTTAGTTAGGCGTATAACCCACTACTGCAACTATTGGTACACCTCAACTATAGGAGCACCCACCCTATCTGGCGTATTTTCACATTTGGTAGATCATATATGGTAGACTAAGAAACATTGATTACACTAGTTTACAGCATTACTGAACTCAACAAGCTGGTGGTCATTTTCAAATCGTGTGCTGAATCCGAAAATGAAGTCCAAAAAAATTACAGTAGAGCAGTTTTCGAGTTACAGTAAAAAAATGAATTTTACCATTAAAATGAAAAATCCAAATATCTTCGGTTGTAGTGCATTGATATGAAATATTATTATGTCGAATTAAAGGTAATTGAATGCACCTTCGGTCGTTTGAACATTTTGTTTCAGCGTGACTACTGGTTTTGACGTTATTTACGAGTTCAATGAACTTTTTCTTAATTTTATATAATATTTTTTAAAGAAATATGAGCGTTTGGTCAAGATTTTGGGCAAGAAAAAGCAATTCTAATAATTATATTTCTATGACAAATTAAAGCCTGCTAATAACCAATGAAAATAAGCTACTATTAGTTTAAAACGGATGAAAATTGTGAAAGTTATTTAATTGTATGTAGTATGGGAATTTTTGAGTTTCTCTGGGTTAACTTGAATATTGAACCGTCCGAATTCCATTTTTTTCTATGGCTTGCTTCATAATATTGAAGGGATGCTCTGTCAGAATTCTGTTAAACGAATAATTTTAAGAATATTGAATGAATTCAACCTGAGGTTATATTCGAACTCGTTCATACAAATGATTCAAACTTTCTGATAGCAATAATTTCAGGCCCAGTGGAGTGATGTCATCAAAAATTTATATAATATTTACATGTGTCATACAGAATCGTAAATGTACAGAATACGTTGTAAACTGCACGACCCACAATGCCCTGTTACATATCGAAAACTTATGACGGCGCAAAATGTTAAATGCTGGCACTAGCTTCACGAATGAAAACTTATTCGCCTATTTCGTCAACTTTTGTTCTACTAGCAATTTATTTTACGTTATTAAAACGTCAGGAAGATTGTAATTTGAAATTATATTGGATTCATATTGGCTTCTACGACGTTCCGATTTTAGTGTATTGGTCCACAAAATTACAATAAACTACAATTTTTTATTTTATTTATTAACAGATTAAGGCCGAAGTGGCCTGTGCCGTATACAAAAGATTCCTCCATTCCACTCGGTCCATGGCCGCGCGTCGCCAGCCACGCAGTCTGCGAAGGGTCCGCAAATCGTCTTCCACCTGGTCGATCCATCGTGCTCGCTGCGCGCCACGTCTTCTTGTACCGGTCGGATTGCAATTGAGAACCGTTTTCACCGGGCTATTGTCCGACATTCTGGCTACGTGCCCGGCCCACCGTAGTCGTCCGACTTTCGCGGTATGACAGATGGGCGGCTCCCCCAACAGCTGATGCAACTCATGGTTCATTCGCCGTCTCCATGTGCCGTCTTCCATCTGCACTCCACCGTAGATGGTACGCAGCACTTTCCGTTCGAAGACACCAAGTGCGCGTTGGTCCTCCACGAGCATGGTCCAGGTCTCGTGCCCGTAGAGAACTACCGGTCTAATCAGCGTCTTGTAGATGGTCAACTTCGTACGACGGCGAACTCTGTTCGACCGAAGTGTCTTGCGGAGGCCAAAGTAAGCACGATTTCCTGCCACGATGCGTCTACGAATCTCTCTGCTGGTATCGTTGTCGGCGGTCACCAGTGAGCCCAAGTACACGAACTCTTCAACCACCTCGATTTCGTCGCCACCGATGCAAACTCGAAGCGGGCGGTTCTCATTTTCTTCTCGTGAACCTCTTCCTATCATGTACTTTGTCTTCGACGTGTTGATGGCAAGTCCGACGCGCTTGGCTTCTCTTTTCAGTCTGATGTAGGCTTCCTCCATCTTCTCAAAGTTTCGTGCAATAATATCAACGTCATCGGCGAAGCCAAGTAGCTGAACGGACTTTGTGAAAATCGTACCACTCGTGTCGATCCCTGCTCTTCTTATTACACCTTCCAGCGCGATGTTGAATAACAGACACGAGAGACCATCACCTTGCCGTAACCCTCTGCGTGATTCGAAGGGACTCGAGAGCGTCCCTGAGACACGTACTACGCACATCACCCGATCCATCGTCGCCTTCACTGATCGCGTCAGTTTGTCCGGGAATCCGTACTCGTGCATAATCTGCCATAGCTGATCTCGATCGATAGTGTCGTATGCGGCTTTGAAGTCGATGAACAAATGATGTGTGGGCACATTGTACTCGCGGCATTTCTGCAGTACTTGACGAAGAGCGAACACCTGGTCCGTGGTAGATCGTTCGCTCATGAAACCCGCCTGGTACTGCCCCACGAACTCTCTTGCAATTGGTGATAGTCGACGGCATAGTATTTGGGAGAGTACCTTGTAGGCGGCGTTCAGCAGGGTGATTGCTCGGTAATTACAGCAATCCAGCTTGTCGCCCTTTTTGTAGATAGGACACACAACACCTTCCATCCACTCCTCCGGTAAAATCTCCTCCAGCCAAATCTTGGTAATCACCCAGTGCAGCGCTTTAGCCAGTGGCTCGCCACCGTGTTTAAGTAGCTCACTTGGTATTTGGTCAACCCCAGCGGCTTTATTATTTTTGAGCCGGCTAATCTCCTCCTGGATTTCTTGGAGATCCGGGGCCGGTAGTGTAATGTCTTCCGCGCGTGCTCCCAGGTGCGTTACCGTGCCATCCTCGTCGTCTGCTGCATCGCCGTTCATGTGTTCTTCGTAGTGCTGCCGCCACCTCTGGATCACCTCACACTGGTCCGTGAGAAGATTCCCGTTTGTATCTCTGCACATATCGGCCTGTGGTACGTGGCCCCTGCGCGAGCGGTTCAACTTCTCGTAGAATTTCCGTGTGTCTTTAGCGCGGTACAGCTGCTCCATCGCTTCGCGATCTCGGTCTTCCTGCTGGCGCTTTTTGGTCCGGAAAACCGAGTTCTGCCTGTTCCGTGCCTGTTTATATCGCGCCTCGTTCGCCCTCGTGCGGTGTTGCAGCATTCTCGCCCATGCTGCATTCTTCTCTTCGACTAACTGCTCGCATTCGCCGTCGTACCAGTCGCTTCTTCGGTCCGGGCCCACCGTACCTAGTGCAGTGGCTGCGGTGCTACCTATGGCGGATCGGATATCTCTCCAGCCATCTTCAAGGGCAACTGCGCCTAGCTGCTCTTCCGTTGGTAGTGCCACTTCCAACTGCTGCGCGTATTCTTGAGCCACTCTGCCATCTTGTAGCCGCTCGATGTTTAGCCGCGGCGTTCGGCTTCGACGAGAGCTATGCACTGTCGAAAGTTTTGAGCGCAAGCATACTGCAACCAGGTGGTGGTCCGAATCTATATTCGCACTGCGATAAGTGCGGACGTTTGTGATGTCCGAGAAGAATCTACCGTCGATTAGAACGTGGTCGATTTGATTTTTTGTTACTTGGTCCGGTGATCTCCAGGTGACTTTGTGGATATCTTTGCGAGGGAAGAAGGTGCTTCGGACTACCATTCCTACAATACATTGCGTAAAAATCTAAGTGCAATTACAAAATATTCTACGTTTTTTTAATCATTCTGAAATAGATTTTGAGATTTTAAACCTAAAATAAGTCTTCTTCGATGTCCTACATAGTTTCAAACACGAACTGTTACATGTTGTAGGAAGGAAAATTTAATTTTCCAAATTATTAATTTTAAAATACTTGACGTATGTAGTATCATATATATCGACGGATTCGTGTACTTTGTATTAACATTGTACAGGTCCAGCAGGTAGCGTTCAAAATACGAGTTTTATGACGTGTGAGGGTTTAGGTAATAACGAAGCAATATAACGGGCTCTTAGATTGTCCTGGATTTTCACTCGCCTGGTATGGTCACCCTACCTGTTCAGAATGCAATAAAAAACCTGTTTTAATCCACCTAGCGGTGCAATTGTGCCTTTCTCATTTCTCTAAACTATGGCACGGAAGCTTTTTATGTTCAACATAATTGTGGAAATGTCCATTACATTCTTAGTACACTTTGCACTTATACACAATGGCATGCCAGCCACGAACTCGATGAGCTACTTGTCGACGGTGAAACACTTGAAACAAAAAAATATCATACTCCATTAGCCTAATCAGCTAACTCATTTTGTCATGCGGGGGTGGGTATGTGAGGAGGGCGAAAGTCCCATGAACGAACGACTCCCCAGCTTAAATTGGTATGCTTTGTGATATAGTGGTGGTTTAAAGATGATGGGGTTGAAAGGTAGGGGTATGAGGGCTGGATGGGGTGGTGGTCTGAGGGGTGATTTAAGGAGATTTTTAAAGGAGGGGAGTGAACAGTAGAGGGGGGGGGGGGTGTAACCCTTCTTCGTAAACCATCAACTACGCCCCTGTTAAAATCCAGAAACCTTATGCGAATCGAAAAAAAAAAATTTGGAAATTTGGCCGGGATTAGGTTGACGTTTTTCAGAGTGATTGCATAACCTTTCTATATGAGAAAGGCAAAAAACTACAACAGATTGCAATTTTCGTCGTAAGCTGTGTTAAAAAGGTAATGTTAATAATATTTATAATAAGCAGAAATTTATAACAAGTGTCAACGCGAGGTACAGTTTTGAAACCTTTTAGTTATGTGCTTCTGATGGTTGGCTAAGTACGTGTCTGCATCCCTCATGACGGAACAAAAACACTTTACGCAGTAATATTCGTTTAAGTTTACCAATGAACATGCAGTTTTGTGTCCAACAGCCCTTTACTGCCGCAACTTCATTCCCGCTTCCTTTCACCCGTCACACGCCCTTCTTCTTTTTTTACGGCGCATTTCAGAACGTCATCGAGGAATGACCGACCGTATCGAATTGTCAGCTGTCGAAACTGACTGTTAACATCTTACTTGAGAGTGAAATAGCAACGCGCGTCGCCGCCGCCGCAAGAAATGACGTCCAGTCGGGATTGTTTCCTTTTGGTCTCACCCGTAGGCTGTCGGTTTGGTACGCCCTTCGAGTGCTGCCAGCAGAAATTCGATACCATCCACGGGGTCGTAAAAATATCGCCAAATCCGGGTCAGTAGGTTTTTTTTGAGATTTTTATGCCTTCTTCTCAATCAATTGGGACAATTAGCAGTTGAATCGGTCAGGAGACGTACCACTTCTGCAATATAATGGAAATAATTTTATGATGCTCCGTTATCGGCTAGGGTCACTGCTTGTTACAACATGGACATCTCGTCGGACTCTACTTTGTAATTTGTGTCTTGGATGCCAATTTTATTACCACTGTTATACGACCGCTTTCAAATTATAGAAAGAAATATGGCTAGATTATTAAGTTTGAATTTATTACCATTTCTGGAATTTTGCCGAGAAGCGATCATCAACTAATGGGATAAAACCCGTTTGACATCATTTGCGAGTATCTTTTATCAACTTTCTTATCCATGAATCAATTTGCTTATCCTTTTATGGACGATCAAGTCAAGTCCTCCAGCCAAGGTGTATGTCAATCAGTCAGAGAAGCTGATTCGTTAATTTTATGGTCCTTTAATGTCACATGATAAGTGCACAAGTACTCAACGACCGAGCTGAGCGCCTCGCTTAAGTGGCTAATCTGTTAATCGCGATGTAAATATTTAAATTGATAATTCAGTCGAAGCATTTATATTTTATATTAATCCCATTCAATCAAATTGTCCCGATCCAGCAGACAAACAACAGCTCTATTTTAGGCGAGCCACCATGCATTAGCGTCGTGTTGTGACAAATGCGCCACATTGCAAAGCATGGGTTTAGCATTTATTGTTGCACATTCCACTAGCGACACCACCACCAAGGCCATCGGTCGTTCAAGTGTCCAGCCACAACATGCAAAAAACCCTCCTCCTCCTCCTCTTCCACCTTCACCCTCACCGTGTAGTGTTGAGTTTAATCTAAAAGATTGGCAGTTGTTAAGAGTCCGCGAAATTCAAAATGCTATAACTGACTGGTGCCATTCAGTGGGTCCCAATTTGTTTGGTATTGTGCGCATAAAAATTTCACGATTTCGGACAGGCTTTACGCGTATCAATAACATCAGCATCCAGCTTTGCGTCGAATCGAGGTATGAAATGAATTAAATATTTTACTGTGGGGACTTTATGAGCGCACTCGTTACGGGAGGACGTAAAAGTGTGCATTATGTCGCTGTTTAATCATGCTGGGTAATAAGCTCGATCGGCTTTCGATTGGCTTAAACGGTGGCCTTTCAACTTTTTATGGCAGCTGGTACCACTGAGATGCTTTTAATGTGTATTTTTTTAATTTACAACAGAGTTATAAAAAGCTGTTCAAGAGGTCTGCTTTTTAATCGTTTATCTAGTACTTACACATGTTCGGCAATTTATTTCACTAGAAATATCCAAACAGCTGAAAATTATAAGATCTGTGTGTGGATTCAATTATATGGACCTGTATCGGTGGGTCAAATTATTTCATTCCAGACAATTTTTTCTCTTATTCTTTCATAATTTCGGATTTTATTTTAATTATAGAACAGTCTTCTGATACTGCATACCTAAATTTTTCATGTCAGTCCCGTAGCGAGAGGGTCTTAAAAATTATTACATAAATGTATTAATTTTAATAACTTGAGATAGTCACTTAAAACTGAATGTAGTTTTGAAAAGTTGTTAGTGAAACAGTTTTAAAATTAAGATAATGAACAATAATTATCTTAAAAAATGTTATCTGTTACAAATACATCGACAAATTATTGATTTTGAATTTGATTTTAATCACTGCTTTATTTATTTATTCGTCAATCAATTGTAGACTACATTACATAAACATTAATTGCTTATATACTATACTATATACTATTCCTATGTACTATGATGCCGAAAAGTGTTGAAAACTGTTTTAAACTTGTTCGGGGAATGGTAAGGTCAATACTTTCACAATGCTCTTATACACATCCATCATCTGGTTGAATGGTCCGAATTTAGCATAATCTGTACGGTGATGACCTATCGCGAACAAATTTCTATTGCGTAATTGACGAGTAGGAGCATATAAATTTAATTTTGACAATATGTAAGATGAGTCAGTACGCTGCATGACGATATCGTTTAGATCATAGCATAGTCCCGACGTTCGTTCAATGTTTAAATATCTATCAACATACAACGTGCTTCATAAGATGGAAGAGGGAATGCTGTCCATTAGAGTGGCTCGCGGTTGTATGGGAAAACTTCAAAATGATTTAAACTAGCGGGCACAGCACTTTTTCAGTTTCTTTTGTGGTCCTAAATGCCTGTGCAAAATTTGGTAGCAGTTGGTTGCTTCCCGGGTTTGCGCATTGCGTTCAAAGTTTGTATGGGTTTCTTTATAAGAAAATCAATTATTTTGCATTTACGTTAATAAAGATCGCTATTTCACTCAATATGAAAAACCAGCTTTATAGAACTATAGTTCAAACTTTGGTCAACAACTTTGTCGAAGACCGTAACTAGCTACGAGTTTTCAAGAAATAGTTATAACGATTTTAAAACTTATGGTACAATCCAAATGCAGAAATTGATTACTTTTTCCAACACTGCCGGTGCACCACCGACATCGACATTAAAAACTTAACTAAATGAGAATATATTCATCGCAGAGACTTGGTACCTTTGAATGAAATGTTCAGAATGAATTGCTGAATGACATAGACGTAGTCAGAATATGAAATGAAGAGGGGGGGGGGGGGCTTGTGTACTCCCCAGTGCCTTTTTAGATTGTTTTGTATAAGACAAAGAATCATGACGTCCTTGTAAATGTCAACCACTGAACTTTTTTAATATTTTGATAGACCCAAATATGAATCATACTACAATCTTTGTTGTGGGAAATAACATTTGCAATATTTAGGATTTACACCAACAAATTTATGTGTTGTTTTTGCTTGAGGCAAAATCTAACTCAGGTCTGGAAATCATGTTGGGTTCTAACCTGAAGTATATTTCTGGTTCGCCAACATCACCTCTGTTTTGCGTGAAACAAACTCAATTTCATCAAAAAAAGCTTGTTTGAAGTAACTATCCTGGTTTCGTTCCTAGATTCTCAAACGAAAACGTCAATAGAAACAATTCCGAGGCTTCAAGGAATCTAATGATATGCATTTTTTTTTAAATTCTGACTGAACGGCTAAGAAATAAGGTTTTAAAATATGTAAAACTTATAAACCGTTGTACCATTTTAAATGAGATAACAGTAAAGCCCTTAAATAGTAGCACTCAAATACGTAAGATTAATTTTGAATTCGGCGGTATAAACCTGCTTTGAAGATGTGCTCCTTATGTTATACTAAACTATCTAAAAAGGGAACTGGGAAGTACACAAGCCACACCGCCTCTTCTTTTCATTTTTTGACTGCGTCTATGTTATTCAGCAATTCATTCTGAACATTTCAATCAAAGGTACCAAGTCTCTGCGATGACTAGATTCTCATTTATTTAAGTTTAAAGTATCAGTGTCGTGGTGTACTGACATTGTTGGAAGAAATAGTGAATTTCTGCATTTGGATTGTACCATAAGTTTTAAAATCGCTTTAACTATTTTTTTTTAAACTCATAGCTAGTTACGGTCTTCGACAAAGTTGTTAAACAAGGTTTTAACTATAGTTTTATAGAGCTGGTTTTTCATATTGAGTGAAATAACGATCTTTATTAACGTAAATGTAAAATAATTGATTTCCCCATATAAAATTTCATACAAACTTTGATCGCAATGCGCAAACCCGGGAAGCAACTGACCGCTCCCAAACTTTGCACAGGCATTTGGAACCACAATAGGAACTCAAAAAGTGCTGTGCTGAAAAATGTCATATTCGAGTCACTCTACTGTCCATCTTAACTTGCGTAGTGCATATAATAGAAACTGCTTTTGGATTGACTCAATTCTCACTTCATGTTTTTTTTATGAACGGTGACCAAACAATACTACAATATTCTAAAATACACCGAACATATGCTACGTAAAGAGTTTTAATTGTGTAAGGATCTTGAGAGTGATATCCGAAGCGTTTTATAAAATTAAGCATATTACTAGCTCTATGAACAATCGCGTTGTAATGTTCCACAAATTTTAATTTTTTGTCTAAGATAGCTAAATCTCTTATTTTATCGCATTTCTGAACGGTTTGATTATCAAATGTAATTGACACGGAGGTCGTGATTTGTTTTCTGCTAAAAGTTATGAGATTATATTTCTTAACATTTAATTCCAGTAATCATTTACAGTATAAAAGATTTGTGTTTCATTGTGAAAAACATTATAGTCATTATTATTTCTAATTTCTAAAAATAGCTTCATATCTTCCGCATATATGAGAATCTTAATGTTTTTTTTAAAATAAGAGAGATGTCGTTGACATATAAAATAAAAAGAAGAGGTCCTAAGTGTGAACCTTGAGGAACCCCCGAAGTAACTTTAATTATATCAGATTTCATCTCATAGAATTTTACTATTTGCTGACGATCTGTTAAATACGACTTAATCCAATTAAGGAGTCTCATCTCGATTCCCAATTTTTCAAGTTTGAATATTAACATGTGAATGTCCAGCTTATCGAAAGCTTTGCTGAAGCCAGTGTAAAGAGCTTCTATATGATTTCCTTTATCCATGGCATTTAACGAGTAATCAACAAATTCTAAAAGGTTTGTACTAGTTGAACGGCCTTTAAAAAACCCATGTTGTGAATTTGTTATTTTATGTTTGACTTGGTTGAAAATGGTTTTATTTATGATGGATTCGAAAAGTTTGGGAAAGCAAGACAGAATGGCAATTCCACGATAATTGCGAATATCAGATTTTTTACCCGATTTATAAATAGGTATTAAAAAAAAATTTCCAATCTTTTGGGAAAATACCAGATTCTAGTGACTTATTGAACAGCCAGAATAAAGGTGACGTAAGCTCAGTTGCTAAATTCTTTATGAAAGCAGGTGAAATTCCATCAGGTCCTGAGCCTTTAGTGGCATCTAGGTCATTGAGACCAGACAAGATATCTTGAACATTAATGTGACTGACACCAACATCCCTTGAATAATCAGGAAAATAAGAGAAATATTCAAAGTCACGATCATTGTCTGAATAGTTAGAATAAGTTTCTTGAAAAAATGTTGCGAAGAGATTACAAATATCTTTTGAAGTTTCACCCTCTTTCCCATCTAAAGACATTTTTGATGGGAAGTTGCATGAATTCAACTTAGGTTTGATGTAATTAAAAAAGTTTTTTGGTGCTGACTTGATCTGTTTTTCAGTTTTTGCATTATAGTTATATTAGTGCCGAAGAAATAGCCAAAGTTAGTTGGTCACGAATGTTAAGGTATTTTTCCAAATTATGCTGATTATTGTGTTTTCTGTAAATTTTGTGAGCTTTTTGCTTCCGATTTTTCAAATTAATAATTTCCTTGTTGAACCAAACTGAATTTTTGGATGCATGATTTCGTCGTTTTTTCGTGAGTGGAACTTCCTCCTGTATTATTTGCCGTAAAATATTATAAAAGATCTCCACTGCACATTCAACGTTCACTTGATTCTTTAAAAGGGACTGCCAATTAGCACTGCTTAATTTATATTTAATATTTTCATAATTTGCTTTTCTATAATCGAAAACGTCCTCGAAGTCACAATCAATGAAATTATGATTCTTGTGCACAAAAATAGAGAATTCTATTGCTGTGTGAAACGTTTCATTTTTCCATAAGGGAGAATGAGATTCATCAACACAGAAATCTTCATTAATGTTTGTTAATAGCAGATCTAAATAACGATTGTGTTGATTTTTTATATGGTTTATTTGATTGAGTCCTAGCAATGCAATTTTCTCAAACATATATTGTAATGTTTCGTTTTCACCAACGACAGGAAGTAGAATGCTCTCATTTTCAGAGTCGGGAATAAAATCTAAGTTGCGCTGATTAAAATCACCATAAATATGAACTTTAAATTCTGGAGGAAAATTAGAAATTATTTCTTCAGCTGCTTGAAAGAAAATCTCATATGTTGATTTGCAAGCTAGATCCGGTGGAAAGTACACTGAGACAAAAATGTGGAATTAATCAGCGATATGTGCTTTAACACATACATGTTCAAATTCTTTGAATTTTGGTGAAACAATAAGATCGGAATTAAATGTAGATGAAACTGCGATGAGAACTCCTCCGCCTGACATTCTTTGGGTTAGTCGTAAATCACGATCATCTCTAAATACATTATAGTCACAATTTACAAGTTACAATTTTCTCTAGTTAGCAAAAAGGATATTCATAAGATCAAAGTATTGAAAGCTAAACGAATATGCAAACCTCCATGTTGCTAGAAATGCAGGTTTACTAGACTACATGTTTAAAAGCTGCACAGAGAGTTCACATCCTATTTTCTTGACGTCTTGCCACCAGGGCCAAAAATTCTCATATGCATTTAATGAACGATAAAATCCACTGGATTCACCTTCGTCGTTTCGCTGCTTCCTTGGTAACTAAATACATACAAAGCAAAACAATAAAGGCAATGCCCCTTCTGCTTTCGATTCAACGGAAGCGAGTAGCAGAAGTAGCAACTTTCGCTTTCCGACAATACGGAAATTTAATCTCGTTTTAATTTTAAATCGGTAATTTTGATTCTTATTTTAATTTTCATGAAATGAAATTATAGCAATGTGCATCATAAAATATAACTAGAACAAGGGAAGTATGCATTCCAATAATTCCGCCAAATCGAACAACGAAAGGTAAATATCATTACTTGTGTGTTTATGTTTGCCCAGCACTATGCTCAATATCGAAGGGGCTAATGTCATGCTCAATCTCGAAGCGAAAACGAGTGTGTGCAGGAAATAATGAAATTAAATTCACGCGCATGCTCTGTAGTAGGCCGTTGTCTCATTTTCGTATACGCAATGTTCCGGTGGTTTAGAAAGTAGCGTCGCTTTCTCTCATCTCACTTTCGCCTGATTTTGGTAAGTGAAAAGAAGACTTTTCGACTCATCTTTATTTATTTAATTATTTATTCTTACCTCTATTACTAGTTCAGCGGCATCACCCGACGTCTGTGTCAACTCGACTTAACGATATTTTCTTTTTAAATGATACTACATTAAATACTATCTTCGGCAATATTTTAATATTGCCGAATATAGTATTTAATGTACACATTTAGAAACAACATTGCGACGTATTTTGCTGTCTAATAATGGAAATTTACATGTTTTGGGAAGTGAAATAAAATATTGTGTCTCTTTTGATGTAGAACTCGGTTGAATAGAGAACAAAGCGCATTTTTTCATGTTCTTGAATGTAAATTGAAGTGAATTGTGATGCTCCTTTTATGTGCATCTTTCGAAATGTAAATATTGTTAACTGTGTAGTATCGAAAAATATCGCTAAGTTGAGTTGTCCCTATATTCCTTTTTCCCAGGAAAAATGTAGTTATTTTAAATTTCACAAAACTTTAGTTTTAAACTGTTAAGTCCTGTTCCAGCGCGTCAGAAAAATTCGATGTTCAAAAGTTTTTCCAACTCCAAAGAAAGACCAGAATGTTCCCAAAAACAATTTTATTGTTTTTTTTTCTAAAAAAAAAATAAAATTTGAATCGAAATGTTGGATTGACGTGTGAATCCTGATCATGAAGTGCCTCGTTTCTTACCGCTACACAGTGGTTTTTTCCGCCAAAGACGTGCGAAACATTATTCACGCGAATACGGAGCAGTGGTGTCTTCTGGGATGTTTTATGATGATCCAAGACCTTTATTTCAACGATATGGTTATACTGATTAATCCCCTTTGAAGTGAGATATTTGCTAAATCTTTTGCTACTTGGAAACTATTGTGTAATTTTTGGTAAAATTAGTAAAAGTTTTAAAAAGCAACAAGTTTTTGAACGGGCAGCCAGCACTAATTGCAACTAGAAATGCTACTGCAACACTATACAATTCAATAGAGTTCACTTATCTATCGTTGTTTCCAGTACAGTTATAGATAATTTGAAAAAAAAACTATTGTTTTTCAAAAAATGTCAAATATTTTCGAAAATACTCGAGATAAGAAAAATTATGCGTCAATAAATATAGTGTATTTTGACGATTGAAATAACTGTAGAATATATGAAACCCGTTATAGGAGATTAAACAGAAAAATAAATATTACACATGTACTAATTGAATGAAATTCAAAATAACAATAAAGTAATTATATTCTGAAAATGAAACTATCAGAGTTAGTTAATATACTTCTGAAAGATGCCCTAATTCATCTCTGAAATCGCTCACATATCAGTCAGTGAGCAGCACATTTACCAACTAATAACAACAGCAATAGCAACTACTGAAGAATTAGATTTGACATAAAAGCGTACTCTTCGGCGCGCTCTCCATTCCGTCGTTCAGTAGCATCGGTGAACAGCACATCATCCTTTCGGCAGCAGCAGCAGTAGTAAATATGGCTAATACTATGAAAGATCTTGAAGACAGGGTCTGTCGCGACAATGGCGCAGTTGGGGGAGAATCTTCGCTTCCAAAGAAGTAAGTATTCCTATATTATGAGAGAAAATGTGTGTGTAGAGTAGACGGTGTGTGTTAAGTTATTAAACTGAGTTTCGCTGAGAGGACGATTTTCAAACAAAATTTAA
The DNA here is from genome assembly GCF_030247195.1 of Topomyia yanbarensis. Taxonomy (NCBI): domain Eukaryota; kingdom Metazoa; phylum Arthropoda; class Insecta; order Diptera; family Culicidae; genus Topomyia; species Topomyia yanbarensis. Next base: position 81,547,003 of record NC_080671.1, read on the forward strand.
AAAAAATGACAATAAGCTCGTGAAAGTAAAAATGTCTCTTGAAACCGGCCATTGGGAAGATAGGTTTCGTAGATACGAATCACAAGCGAAAGAGCTCCATGTTCTCGGAAGCCTAATATTCAAAGATGACAATCAGCTCACCAGGTCACATGGGAGTTGGATCAACCAAAAGAATCTTACGGAATCATTTCTGGTGGCCAGTAATGAGCTCATCTATTGAATCATATATTAGACATTGTGAAACGTGTTTGTTGCTTTCCAAAAAGAATCCCCCGATTCCCTTATCAAGCAGAGAACATCCCAACGGGCCTTGGGAGATACTGCAAATCGATTTTCTCACAGATAAAGACTATGGATTTGGAGAGTTCCTAGTTGTCGTTGACACTTACTCGCGCTACCTTCATGTCATTGAGATGAAGTGCATTGATGCAAAGTTCACTATTCAGTCTCTCAATAAAATTTTCGCCGTAAGGGGATACCCACTTCAGGAATCAGGCAACAAATCCCCGACTACATACAGGGAACGTGCCATTTAAGCCAATATATTATGATTCCTGATACCCACTTACTATTCAAAGCGACAATGGTCCACCATTTCAAAGTGATGCATTTGTGAAAACCTGGGAAAATAGGGGTATAAAAATCCGCAAATCCATAACATTTAGCCCACAGACAAACGGCGCCGTAGAACGTCAAAACGAAGGGATTACGAAGGCATTGGCCGCTTCAAAGCAGAATAACACTAATTGCAAGATCGCTCTCGGAAACTACATACATATCTACAACAAATTTAGACCGCTTACCCAACTTGGTGTAACACCCTTCGAGTTGCTGGTCGGTTGGAAATACCGAGGAACTTTCCCTTGTCTATGGACCGACATTTCAAACAGTTTGGATCGGGAAGATGTTAGGGAAAAAGATGCCGTTTCAAAACTCGGAAACGAAAAATATGCTGATCTAAAAAGAAATGCCAAAGCTTCCGATATTGTCGTTGGATATAGAGTTGTGTTATCACAACAGAAGCGTCATAGAACGGATCCGACTTTTGGTGCGGAGAACTTTACGTAGTGGCAAGCGATGGAGCAAAACTGGTCGTCCAAAGCGACAATGAAATAGACACCTCGGCTGGTGGAACGTCATAAAATATCATAAAAAAAAACAAAACATACGACAGTAGCGTGCATACTCGTCTGGATGTGAAATTTTGTTGGTAGATTTTAAGGTTTTTACTGAATAAAACCTTTTCAAATCACCAAATTTTTCAGTACCTATTAATATCGGCCTTTCCTATGATCAACTGGGTGCATTAAAGACCAGTTTGAGAAATTCAATATTTTTAATTGCTAAAAAACCGACACGCTGTTCAGATGGTTGTCTTTACATGCGGTTCATTACAATAGACCTCTTTGTGACACTTCAATTACACCATTATCACTCTATAGTAATAGCAGAAATAATCAGAAATACTTTTATTGCATTTATTTCTAATTAGTCTCTTTAAAAATCAAAAATTGGAATTTTAGCTTATCAGATTCTACCGAAGCCTTTGCTATTTCTGCAAAAAGCTCATCAAACCGAAATTCTAGTGTTTTCTTGGTTTGTCATAGACGAACTTTTTTACAATGAGACAATGATCTTTTGTATACCCCGGCAGATCGTTGGTGATAAGAGTCCGAAAAATCAAGTCTGAAAAAGGTAGTTATACTAAGAAGTGTGCGTCACTTATAAGTGAATGAATCCGATTAGCAGAATGTAGAACGCATGCAAATCTTCTCTTACGAAATAAAATGACACTAAATGTTGCAATTATGTGCTTAAGGATTATTTGGAAATACCTTTATCAAGAAATAATCCTATAGCATAAAGTACTCTTGTTCATAGCACTACGCTTTTGAACTCTCTTGCCCTTACTACATGATGAAGCTACAAAAAGAACATATTTGCATCACACATATTCACACTTTATTGCTCACGCGTACATTACATTTTCAATAAAAAAGTGGAGAGAAAATAAATTAAAGGGGGTGTCGATTTTACCCCTATGGGGTGTCGGTTTTACCCGCAGTACCTACAAAAAGTCACTTTGTTTTCCAAGTTTTCCACCAATAATTTTTAATGAATTTAATTTTTTGAAGCGCTGACAAAATTGAGCCTTGTTAAGAATTTTCTGAACAAAAATTCTGCGTTGAAATTATAATTTTATTGGTTTTGTGGCAACCCAGAAAAAGTGTTAAGCTTAAGGTGTCGGTTTTACCCATAATTCCTCTACTCTTCGGCGCGCTCTCCATTCCGTCGTTCAGTAGCATCGATGAACAGCACATCATCCTTTCGGCAGCAGCAGCAGTAGTAAATATGGCTAATACTATGAAAGATCTTGAAGACAGGGTCGGTCGCGACACCCGTAGGAATAATAATAGAAAATATATAAAAAAAAGTTTTTTGGGTGTCATCCAAATATAACGAGCTATAACTAGGTGGATTGATCACGAAAATCATAACAGCAAATGATCAAACTTGCTATTTTTGATGAGTAGTCCTAAAACACTATTGACGTAATCTCAGCCGTTTTCCCGTTAACAACCAATCATTATTTGAAACTCTTTATTTATCAAAATATTCCAAATCATTTTGAAAATACACGAGATGTCATTGTTGTAAAATAGAAAGTTTTTCATTTTGATAATTCAAGGCTTTTTAGTGAACATCTCGAGCTTGTGAAAATGATGAGATTAATCATTAACCGTTATGTATCCGACGCGGTACCCGGGTACCTTTTTAGGTTTCAATTAATGAAATTCCTATGTTTTATCCATAGCTGGAAATTGAAACTTTGTGACATCTTAGAACTTCACTAAGTCAAGCTTTTGGGTTAATAATATTGTTGATATAGTAAGGGGGGGGGACTTAGGAGGGGTTCCTGATTTTTTTTACTACGTAACAGCCCGACATGGGTACTCGGGTACCCACAAAAATGAAATGCCAATAACTAAGGTAATTTCCAACCGATTTTGATGCATTTGAATGTTTTGGATTCAAGAATTTATCCGCTTTTGGACTTGGTAAAAATAAATCGGGTTACTTCATTTGGTTCCCGGGAATCCAGATTTCCGGAAGCAGGTTCCAGTACTGTGATACTATTTGTGAACTTTAATGGAATTCTAGCAATATGGGTATCAAAATTCTTGGAATTGCATCAGTAGGCTGTATCTCGTGGTTTTGTAACCATTTGGTGATTTGACCCCGGAACGGACATTCCGGAGCAGGTTCCCGTAGGGCTGTGAGTGGTCATTCCATTCCAATTCCATTTTTTAAATTGCCATAGGGTCCCGTAACAATAAATAACAGAATTCCGAGACAATTTGAAGAGTTTTGATATTATAAAAATTTACAAACATTAGGACATTATTAAAATTTACAAATCATTCCCTGGAACATCACCCCGGAGAATCCGGATTACCAAGCACCATATCCATTCATCCGGTTCAATTTACAAATCAAAAAGTGGACGAGTTCCTGAATCTAAAAAATCTAAAAGTGTCCAAATCGGATAAAGGAAGCCATAGTCATGAGCATTTCAATTTGTGGGTACCCGGGTACCCACGTTGGCCTGTTAAAGCTGTTTTTTTGTTGGACACATAACAGTTAAAATAACAATACCATATGAAAGGGCTTATAGTGTCGACCAATTCCTGATCCAAATTTAACGATTTAGGCGTAATTAATAGATCGCACGATACCATCACTCCGCTTGATTGTCTGATGCTCTTTAAACGTCACATTGGATAAGGTGCAATGTGCGTATCCGAGCAACTGATCCATTGTTACCCACACGCTGAAGAGTTATAAACAGTTGAGCGCTACTATTTGTTGGAACATAGCCTTCAGAATGATTCTATATTCATAGATATATATTTGAGAAAGCCACAATTGCACCACTAGGTGAATTAGAACAGGTTTTTCAAATAAAACGAAATCAATATTTTGGATCATTTGATAAATATTAAACAGGAACCGGATTTCCGATTTAAATATTCAACAGTAGTCTATGGCAAAGTTGCATAAAAAGGTAATCACGACCAAAAGAAAGGTACATTTTTTTTGTTTTGCTTGTTGCAACCCGAAGCATACGCAGTTTTTTTGCGTGGCTTCAACTGGAGCACTCTGTCGTTGTCGCTCAGTGTCACGAATTAGAGTAAGGGGACGCAACCGGAACAGATACCGCGTGGCAAACAGTCGTCAGTATCTAGCCCTCCAGATGGACCGTCGATGATAAGAAGTGAATGTGATTTGCTGCGTTCGAGCGGATGCCTTTCTTTTCCACTACGTTCACATGGATTTGTGGCTAGCAAACGCCTGTAACAGGCTGCCGGCGGTGGACCGGACAGAGATATCGTGTTTAAGACCAAGCGCATTTATGATCGCATCGGCAAAGGGGAGATAATTAGAATAATGATAAATGAGAGGAGATTTACTATGCAGTTCTTAACGATGCTCGTGCGAGCGGAAGGGCGGTGCACGTTCACCGAGGAAGTGGTTGGTATTGGCAGGAACTGCTCGATATGTGGTGTGTGATTTCTGATGATAATTTTTCATCCACAGTGACGGGGTGAACTGGTTTCGAATGAGTCCAATAATGGTGTGAACTGACAAATCTGTATCTCGGTATGTGAGCTTGAAGTAACAGCAGTTTGCGCTAATCATCGTTTTTTTCCGGCTGACATAAAACGATTAGTCCGCTCCGAGAATGGGCAAAATAGGAAAGCACACGACTTCGCCTCCGTTGCGGTGATGATAATCTCTCTTTAATGGATTCAATTAGGAAGTAATTTGAGATCTTTTTTCTGAACGATTTATGTTGAACATTTTATAGGGATGGTGAAAGTCTTCTCGAAAGGAAATTGATCCTTCAACCGATGCAACGATGATGATGATGAGGAAAGGATGAATGCGATACTGATGAAGCGATGGAATAACGTTATTAACTCCAATCGTCTATGCAGAAGCAAATTGAAATCGGTTTCCTCAACTGCGGCAGCAGCCGGTTTGACTACAAATTGGAATGTTGATTCGATAATTCCAATTTGATCACAATCCGGTCCTCGCGCGTTTAATAACAAGTGTGATAACAAGCAATTACAGCTGTTAGCGCTCCCATAAATTATGGGACAAAGTGGGTAGAACCGTCCTTGCTGCTCACTGGTCGAGTTAATCAATTTTTTTTTGCTTCTTCAACCATTGCCGGTGGCGTAAAAGTAGCAATTTACAAAAGACCCGCACGGCCTCAGGGAAGCAAATGGTCTCGGATCGCTTGTTGGCCGGTCGTGATCGACTAGTTTGGAGCGGAAAATAAAACCAACAAAAAACGACCAAAGCAAGCACCCCGGGAGCCTTCAGCACACTGCTAGTAAGATCTCGATTATCTGATCGGTTGTGGTGCATAAACGGTGTGGATTGTGGTCCGCTGGTTACCGCTCTTATACCTCGGGATCAGTTACCTATACTCTGCTCGGGCAATTAGAGTTGTCATTTGCACTCGTTGCTTATGCTTTGGGTATAATGTTGATGCCGCTGGGATTCAGCTGGTTTCAAGTTAATGTTGTTGCACCGCTAAGTGGTGACTAATTCATTGGCACTGACCTACTTTGGAAGATAAATTGTGTTTTTGGCAGGTTTGACTAGGGTTTATCAGTTTTCGTTTCAGCAATTATAGTCCTAGCACAAGACATTCAATTTACCCTGGCTTAAATGTGCCTCTTAGTCGTCTAAGCATAAATTGTTTTTTCTAACTTTATCAAGGAGTTACACCTCCGTAGAATTTAAAAAAAAATCGATATTTTTATTGGTCTAAAATGTGCTTTAATGTCTTGAAAATGATATACCAAAAAAAAAAACAGGCAACGATAATTGCTAAATGATCAAATTTTCAATTCTCTTACGTATACCCTGAGTGTACTGAAAACTTTAACGGCGTTTTTCTCGAAACTCCAATTTTTGAGCTAGCCGGAAACGTAACTCGAATAAATGATTCTCGGTCGTTTTGAAATTTTACAGTATATTCACAATTGATTTCTCTAGCGACGTACGTAGGATTTTACTTTTTATTGTTTTTTTTATCTCCAATTTTGTGTCGATTTTCGGCGTATTTTCAATTTAAAAGAGTGGCATTTCGCGATAAATCACAATACCGAAGAACTTCTACGCAGGTCGCTTGCTATTGTTATAAGGAATCAGAAAAGTTTTAGTTTCAAGGCTCTAGGTAAAAAATTGGGGGGAATAGGTTTCCGGCCGCGTACCCTTTTCAAAAAGACGCGTCTACGGGAAAAGACTGTACCGCCACCATCTTGTAACAGAATTACCTACTTGAAATAATTATTTTTACATTTCATACAAAAGAAATGTATAGGATTCGCTCAAACTTAAACTTTTTCCGAGGACTGGAGGGCCGAGTCTCATATACCAATCGACTTGGCTCGACAAATTGGGACAATGTCTGTGTGTGTGTGTGTGTGTGTGTGTGTGTGTGTGTGTGTGTGTGTGTGTGTGTGTGTGTGTGTGTGTGTGTGTGTGTGTGTGTGTGTGTGTGTGTGTGTGTGTGTGTGTGTGTGTGTGTGTGAGTGTATGGGTATGTATGTAGGTGAACTAATGCCATGTAATTATCCGATCTCTTGTCAACCGCTGAATCGATCATAACGAAATTAGTTTCAAATGAAAGGCCTAACGTTGCCATTCACTATTATTTTTGTTTTGGGATATGTTGTTTACTTTCTGAGATATGAATGATTTTGTCAAAACACAAAGGGTTTAAAGCAAATAACTTTCGAACATGTCGCCCCTACCCATCCCTGATCTCTCCACAATCGTGTTCATGGCAACTGTCACAACTCGGATCTATCCTGATATTTCCATATCCATTTCTAAGATGTGTCATAAGATCTTCAACCAATCTGAAATATTTGTTAGTATGCAAGCTAATTTAATCTTGCGATGTATTTGTTCAGGTTAAAGCAAACAAACGTTTTTTGTCTTCTGTTTCACTATAAATAGTTTTCCATTTCAGTGTAGAACAGAGCCACTTGCGGAAACAAACTAAATATTACATTCTACTTGAAAAAGAAAATATTTATAGTCCTGGCAAAATTTGCAAAATGTTTGTATTTTAAGAAAACTATAACTAATTTATTTTTTTTTTTTTCATACGTTTATTTGACACGGCATTTGCAATAGCTTTTTACGCCAGTTTCTTTTTTTACATAGCACGTTACAAAAATCCTTAAGACTAATTTTAACTATACTTGTACTTTGTCTAAAACTAACACTGAAATCACTTTATTGTTTCCTTTTTTCCTTACATTGTTGTATTTCATACTGATCTAGTATTTTCGGTTGTATTTATTTACTTTTTTTTCTGTTATTGTCTAAATTTAAAAACTAAATATTCTAGGTTCCTTTAATTGGTGAATGATTAGCCTTGGATGAGAGTATGAGGAGATGAATTTAATTAAATTTTGACAGACGCTGTTTTTAGAAAATGATAGATAAGTTCCATGTATAGAGGATCGCGATACGCCAGGATGTCTCTAACAGGAACATGGATTGGTCTTCCTCGGACTTGTAAAGAATCTACTAATTGTGATCTGGCTTCACGATATTCAGTGCAGGACCAAACAACATGCTCAATGTCATGGTAACCTTCTCCACAAGCACAATGATTACCCTCAGCGAGCCCAATACGACGGAGATGCGCATCTAAAGTATAATGATTGGACATGAGCCTAGACATCACACGGATGAAGTCCCGACTTACATCCAATCCTTTGAACCATGCCTTCGTTGATACTTTAGGGGTAATTGAGTGTAGCCATCGTCCCATATCTCCATTGTCCCAAGATGTTTGCCAACTAGCAAGTGTCCTCTGTCGAGAAGCGCTATAAAATTCATTGTAAGCGATGGGTCTTTCATATATTTCACCATCTAGTGCACCAATCTTGGCTAAATTATCAGCTTTCTCATTGCCCGCAATAGAGCAATGGGCGGGGAGCCACACTAGGGTAAATTTATAACATTTTCTTGTCAGGTTACTCAGAGATTCTCGTATCTTCCCCAAAAAGAATGGATCGTGATTATCAATCCTCTTTGAGCGTAGAGCTGCAATTGTGCTGAGACTATCAGTGAGGATAAAGTAATGGTTCGGGGGTAAAGTATTAATTATTTGCAAACTATAGTGAACTGCTGCTAGTTCCGCTATATAAACAGAGGCGGGTTCTGCAAGTTTGAGAGAAATTGAAAAATTATTGTTGAAAATACCGAAACCAGTGGCCTCACTGATTCGTGACCCATCAGTGTAAAACATTTTAAGGCAGTCTATGTGTTGATATTTACTTGTGAATATTTTAGGGATCTCCCGCGAGCGTAGATGATCTGGAATTCCACGAATCTCTGCTTGCATGGACGTGTCGAAGAATAAAGTGGATTCAGGAATATCTAGTATATTGACGTATGTGGGAACATACCTAGCAGGCGTTATTTCTTGTGACATGTGATTGAAATACACTGTCATGAATCTGGTTTGGGGTTGAAGCTCGACAAGTCTTTCAAAATTTTCAATTACCAGTGGGTTCATAACCTCACATCGAATAAGTAAACGAGAAGAGAGATCCCAGAATCGGTCTTTTAAAGGAAGAACTCCCGCTAGTACTTCAAGACTCATCGTATGGGTCGACTGCATGCAACCTAAGGCAATTCGTAAACAACGATACTGTATCCGTTCCAGTTTAATAATGTGAGTGTTCGCAGCTGAACGGAAACAGATGCACCCATATTCCATTACTGAAAGTATTGTTGTTTGATACAATCTTATCATGTCACTTGGATGAGAACCCCACCATGATCCAGTTATTGTTCGCAGAAAATTTATCCTTTGTTGGCATTTCGTTATTAGATACCTAATGTGGCCTCCCCATGTGCCTTTAGAATCGAACCAAATTCCAAGGTATTTAAAAGTCAGGACTTGGGCTATCGTTCTACCAACCATCTGAAGCTGAAGCTGAGCTGGATCACGCTTCCTTGAAAAAACAACCAACTCTGTTTTCTCCGTAGAGAAATCGATGCCTAACTTCAAAGCCCAACTTGATAAGTTATCCAAACTATCTTGCAGTGGTTGTTGTAAATTTAAGGCTTTTGGTCCTGTAACAGAAACCACGCCATCATCTGCAAGTTGCCTTAGAGTGCATGGGCTGACAATACAGTTATCAATATCATTCACGTAAAAATTGTAGAGAAGGGGGCTTAAACAAGAACCTTGTGGGAGGCCCATGTAACTTATTCTGAATGTTGCCAAATCGCCATATGAAAAATGCATGTGCTTTTCTGACAATAAGTTGTATAAATAATTATTTAATATTGGTGAAAGACCACATTGATGTAGTTTCTCTGAGAGAACATCAATGGAAACAGAGTCGAATGCTCCTTTTATGTCTAAGAACACAGACGCCATTTGTTCTTTTTTTGCGTAAGCTAGTTGGATTTCTGACGAAAGTAGCGCCAGACAATCATTCGTTCCCTTTCCCCTCCGAAAACCAAACTGGGTATCTGATAGCAAGCCGTTCGCCTCAACCCAATTGTCGAGACGTCGTAGGATAATTTTTTCCAACAATTTCCTGATGCAGGATAACATTGCAATCGGTCGATACGAGTTATGATCGGAGGCTGGTTTTCCCGGTTTTGGAATAGCGATAACTCTCACTTGTCTCCAGTCGTGCGGGACAATGTTCTGCTCAAGAAGCTTATTGAATAAATTCAACAAGCGTCTTTTTGCTAGGTCAGGCAGATTCTTCACCAAGTTGAATTTAATTCTGTCTAGTCCCGGAGCATTATTGTTGCATGAGAGGAGTGCAATTGAGAATTCCATCATTGTCAAAGGCGAATCTATGAAATCGTTACTTGTGGGAGCATCGCGAGTGATTTTCTGCGCAGGAGCAGAATCGGGACAAATTTTCTTGGCAAAATTAAATATCCAACGATTCGAAAAATCTTCGCTTTCATTAGTCACGTTTTGATTCCTCATTCTTCTGGCTGTGTTCCAAAGAGTACTCATTGATGTTTCTCTTGACAAGCCATTAACGAAGTGTCTCCAATAACTAGATTTTTTGGCACGACGTATACTGTCAAATTTGTTTTGCAAAATGAAATAATTTTCAAAGTTCTCACGTATACCCCCTTTCTGTTTCATAATTTCTTTGTAGGCAACTTGTTTAGCTTCATATGCATCAGAGCACTCTTTGTCCCACCAAGGATTAGGGGGCCGTCTATTTATTGTCATTCCAGGATTGCATTTCGTTTGGGCTTGTTCTGCTGCTTCAATAATTAAACCCGCTAGGAATTCATATTCTTCGGTAGGGGGTAGCTCTTCTGTCGAAGCAAGAGAAGTGGAAATTAATGTTTCGTATGTTTTCCAATCAATATTTCGTGTTAAGTCATAAGGAACATTGATTGAATTCGTAAGGCCTAATTCACTGTTAATTGAAACAACGATTGGCAAATGATCGCTACCGTGAGGATCAGGTACAACCTTCCACGTGCAATCTAACCGAAGTGATGTCGAGCACAGAGATAGATCTAATGCACTTGGACGTGCAGGAGGTCTGGGGATGCGTGTTGTTTCGCCAGTATTTAAAACTGTCATATTAAATTCGTCACAAACATTGTATATCAAAGAGGATCGATTATCATTGTAGAGGGAACCCCACAATACTCCGTGCGAGTTGAAGTCTCCCAGTATCAGACGCGGAGCAGCCATGGATTCCACTACCTCAAAAATTTGACGTTGTCCAATTTGAACTTTGGGAGGTATATATATAGAAGCGATAGACATGTCTTTGCCTTTAATGTTCGTTTGGACAGCTACAGCCTCGATGCCCGCAAACAAGGGGATGTTAATTCTATAGAAAGAATAGCACTTTTTAATTCCTAGAAGCACTCCTCCATACGGGGTGTCTCGGTCTAGGCGAATAATGTTGAAATCATTTAAGTTGAAATTAATGTTTGAGGTAAGCCATGTTTCACATAGAGCAAAAGCATCGCATTTTAAATTATGCAGTAAAATTTTTAAGGAATCAATTTTAGGTATGATACTTCTGCAATTCCACTGTAAAACAGTGATGGAATCTTTCATTGGAGGAGGTGAATTACCCATTGAAAGATACAATCGCTGCAAGGATGGGCCATTGAGCAATCAGCTGCTCTAAAAATGTTCTAATTGTTGGGAGGAAAGCTGAAAGTATACTCTTTAGTGGTTCAGAAATATTGAATGCTTTAAAAATCCAATCAACAATTTCAGAAAATTTCAATAATCCTACCCCCGGCTGAGGCTCAGAGGTAGTCGAAATTTTATTATTTCCAGTAATGGTGTTCTGTTTGGATTGTACGTTCCCAAAACCGGGCGGAATTGATTTCGGTTTTGAATCGGAATTTTTCGGTTTTGGGCGCAGTTTATCTATTGGTGGAGAAATTTTAAGGCCCTTTCTTGGCAGCTTGGGAAAAGAAGACTGTTTTCTTTTTCTGGGATTTCCGGGTAAAACAAATGATGTACCTTCGCACGCTCCGTCAGAGTCAGACTGTTCCGAAAATAGAGATGTGTAAGTGTTTTCTAAGAAGATGGGTTTAGGGGTAGCATTTTTCAACATTTCTGCATAGGAGCGCTTAGACCTCTCCTTCAAGGATCGTTTAATTTTATCCTCACGCAATTTATAAATGGGGCATGCAGGGAGCTCATGTGAGTTTTCTCCGCACATTAAACATTTTTCTGAATTTTCATTGCATGTATCCTCTTGATGAGAACCCCCACATTTGCCACACCGTGCCTTATTGGAACAGTAAGTGGCTGTGTGGCCAAGCTGTTTGCAATTAAGGCAATTCATTACACGAGGGATAAAAAGGCGAACAGGGAGACGAATCTTATCGATAATGACATAGTTGGGCAGCGCAGACCCAGCGAAAGTCACTCGAAATGAGTCAGACAGTCGATAAACTTTTTTATCTCCTTCGTGTGATACTGAATGCAATTGCTTGCATTCAAGTATTTTTACGTCTTTAAGTATGGTGTCTTTGAAACGACCAACCCCATGCTTAACTAAGTCATCAACAGTCAAACTCGATTCTGTGATGACCCCATCAATTTCAATTTCCTTTGAAGGAATATACGCTCTATACTCACGCGTAAAAAGCTCGCAAGAAGCAATTGCATTGGCTTGTTTGAAACTACCAACGACAATGCGTATTTTATCCTTATTGACTTTGACGATCTCTTTTACATCCGAGAATCGCGAAGTCAAATCTTTAGAAATTTGAATGATATTTAGCGCCTTTGCTTTACGCCTAATAAATACAATCCATGGTCCCGTTGACGACTCTGGGTAAATTTTAATTCTAGTCGGATTTACATTTTCAGCATAAGGCTTAGGGGGAGGGTCTGTTACTCGTTCTCCCATCTCTTCATCCATTTTACCTAGCAAGAAAAACTATCACAAAAAGGAATGAAAAATATACCTGTTATACCTGTAGAACACACCTCATGTGTTACGTTGAAAACTCGGTGCCCGTTGTTTGACAATGTGACACCTGCTGTTCTTCTTCGTCGCGTTGCTTCTTCAGTAGAGAAATAGTCCTACCTGCAACACTTCAAAACTCTCTCCGATTAAGCTGCTCGTCGGTATCACCACCACAAGCGCGCTCTCTCCGTTTCCACCACCTCGGTAGACAAATGTGGCTACCTGTGGCTTGCTGCGAAAATCCCACTGTCGATGCGGCACTTTTCGGTGCCACTTGTTTTCCTTATTCGTCGTACCACTTCTGCGGTAGACAAATAGAGCAAATGGGTCTACCTGTGACGCTTCCCTCTCGTCGATTAGAATTGCCCGACGACACCAATACACTATATTTTTTTCTGTGTGTACAGGCACGATCACTGTCGATTTCTGCCACCGCGGTAGGCAAATTCGTCTACCCGCGGTTTGCTGTCAAAACACCACTTGTCGAGGATGCCGTTGACCACGCCTCCGACGTATCAACTGTCGACTCACACTTAACAAACTGGTCTCTCTCTCTTTCTCCCACAATAACGCATACAGCGTCTCGCACTCCGTCACTCTCTCGAGAACAAAACCTTCCACCTGGAGGCACAACCGTCTCGGTCGGTTGCAAAAACTGTTATGATAACTAATTTATGTTCAAACCCTGCTTTGCTCTGAAGATGAGGGGCTATTCCTTCGAAACGTTGCACTAAGGAAAATCATATGACTAAAAACCGAAAACTACATAAACTCGAATTTAATTCAATTCTATACTGAGCGTTTGTATATACTATAATTATGGATCTCCTTGGATATTACTAATTGGGTAATATAGTTGTTTGAAGACATTTTTTTTATTTTTCGTATCTCTACTGAATTTTGAATGAAACATATGCTCAAATGTGTCATTTGAAAATTGAGAACACCTGTTTTGGGTTGATATTATTTAAAATGCAGATTCATTGTATTGGAATGCACTCTTATGAAAAATAACGGATCAAATTTCAAAAATATCCACAAATTAGATTCGGAAAAAATGGTGCCCAAAGACTCCTGAACTATCGAACTATACTTGCATCCCAGTAAAAGGATGCTTTTAAATTTAAGCAATGGTTTCAATTGCCCAAACTTGTCTAATGCTGAGAACGCTTCAATTGAAGCTTCAATGCCAGGCATTAGACAATTCAATAGACGTTTGAGTGCTCCGTATTCAACACGTAAATTAGCGAGAATTACAATAAAAGTTTATGCATTGGACAGATTGCTGAATTTATGTCATACATATTACTGTGTAACTGTGATACTGAGTTGTACTGAAAACCCCAATATACATTTTTCAAGATCAATGTGATTAAAAGCATATTTATTTGCGAAAAAATACGACATGTAATTTCAAGAATGTTCGTGTCTCAAAAGCAGCCCAGGGCCACTTTCAATGGACACTGGCTATTCGATTAATTTAAATACGTATTCTGGTAGTTTGAACCATTTCTTTGTCATGGTATTGTTTTGTATAGAACTCATTAACCCCTATCTCCAGAACGAGAATTCCGAACGAAAGTATTGACAAGTGATAAGGATGGATGGAAAGATATAGCTTTTGTGCCATCGACAATAATATAATTACCAACTTAGCCTAGACACTTGACAATCTTTTCTATATACTTCAATGCAAATTATTACTATTTACAGGTGACTTTATCTCAGTCTACTATTTCCAATTACGCGTTAAAATACTGGCACCTGAAAATTCTATTCTGTATAAAAATCATTTTTCAGATATCTGTGACCAAAAAGACATCTTTTAACATCAATAAAGTAGAAACATCGGATAATCTTAAAACGCCGTCAAGAAAAGAAGAACGAAAACGTGCTCTTTGCAATGAAATTTTCACAAACACTTCAAAATATTCGGAAACAATGGTTTTGGGATTCGTGAAATTCGTTTTATTCATTTATTTTATTTAACTTACTTTTTTAAAATTTTATTCTATGCATTTATTTTTCCCAGATCATTCATGTCATGAATTATATTCGTTTTGTTTATTTTTTTCATTTAAAATATTTGACTTACTTTAAATGTATGATCATTTGGTCGGTGTTAGGTCAGACCGGACTAAGTGACAATGCATTGATTTCGAGAAAAACGCGTTTAAAGTTTGAATCGCAGCATCCTTTACATTATAATTGGAAAATAATTTTTACCATAATTCTTGTTTGTTGTTTCATATTTCAAATCTGGTAAAAGTGGAATGTAGATGAAGAAATTCTTTATCCAGTGCTATCATTAACTCATTTTTTGATTTTTTGCGACTTGGTCCGGTCTGACTTAACACCGACCATTTCATTTTAATGATTTTTTTTTCATTAGGCATTCTTTTGATTCATTTTGTTTATTTGACCTCATTTTATCTACTCATTTCATTCTTTGTATGCATTCCGATCAGTTTAGTATCTCATGCATCTTGTTCGTATCATTCATTTAATTTATTTTTTACACTTTTTCGTGTTATGCAATTTTATATTATTTTTCGGGTTCATACATTTTATTCATTTTAATAATCTGACTAATTTTGTCCAGTCATTCACTTTATTCATTTCATCTAAAACATTAATTAGACACAATTTATTTATTCTATTAATTCTATTACTTTTCAATATCGCTGATTTTTTTTCATTATTCATAATTGTTCTGATTGGATTTCACTAGAGCAGTGCTGCTAGAGACATTTTCAGTTATGGGTGAAAAATTATATTTGATATATCTTCGTTGTCGTAAAATATTGTTGAAAACTGATAAATTTTATCAAAGTAGACTGCTTTCGACTATATTTTTTGCTCAATTGAGCTATTGAAAACTTTGCAAGAGATGTGTGTTAAGGATCGGTATGCAAAATTTGAGCAGCTTTTCAAACTGTTAGATAAGCATCTTTCTTGATCAAAACAGGTTTTTCGTGTTTCTTTACTCTAACACTTTTAAGAATAACGATTTTGGAACTATATATGTGCTAGAATAATATTGGGTATGAAAGGGTTAATTTTATCCATAGTATTATTTATCTTATTGATTCAATATTTTTTTGGTTTTATTCATACTATTTATTTCATTTATTTCAATCCATTTATTAAATTGTTAATTTTTCCCAGTTCATATATTTTATTCAGTTTCTTTGTTTTATTAATTCGGTTTAGTCAGTTCTTTTTATTATTGAATGACAGTTTGTTCAGTTTATTCGAAGTGTTATTCGTGCGGCCCTTGAGACTGTGCTTATTTCACATCTAGTTGCTTGCCAACTTCGCGTGAGTTCGGCAAACTAATGAATGTTGCAACATGATAATTATATGTGTAAGAAATATCTCATCTCACTGATAGCTGGATTAAATCGGTTTTTGTAGTTCAAAACTAGTATTATAAATCCCATTTGACAAGACATTAGAGTAGAATGGGGTCAAATAGGTATAGGGGTACAATAGGTATAGGGCATTATCTTTGCTATGTTATTGCAAAGGTCGCTTATCCTGTGTAAATTAGACACGCGGTAGAGAACATCGTTTATGACTATCATTTCGGCTGTTATCGTGGATCAGCTGTATTAGTTACGGCGTCATTCATGTTTTCTTTCGCCCTCTGAACAGAACATTTAGCCAATGTAAAAAATGTTATGTGAGTTTTTTCTTACGTAAAAATTAAGGCTGATCGTTGATTTTTCGATATTTTTTGTTTTTGAAAAAATACAGACATCAACATGAAACATACGCTGGGGAGCAGGATATGTAACTACTGATCGTTTCACAGCTCATCAACCATGTGAGACAGAATGAGCAACTTCAATTCCACACTCTGGCGACGACGAGGACACCGAAGAAGCCACTCGCAAGTACCAAGTCAGACACCGCTGCCGAAACAACATGTTTCCTTTCGTTGTTTCATTTTTGCCTTTCTCATATAGAAAGGATATGCAATCACTCTAAAAATCGTCAACCTAATTCTAATTTTTTCGATTGACATAAGGTTTCTGGGTTTCAACAGGAAAGGGTTACACCCCTCTCACCCTCACTGGTAACCACCAATTTTGATTCCCCTTAGATCACCCCTCATTGCACCCCCCTCATACCACCACCCCACCCATCACTCATACCCCTCCCCCTCTCAACCCCATCATCGTCATATCACCGCTAGAACACAAGCCATCCCGTTCGTAGTTAGCAGAAAGACAACATTGAACTAATGCTGATTAGGCTAATAAAGTATGATATATTTTTTGTTTCAAGTGTTTCACCGTCGACACGTAGCTCATCAGGTTCGTGGCTGGCGAACCATTGTGTGTAAGTGTAAAGTGTACTAAGAATGTATTAGATACAGTGGAGACCCGATTTTATCAGCACCCGATTTTATCAGCCCCCGATCTTATCTACCCCCGATTTTATCAGCTTTTTGACCCGATTCTATTAGCTTCATATGAACATTGATAGTTGGTAGTTTGTAGCAGACGAACCAAGTTGAATTCGAATAAATCCTTTCTTGGGCATATATTTCTTATCTTAGAGATCCGAAGAATGCAAAAATAAAAATATCAATATTTTTTTAAATTTTGCACTGTTAAGGGGAACTTAAAGTAAATAATCAGAAAAGGTTGTGAGGCTATATCTAAAAACCAAAAAAGAATATTTTAAGAGCTTCGGTTTATTAAAAAGACAGAAAAATATATGTCCCGATTTTATTAATGTCACTATTTTATAAGCGTAAAATTCGCCAAGGGGCTGTTAAAAACAGTTCTTCACTGTATTTCCATAATTGAAACGAACATAGCCAGCCATAGACTCATAGTTTAGAGAAATGAGAAATGCACAATTGCACTACTAGGTGGATTGAAACAGATTTTTTTTTCAACCCAATTAATTTTGGTACGCCACTGGTTCTGACCTTTGGTTCTGCTGTTACAGCTTGGTTATTGCGGTCACATAGGAATTTCTTATATAAACCGGTACATTCGTAACACCTCATGGATTAAAAATATATTTAAATGAACATCAAATTACTTCGTTTACTTTCGTTTATATTTTTGTCGTGCTCTTATATATGCTTACCAAGTGTAATAAGAATATACTAGACAATGTTGTATTGAACGTAACCAGATACTAAATTTAAATCGATTTGGATAAATGAGAAAGTCACAATTGCACCGCTAGGTGGATTAAAACAGGTTTTTATTTATTTTATTCATTTCATTTATTGTGTTTATTTCATTAAACTTTTTTTTATTACTTCAATCCATACATTAATTTGTTTCCTCCATTTTAATAATATTCAATTTATTCATTTTATAATTTTATTGATTTTATTATTTTTTTATTTTATTCATTATTTCTCCATTCATTTTGTTCCTTTTATTTATTTCATTCATTTTCTTATTTCATTCCTTTTATTTATTTTGTATATCTTATTCCTTCCATTCATTTTACTATTTTTGTTAATCTTATTATTTTTTTCAGTTTACACATTTTGTTCAGTTCGATCGTTTTATTTATTTTATTGATTTTGTTCAATCACTCCTTTTGTTCATTTCATTTAACATGTTAGTTTGAATAAATTTATTGCATTTTATTAATTTCAAAACTCTTATTTTGTCTAATTTTTCATTCAATGAGCTGAACTAATTTGATTTATTGATTCTAATCATTTGATTTATAATAATCATTTTACTTACTTTATACATTTAGTCACTTGTCATCAACTTTTAGCTTTAATAATTTTTAAATTACACTTGTTTTATTTATTTTCTATAATTCCTTTAGTTAATTCGAGGTATCATTCGTGTAGAACTCAAATCTCTAGCTGGGTGCCTACTTCTCATGAATTCTGCCATGAATGATCCAACATTGATATGTGTAAGTAATGTTTCATCTCACTGTTAGGTAGATTAAGCCGGTTTTTGTATTTATTTTTAGTTCTGATCAACCGATTCCGCCAGGCAGGTTCGAAGGTTTCCTAGAATATTCAAGTTTCACCTTGTATTTGAGAAGCCAGAGAATTTAACAAAATAAAAAGCCCAACTTTTTATGAAACTTATAGGAAGAAAAAGGCTGATCGCATGCACCGGCTCCACGATCCAGTTTTCTCAAATCAGTGAGGCAAACGATTTGGCGGTGCACATGTAGCGATTGAGAACTGAAAATACTTGCTCCCAATATGTGAAACAGGTACAAATAGATCGAAGGCCTTTGAACGGAAGGATGACCGTGATTGCCTGCGAAAAGATTACTACTGAGGGGCACACATTTGAATTAATCAGATCAGAGATTACAATACTCGCAGCATAGTAATGGTTCTGTATTCGGAGCTGTACTGCAGCATAGGGCGATAACACCAGATAACACCACCGCTAAGGGCGGTTCCCAGCCAGTAGAGTGGAAAATCGTATTCGGGGGTTTTAATTTCCGCTATACCACTTTTTGGGCGGGTTCACCTTTAGCAGTCTTAGTGAATATATTAACGTCCAACTAAAAACACAAAACTCCTTTGGAAATAAGTAAGAGCCAATATACATTAGCTAAACAATTTTTTTTGACTTCTCGTATCTAAATATAATTTTTTATGGACTTTACCCCAATGAACATGAAGCCATGAATTTTCAATTTGCGTCTTTTTGTCTTTTTTCTAATAGATACTTTTTATACCAAAATTAGGTCGTTTTTTATAGGCAAAAATAGAAGATAAAAATTCACCAACGCTCTACACAATACGAAATCACAATTTGTCTATTTTTTCAAACTGATTTTTGATCTCGATTTTTTCAATAAAAAGCCGTTCGATTTATTGAAATTCCTTTCGTCTAAAGTACTGAATAAATCTTCAATTACTGTATCTGTTTATAATCCGGGCCCCCTCCAGAACTGACCCTCCCCCTCTCATTGAGCCTGTCTACGAGGAATTCGAACTCCGAAAACTTCTGGGTCTGGTCGTATCTGTAAATAAGAGGCTGTTGATATTTACCTGGTCTGGCTGTGTTCAACCCAATCTTTTCAGATTGATCAGTTGTTTATTGGTTCCCAACATTCTTGTCCATCTAGAACATTTAACTTGTTTAGGTAGAATTCTTAAATCAGGACCTTTCTTGTTCTTAGAGAATAATTCCACCTTCAACCAACGGAGTACTACCATTTCCTTTCTCTTGAACTGCGGGAAACCACTTACTACGACTGTCATCTATTCCAACTCAAAATTCCACAATTCAAGCTTCTGTGCACCACAGTGGCCCTTCAGAAACTTATTTCATTATGATTTTCACGCAGCCAAATAGAAAATCATCACAAGTAACCAACCCCTTTTACCGATTGTACATTCGCCACAAAGTGCCACTTTATTCTGCACCGCATTCAATAGAAACTCCAAACGTACCAACGAAGGAACGAACGAACGAACGAGTATGATGGCATTTAGAAGTGCCAACTTCCGCAGCAATTAATTGCCTCGATGCTTTCGTCCGTCCGCTTCTGCCGTTTGGCGGTACCAGTATGGGTGGTTGTGTGGTGACGCTAGAAAGAATGCATTCACAAAGCAATTTGCATGCCCTTTTCACTTCTGTGCGCGCGCGGGTTCACTGCTGAAGGTTTTTTTTCCCGATGCGACATGTGGTGCTGCACGGGTGGATGCACGGGTGGATGGATGGAGGAAGTTTCACCTCCCTGGAGACCTTTTTCAACACTTTGCATATGGTTATAATAAGCAGTCGAGAGCTATTTTTTGTTGTTGCTTCTGTTCATATGCGCTGCTGGCAGAAGATCTTCTTCTGCGGGCAATCATCATCTTGCGCTTGTCTGATTGCAGAAGTAGGGATGCAAATAAGTGCTTATGAAATCATTCATAAATTGGCTATGCTCGAATCGTGATATGGAGGATGGTCCTGGTTCTTCGAGTGGATGATTCATGAGCCGTTTCAGAACTAAATATATGGTGGTGCACAGGAGTTCGAGGAGGAAAAAACTACTTACAAGGTTTGACGGTGGTTGTAGCGATACCGGTATGGTGAACCGGGGAACGATTAGGTCACACGTTAGGTGTTTTAAATAATTTTAAGGGCAAATTAGCTACTGCTGATCAGTGCAGTAAAATTTCATTTCATTCAATCGAAACCGAATGAACGCAGTTAATCAGTCGTCTACGGTAGCATTCATATTCATTTAACGCATCAGTTGCTGTTGATCTGAAGCTCGGTTCAAAGCTCTTCACTCACCGTCGCTTTCAAATGAGTCGCAATTCATAGTCAACCTCCTTCGTTTGATCCTCTCAAATGAATAGATCCGCTTTCAATTTACCCAGTGAGCACCAGTCAAATGAGTTCTGGGTAAACCTAAGACAAGAAGAGATAACTAATTTCGTATTTTTGGTTATCTTGCCCTTCTGGTGCCAGATGACAGATGAGTGTATGCAGCTAGCGAGGTTGGCAGTGCAGCCAAATTCTTTGTCATATTAAGATATGTTGCAAGTTATCAATCAATCCAACATTTTTATCACACTGTACATGTTTCTAGAAAATTTGGCCAGCATAACAGCCCATTCATCAGAATCAAATTTGCAACAAAAATACAATAAAGATGAACGTACTACCAAATACGTTTTTCATTGCAACCAGTTCCAACAAGCTGTTATTACTAGGTTAATTATTTTTCGTCTGATATCTGCGAATTCAAGAAATTTTGACAAATAAATGTGATAGCCGCAGTATGCTATCATAATTGTATGAAGCTGTCAAATTCATGGCTAAAATCAAATATGTAGTTCAGCTATTTTCTTTGCACCTCTACCAATATTTTCCTGCACACAATTCCGATGACATGGTAAAGGGGTAAAATACTAAACACTTGAAGTAACTAAAAGTCGCCATATTGGATTGATTGCAAAATGTTCTCAATCATCGGGTTCCGTTATCTACTGATCAGCCTTTCAAAAGCGATACCTCCTGATTATGGTTTTCGCTTTGATGGTTACCTGAAACCGCCATCTTTGTTTTCAATATGGCCTAAATTAATAAATTCCGGTATTTTATGACTACTTCAAATGATACCCATATAAATAATGGTTTTTACTGTTTCTTGATAACCAAAGGCCATATACTACTGCATGCTCCACAAATTTCACGGGAGAAGGATATTTGTTAGTAACTAGATATCGACCCATCAACTCATGGACCGGGAACCAACGGCTTAACTTCCCTTCCGAAGGAAGAATTTTCACCTCAGAAAAATCTCAACGACCTCGGCTGGGATTGAACCCAGACCAACTGGGATAGGTGGCTGTCACGCTTACCACTCAACCAACTGCGCCTTCATTTAAAATGACTTTAACCATCGATTTCCGTTATCTATTATCTTGGACCTTTAACGAAGTCGACCGTTTTCTCCAAAGGCAAGACAAGGCAACTAGTAATACGTCCATCTATATATCAATTATTGTGGCAAACTTGATTCTGATGAATAGGCTGTTCGGCTGGCCAAATTTGCTAGAAGCATGTGGTATGTGATAAAAATGTTGGATTGATAAGTTCCAGACAGAGTTAAAAATAACCGAACTTCTTTTTTGACGGCTGAAAATGAACCTGATGGGGTGAATAGAAAAAATATTCATTCAAATACCCATGTTTTTCATTCAGTTGAATATTGTACAATATATTCATTTCACTAATCATCTAGAAAAATGTTTTCAAATACCGGTAAAGCATATGAAACAAAAATCTTCATCGCTTACGTCGTGCCAGGGCCTACTTTGATGCGTTTGATTCGTTGCTGCACGGTCGTTTCGTGTAATAATCGGACACGAATGACAATCTGCATGGATGAATGGGCGGTTTGTTTGAATATGATCAAATTTCATTCAATGAATTTGAATATTTTTAACTCTGGTTCCAGATACATTTTGGAGAAATGTGACTTAAACGGTCATTATTATGTGTATTATAGCAACATATCTAAATATAACAAAGAAATTGGTAAACACTGCCAACCTCGCTAGCTGCATACGCTCATCTGTCAACAATTATTCAGCAGGGTACAAGAAAGGCAAGAAAACTAAAAATACAGAGACAACTGCTCCACGATGAAGAGAAAGAAAGGTTCAGAACATTTGTCATTTTTGAGTTTATTGGTCTTAAACTTGTAAAATTAAGTATGGCCGCCGGGCCCCTGTTGGTAAACATAATAATCCGGACGAGCATCCCAATTCTTCGGAGCACGATGAAAAGAGAGAAAAGGCCGTGTTTTACCTCAGATCTTCCGATTCGATTACTTAGGGACACTTTATCTCGCAACTACTAATAAAAAATAATTATTACCAAATCAAAACTTATATTGACAGAAAAGCCCATTACGTCATTTGTTTATTATTTTCTTTTCCATATCCTCCTGATTTATCAGCTTCATCGAACAAAATGACAACCACACTCATACAGAGAAAAAATGTTCCTACCTGTATCCGTCTTGAGTTGTCTCGTCTTATCATAGCCTTTATCCTGTATGTATTTATTAACTTGGTCGGAGTTATTTTCATGTCAGTCAGTGTTCATTCATATTCATTTGTGAGTGGTTCATTGGAATGGTTCACTTCCATTAGCAGAGACCGTGCTAATGTGAGGTAGGTTTTCAATAGAAACTAAACAGGCAGAAACGTCAAATGACCAGAACCTGCTATTCAATTGACAGTGAACTCTGAGTGACTCAAACGAAGACGGCAGCAGAACTCAACTGATATAGTGGTGGTATGCTTACAGTGAAAGACTCGCTGTTTCACTTGAAACGAATATTTTCGTTTGAAATTGATATTTTACCGCACTGCTGCTGATTATACTCGTGTCGTCGAACTATGATGTAATTTTACACACTAGATGGAAGTAGGGAAAAGATCGGTGACATAATTGATGCTGAACACCGGTAGTTTGGAACGCAATTACTTATTGTGAGCTGGTGTTTGACGTAGTACCGTAAAGTGTGGCAGCTAAATGAAGCGTTGAATCGATCGTTGACGTACACGAAACTAGTCTAATTGTATGGATTAAGACCCGAGCACATTAATGTCTTGCCACCATTCTGTGCTACCTACTATATTAACCTGCTTCGCATTTTTTTTACGATTTGATGAGTGTAAATGTCTTGTAACTAATTCGTGGTGGGCTCGGTAAAGAAAGATGAGATGACGAGATAGCCAGAGTTATTAGTTAAAATGCGCAAGTTAATTTTCTTGATTAGATTTCTTACTGCTACACGCTGTGCGATGATATGATTAGCGGTGGGAAAATACAACAATGTATAGGGAATTATGCATGAGAGGGCTTTCGAGACTAGTGACTTGAGAAGACCGAAAGAATATATTTGCGAGTGCTTTGTATCTGAAATTACTTTATAAGTTATTCGAAGTCATTGGTCCACCCATTTGGTACTATTTCTCTGGCACATGATCTTCATTAGATTGAGTTATAAAGTGAGAACATAAACCTAATAAACCTCCATTCGTATATACTTGAAAACTCTAGAGCTGTGCCAAAATATTTTCTTTACAATCCGAAGCTATCATATAGAGCATGAAAAGAACTCTGGGATATATTCGATTTAAAAGGTGAGATAAATTATCTTTCCATTAAAAGTAGTCTATTGATGCTGTGGGAAACAAAAATTAAGAATAATTTTCTAAGTAGATGTTTTTTGTGCCATACATCTTTGTCCCTGTTTGTGAGCAACCTAGAAATTTTCACTAAAACGCAAAGGTACGAAATAACAGATACAGATTCATAATTTAGGAATCTTTATCAACATTCTGAGCTTCTAGTGATCATAAATATAGTATTCAGGACCGCCGAGAGGGGGGACCGGGGTGTTTCCCCCCGGGCCTGGAGTTCTGAAGGGGGCCCGGATTTTTAACAGAGACTAAAATTTTGACAGATTGTTTTTCGACTAAAAATTTATTTGAGCATGCCCAAAAATTCACTATCTTGTGTACTGTTCATCACGCCATTTCCGCTCTAAGGTTTGTCAAGATCTGCGTCACTACTCTGTTGCCCACGATCCACTTGTTCACGTCGCTTGTCATTTTGTTGACGACATTATCCGGGTTGATGTCCAGTCTTCCCGTTTCGAGCATCTCTCTGCGTGTCGTTTTGAACCTCGGACATTCAAAAACCACATGCTCCGGTGTCTCCTCGACCGTCTCACACTCCGAGTACAAGGCTGGCATTGCGTGCACGAAACCTTGAAGATGCTTTCTGAAGTAGGCGTGACCCGACAGGAGCTGTGTCAGCTGGAAGTTCACCTCTACATATTTTCTACCCACAGCGACAGGTTTGAGATGAGTCTCTTTGTGTACTGTCCCATTCCTGCTGTCACCTCGTCATTGTATCGATTCTCACCATCTTTCTCGCGATTCTGGTGTTTCTCCGCTTGTAGCACTCGATATCCTCCGACGGGGTGATGCAGATGGAGATCATCCCAGCGATAACGCATACTGCCTTCGACGATATTGTTCTGTATACACTCGCGACTCGTGCGGCCATCAACCAGAACGTCCTATTCAGCTTTTCACGGCGCAGCACCCATGTCAGGTACCCCAAATCGCAGTATCGATGACGAAACAGAAGATAGCAGACGTCTCGAACTGCTTCTCAGACCGCCGACTTTTGGCATGACTCTCGCTATTGCTATTGCGTTCACTGATTTTTCGCAGGCGTAGTCTATTTGGTTATTGAAGTTTAACCGCTCGTTGATTTGCACTCCCAATTGCTTCAGTGCACGCTTAGATACAATCACGTGGCCTCGGTCGTCGATCTGCATCCGCTGAACCGTTTTACAGCTGCAGACCAACAACGCCTACGTTTTGTAGTGAATTACTTGAAGCTTGAACCCCGTTCATTCAGCTCTCTATCGCGCCTATTGTCTCTGTCATCGACACCTCCACTTTTTCAAGTGTCTCAGTCATCACTCTTAGTGACACGTTGTCCGCGAAACCCACGATTTTCACTTTCCTTTGACTTCTGCGCTTCGCTCGTCTCGTACAGCAGCAATCTGCTCTGGAAGTAGTTCTTCAGAATCGGGCATAGATAGTCGGGAATCGTCAATCTGTGCAGCGCTGCAACGATGGTTTCCCAGCTGGTGCTGTTGAATGCATTCTTCATTGGCAACAACACCAGCTTCTGGACCAATCTTATTTCGGGGAAGATGCCTTCATTTAGGCACTTCCGCAGCACCATCCTGAACATGCCAGGATCGCAGCTTTCAGCACCACGTTTGGTGTTCCATCCGGACTGGCGGTTTTCTTTGATTTCAGGCGCTTCGATGCTTCTGCGAGCTCGTCGTTAGTCACTTACCGAGCGTCTGTGTTTGCTTCTTCTTCTTAGCTGTACGGTGTTGGCGGCCAGACAGTTGGATCGTGCTTCGGAAAAAGACCCTCGACGATTTTCTCGTTCCGCCAGTAAGCTGGACGCCGTTTGTTGCGTGGTTCCACCTTTCGCGGCATTGTGGCGTCACAAGCCGGCGCGCAATCCTTCTTTCTCGGTCCCGCCCTGCGGCCGAAGTGCCTCAACGAAGAGGTCTTTGTTGAAGGTTTTCGTCTTCCACTTTCGCTCACCGGACTTTTTTCTCCATATTGCAGCAGGGTTCCGTTGACCGATACGGTAGCGAAACGCCTGGTGCGTATACGTTTTGCATACTCTCCAATCCATGTCCGCCATCAATGAAGTACTACAGAATGTGACGTCGATGAAAGACTCCCATCTCTCCGCAATGTGCAATCAGAATCTTCATCGCACAATCGTACGTCTAACTTCCTGCAGGGTACACCCTCTTGTATTGGTTACTCTACTCCTTCATTCCACAGACCAGGCGTTGAAGTCACCACCAACGAATACCAGCTTCCGACCGATCAACTGTTCGATTATCTACTCCAGCATTAGGCTGAACTGGTCTATTGTCTACCTAGGAGGAGCGGAACAGCTACACACGAAGACGCCGTTGATTTTGGCGATCACGAAGCCCTCATATGAGCGTTCTACCACTTCTTGAATGGGGACTCTGCCCATAACTTGTATCACAGCCATTGCCGATCTATCCGCCACCCAGTTACCGTTGTCCGGGGGGGACTTGATACGGCTCTGCAATCGAAGCGACATCACACACTGTTTCTGTCGTAGACTCCCACAACAGTTGCTGTGCGGTGTCACAGTGATTTAGATTTATCTGGGTTATCTCCATTACCGTTGACATGCAGTCGCCCTCTTATAGGGAAGGCATATAAAGCCACCCGCCTGATGGTCGTTTTCGTTCGCAGTCTCTTGCAAAATGGCCCGTCTCCCCGGATTTCCAGCATTCAGATCTATCCGAATCTTTGCAAGCGCCTGCCAAATGTCCAAAGCCCAAACACTTGAAGCATTTCTCCTCTTGTTGTTAACTCGTGAGATGGCTCGCAATGTGCATCTCAACTATCCGACCGTAACTTTGCCTACCTCCAGTGCCTTGTCGGCATCGGTTATTGGTAAACGAATCATCGCTGTCTGAGTTCCTCCCTTCTTTAACCGGATCATCATGTGCATCTCGCCCAGGTTACATTGCTGCTTCAGTACACCTCTCAGCTCGTCTTCTGTCGTGATTTTATCAAGGTCCTTGCACACAATCACCACCTCCGGGCTTAAGATTTTAACTTCTGCCTCTTCACCGATTGATTTGGTAGCAGGGCCGTCAAGAGCCGCGTCGGGCCTCAAGGCTTGTATTACTGCCGGGCCCCTTTAAACCTATGTTCTCTAGTGCAGTATGAGTTAGTATCTCTTCAGCCACGGGAAACTCATGAATCCGTGGTTTCTATTAGACTCCGGTTGACTCATACTGCCACATCTACAGATAGCGTGTCAGACAGGCGAATTTCGACAGCTTCTTATTCCGTGGTAACAAAATAGGGTAAAATTGGCATAGTTACAAGTTTTTAAATTTGTGGGTATTCAGGAATCAGCAGCGTCTGGTTCAAATGGATCGGAGATCTGTGCCTTGCCATGAATCGTTTTTTCATCATTTCCCTGATGGGAAGGATTAGGGAAGTAGTAAGGTTAGGGGTAAGGAAAACAGGATCTGCAGGTGCTACAATAGCGGGAATAATACTTCCAAACCACGGAGGGATTTAGAATTTGTATTTTAACAGTGAGCGGATATATTTTGTTTCGCGAAACAAACGCTTCTGTTCCATTGATGGTCTAGAACATAATCAGCACGCTATGTCTAACATAGTGAAATTGTATGGAAATTATATGGCCATCTTTAGCTCCATTTGTACTTTTAACAATAGATCTTAAGGAACGTCTCGAAAAGTAAATAGGAATATATTTTGACCGCAATAGGCCACTTTCTACTTGTAATCGTCACTCATTTTTTCGACACAGTAGCTTGGAACATAATATTTTGCTTCTACTGTGCAGACAAAGCGACACATGGATTGTTTTTTTTTGCTGGTAGCGGTGGAGCAGTTTTTGGCTTTTGTTGTAAGAAAAATGAGAAGGTAGTAGATGCAGCTCAAAATTTTTGTTTAAAATTATCAAATCAAAAAGATTTTCTATTTACATAAGTAAACTGTGAGAATATGTGGGACGAGACAACAATATAAACACAGAACACAGTAATCAGACGCAAATAACACAACTGTGAGTACAGTAGGCAATTGAATACTGCTGCTGTTGGATTAGCTGAACTGATTTGATTTCTTTATTTTGCGCATCATAATTGGGTTCTTATAGACATCACACGCATCTTTGGTGAGGCCCAAAATCACCGTTCTATCTCAACACAATGCATTTTTAGAGGGAAAATACTAGTACCTTCTATAACAATACAAAAGTATAAAAATTAACCTTTTATTCAACGGTTAGTTAAGGTCGGTCTACCTTCTCATCTCGCCCAGAGTAGAAACTGAAAATCGTTCCGCTATAGATACACGGTAAAAACGACTGCAGACTAATTGTGTTGATATTGATTTGGAAATGTCCTGTAAGATCAGCTACTCGGGAAGTGAAACAATTACTAAACGAGTAGATTGTGAACAACGTGCAGCACACCAACGAAAGCTGCCACGTTAACAACATCATCCCAGTATATATAGGCAAGGACTCTAGAGAGATACGCTTACATGAACTATCTCCACACGCCCCTGACATCGTGATGAACAAATTTATGTCAAGATACGGAGAAAAGCTTTTCATAACAGCTGAAACTTCGCATTTTCCCGGATGTCCCTAACGTTGTTCTTATGGTGAGAATGCTTCCGGACAAACCAACTCCTTCATACGTAACCATTTTATGCGGATCAACCGAAAATGGGACGTTTCATCAGGCAACACTGATTAATGATTATGCACCCATGTAAGATTCCTATGAACGAATTCTGCAAAAAAAACCACCACAGAATACTTTATGCAAAAGAACAATAAGCCCATCTGCTATAACCGTAAACAGCACACCGTTATCTTATGCCAAACCACAAACGGCTACAAAATCAATATCTACGGCTCTGACAGGAACAAATATTCACTCAACAACAATCACGCCCAGTATCTCCACGCCAACAACCAGCACAACCAGCAAAGAAGCAAACGTAGAAGAGGACGGATGCGTTTGTCCGTGCGCTCGCATTCCTGTTTGACGTTCTATTGCTTTCTTCGAACATACTTTGAATTGGCTTCACAATATTTCGTAGTGTATTCCTCGATTCAAGTAAAAAAACTCGCTTTTTTAACTTGTACACAAAGTAGACAATTCCCTTAAGAACGTTTGTTTTAACAAATGTCAACTATCAAATAAAGTTTTCATTTTTTACGCCTCCATCATTTAATAATTTAATAAGACGAACGATTACAAAGAAACTACTATTGATATTTTTATTTCTCTTCTATGAATACCGGACGTGTTCGCCCATCTACCGAGTAAAAACGCGGGCCCCCAAATACGACCCGGGCCCCAGGGCAATTGCCCTGGCTGACCCCCCCTCTCATCGGGCCTGTTTGGTAGTAGTCTCCTGCAAGGTCAAGCTGTTACCCTCTTATTTTTACCACGTTTTCCTCCAAATCCGTCAACTCCAAGTCCTCTCTGTCTTTCTTGAGCAGTACCACTGCATAAGTCGACGCATCTATAGCTTTAACGAGTACGGCGTCCCTTTGGCGACACTCTGTATTTTTTTTATTTTATAGTAAGGTTAAAAAAGCTTCAAAGCCTGGCTTGTAGTGTATTGGCACTGTGTGGGACTCACGACTCACGTTCGTGCCTAATCACTAAAAACATTCCTTACTTTTTACGCCCTTCTTCCCCACGGAACTACGTCATCGTATTACTTCGTGGGGGGGGGGGGGGGGTTCGTTGCGCTTTCGTCGCACCTCTTTCTGCTGCTCTATCTCGGAGCCTCGCTTGGTTCATGGAGTGGCACGACCTATGAGCTTTGATTTAACTCTCGATTCCTCTCCTGCTTCTTGTCTCCATCCATTACGTCGCCGTTTATTTCTCGTCCCTGTCGTGAGCCGTTTATGTGCTGATTCCCTGAGCCATTCAGCTCATGTTTCCGTGAGTCATTCAGCTCCCGGCCTTATCACGATCCGCTTGGAGAGTGCTCAACGGTGAACTCATCGTACTCCGACCGATAGTTCCCCGACGGAGGAATTTCCCCCAACACCGATACCCGCTTTCTTGAGCCATTTAACTCTACTAAAATTTTTCAGCTTTACCGCTTATCCTACTCCGATTGAGAGTTCCCCGACAACGGAATTTCTTTCGGTACCGGTGTTTGTTTCGTGAGCCAATTAGCTCCCCTTTTTCTCACGATTCAGTCGGGTAGTCCACGGCGCCGAATCAGCCCTATCGTGAATTCCCCGGCGGCAGACCGTTCCCGATACCGATGTACGTTTCTGTGAGCCATTAAGCTACCCGCCTCGTCTACTCGGTCTAGTCCCCGACGGTAGACCTAGCCTACTCAACGGCCAGCCAGCAGATGCTGAGGTCCATCCAGCGATTCCGGGTAGAGCGTAGCTTCCGGTTCACTGGCGCCCCAACGACCCACTTCTGGTTATTCGACGCGGTCTACTCGGTCTAATCCCCGACGGTGGATCTAGCCTACTCAAGAGCTACCCGGTAGAGTTTCGAGGTCGGTCCAGCGATTCCGGTGAAGCCTGACGTCCGGTTCGAATCTGGGCGACACTCTGTATGTGTGTGTATGTATGTATGTATGTATGTATGTATGTATGTATGTATGTATGTATGTATGTATGTATGTACGTATGTATGTATGTATGTATGTCACATAAAGTCACATAAAGTCACTCATTTTCCTTGGAGATCCCTGAGCCGATTTTAACAATATTATAGTCAGATGAAAGGTGTAGCATCGCCATAGGTTGCTAGTGAATTTCATTTGGATTTAAGCTCTGGTTCCGCAGTTACTGGTTGAAGAGTACGGTCAAAGAGCAAATTTTCATATTAACTGGTACCGCCATGATGGCCAAGTGATGCAATACCTATTAAAATGTATGCAAAATTTCTTGGATTTGTGGGTCTAATGTCCAACCGCAGCAGCTTTGATCATATTGGTCGCCTATTAGGATTCTTGATTCCCACGGAGTAATTGCCAAACTCCTAAGTTAATGTCCCATCTATTTATTAGCGAATTCTTCACCGATTTTTATAAAATTTCAGATGAAAGATATAACATTCCCATCAACTTCTATTGAATTCTATTCAAATCTCACTTTTGGTTCCGGAGTTATAGGTTGATTAGTACAGTCATACAGGCATTTCCCATATAAACCGTTACAAGCGTACTACTTCAGAGGTTAGAAATCTACTAGAAATCGGGGTTACAGGTATATTAGAAACGTTGTCAAATTTTCAGACTTCACAAATGTTCTTGCTATTTTATGGGCTTCGCCGTTTTCAAAATATATATTAGAGCAATAGTAAATACCGTAAAAACATTTTGCCGCTCAATTGTGGAAAATGCTAAAGTTACTAGCTTCGAATGAGTGTAAAAAATTTCCTAGAGGTCAAGAAAGAAATGAAATATCAAAAATGATGAAAAGCAAAGCCGCACTTGTTCAGCAAGGTTTACAGACGCAGACAAATTGAGTTTGTTTCTTTTTATTGCTGTACGAAACTTGATGATCATTAACGCCCCTGTTTAATAAATTAAAATTTAGGACCGACTCTCTTTGTTCAAAGTAACAAAAAGAAATAATTCAATTGAATCACGCAGAAACAATGCAACGGCAATTAAAATGTCTTACTCCACCTGACATCACGGACTAACATAACGATGCTAATTTTCGGCGGCGAAAAGCCGACACCTTTCAGAATGTATGACGGGACGAGCAGAGAGCCAAATATTTACATTCAATCGCACAGCCTCACCATGTCACGTTAATGGTCGGGAAATATATTACGCCCGATTTCCTAATTACCTTTGAACAATCCATTACGATGATAATGGGAACTCAAGCTTGGGCAGATTTTCCTTCTAAGTCCCCGGATTATGTGCCTTCACTTCATTGAAATGCACCACATTAAACCCGGCTCGGTTACCCTGCGTGAAACTAATTAATGCCTCTTGGACTTCAGCGGCTGCGATGGCGCCTAACACTGCGGCTCGTTGCTTGGTTTGATATCCACGAAAACCTACGCTCCAAGAAGTGCGACCGTATCAAAATATATTCATATAGATTCAATTAATATTACCGCGTCCATGCCCCTACATCGGAATTGCCTTCGCGGAGTACGCATTCCATGGCGATTCAAACAAAGAACACTCCCCGACGGACTATGGCGCCCCTTCGCTGCATGCAACTAGTGGACCCTGGCCGGCATGTCTGCAATCGGTTATGTATGGAAATAGAACGTTTCGTTTCTTTGGTTTTGCTGCTCTGATTCACCTCGTCGGGGCAGCGCAGCGTACCCATATTCATACACAAATTTAGGCTGCACCACAATCGAAAGTCATTAAATTTATTTTTATTGCCCATTCAATGAATTCTTGCACTTCGTTCTAGCAGAACCGTTTCTAAGACGTTCGCCCGAGTGACCCGACGTGGTGGTGCTTGTAGGACCTCTGGTGGTGGTGAAATGATAACGTATGCCTGCATCTAGTGCATACATTATAAAGTTATGTCGCTTGACGATGTCCGAAAGGTTTTTTTACGACCCGCTCGGGGCCATTATCTGGTTGGCAGTATTAATAATAAAATACACAGTCTCGATTAACTCGGTAGATATCATTAAAGCATTAATAACGAGGAGTTCATTCCAAGTGGTTGCTTTTGTTACTTTTGTTCTGGCGCTGTGATTCTTTTAGGTTATGCAAAGTTGCCCCAGGGGGGGGGAGTGCCTATTCAGGTGAATTCATACGACGAAATAGACTGTTTCATTATTTTGTCAACTGGGGTAACTGGTGTAACTTTCTAAAGAAAATTCTAAAAATTGCCTAGCAACGATTTCGAAGATAAATGATAAACAATATTTTAAAACTTTGTGAAACCACTTAAAACAACGTGTACCATCACAAATCCAATAAATATATTGTATTTTTTATTTTAAAATTTTGAAGATGTTAAAAATTCAAATATTATATTTCCATCCAACAAGAAAATAGTGTAAAATCCACGTGAGGAGCACAATGCATATCTAGCCTATTAAGTCGGAGCTAAGTCAGTACCAGTTACTGATGAAACGAATCGTAAATGCAACCCGAGACTTACTAATTCAAACCTTTTGTTTCAACAAGCTTCATCCCTGTTTCAAAAATGCATGGCTTCAAATAGAATAGCTGTTGAGTGCTTTTTAGAAGTAGTATTCGTAAATTTCCTTCTTTCGCTGTAAAACGATCGGAGAGCTGTCGCGAAGGAATGCCACCTGATGCAAGTGCAAATGTATTACGATTCAGATCTGTTCTTCTTTCCTCATGAGCTAACATGGCATATTGGACCATTTTCATCGTACCGTCTCGACGTTGGTTTCCATAGTCAACCCAACATAAAATATGATCAAATAATATGTGTTTGAAAACAATGAACGACCTCCCCCCACCCCCTTGGTATTCGCAGCTCTTTGCTTCACATATGTATTCACGTCCTTCTTTTATTCTCATTTTGTATCGACGCCGAATGGCGAAGAAAAGGACGGTTGATGATGTTTAATATCGCACATCATCGCCGACTTCGCATGAAAACACACGCACTCACCTTTTCGATCGTTTATTCTCTCTTTTTTTTCGAGGACAATCATGACATTTTCACGTGCCCATTTCGCCTCCCTCCCAAACCAGGTCCCATCATCAAAATTCATGCCATTGTTAGAAAATCGTTCAAATCTAATTTATTCGTAATGATTTGGCTGAGAAAATAATCGACTTTTGATCCTTTTCTCGCTCGGGTCGTGTTCCCCCTTTTTGGCATTTTGCAATATTGCCCTATTGGATTATTATAAAAGTGATGATTATGTCATGGTGCAGAGAAGAAGAAAAAAATGCTGAGCTTAACGAACGAAAGCCACTTATCGGAAAGTGATGCTGGCGAATTATTCGGCGAGGACGGAGAAGGAACAGGACAGATTCTCGTTCGGTTTAGATTATGTTCTATAAACATGATTGACGAATCATGAATGATTAGAGTTTCATGCGGAGAATGCTGAGGATGTTGTTGGGACGAATTTGAACAAAGCGAAGTAGGACTTGGTTCGATCGGGTGTGGATGGTGGGCAAGAGCAGGCTTCATTTTACTCATCTTTGCAACTAAGAGATAGAGAAATATTTTACCCGCATATAACATGAGTTTTATTTTGGTGCGCATTTTTTGCCCAGTAACTAGGAGAGCAGAGAGAAACCACATGCTCTCACTACTGAATCATCTTGCTTGTGACAGAGCAAATCTTTATTAGATGCTCTGCTTTTACCTCATCATAGTCTGGTGGAGCAACGGAGATAAATTGCTCAGTTGGCAGATGAGAATAAAATAGTTTTCTCTTTACCCCCAAGGGTTCGCTTCACATCAGTGTTCGAATATTTAACTCGGCTTTCATAATAAGTATCCATGTAAATCCATGGAATAGTAAAGATGTATGAATTGGCAGCTTCCAGTTCAAAATCGCTGAACAACATTAAGAGGTTGCACCACTGTAGAGCTCGAACAAATGGGCACATTTCAAAATTTTTCTTGGTACAATAAAGGGATGAGTTGAAATGTTGTTAAAAGGAATTTATAACATATTGGATCAGAAAAATAATTTTTTCTAGTAATTTCATCACAACGTAGGTAGAGGTCCACGGCCTGAAAAGTATCTCCCGCAATTTTAAATCTAGAGCCAAAAAAATAGTTTTTCTGATTCCTTATGATAGTGGCAAGCGACTTACGTAGGATTTTCTTCTCGATTTTTTTGCTTTTTCGCGAAATGGTGCACTATTAAGTGAAAAAACGCTGAATTAAAATCGAAACAAATTGTTAATTTAACAAAAATTAAGCAATAAGAAATTAAAATCCTACATACGTTGCTGGAGAAATCAATTTCGAATATGCTGTGAAAATTTCAAAACAATCAAAAGCCATTTGATCGACTTGTATTTCCGGCCAACTCAAAAAAGTGGGTTTGAGGTTTACACAGAAGGCGTTACGGAAGAATAGATAATTTGAACATTTATATATCGTATTCGTCTTCCATTTTTTGGATATAATTTTTAACATCCTAAAACACATTTTAGACTAATAAATATAAATTCGACTTTTTAAGAAATGCCTATTAGACTGATAGGATGTTGAGACTATTTTCATCCTAATTATATTATAACCATACTCATTTGAAGCCTTTGGTTAAAGCAGCATCTGCCATCTTTCTTCATCTCATTGCCGTAAATATCAGGGTGAAAATTAGGGCACTCGAATTAAGTTTTCGTTGCGTTTAAACAACAGTATTTTACCATTTTCCG
The DNA here is from genome assembly GCF_030247195.1 of Topomyia yanbarensis. Lineage (NCBI taxonomy): Eukaryota > Metazoa > Arthropoda > Insecta > Diptera > Culicidae > Topomyia > Topomyia yanbarensis. Next base: position 81,582,532 of record NC_080671.1, read on the forward strand.
CCTTAATCCAATCTTTGTCATAATAAAATCAACGTTGTCTTCAAATCATTCTCAAGGACATGTTTAATAAAAAGTGTCCTAATATTAGTGTAATGCTCAAATGTCTATTAATTTGATCCACCAAACGTACATAGATTACACACTTACTTTGAATTATTGAGTATTGGAAAATTTTACTTGGGTTTTCAACAGCAAGTGATTCGGTAGTCAATTTAGTAAACCAATTCTGTTACCAAACTCTCGCAATATGCCCTTTTTATCCAAACGTCAAAAATACTCAGCAAATTTTCAAATGAGGATTGCTGACTTGTTCAGTAATTTGATCATTAAATTTGACGAATTGGTAGTGGAAATTAATTTACCAGCTGTTAAAGGCTATACAGAAAATTAAAATTCGAACGAAAGTAATCTTACATTTCCTGAATTTGATTACGAATTTTGGCCCGGAATTTCTGAACACAAAACATTCTCATTATCAAAAAAAATCCTTGTTCGCAAAAATCTTCAATAATTATCAATAAAGCCGAATTATTTCCACTTTTTAGCGATTGAATCTACACTTGCACTATCAGGCTTCTAATTATTATACTTGCGAGTCAAATCCTTTATCCAAAATCGTCATGTGTAAAATTGCTTTTGTCAAGGAATAAATACACTTCAAACATAATGACAACCACAAAAATCTCACTATTACTGCTTTCACTGGGTTCTGTTGAAAATTCATGGTGTACCAAATTATTCGTAAATCTACCGAAGTCGCTGAAAAATGAATACCCTTTCGCAATTTTTTAAATCAATTGCTGATCTCCGTTAAATATTACTGTGCAAATCGTCAAATGAAATTACTGAACAACTTTGGGTTGGTTTAGTGTGTACATACATATAAATGGCTGGTTTGAATACGCAAAGCCTAAAAAAGCACTCATTTCATATAAAATATCGCCATTCTGTCGTTTTCGAAACCATCTTATTTTAGTGGCATTTTTTCAAACATGCTCTTTCTGTAACTGAGCATCTGATGAGGAACACTCCCTCTTGAACTGGGCGAGAATTAATACTTTCGCATCCCCCTGCGTGGCAGAGAGATATGCGTGAACACAAAAAAAATCTCTTGATTCTCGAGAGCGTGTTCTCTCGCTTTCGGTGGGATCTAGTAAACAGCCCTACTGCGTTTAACTGCTTGCAAAAGAGAAAATGAGCTAATATCGAGAAGCCTGGGCAAGAGAGACATACTTTTGTTTGTGGTGTTGTCCAAGAAGAAATCATGAAAACCGAAAGTATAAAATTGTAATATCATTAAAATTAATACAAGCTATTGCGAGAAGTAATAGCTCAATGAGTTTGTAAAGAAACAAGCTTAAAAATATCAGCAAGAACTTCGATGCATATAGGTCAGACGCTTCCAAAATACATTACAAGCTTCTGTTCTCGACTGACTCAATTTCAAAGAAGTATATCCATTTCGATATTCACATCGAACCGATTCAATTAAAAAATCCACAATTTTATTTATTATTTATTTCAGAATTTAATACTTCTCAGTAATCATTTTTTTAGAGCTAAATATTGTACTGAAAAAATAATCCACTTTGCAAATTCCCCAAATGTGAAAATTTTGAACAATGCCAAATTTTCAGTGTTGTTCCGCACGTTCGAGTTGGTTTAATACACTTACATGGCGATCAAATTGATCAACTAACTCCGACAAGGCAGTAGGAGATACACGTTTTAACGACGAAATAGAAAATAACGCGGCGAGATGACGTTTTATTAACAGATTTGGATTATTATACCGATTTTCCAATGATTTCCATCCAACAGCATAATTATCGGTCGACATTTCGAGAGAAGAAACAATTCTTTGGGCTTCACCCTTTAAAGAAGCCTTTAGGTAATGTAATTTCTGTATGGGTGATAATTGACAATTACCATGAACGAGAGATTTAAAAACGTCCCTGAACTCGATCCAATAGTCAGGATTGCCATCGAACTCAGGTAATTTTATTTCGGGAAGACGAACGGCTTGCACCATTTGAGCTGGGAATTGAGACTCACGAGACGCGGTGCTGGTTTCGACACGAGGCAATTTACTGATGAGAGCTGACTTTAGTTGAACGTATTGGTTATGAAACGCAACTCGCGTTTCTGACAAACCCGATTCATCCGTTTCATCAGAGTCTTCGTGTAGGTCTATTTCATCTTGTACTTCAGCGAATTGTCTCCATGAATCAATGAATCCAGGAGATCAATTCGAACTTGAACTTGAGTGCTTTGGAATAATTCCAAATTATCATTAAAATCGCGTATTAAATTTGCAGATCCCAAAATGGTGGATCTTTTACGATTAAGAATTTTTAGTCGGCTAGCCGCCAGACGAGATTTACGTTTGGGGTTCATTAATCGGTTCATCGCCCCGACACGGAATTTACAGAATTGTAGAATGAGCGTACCTGTATGATGTTCCTTCGATTTGTTCCTTTACCCACTAACACGTGTTCGCACTCGATCAAGCACCACTTTGACAAATATACGGTTCACTATTTGAGAATTACTACGTTCACGACAACAGGTTCGATTAGAATCGTGAAATCTTTTCCACATCAAAGTTTAATTTCCGGCGACACCAGTCCCCGGTTTCGGCACCATTATGTTTTATCACTCGCGGACAAGATTCACGGACGTTAATTTTAGGGAGTTCGGAGGTTTAGCGGTTAAACAACGTAGTTCGCACTTCAACTTATATAATCGACTGATATCTTAAAACTAAACTTACAGAGTTGCATGAATCACTATTTATATCAAAAATATTTGTGTGTATGTGTTACGGGAAATATGAGCTAAACGGAAAGCAAATTTTATAGTTCAGTGGATTGAATAAGTTCAATAGGCGACTTCATGTCGGAGTTCATTTTGATTAGGATGGTATCCAACAGCTTAATAATTAATAATAATAATATCATTTATTTCAAACAACACCCCTATCTCTTTCTATTTCACTGCAATTTAGTTACAACATGATGTCACCACCAATGCAGTGGGTTCAAAATCGTCGCTTTGTCATATTCAATTATATGATTAGAATGATTTTGCGCCGAAACGAAAAAAATACTGATACGGACTCAAAGAAGGAATTGTAAAACTTGCTAAGATGCATCATTTCGATAGTAATAAAGGTGATGTTTGTTATTTACAGTTTTGCAGAAAATTAGCAAAATCGTTAATAATGTACTATCTTTGAAATAATTTATTTCTAAAAGAGTACTAAATTCACATAACTGTAAGTTATTGTTACACTTTACTATTTAAAGTTTTCTTAGCTTTCCAGTGGAAATAAAAAATATGATAAGTGGCATACTTTTTCTTTATAGCTAGTATAAAGGAAAATAAGATAAAAATATCATATAAATAAAGTTTAATAACCTGAACGCCTGGAAACAAGACAAGATAAGTGTATCACATCAAAGAACAAATTATACAACTTTTTCATACGAACAATCTTCAGTATTAAAATAATGATGTTAACTATTTGAGTTTTCGAGAAATAGACGAAAACTCGATAAAGGAATCTAACTTTAAAATACTTTACTTCTAAAATATTACTTGAACCCAACAACTGAAAGATATGAGGACATCCTTTAATGATTTTTTTCACCATTCTAGTTTCAGGAGTTGAAATACAAAGTGCACTTTTTAAGTTAGAGGCATTTAAAGACAAACAAGAGAATTTCAGAAAAAGTTTAATAACTATATAACGGTTGTGATTTGATAGTATGTGTAGAACGATTTTTCCCCAAATATGATCTTTTATCACCCTTCGAGAGATTCTTAACCATGAACCAAACACCCTGTATAATAGAGTGATAAGAAACAAAAACGACCCCTATCGGCCCACCCCTGAGTCGATTCCTAGTCCCACCAGGAGTATTTGCTCCAAATTTGAAGCAAATCGGACAAGTCTAGCAACCGGACCAACGTGCCTGAAGTTTGTGTGGGATTTTTCGACAATTTACATTGAGAAAACCTCGCATTTTCGCCACTAGGTGGCACTATATGCATTGTATTATCCCTGTAAGTGAATATAATAAATATAATTTAATTGTCTACAGCTTTGTCGAAGACTGTTAATCAATCCGGTTTTGTTGAAAGAAGTTATTAAACTTTTAACGAAGTGATGTCTGAGTCAGTTTTGCATGGGGCCTAGCAGTGCATGGTTGTGTATTAGTACTCGATTTCCACAAACTGTACATTTTTGTGAAATAAGGGTTAGATTTAGCTGAATAGTAGGTTCAGAAGATTTGTAATACATGATACGAGTTATCTTTTGGTTGGAACATTTTAGTTCCACCTGTTACCGCAAAGAGGGCACCAACACTAACTTTTGATAGAAGAGAGATAGAATATTGGAATGTTCGGAAGAATTACTGAAAAATTCCTGTTCTACAACTTTGTAGAAGACGCCTGATTTCTATCTCTGTCCGTTGAAAAGTTAGTACTGGCGCCCTCTATGCGATCACAGGTGGAACTAAAATATTCTAAACGAAACATCACTCGTATTATTTACTATAATTCTTCTGAACATGCTATTGAGCTAAACCTAACCATTATTTCACGAAATTGTTTAGTTCGTGAGAATCGGGTACTGATACATAACCATTAGACCGGCAACAATTTTGACTTTTTTTTGAACACTGGTAATTCAAATGGTAATTGGGTGCACAAATCATATGCAAAATATGAGCTTTTACCGATAGCTCTATTCTAATCATGTGCGAGAAAGAAAAACAACATTTTATATTTATATTTTATATCAGAATATCTTTTTACTGCAAAATCGGATTAATTTGCAGTCTTCAGCAATGTTGATCCTTACACCGTAAGCTACATATCTGCAGATTGTGGGATGCACAAGATGATGCTGGCTTTTTTACTGAATTTATTGTTTCTTTTGCCCATTTTTCATATATTTTCATATACAAACTTGAAAACTCTTGTCGGTAAACTAGAGTTTTCAGAAAAGCTTATTTGAAAAATGATATGTGAATTACCGTTTGATTTAACAATGTTCCGGAAAAAGTCAAAATTGTTGCCGGTTTAATAACCATACTCTGTTAGGTCCCATGCAAAACTGACTCAGACATTACTTCATTAAAAGTTTAATAACTTCTTTCAACAAAGCCGGATTGACTAGCAGTCTTCGACAAAGTTGTAGACAATTAAATTATCTTTCTTATATTCACTTACAGTGATAATACAATGCCACCTAGCGGCGAAAATGCGAGCTAGTGGGCTTTCTCCATATAAATTGTCGAAAAATTCCATACAAACTTCAAGCACGTTGGTCCGGTAGCTAGACTTGTCTGATTTGCTTCCTGGTGGAACTAGGAATCGATTCAGGACTGGGCCGGCTGAGTTTTCAAAAATTCATTATTTTTCTGGGCAGTCTACTCTATAAACTTCACACTAACGATGAGTGAGATAATATCGGCATTGTAGCATCGTCATTGACGCATTTTGCTCTGTACCATTTTACCGCTGTTTAACCCATTCATGCCCATGTTGTTTGTGAACAACAACGTTTTTAAACAGCTATAACACGGTGTATTTATTAGAACAACTTTATACAAAAAAATCAGCATCTCTGAAACTTTGGAATATGAAAGAATGGACTTTCCCCTTTCATTTGAAACTAAGATCAAAATGATCCGTCGGGGGGTCCAGAGCAACTTTTTTTTGAAGATTTTTTCGTAACAATATTGGTTTTACTACTCGAGCTAGTTCATATTTCTGTCCCTAGATGGCGCTTTAGATATTCGAAAAACACTAAATGTGAGAATTTGATAGAAAATTTAATTGTCTACAAGTTTGTTGACAACTGAAAATTGATCTGAAATCACCCGGAAAAGTTGTTTAAGATTTTAACGAAGTTATTTCTAAGATAGTTTCACACGGCCTAGTGATTTGGAAATATATTTTCTCGCACTTATTTCACTACAAAAAAAAAATAATTGGGTTTAGTGACATGAAAATATTTGACGGCATTCATTACAACTTCCTTGTTGACAGTTTCTATTGACCTTCTGAAAATTAGGATGTTTGAAAGAGACAGAAAACTATTTGTGCGTTTGGTTCAAGTTTGTAATCTTTCCCGATAGGTTCGAAGGAACTACCATTCTTCGGAAGGTATTTCTTGGTTACAAGGGTTTGCTTACATTTATGTTTTGGAAAGGATCATACGTCGCATAATTTAGATTATGAACATTTAAGTCAGTTATTATAATTCTGTTCAAGACGAAATGTGACACACAGTTTATAATTGAACGCAAACCACAGAAGTAACTGTCCAAATTAGTGGTTAGCGTGAAACGATTTATTCTTTTTTTTTTCCGCAAAGTATATTGTGACAGTTGGATTTTACGGCCATTTCCTATCAATTATGCGAGAAATCGTTAATAAATTGATCCTAGATTATGCGAAATGTATTGCTTTTGAAAACAAAATATGATTTGAGTACAGGTCGGACTCGATTATCCGGGGATTCGATTATCCGGGGAAAATGGGGGGTGTTTTGAGAAAATATCAAATTTCAACTATTATGTCTTATTATAGTGCTAATTCGATCATTGCAGTCAATAGAACGTTTTTTTCGGGCAATTGAGGGGTTTGGGGTTAACCTCCTCTCAAATTTTAACCTACCTCAAAAATAGCTTATATATGAGTTATTCCGTGCAAAGTGACCTAAAAAAACAAAACTTGGAATCGACCATCATGGATTAGAACCAGTTTTTAAGAAATTGTTCATTTAGAGATAATATATAATAACCTTAATTGTTGTGTCGTTTAAACAGCCCCTCAGTCCATGGGAACACTCTTAACCGTTATGTGTCCGACGCGGTACCCGGATACCTTTTTACGTTACAAATAATGATATTCCGATGTTTTATCCGTAGCTGGAAATTGAAACTTTGTGACATCTTAGAACTTCACTAAGTCAAGCTTTTGGGGATAATAATGTTTTTGATACAGTAAGAAGGGAGTGAGGAGAGGCTCCTGAATTTTTTACTATGTCACAGGCCGACGTGGATACCCGGATACGCCCAAAACTGAAATGCCAATAACTAAGGTAATTTTCAACCGATTTTGATACTTTTGGGTGTTTTGGATTCAAGAACTCATCCACTTTTAGACTTCGTAAAAATGAATCGGGTTATTCCAACCGGTTCCCGGGAATCCGGATGTCCGGAAGCATGTTCCAGTGGTTGGATACTATTTGTGAATTTCAATGGAATACTAGCAATGTGGGTATCAAAATTCTTGGCATAGCATCAATAGGCTGTACCTCGTGGTATTGGAACCATTTGGTGATTTCACCCCGAAACAGACATTCCGGAGCAGGCTCCCGTAGGGCCGTGAATGGCCATTCCATTCCAATTCCATTTTTCAAACTACCATAGGGTCCCGTAACAATAAATAACAGACTTTCGAGACAATTTGAAGAGTTTTGATACTCATTTTGCTAGGGCATTATTTAAATTTACAAATCATACCCTAGTACTGGAACATTACTCCGGAAAATCCGGATTACCAAGAACCAGATTCATTCATTGGGTTCAATGTTACAGAATCCAAAAGTGGACGAGTTCCTGAATCTAAAACATCTAAAAGTCTCAAAAACGGTTAAAGGAAGCCATAGTTATGAGCATTTTAATTTGTGGGTACCCTGGTACCCTCGTTGGACTGTTATAGGTGTTTTTTTTTGTTGGACACATAACGGTTAATTTCAACAAATTGTTTAAAAAAATGTTTTTCTTCAGATTATATCTCTGGTACTGTTTGCACTAGAATCAATCAGCGAGATATTTTTTTAATGGTTTGTTTAGGGATTCCAAAAAAAATGAAAAGTTTTTAATGCCAATATTGCCAAATATGCAACTTTTTAATTTTACACTAAAAGTACATTTTTCTCGTAATACATCGGTTAATGTAGGCCACATAAAACGTCATAATACCTACATTGCTCGGTCGGTTTCTGGCTATCTCTTGGGATAATGATGACATGCTTCTCAGGATTCTGTTTGGAATACTTTTCAAGATTCTGATCGAAGTTTTCTTAGCATCCCAATGGAATCTATTTCAGAACTTCGATTCAATATTTATCCGTATTTCTACGGTTTTACATTTCTTATAAAAGAAATGTATAGAATTCGCTCAAACTTTCAAGATTTTTTCCGAGGCCCGGAGGGCCGAGTCTTATATACCAATCGACTCAGCTCGACGATTTGGGACAATGTCTGTGTGTGTGTGTCTGTGTGTGTGTATGTAACGGACAAATTCTCATTCGTGTTTCTCAGCAATGGCTGAACCGATCTTATCCAAACCAATTTTAAATGAAAGAACTAAAAAACAGTATGAACGCTATTAATTTGTTTTTGATTCTGATGTTTAGTTTCCAAGATATGAATGTTTGAATGCGTAAAAATGGCATTTTTTGCAGTTTTTTAGAATTATCTGCCGAAATTGACAACATAGATTAACAATTTATATGTTTTTAGACAGCTTTAACGAATACCTTTCGAACAAGCTATAGATTGTTGAAATCGGACTATTATCAAAAGAGATATTTAACATTAAATGCGGATGAAAGATTTTTATCATTTCCCATTGCCAGAAATATGACCAAAAACATGTAATTATTAACGCCAAAACGGCTTATTTTAGGTCAATAGTATCTTCTGAGAATTTAATGGAGGAAATATGCCCTTTCTTTTGGTATTGTGCTTTTGCTGATTAATCCCCCTATGAGTGAGATATTTTCACAAATTTTCTTGGAAGTGATTATATCGAAATGATGCCTTCTACAAATTTGTAGCTCTTACTTTTGCGAATAACTTTACTGAAGACTTCAAATATCTATTTTGAATACTTTAAAAGTTATGGCTTGTTGTTTGTGGATTACTCTTTGTCGCCTATTTATTGTTCAATATAGAAATAATCCATTGAAATAAGCCAAACATTATTACGACAAATCGAATTTTGTATTTCATTTTTCTGTCTACAACCGCTAGAAATAATCACCGAACACTTCCAAGTTGTCTGGAAGGAACTTGATAACTTATCAGTGCAAAAATGTTCATTTGTGCGAACCTTCTGACTGCAATTTTTCTAACTAATGACCATCGGATCGATCTGAAACATATCGGAAAATGAAAAGCGAAATAAATAACTCCAAGCAACGGCGTAGCCCAGAGAAGGTTTTGGGGTTTAACACCATACAACGCCCCCCACCCCCCCACCACACCCAAAAAAATATTGGATTGAAGTTGAAAATTTATTGATGCAGACTGATTTAATTCAATATTACAATAACAATTATCTGATCCGTAGATTGATAACCTGTTGTTGTAAACATCATGAGGACTTTTGATAAATTGTCGAAATGGGGTCCAGATATGTAACTGATCTATTGGTCTTGATTTCACAGTTGTCTAATAGCATCAATATCAAATTCCTGCCTGAAAACATTCCAATAGAAAATTCCAGAGTTCTGTAATCAATCATAGTCCTCAGATTTATTTTCAAATTGATCTCGTTTTTGTAGAGATGTACTGTAATAAGGGTCTTTATTTGATAGGAAGAGAAGTTAAAATTGATTTAATGTCTATGAAACATAGAACTGCTTACCAACAAAATGCATAACTTTCAACATTTGCTAAAAATGTTCTTGCCTTTCTCATTCACTCTAAAATTCGTCAATCTAATCCCGACCCGGAGGGCCGAGTGTCATATGCCAATCGACTGAGTTCGTCGAGATCGGAAAATGTCTGTGTGTGTATGTGGAAAAAATGTGACCTCTGTTCCTCAGAGATGGCTGGACCGATTTGCACAAAGTTAGTCTCAAATGAAAGGTACAACCTTCCCATCGGCTGCTATTGAATTTTTTATTGATTGGACTTCCGGTTCCGGAGTTACGAGTTGAAGAGTGCAATCACACAGCAAATTCCCATATAAACTGAAATGAAAAATTTTCAAAATCAAATTTGTATTTTTGATGCCAAATGACTTTAAAATGCATGAAACATTGAGATGTTTGACAAAAATTGACTTTTTTTGGACTTTGGTACATTTTTGTCTTTCTCATATAGAAAGGTTATGCAATCACTCTAAAAATCGTCAATCATACCGGCCCGGATGGAGTATGCAGTGAGGGGTTGCTACTTTAAAATTAAAACTAGTTTAAAATTTCTTAACAAGTTGAAAATTTTCGGCGGGACCTGGACCTCCCGGATCTTTCTCCATGATCCGCCGCTGGTTTCAAGCGATGTTTCAGTATCACATAGTATCTCAAGATCGTGGCTGTCGATCCATTGTATGTATGTGCAAATCGTACTGAACATGTAATATTCATTTCCACCATTGTATTGAACATAACCAGCCATGGAATCGTAGTCTGGACAAATGAGACAAGCACAATTGCACCACTAGATGGATTAAGACAGGTTTTTTTGGGAATGCGTCGAGTTGAGACGAAAACGTAATATGATTAATAACGAGGATAACACTTTCCGAACGTAGAGAGAAATTTATGAAAAATAACGATTTCCATTCGATTCTAGCAGGTTCTGATCGATTTTGATGAGCATTTGATTTTTGTTGTATGACCAATTATATGTATAGGTCAAATGTTTAAAATCAGTAATTTAAGGTCAAGATAGCATCATTTTGAAACCGCCAACTTCGGAGGTTTAGTATCTTCGATGAGTTTTACAAACGTTAAACAGCGCATCATTTGATAAAATAATTTTGACGGTATATCGTCCAAGAAGTATTTATGGTGATTTTTCTCAGGTTAATATTCATGACTACAATAAATTCTCAACAAATTCGCTAGACACGAACTCTGTTACTATTTTCTGAAAAATTAATTCTGCATAATTTTAAAACTTCAAAAATTACGGTTTCGGAATTATGCCGTTTGGACAGTATGATCGATTTTCACCAAACCCCCACCAAACCGAATTTCTGGCTACGCCGCTGACTTCAAGTAAGTAGAAACAAAGTCCTTCTACACTCGTTCACGAGAAACTTCTTCGAATGCTGAATATCTATTATAATACATTGAAACCCTGATTTTATCAGCCAAATATGAACATATGTTTGATGGGCTCTAGCAGACGAACAAGACTGAATTCGAGTAAATCCTTTCTTGAGCATGTTTTCCTTATCATGAAGATGGAAATATGCAAAAATAAAAAGTGATGGAAATATGCAAAAATAAATTGCTCGATTTAGTCAATGTCCCCATTTTGTCAGCCTAAAATACACCATGAGACTGATAAAAATGGGTCTTTATTGTATGTATTATTCACTGTGTTTCACATTAATAGGTACATTTCATTTTTGGGGATTTTTTATTGTATCGAACTACAACAATTTTTAGGTAATTTTCAAGGGATTTTTTTTATAGACTTCTTCCAAAATTTGGCGAACCTATTCCAATTCATATACCAATTAATTGGTATACTTAAGGGTTAATATGTTACAGATAGAGAAAATACTGAAATTTTCAGCTTTTTTCTTACACAATATTACGAAAGATTATTAAACAATTTTTCTTAATAAGTTTGTGAAAATTATAAACTATTTGAAATTTTTTAATAGTATAATTTTTTTTTTATTTAACCGTGATTTTTTAATAAATAGTGACCATCGCTTCACAACGTAGTCTATTTTTCATGGCTTGCGGTGAGCACGATCTCTCGAATTGCTGAACTGAAAATTATGGAATAGAAATTAATTTTTAGTTTTCTTTAAAGATTAAACTCGCCTCGCAGATAGCTCTGAATTAGACCCGCTGGTGCCCCAAGACGATTTCGCTAGATTTTCAGAGCACTGTGCACACAGTGCATTAACGCAAGTGACGGAAGGTTATCGAAAAGTTTCGTGAAAATGAAAATTCCAGTAATGATGATGATTTTCCCAAACGGTTAGTTTTCGAGAGGTTTTTATTTGTTCTTTGGCATTAGGATTAGCGATAATAATTCAAATCAAGGATACTACTGGGAAGTCACCTTTGCAAAGAAGAAAAAAAGTCGATGTCGAAGTAAAATTTGGAACTATGCACGCATGCACTTCAGAGATAGCGTGATATCAGGAGCTGCGATTTCATTTCAACCCTTTTTTTGTGAAAATGGCGATACTTACAAATGTAAACATAAGGCTTTTTTTCATACATGCGAATGAGGGCTTTGAAACGCAACCAATTAACCTAAAAATTTTGATTCTACGATATTGCTTTCTTAAACTACAGCAAAAAATACAACGGGCGAAACTATATTTTTGTTTGTTTATTTAAAGTTTCGCCCTCCACGCTCCATGCAAACAAACAGGGCGATACTTTTTTTGCTAGCAGTTTAGAAGCGAAACTGTCATTTTCGTATTTTTTTGAGGATTATCAAGCTGATACCAGCTGTAAATAGTAACAATGATCGCTATTGAAAAAACCCGGACGAAATCGGTGGTGTAGAACGGTAGTTATTGTAAAAAAACGTAAGAACGATACTTTAATGCTGATAGGTGGGACCGAAAAAGTAAACAATCGCCAAAGGGGCGATACTATCATTTTGTAAATTTCAATAGCAAAAACAAATTTTAATTTAATAATTTCAAATACTTTATGAAGTTTTGGGTTTCGATCACTGAATCATGCAATCTAGGATATAAAAAACACAATAGTTCTTAAATAGGAAATAAAAGTCGGGAAATATTCACTGTTGATTTTCTTTGAATGGTATCACTGCTAGTATCACCCTTTTCAAGAAAAAGCGTTGATTTCTCAGTCGTGTTGGAAATTTGAGTAAAGTATAAACTTCAAATCGATTCAAAAAAATCGATTTTTTTGGCTCAGTACAATATATAACCCCTTTAGGAAAATTCCGTTTTCCCACCACAATATAGATATTTTATTAACAGAGCATTAACAACATTTCGTTGGTATGTCTATATTATGGGCCATTTTTTCGCTTTCTCATTGATTTGGTTTGAGATTTCTAGCACTGATGTTGTCCTATGCTGATTTGAGCGATTCTCTGAGTCCTGCCACTATCCCATGTAGTATGTGTTATCAAAAACATCGCGAAGCATAAAGTTCTAAATGTTCTCAAACGATATAATATCCGAAGAGTGATAAGAGTTATAAGAAATGTCTCATCACACTGTTAGGTGGATTAAACACGTTTTTTCTCTAAATTTTGATGCAGGGTTCTAGAGAAAATCTAGAGAGAATCTTTCTCAAGATAGAATTCCGCTGAAGATTATGCTTTATTCCAGATACTGACAGAATCATGGTCCTATTATCATTGGAATCCGGTGTAATGTTCTGATGAATATCCTGCTTTGAGTTCCAGTGGACTTTGACACAAACAATATTGCTCTTCTCCCATTATCCCCTTCAATAAGTGATTTCTGCTCAGAATTCCAATAGAATCTTTAACCCGTTCGTACCCTTCTGGTTGATGAACAACCATGTTTCTATATGACTATAACTTTTGGTTTACACAACGTCAAGTAAGGGTAATAACTGCGACTAAGATCTTTCATTTGAGCACTAAAAGTTATAAATATTAGCATTAGAACAGAAGTTATTACAATTAATCTGATTGGGTTCCGCTGAAGCAGTGCTGCCAGGAATAGTTTCTGTTAATGGCTAAAATGACATTTTGGAATATTTTCTTAGCCTGGGAATATTATTGAAAACTGCTAAAACTTTCTAATTTAGATTGCCCTCAATTACCTTTTTTATGCAATTGCACTAGATCGGAAGGTAAATATTGAGCAGCTGCAAAAGAAGCACCTATCTTTCTTAAACCAGGTTTTTCGTGTTTCTTGACGCCAACAGTTTTAATCTAAGAGAAGAGACGACAACAGGCTTCTTGTTCTTCTTAATTGTTGCCAGATTCCCTTTGAATGCTTCTTACAATTGCCGAAAATAATTGTACCTAAAAGATCGCACCTCTACCAAGAATTTACAATGCTAGCTGCATTTAAAAATTAAATTAAATATTTATTTATGTCTCTCTTAACAATACACGTAACTATATCGTCATTCAGGTCTTTTATTCAATTTGCACGAAATGTTGATGTGTATGAAAAATAGCCAGAATAGATTCAGCAGCACTGTTTTCCATCCCGATTGTAAATATAACGAACGCTCATGACTGGCAAAATGACCAATCAGAAGCTGGTTCAATATTGAGGTTAGGACTGGATCAAATTAGCTACGCGATTGTCTTCTCTTGTCTTAGGTTTTAATGAAAAATAATTTTGGGACCCTATACGCGGTAAAAAAAGTTGGTCAAGAAATGGTTAACGAGATTCTGAAAAGACACCCGGCTGTCACTGGAGGTGATTTCAATTCTTGGGTAGCTCAAGCAAAGATGGATGATAGGCTTTGTAAAGAGGGCGCAAGCAGTACTTCTCGCTGAGGCGCCCGGGAACCTGGTAGTCCTTCGCTAGTGACAAGTATGAGTGGGACAGTTTGCGAAGACTACACGCGTATAGTTATTACCTGACAATCCAGTATTGGTCAACTAAATGATGCTACAAGGACAAGGACAAGGATCTCTCTGTAGGTGCGAAATACGCACTCTTCTAATTAGAATGACTAGACATGTTAGCTGTGCTATGTAACACTCCACGTAAATTAAACTGGAGCTAAGAAACAGACGACCCCCAGTTTACTTACTGACTTTATTTTTTCTGGTATTCGAGTAATCGAATCAGTTACCTCGGAAAATCTAAGCCCTGGGTAACCGAGTTTGACTTGTATTGCAAAAGACACACCTTATTAAAAAGTTTATCTTAGAATTCTTGTACAAATAGCTATAAACATATCGTTAAGTCGTTTCCAATATGAATAATAAATGAAAACCAAATGAAAATACAAATCACACCCTGAAAGTCTGAAAAATCGACTAGGGCCAAAATAAGTACATTTACATTTACCATAATACGAAAATTTGCCAGCTTAAATGAAGCTTAAATTCATGAAATAACGCAAAAAAAAGTTTGATTCGATTATCCGGGGTGAGATTTTTGACATTAAAAATGTCTTACTCCACTATCTGGGGCTAGGTGTCATTCTAAAATCTAAACTATCTCCCATGTAACGAAACTATGTAAGGTTTGCACGCTTATAACTCCGATATTACTAGATGGATTTTAATCATTCATACACCAACCGATTCAGAAACACCTAACTTAAATATTGGTAATAATTTAATATCTCCCCAATAAAAGTAGACTTTTGGAAATTGGTAAAATTAAAAAGTTCACAAAAAACGGGAAAAATACCATTCGTGAGGCAGATTTCTCAGACACAGCCGTCAAAAGAGGGCAGCTTAGTTGCTCAATGAAACACGAAAAGTCATAAATAGAAGCAACGCATGTCCGTTTAAATCAGTTGTTGCTCTTATCCCACACGAGCAACGTCGTCTCCGGGCGATGCAATAAGCGCTATCGATTTTCGGTAACGTTGGCATTTGCACACACTCGCACCTAAGTGACTAAACCATATACGATTAGTTTATAAATAGAGGTGACGCGTACCCGTTTGAATCAGTTTTTGTTCTTATGTCGAACGGGTAAGATCATGGCTGCAGCGTCTGGGCACTACAATAAGCGGTAGACGCTATGCATTTTCGGCAGCGGTGGCCGTGTGCGGATTTGTCGGGTACCAGCATGGTGTCACAGAATGATTTGCAAAGTGGGTGGGCGGGGTGGTTTGGATTTAATTCAATACGGTGTGTGCTGCTTAAGAGTGTTGCGTTTGAAAAAAATATATTTATTTTTATGCATGCGTGTGCGTTGTAACTTGTTAATCCATGTTTACGGCGCTTTGTAGCTGCGTAGGGTAAAGAGCCAATTGGTTTTCATGTTTCATATTTCGGTTATATGTTTTTTATCAGTAAGGCATCTGACAACGTGCTTCTGTAGTTATTGCACTGTTAAGCAGCGTAGTATTTTATATAGGAGAATACACTCAGGTTTTTTTACGCGGATTTTGAAATTTACGCGGTTTTCATAACGGCTTTTTTTAAATTTACGCGGTTTTCATTTACACGGCCTGTATACCCTGCGTGAAAAATCTGAGTGTAATTGCATCGGAAACAATCACATTTCCAGCAGAACTTTTTGTTTTCTAATTTCAAACACTTTTGTTTCGTACTGCACACAACGGAAAATTTTAAAACAGAACTTACCGTCCCAGCAGCAGTTGAAGCGGGTGTTCTTTTTCGATTCAAATTCAAGCCATGTCTTAAGCGTTACTGGACTTAAAATTGTTTTCCCAGTTTAACCAGTCAGAATATCTGTCCTACCCTATGTATTTAAAACACAGTTCTAATTGCGTTTTAAGGTATACAACAAATACGGTTGGGTATACTAATTTAAATTTTAAAATAAATCTGTTTTAAATTATGAAACAAACCGCTGTACTGAAGATATAATTATGTCAGTTCTATTACCACATAAAACCCCTATATAACATAAAACGCTGCAGAATTGGTTTAATAATACAATGTTTACACTACAGAGTTATAACACGTTTTAATAATTAGTAACAAGAAAAATGTCACCAAGATAGCATAAAAACCCGTTTTAACTGGTAGTGCGAACGTTGCATAACAATGTAATTTATCAAATAATTTCATTTTTCCACCACTAATCGATCAAGAAATACTTACACTTAAGATTGTTTACTTAAGTTCATTAGTACATTATTGAAAATTTAAATGGAAAATGAAATTTCATATTTTATGGAGAATCTGTATATTTCCGTTGGCGGGCGTGGGTTTCCTCATCACAGCTCTCAATATGGAACTTTTCTTTTGAATATATTTTCTGGACAGACCAGCCTATTTTTACTAGATGGATCAGCCAAATAATGCCAATCACCTAGTGAGATACTTGATTAATTAATAGATTACCGTTAAAAGACCTTCAATAAATTATGTTTTAATGGGGAGGGTATATAGCAAATTGTAACATATGAAAACAGGCGAGTGAACAAGAACGTGTGTCGATATGTGTGATAGATAAAAAAGCTATATTTTTAATGTCACCGTGGTCGTGTCCTGTACACAACCCTTTAATTTTTTCAAATCCCCGGATAATCGAGTCCGACCTGTATTGCAATGGTGTTAACAGTTTCATTGAGTTTGTTCAAATACAAAGGTTGAAGTTCATGACAAGTGAATTTTATACAAAGATGCTAACAAAGTAGGAGGTTCATGCAAGAGTAGTTATCAGTCATCCCCGAGAACAATCGAAAAAATGAAAAAGAAGGCATGCATCAAACTGTTTCTGCGGTAGGAATCACTCACCATCTTGGAAAAGAATATTAATATCATACTAGTTTGATCAACACTTATCTAAGACTTTTCATCCCGAAAACATTAATGGTGCCCTATATCAGGTGGAATCTGAAATTATAATTTTCAGCTAAAAGATGAGACTTTCCAAGCTCTCAAATTCCGCTGAATGCACTGTTCAACTTAACACAGGTATTTGGCAAATGAAAAAAGTGCGTGTGAATTGATTTACAAACCACTAGGGTTTCTGTGAAACTAACTTATACTTAGACTTCGTTAAAATATTAAACAACTTTTTCGGATAATTTCAAGTCGATGTATAGTTGTTAACAAAGTTGTAGACAATTAAAACATCTATCAGATTCTCACTTTTAGTGTTGTCCGAATGTCTAAAGCACCATCTAGGGACAGAAATATGAACTAGTTCTATTGAAAAATCTATGTGTTCACGAAAAAAAACTTAAAAAAAAAGTTGCTCGACCCCCCGACGGATTATTTTGATGTTGGTTTCAAATGAAAGGGGAAAGCCTATTCTTTCATATTCTGAAGTTTCAGAGAGGCTGAATTTTTTTGCATAAAGTTGTTAGAAATGGACACCGTGATAACTTTTGATTGAGGCGAGATTTGCTCACAAAAACAAATAAGGCTTATTAATGTGATTGTTGTCTTCAATTTGAGTATTAACAATTACAAGGATTAGCTCTAGAACTGAAGTTATTGCAATTAGTCTGATTGGATTCCGATGGAGCAGTGCTGCCAGGAACAGTTTACGTTGACGACCGAAAATGATTTTTTCATATATCTTCGTTATGGTGCAATATTATTGAAAACTGATAAAATTTATCAATTTAGACCGTCGTTGGCTACGTTTTCCACGTAATTGGACTATTGTAATTATTCTAGGAGAATTGTATTGAGCATTACAAGGTAAAAATTGACCAGTTTCTAGCACCGCCATAGAAGTACCCATCTTTATGAAAATAGGCTTTTCGTGTTTCTTGACCCAACCGTTTACAAGGAAATTAGTTTTGAAACCCTACATGCACTAGAAAAAAGTTGGACATGAAAGGGTTAATAATATTCCGTTTGTATGGATGTTTTGAGAAATAAGCCTTACTCGAAACAAAAGATTAACAGGCAACATCTGGAATGAAACAGACAAACATCTACTCGCTAAAACGCCTATTTACAGAAAAGGCCATAACGACACATGATGAGCAGTTGTAGCAGCAGCGATCACAAATGGGACAGCATGGGGACGTTGGCATGTGTCATTCAAGTTATCTCTGCACTGTGTAGCCAACAACGTATAGCTATGGGGGTACGAAATTCTATTGCACAAGTATGAGGTTGCTTCAACACTAACGAATCGTTTGGGAGCTTTTCGCTCACAGTTCGAGAGCAAGAAACAGATGCATTTACGCTCTCGAAGATTCGTTTTAGGTGTACTCCTTGTAAAACATAAAGAACTCATGGCTCAGTCAAGCTAGTGTTAATTGGGAAAAAAATTAGTTTCTTTAACTGTTCAATAAAGAAATTTACAAAATATACCGTAATCTGAATTTTTTTTAAACTTTAAAACCATTTTAAAGTATTTTAAGTATTCTACTTTAAAAATCCTCTAGCGATGATAGTAGAAATTTTATGGAAAAGCATTGAAAGCGATAATTTGTGACAAGCCATAAGAGCACGGTACACAATTGTTTAATTTTTCACTTCTATGCAAAATTTTATCGTTCGATTGATCACTCCATATGTTTTCTGATTCATAGCTAAACTGCTTTCAGCCCGATTCATCACAAAATCCATCCCACGAGATGTGTCCATGCAGCGCGAAACATCAGTCATTTATCATGTTCCTTCTTATGTGAAAACATATGTAGAACTATCACATCGCCGCACAAGGTGAGAGTTAGCCTGTCCAGTTCCAGCACTCGCACTCTGGGTCGAAACTGACTAACGTTCGCCAGTTCATTCGATGGTGGCTATTCTTTTCGTTCCCACCTGGGTAGTAAGCTTGTGTCTAGTCTACGGACTAGGGGATAAGGAAAGAAAGGGGGAAGCTTGGAATAGCTCGCAAAACATTCGCAACAAAAGCCCACAGAAAGTATGTTAATGATCCGAAATGTCTATTTAAGGATTGTTTTTTGACCTGACCGGGCAACCGACAACACCGGCGGCACTGTTAGCTGAAGTTGTCATTCGTCGTTTTGCATTGCTGACCGTTTTGGGAGAGTTCGTGCGAAACGTCGATCTGTGCAGCTCTTGTATGCGGGTAAGGTAATGCTATTCTATGCGCCGCATGGGTATTCCAAAGGGATACTGAGGGGAACGGAATTTAAAATTCGTGTTGATAGAGACTCACCTATTTCATATTAATTACCATGAAAAATTTTCTGCAATTGACTGATTTGTATCTGCACACTAAATTCAGTTCGGTAATTTCCACGCAGCCGAATTTTTTCGACTGATATCTCAATTAACAGATTTTCAGAAATTTCAGCAAAATAAACGCCACTTGTAATGAATCTCTGTAAAGGTTTGGTTGCGGATTGCTCAGCTCAGGGCCGGCGTTACATTTTTAGCACGAGTGGGTAGTAATCATAGGGTGAGGGTAATAGAATAAGGATTTGTCTCATTTTCGCAATACACACGCTTGCATTACATTTACATTCAATCACTTACAGTGTGTTTGTGTAAATAAAGTTGTTGTGCATCGATATTTTCAAATGTGTGCCCGAGATACATACGTGGCAGATTTCAAATTTATGAAAATGTCCAAAATTTCGAGTGGGTAATTACCCACTCGATTATTTTTCGAGTGGGTAGTACTACCCATACTACCCACGCTATCCGCCGACCCTGGCTCAGCTGTGTTAAACTCAGAAAAGTTGCGAAAAAAAACCTGAGATTCGGTAGAACAAAATTAAATGTGTGGTTCCTGCATCAGCACTATTCAGCCCTACAGGTTTGTTTAGTTATTTAAGAAATTGCAGAGCGCTACGACATCAGAATCTAAAAAGATGACACTTAATATGTGCAGATAAGTAACATGAAAAATGCACAAACGGAAACAAGAAAGGCTATAAGAACTAGCGAAATGATAATTTAATATGTAAATAATTGAATTGCTCGATCGAGTATATTCAAATGCAATATCAAATCCCTTTCAAATTCAACATCATCTGAAGTGAAATCAATCAGCTTCCCTACTCGCGAGACGCCTAATCGGATTAATGTCAAAATACTTTAATTGAGTTATAAGTCATAACAACTTCTACCCCGCTAAACGGCTACGGCAGCGAAACCCCTTGAACAAATCTGTCGCGACTTTGAACTCCGTCGAGGTCGCGAAAATATTAAAAATACAACGACGATGATTCTCTAGTAGACAGAAGTACATTGTCTTATTTCACGACCACCATGCGACTCTTCCGGGAATTTGAATTTCATCCAAAATTTAAACAATACCAAAACGAAGTAAATTGAAAGCTTGATCATTCGGAACGACGACGACGGATGCGATTTTTGGTTCTCGTCCGTGCGGCACGGCATACCTAATTGTTTGTTCATGTTGAATCAATTGACTTGAGCTCACTCCCAATAATAATGATGGGCTGTTCAAAGAAGATCGACCCCATCTCGCACAAGGTGGAGCAAATAAACAAACAAACATTGATTTCGACAAAAAAGAGCAGCACATAAATTGTATACCTAAAGGGAAAGAGAATGCATTTAAATAGCTGTGTGGATTGCATGAAAGGAATCACGTCTTCTTCAAATTTTCATTTCGTGGGTACCACACGAGCTGGAGCTGATATTCGGGATGAAGAAAGCGTTAAAGCAAACATGTTTCGCCCCTTTGCCGCAGTTGAGAAGTATGGTAGTGCAATGAAAAGGGCAGAATTCGTTGCTTTTTTCCTCGTTACGAACGTAAATATTCCTTCACGGATCGATGCAATGACTGCTTGCAGGTAAGAGATGTAAATCACCGATCGCGCGCACTATGGGCCAATATTGTACGACCTCCTCACCGAATTGGGCCACGTGAGCCGTAAACAGAAATGCACGATGTAGTGTAGCTACTCATTTGGTGATGGGTATGTGGCACGGTGGAACAGGAAGGGTACTGGGAAGGGGTAAAGGGAGAGAGTGAGATCGGTTGCATTCTCACACGACGAACAGGAAAATGTTTAATGTGCATTTGTGCGCGCTGCAGATTTATCACACGAATGGGTTGTAAGGAGAGACGTGCATACATTTAATGTTAAAATGTAGGTTAAATAGGTTTTAATTGGTTTGCCGCGAGATAATCCTCGATTGTGATGAGATGAGACGGTAGGTTTGTTTTATGAGTGCTCAACATGTTCTTCTATGTTAAACACTTAAATTGCAGCATGTATGACACTTAGCTTTCTCCATGCTAGGGCCGGGTCATTATGAGCGTTCGGTATCTTTGTGGATCATAACAATGCTCAACACGGATCGTGTAAGACGACATGCCTTTCTGGCTGAGGCTCGAACATGCGACGGCTTATGAAAACAGCGCCTTGCCCTCTGAACCGCCACATCAGGGTTGTTATGTGATGTTATGTTGTTATAATAAATACATACCCTAAAAATGGAAACAGTCGACTCTTTCCTCTGCTCTATTCTATTCAAACCCTTGCACATCCAGTATAGAAAAGCACTGTAGTTATTCTTTTGTGTTTTCCTTATCAAAATTAATATTTGAACCACGCACAAAATTGTTCCCAAAATCGTGAATAAACTTCCATGAATTCTGGAACAATCACGTTCTTACGTTACGAAAACAGGGCCATAATCAAAATTCATGTGTTTTATGATTATGTTCAATTCCCCTTCAGTAACGCCTACATAATGCTTTTATTGGTGGAGATATTTGTTTTGTTTTGTAAATATCAGTCACAGTTTCTGGCATGTCATTATCAAATCGATTTCCTGCACGTGAACTAGTTTACAACGTTATGAACATTATTCATAAAACAAAAGTTGACTCCTAATTTGAATCATAGATTTAGACACGTTATTCAGAATCCGACCATACAACGTGACCTGTTTCATGATTTACTATATATTTATCATGATCTGGTTTTTTCGTGATTGTGAATTAGTTCACAAATTCAAAACATTTTATTGTGAACAATTTCACCAAAGTCGGAATATTATTCATGAACAGTTTCAATCGTCGTGAACAATATCTGTGCTAGTAAAATAGTTCACAAAACCATGAAATATTAATCATGTATATGTGAACTGATTCGTGATTCCTAGCGAATTGATTCCGACTCGCAATTCGGGCTCGTGAAATAGTTCACAAAATCAAAAAAATAATCTTTATGAACTCGGGTACTGGTTCAGGATTCATAGTATTTTAGTTAAACTAACCATTCGTACTCGTGAAATAGTTCACAAAATCATGAAAGAGTTTTCAGGTATTTGTTAAACAGTTCATAATTCCTAGTTTACTATTCCGTGCTCATGAAATAGCTCACAAATTCGAAAGCTATTATTCATGTGAAAGTGTACGTGAACTAATTTATGACGCCTTGCGAATTAGTCACAACTCGCCATTCGGTCTCGTGAAATCGTCCACAATATCATGAATTGTCATTGATGGAAACGTGAACTGGTTTATTATTTCCAGTATTATGGTCAATATACTATATACTATAGAGAAAAAAATTAGGTAACCACCAAAATTGCTCCCAAGGCCAAATTACCCAATTTTTTCTCCTTAGGGGTAATTATAGCATAAAGGGCGAACACGAAATTATTGCGACACCGCAAATGTCATGCCAATTTTCTTATAATGTTTAAAATCAAACCAAAATTTTAGGGTAGTTTTATACATATATTTACTTCAAAAATCAAAAGAAAAGTTAATCGATGGAGCCTTGAGTGTAAAATTGAACGCATTTTCGCTTGATGCCCTCCATTAAAGTCTTTACAGTGTCATCCGGTACCAGTTTCTCAGTTTTTCTACATTTTCTTAACATGTCCTTCTCGTCTTTGACTGTCTTCTTGCTCCTACGAAGTTCCCGCTTCATCATTGCCCAGTACTGATCCACCGGGCGCAGCTCCGGACAATTTGGCGGATTCATGTCCTTTGGAACAAAATGGACAGAATTGGCCTCATACCACTCCAGGACACTTTTAGAATAGTGGCATGATGCCAAATCTGGCCAAAATTGCGGAGCTTCGTCGTGCTGCTGCAGATGGTCTGTCAAATGAGATATTTGGAGGCGAACTTCGACATTTTCTTCTTCTTAAATTTGTCGTCCACATAGAACTTGCTCTTGCCGGTGATAAACTCCAACCCCGGAATTTGCTTAAAATCGGCTTTTATATACGTTTCGTCGTCCATCACTAAGCAGCCATATTTTGTCAGCATCTTCTCGTAGAGCTTCCGTGCCCGAGTTTTAGCCGTCGATTGTTGCCGCTCATCGCGGTTTGGGAAGTTCTGTACCTTGTATGTGTGTAGTCCATCTCTCTTCTTTGCATTCTGGACGTAGCTCTGCGACATGCCGATCATTTTAGCCAAATCACGGCTTGAGACGTTGAGATTTGCGTTAATCATCCGCTTCACCTTTCCCTCCGTCTTTTTGTTCTTCGGTCCCGGTTTTCTTCCATCACCTTTGCCGTGGTCCAACGTCAACCGCTCCTGGAACCGCTTCAACAATCTGGAGATGGTTGAATGGTGAATGTTCAACATTTTTCCCAACTGCCGGTGCGACAGGTCAGGAAATTCCAGGTGTTTGGAAAGAATTTGTTCTCTCGACTCGCGTTGGTTCACCTCCATTTTCGTTGAATCGAAAAACACGACTTCGAGTTTGACAGCATGTAAACAATAGACATCAATGAGAAAGTGTGCAAAATTTGGTTGATTTTTACCCAATGGTAAAAAAGTTAGGCCCTGTTCAATGTGTCTCAATAATTTCGTGTTCGCCCTTTACAGTTAACTCTCTTTATGTCGATATTGAACGAACCATCGAGAAAGGGAGAGATCGGCATATAGAACACATTGGTATTTTTCAGGACATCATAATACATGCTGCGAAACGAAGATAGTTGCTCGTCTTAAGGGGTAGCAGTATAAGACAACGTATAATATTCAAAATTGAAATCGAAATTATGTTGACCACGAAAACCGTCAAATATAAGATCTAATCATAAACCAGCAAAATGCAAAATATTTTTATGTGTTCATCCAGGAAAGTGCGGTGGGAATGGAACAGAGAGAAGAAAGAGACGTATGTGGTGTGAGTTGGGGGTTTGAATTTATTCAAATTAAACATATTGCTTAAATTTAAGTAAATTCAACTGTTTAATTTAAACTATTTGTACTACAACTTCAACTTCCAAAAATACCAATATTGAATGGGTTATAGCGAATTTCGCGAAATCGGAAATCGCCATCTTGGATTTAAAAATGGCGTCAAAAATCAATTTTTAGAACCTACTCGTTAAGATCATTCCAAAAATACTTATATTGACTAGGTTATAGTTAATGTGGCTAATCCGGAAGACGCCATCTTGGAATTCAAAATGGCGTCAAACATCGATCTTTGTCTCCTACAAGACCATTCCGAAAATACCCATATTGATTGGGTTATAGTGAATTTCGCTAAACCGGAAGTCGACACCTTGGATTTCAAAATGGCGCCAAACATAAATTTCTGGTACCTACTCTTCAAGACCATTCCGACAATACCCATATTGCATGGGTTGTAGGGAATTTCTGCTAAACAGGAAGTCGCCATCTTTGATTTCAAAATGGCGTAAAAATCAAATTCTGGCACCTACTCCTCAAGACCATTCCGAAAATACCCATATTGTTGGGGTGCGGGCCATAAGGAATATTCTAGACCCGTCTCTTCCATCTTTCCGAAAATCTTTTGCATTCAAAAAGACTTAGAATATTTTTTGCAAAAACCGTGTTAATTGCGAAATCCGCGCAAAATAAAAACTGCCAAAATTCTTCTAAGTTCTTTGCATTTAAAAGGACTTAGATTTTTTTTCAGAAAAAAATCTAAGTCTTTTGCATTCAAAAGGACTTTATAATTATTTTTTACAAAAACCACGTTAATTGGAAAATCCGCGTAAAAAAACCGCGTTAATTGGAAAAACCGCGTAAAAAAACCTGGGTGTACAGAGGTTTTTTCTTAGGCAATCTGAAGGGACTTACGAAATAATCAAGATAGGGAGAAATATCGAGATAGAAAATATCGACATAGAGAGTTAACTGTAGTGCTTTCGCATTGGCCCGCTAATCCAATACAAGTTTCTGCTTCACTGTGCCTCATCGCCATAAACATAATTTCTGCTCAGACGGGACATATCGTTTCACTAGTGGCTCGTTTGAAACACAAAGTATGTTTCCGTTTTAGGGATTTAGCGTCAAACCGGCGCTAATCTATTCCGACAATAAGTTAGTGTCGGTTTCTGATAAGACGGAGTCGAAACGGAATCTCATGACTTTGATAATGGTACCATCTGACCCTGCATGCCCATGAAATAGTTCACAAAATGATAAAATACTGCTCATGTATTCGTTAACTTTTTCATGGTTCCTAGATTAATACTCATGCTCGAAAAATTGTTCACAAAATCATAAAGCATTACTCATGGATTCGTAAATTGAACATGTTTCACGATCTATTTCGAGTGCTTGTAATATTTTGAAGACATCCAATTTTTAATTTCATGTAGATCAGCATATAATTTTCGCCTGAACTATTTCACAAAATTTGTATTTTTCATGAAATATATAGTTATATCCAGCTGCTAGCGACTAGTAAAAGGTACGAGCAGCAGACATAATAAAACCAGTAAGACCTCGAACATCGTTATTCATTTGATAAGGTTCAATGTCCAGACAAAAAAACAATAACTACACTAAGCACCAAACATAAATGATAAAGCCACAAATCGTGATGGCACTAGTGACGTTGCGATACTTTCGATGTTAGTACGGAATCGATACTTCTGTCTCCGATCCTCGATTTTTGGTATCGATACTACAAGCACGATACTTTACCGATATCAATCCAATGTTCATGACATAGAAAAGAATCGAAACAACCAATAGGTTGAAGAATTTGATTCGGAATTCGGAACGATTTTGAAATGATCTCCGAGTCAAATGCAATGACCGATGAAAATTCAACCGTGTCGGAATCGGTTGTTGCATTTTAGTTTGTAAAAAATTTGAGCATCGATCGCATTTAATGAAAAAATCGAGTAGATGATCAATTGTTTGACACATTGCCTATTCCTAGGTAATCCATGAAACTTTCTGATCAGTTGTTTGTTTATCTCTTCTGATGTTACTCGAATGGGCGCAACGTCCGACAGAAACGTCGACTCGATCCAACATCAAACGAATCGGACCGAAGTTCATTTGTCGGACGGATTTTTCTGTTCGCAGGAACAGGGCAAAACATTTTCTAGCAAACTGCTGAATATATTGTAAGTGTGGAATCGAGTGGCGATACCTCCCAGTATCGATATCACGACTACGATGATATCGAAAGTATCAGTACTTGCCTTCGATACCAGTATCGAGTTTAAGTATCGATGTATTTTAAAATTACAACGTCCCTAGTTGGCACCACGTACCAGTTCCGCCGCTATCAAACAACTCATATCAAAATACGAAGAGGTGGATAGTGTTAAGGAAGATACTTGGAGGAACTTCTTCGCAGGACTTAGCAACGACGTTCGTGCGATGAGAATGCGTCCGATAAAACCTGATCCCTCTTACTTCACTGTCCCATGCAAATCAGCTCAGGGTATTGCATATTCTCATTGAGCACTGGTCGAAGGCAGATTCCTGCGTTCCTATACTGCGAGCAGCCGCTACTCTACGGAAAACCGTCCTTTTTTATTAACTACTAAGAATGAGTCAATTTTCCTTTTTCTATGTTGTAACAACATTTAATTAGCAAGGGACTGGAAGGTGTGAAATATTTTTCAATATTAAGAGCCATAGTATGCAAGGGATAGCAAGGAGTTGAAGGAAGAAAGTTCCTTCAACTTCTTGCTCTCCCTTGAGCAAGTTAAAGCAACGACTGCAAACCGGGCACTAACCAACACCAGCTCAACAACGATCGAGCCCAGTACCACTAAACCAATTGTCATTAACAACGATTCCACCAAATTCCTCCAAACCCAAAAACCACACCACCAATAAAGAATCAAATGCCGATGGACAGGGCCGTCGAGAGCCGCGTCGGGCCCCAAGGCTTGTATTACTGCCGGGCCCATTTAAAACTAAACCTTTAGTTCAGCATGAGTTAATACCCCTTCAGCCATGGGAAACTCGTAAGTCCGTGGATTCTATTAGTCTCCGGTTGACTCATATTGCCACATCCACAGATAGCGTGCCAGACAGGTGAATTTTGACAGCTTCTTATTCCGTGTATTCGTACCTCGTTTGTGTCATCGCCTATATATACAGACAGAGGTACTGACTTCATGTTGCCACATCCAACGATATATTTCGTTTCGCGAAACAAACGCTTCTGCTTGATTGATGGTCTGGAACATAATCAGCACGCTATGTGTAACATGGTGAAATTGTGGGGTGTAAATATTGGCTATCTTTAGTTCCATTTGTACTTTTAACAATAGATCTTGGAACGTCTCGAAAAGTAAACAGCTATACAGTTTGACTACAATAGGCCACTCTCTGTTTATAATATTCACTCGTTTTTTCGGCATAGTGAATTAGAACACGATATTATGCATCTACTGATCAGGCAAAGCGACAAACGGATTGATTTATTTGCTAGTAGCGGTAGAGCAGTTTTTAGCTTTTTTGTAAGCAAGATGAGATATTTAATTTACATAAGTTTATCTCATATTGAATCCAAGAAACCCCTTTCTAATCGTAGATTTTATGTAGGTTTTGTTAAAGGGGTTTCAAGAAATCGATTTTTTTCTTTGTTTAATTTCAATCTATATCTCTCATTGTCAATGTGGTCAATGTTACGACTTATTTGGCAGTCAGTATTTTCAACCAAGGATTTTTCATATTACAAGCTATAGAGGTGATGGGAATTACCTTGGGGACTTAAGCTGAAAGATGTGCTACTCGACTCGACAGTGAACGTTTCACTCGCTCTGAGCGCAAAGTGGGTGTCGCGGCAAAACAGGCCCCAATTCAACAGAGGGAGCAAAATGTGGACAACCATGAACATTTTCATAATGAGGAAGGTGAACTCTACGACCCTGTTATAGCAGATTAGCTAGTAAGTAGTGTTTTTAAAAGGTCAAGTAAAACTTGATTTCAATAATTTGTTCTCTAATTGTTGAGAAATTGTATAGCTATGTTTTCTCGAGAGGGATTTGCAAAATGTCAATTTGTTCCATTTTTATAGCCCCTTATAGGCCAAAATAACGCAAATATTGGAAATTTTCACAAATCGTTACATAACTTTTACAAATTATAAAATAAATTGGGTTTTTACAGACATCACACGTATCTTTGGCGAGGCCCAAAATCGCCGTTCCAGCTCAACACAATACATTTTTAGGAGACAAATTCCTTGAACGTGCTTTATAGCACAATACAAAAATACAAAAATATCCATT
The DNA here is from genome assembly GCF_030247195.1 of Topomyia yanbarensis. Lineage (NCBI taxonomy): Eukaryota > Metazoa > Arthropoda > Insecta > Diptera > Culicidae > Topomyia > Topomyia yanbarensis. The sequence goes on from NC_080671.1 coordinate 81,611,514, forward strand.
TTAATCACCGGTTAATTAAGGTCAGTCTACCTTCTCATGTCGCCCAAAGTAAAAGCTGAAAATCGGTCCGTTATAGATACACGACAAAAATGACTACAGACGAATTGTGTTGCTATTGATTGCACCAAATTCACCATATCAAACATTAAGGGGCCGTTCATTAACCACGTAGACTCATAGGGGGGACGGGGGGGTCCGGTAAAAGTCTACGTTTGTCTACGAGGGGGAGGGGGGGTCTTTGAAAAAGTCTACGTAGACTTTTATTTTGTGTTATTCTCGTATTACTAATTTTGAATGGGATTTAAAGAGAGTTGTATTTAAAATATCGGTCTATTCAGTATTTATGCAGAAACTTCAGAGCTAGTACACTATTGAGGTAACTACTCGTAAAGCGACCACTCAACCCAGAACCCACGATTTTTCTGGACAACCTCACACGTTTTTGTTTCTTGTGTATATTTTGATATAGTTTTGATCTGGGAATAATACAAAATGACAGTTCCAAAGACGATCGCCAAAAATAACTCTCGTCGGAAGATTTTGACTGTGAAATCATCTGAAACACCACTAGTTAGCAGACATGCATGGACCATTAAATGCATGAACCATAAAAAGTTAAAAATGTTCAAAATTAAGCATTGTAACAACAAAACACCCGATTTTTAATAATAAATAGATTAATTTTTTTATTTTTATTTAATAATTTCGGTGGTTAAAGCAGTTAAACTTCTACAACAAAGTGTTTACTCGAGTTAATCAGTTTCTCTTGCAATCATTTACACTGATTTCAAAATCTTTAAACACCCGTTAAATTTTACGTCTTGACCCTATGCAACTCCGTGCAAACCGGCTCTACTATATTTATCTTCGAAAATATTCGGAGTTAAACTTTGATACTTTGCGATAATACTCTAAGGTGATAGGCTATTAATTACATAAGAAATAGAAATATTTTTGGGAAGATTTAAATAGCTTCGTTCCCTTAATCAAATAAGGCAATTTAGATTATCTTTTTATCTTAGAAATATTGAAATTTGTTCACGAAAAGTTAAATTTGTGTGCATGTTTGGTTTATTATTTTAGTCTAGATGATAGTACACATCGACAGTATTAATTTGTAATTGTTTCTTATAATTTAACAACTTTGAATGCACCAGTAAGGCTCAAAAAGTTTATAGCAATTCTGCATTGTTGGTGTAGGTCGCACTTCGGCCAAAATTTAAGCTAGTTATAGCAATGTATCTTTTTACATCTATTTGAGTGACTAACCTTGAAAAGAAGTATTCCGCTACACAAACGTTGGAAAGCACCTTGAATCGGTATTAATTGATTTGATCAATCATAGACAAAAAACCAATGTGAAAAATCTTTCTTTAATATTTAAAAAGCTTGAAATAAATCTGAACGCTTATTTTTAATTGAACATTATAATGTGCTTCTTGCTAAATTCACATTTCCTGCGAATAAAAAAATATTAAAAGTCTACGTAGACTTTTGGCGGGGGAGGGGGGTTGGTAAAAGTCTACTAAGGTCTACTAGGGGGGAGGGGTGGGGGTTTAAAAATTCTCAAATTTCGGTCTACGTGGTATGAACGGTCCCTAAGAAGCACAGTCGTTTGATTCGCAGAACAACGTGCAGCACACCAACGAAAGCTACCACGTTAACAGTATCAGCCCCGTATATATAGACAAGGGCTCTAGAGGTATGCGCTTACACGAATTATCTTCACACACCCCTGACATCGTGATTAACAAATTTATGTCGAGTTACGGATAAGTGGCCTCCATAACAGCTGAAACTTCGCATTTTCACGGCTATCCCTAACGTTGTTCTTTTGGTGAGAATGCTTCCGTATAAACCAACTCCTTCATACGTAACCATTTTATGCGGATCAACCGAAAATGGGACGTTTCATCAGACAACACTGGTTATGCATCCATGGTAGATTCCTATGCGTCAATTCTGCGAGACACTGCACCACGGAAAACATTGTACAAAAGCAGCTAAGAAAAACCCGCCTGCTATAACCGTAAACATCACACTATTATCTTATGCCAAACCACAAACAGCTGCAAAAGCAATATCTACGGATCTGGCAGGAAAAAATATTCACTCAACAACAATCAAACAAGCAAAGAAGCGACCGTAGAAGAGGACGGATGCGTTGGTCTTTGCGCTCGCATTCCTGTTTGATGCTCTATTGCTTTCTTCGAAAATACTTTGAATTGGCTTGTCAATATTTTGTAGTGTATTCCGTTGATTCAAGCAATAAAACTAGGTTTTTCAACTTGTACACAAAGTAGACAACTCAGGAGACCACTTAAAACGTTTGTTTTGACAAATGTCAATTATGAAATAAAGTTTTCATTTTTATATGCTTTCATTATATAACAATTTACTAAGGTGAATGATTACAAAGAAACTACTATTACTGTTTTTATTGCTCTTCTATGAATACCGGACGTGTTCGCCCATCTTCCGGGTAAAAACGCGGGCCCCCAAATACGATCCGGGCCCCAGGGCAATTGCCCTGGCTGACCCCCTCTCTCATCGGGCCTGCCGATGGAGGAAGATTTACAACAGCTACCCGTAAGCTTGAGCTTGTGCGACCACCCCTGGCTGTTACTCCGTTATCGATCTGGATTAGCTGAAGTTGCACAGGGAATCAGTAGATAATTTTGTTTGGGAGTAGCGAAACATCTTTCAATGAGCAACTCCAAGTAATCCTAAAGTGATTGTTGATCTATATCTATATCAAATACCGATGGCGAAGGATTTACAACAGCGACCCGTAAGTACAAGAAACAAACAAGAACATCGGACCGTGAACATCATGAATGCAGTACCGATGACGACATGGACGTGAACGAAAATGCAAGAGAAGACGAACCGAATGGCCCCCAAGGTGCGGCAGACGGCGCACCCTATGTTTCACCACCAAAGAAGGGGATCTCAACACGCAGCAGCAAGATGCGTCAACAAGATCCGATGGACACATGAAAATTAATTTTATTTTTTACATATTGTAAAAATCACAAAAGACCCACGGCTCAGTTATGGTAATGCATGGAGCCGTGTCAAATAATTAAGGAATAAAACATCTAGGTTTTCTTTCTTAATAGCAGTCTATTAGAATAACCAAATTGTAAAAAATCAAGTAGCGATTGATCGAATACAGATTATATTCGAATTTCTTCTCAAACTTTTAGCAAGGAGGAGTACATGTAAACAAACTTATTTCGTTCATTACTCCGATGCCGAGTTGACTTTCATGGTTTAATCAGCATCTTTACCTTCCGTAGAATCAATTTCAAATATTTTTTGGGTTGAAATTCTAACAAATTAAGAGAAAGAAAACAAAAGTTTGTTTACAAATCTTATTAGCCCTATTCAAAAGTTAATATGGAAATGTGTCTAGTGTCAAAACAAACGAAAACCGCTAAAAACAAATTGAAGTTTTTTTAGTTCCAAGTACTGAGAATCTTTTGAAAAAAAAATCGAAAATCAAAACTTTTATAGTAATATCTTATGATTTAAAAAAAAATTCCCAACGACTTGGGAGCAGACCACATAAAAAGATGGCAGGGATTTAGGGTTCCAACTAAATCATTGTGAAGAAATTTCTGAAAAAATTGGAACGCGACTTCACAATTTAAAATCAAAGTTTAGAGAAATTTTAAAAACTAACATCTTCTAGGTGAAAATGGACATTTTTGACCAAATTTTCCCAATTCGATTAAAAACACCTGTTGTCACCAACGAATATTCGTTCCCGTATGGATTGTTTCGAATATTATGAAATCAATATTCAAACACCGCACCCTCTTAATGATATCCGATTGAGCTAAAAAATTTCATAGAGTCCTTTTTCGATGTTTTATGTAAGACTTAATGCGAAAATTTAAGATGACCATTTTTATTGATATCTTCCCTCTTGAACACCCCTAGTTCTTCATACAAACTTTGGTATTAAGCTGTTAAACCCCGTTCCAATTTTTTTCAAAAATTTCATCACCAGAGATTTCGTGGGACCCCAAACTTTCTCTGTTATTCTCCGTTCTGCTCCCAAAAAAAATTATTTTGATTCGCAGTGTAATTAATCGTTCAAGTCTACCAATATTCGCGACACTTGCCTTCAATCTGGAATTAAACGCTACCATTACTCCATCTCCGGTGGATTTTTGGCTATTGCAAGGGCTTCGATTATAAGAAAACATCTTAGGAACAAGAATATGTTGGCTCTAGTGACCAGGGATGTCAACGGTACCGATAAACTACATTTTTTTCGGTATATGTATTTACATTTGCACAAGCCGTACAGCCCGCTACAGCGACGCATCACTACAGCTCTTGCCAGAACGGTAGCCAAACCGAGTACATTTTCCCGTACAGCAGTAGAATATATTTTTGTTTTGCTGTTGTACTCCGACTGCTCGGTGAGAGTGTGGCGTAGTAAAGTTTGTTCTCTCGCTTTGTACATTTTTCTCTGCATAGTCAAAGGGAGAGGCCCGCACACGAAAGCGTTGATGCCGGCCGTGGCGTAAATGAGCCGCATTCATTGTCGTCATTTTTGAATAAAAATAATAAAAAGATTGAAAATATTAAAAAATGTAAAATAAGGAAAGAGAAGCTGTACCGCTCGCGTCTGGTGGCTGTACTGGGGAAAGTAGTTTTTTGTCATGTTACTGCTTTGCACACAGGCAGCCGTACTGCGCTGGGCGTCCTGCACTAGCGAATGACAGCAGCATCGAAAGAAAAATAAGAATGTAGGCAGAAAAATTACAGCCGTGGAAACGGTAGGCATTTTGCATCCTTGCTAGCGACACACTCCTCACGTTACTCGGAGATTTGTGCCTTGCCATGTCATCTCATCACATTCCTGATAGGAAAGGAAAGGTAGGAAAATGGAAAATGGCAACACAATACAATCACAGCGGAAAACAGGCTGGATTCTTTACTCCGGAAGGAATAGTAAACCCTACTGACAAAGCCTATAGCTCGTCACCACAAAGAGAGATGATCCTTCTATTTAAGCTTCCTGTACACTCGAGCGGCACAAAAATTAGATTCCTGCTCCGAGTAACTTTTTGGGAAATTCTTAGCTCGATAACGAACAGGTTCATCTTTGTATGGTGAACCACAAGTCGATTTCATTTCTGCAGGGCAGTTACATATCAAATGATATCTTCCGTAATCGAATTCACAAATATCACATGAAAAATACTCAGCATACTGAATAGTAGCCATGTGATAATTGACTATGCAGAGTCCGGTCAATGCCCTAACTAGAATACTGGAGTTGAATTTGGAAAAAATGCAACAAATTCTTTGACGTTTGTAGACTCACATTCACCTATTCCTTTTCCCCTCTTTCAACCAACCAGCTACGTGGTTGACCATATTCGCTGCACATTGATTCCTACAAACTCAACGGGATTCTTAACATCTACGTAGACTTTTGCATTTCAAAGTCACCACACCAGCTGTTCCGTTCAAGAATGCAAAAGAGGGTTCATTTACATCTGTAATATATCATCTCGTTTGAAGATCAGTCCAGTTGTAACCGTAACCAGTCGGCACCGTTACTGCCACAGCCTGAACCACCAGGGAGTGAATGAATGAAAAATAGCCCCGGGCAGCCAGAAATTGAACCCGGGCTACCATCAGATAAAAAAAAGATCAACATCGCTGAAATGAGCTCATTTCACCTCTCCGTTGCTGGTCGGTCGAACGGGGGCAGAACCAGCATGGATACGCAAAGGGACGCAAAAATGATGACTGTTACCTTTCACGACCCGTGACTTGTGCGACTGGTAGCTATCCTATATCATTCACCACTTCGTGGTTCACAGTTTAAATATGTGCAGCAACATATTGACATTCGGATCAGTGACATTCAAAACATTGAAAGCGACGGTGGTACCGCCCGCGGGCACCCAATCTCTCAAACCGCTTATCTGGAAACGAACGGTTGACAGGGGAGTGACATGTCGGGTCGCAGATTTATTCTATTACTACCGACAGCCAATTTCAGTAACCATTCATTTCTACTAACTAGGCAGCATTTGATAAGCGTGACAACAGCCTGCGGTCAGCGGAACAACTGAGATGTTGGAACGCTGCATCCCATTAACAGTCGCCACATGAATCGGCATCGGGACGGGAACGACAGGCAGCAGCGATCCATCGATCGTTTCGCGGTGTGGGTTGTATCGGGGGAGGCGGATTTGCGATAGAAGCTTTTTATAATTGAAATTCATTGAAGCCACTCAGTGTCTGGCACGGCCGCGAGGCAACATTGAAGTATGCGCGGCGGCGGCGACGGCGGCTTCGAAGAAACGACCACCTTTCATAAAACTGAGTGAATGGATTTATTACTTCGTAGATGCACATTACACTTTACGGGATGTCAGCAAGCCGGACAGAGAATTGTGTGGAACGTGTAGGCATCTGGTGCATGTCAATCAATGGTCCGAAACGTTGGGGTGGGAACGTTGGTATAGGTCAGTAGTCTCGAAGAAGGTGGACGCCATCAAGGAATAGTGGTGGCGAAAGGTAAGTTATAGGAAATTTCATATTCATTTTGAAAACCTTAGAGTTCTTGATGGAGAAACTTGAATTTCGCATGAAACGCACGTAATTTCACCAATTAAGTAGTTTTGTTGAAACAAAATCTAAAATATATAGAAAACAACTACATTTTGGGAAGTTTTTGTTATCAGCATATTATTGTAAAATTACATTTAAAACTGCTGTATAAGATAATTCTATTTTCTCTGCAAATATGAATTTTAAAAGTTGTTTAAAACTTTTTTCCAATTGATCGAAGCAAGCTTTGAAGAGAAGTGACGTGTTTTACTTCTTTGCTGCCCATAATGTTTTTCTTCATTTTAGAGTGAAGAAAATTAATAGTAATTCGAAAGAAGGAATTGCGTTTCTCGACCAGGACCAGAAGAAGAAGAAGAAGAAGAAGAAGAAGAAGAAGAAGAAAAAGAAGAAGAAGTGAAGAACGAGAGGAGTGAATTCACGAATTTTTCTCCTTGAAGGAAGTCAGACAGTTTCAGGACCAGACAAGCAGAATTCGAAGTTTGAAGTAGAAGCATTCAAGGAAAAGAAAAGGATAAGTATTATTTTGCTATTTTTTTATTTTTATTGATTACGCATTTTTTAAATTTTGTGTTGTATTTAAAATTATTCCGATCCATTAAATATTTTTCACATGGACGGTGACCCGAGTGATCCTCTTGAGCTTATTGATTCTCAAGATGATTTACCTAACGGTCAAAATTTGGAACCACGTATAAAAAATATCCTCTATCAGCTAAAGGTATATTTCAGGAAAAAGGAGACACCTATAAATGTTCTCCTTATTTCTGCTGACATTTATAAAAAAATTAAATCAGTAAAAGATATTAAAAAAATCTCTTTAAACAAATTAAGAATTATTTTTTTCTGATTGTGATGAGGCAAATTTATTAGTCACGTCAAAACTTTTTGCTAATATATACCGTGTTTATATTCCATCGTTGAGATTGATGGAGTAATTTTTGATGAAACTATTGATTGTAATGAATAGAACAACAGAACAGGAAATTGATTCGATATTCTTGACGATACTGATGATTTAACTGTTCCTTCTGACCAGGGCCGCCGAGAGGGGGGGGGGGGGGGACCGGAGTTCTGAAGGGGGCCCGGATTTTTAACAGAAACTAAAATTTTGACAAATAGTTTTTCGACAACAATTTATTTGAGAATGCAATTTAAAATTCATTATCTTGTGTATGAGGTAACTAGAATAATGAAAATTCTAAACTACTGCATATTTGATATCAACTATGTTTATACCAACCTAATTCTCGCATCGAAACAAGATCAGACTCGAGTGGGCATAGAAATTTGTACATTGAATGCCATGTACGCAGCTCATCTGGGTTCGAATCCCAACCCCACATACAGGAATAGAGATGTTTTATAGGAAAATTCCTAACCTGAATGAAGAAGCGAATAACCTTAAGGTTAAAATGTCCATAATCGAAAAAAAATATGATAAGACTTGTAAGGCAAACAATTAAATGGTTTGATTAGAAGTCATGAGGTTGTTTTAAAATTTTGCTAATATGAAATCGTTTTTTTTTTTTGATTTATTGAATTTCCAATCTTCGAAAGCGCTGTAGTATCGAAAGTAATTATTGAAAGAATAAACCCTGCTTAGAGTTGCCACATCGGTTTTTGGAGGCAAATTCCGTGTTTTCGTTCAGGTAAATCCGAATTTCCCCGGAAGAATCCATTGGATTATTTTGCAATTTTGCGTTGCCCTTTTCTTTATCAGGAATCGTCCAGCACGCAGTCCTCATAAACATCATCCTCGGGTTGCAGGCCCTAAATGTTAAGGAGGGCCCCTCTCGGCGTTGACAAATATTATTTTAAAAGTGCCATTTGGGTTTACTTTACCCCATTGAACCCTCGCTTCAATGGATCAATATTCCTTACGAAGATTCTCGAAAGAAACTGAAGTGTGATTTCACACCCGTGTTTGTTTACTGAGGAGCAGAGCAAAGCTTGCTCGGGTTATCCTTCACAGCGATAGTGGCTGGTGCTTTTAGATTCTTTGTGAATATCCGAGGAAGCGAAGTATTACACCCAACTAAATCAACAAAACCGTTCACAAATACGAAAAAATAAAACTAAAGGTGAACTGCACAGTGTTATACCAAAACATTACACTCTACGGTGAATGTGAAAAAATAAGATATTTTTCCTCCTAGTGCTACGAGCTACATAAGAAATAAAACAGGGCATATTTATTTGTTTTTAAACGTTTTATACAATAAAAAGCAATGCAAGCGCTCCAAAATTCTGTCGAGTGATCACTTTAATTCAAAATTCTAATTGATTTCAACGCGTAGTCTTTCCCCTGCTCAGTAAAATTCTGCTGGTCAAAGTACCACTAGAGGCGGCAACCCTACCTCTATTTGCGAGCTCAATTGGTCAAATGAGTCATCAAAAATTCTCGATATGCCAAAAAAATTCGAAATTCATCCAAAAATTTAAATTTAAAATTTAATATATTTGGTTTGCCGTTCATTGTTACAAAATCCATAAAAAATCATATTCAGATGCGAGATGATTCCGAAACTTTTTTGTCAAGGGGTCATACTCCAATGATGTAGCTTTTTTCGGCGATTTTCGACTACCAATCCCCCCTTGTAAAGCGGCCAGGGATGCACAAAAATAAATACGTTTTACAATTCATGACGAATATAGTTTGTTTGGAATTTTTTATATCATGGAGCATGAAGATAAAATCTCTCAGTTCACAATCCTGCAGCTGCCAATGATGAACCATACATTCAACTAAATTACTAAATTGTGTTTGATTGATTTCGAAGAGAAAATTTAACTCTGTTACCAAACTAGTTAGCAAGATTAGCTAACTAATGTAGCAAGTTAAATCCGCATACAAAATTTTTTCGTTTTGGAGGAGTGAGCGTGAGGTTTTGAACGTCGCTTCCTGAACGTAACAATTTTATTTTTATTTTTGAACTATTTAGTAGAAATCAGTTACAACATTCTTGTAAAATATTTTAAGGTGTGCTAACACACCAACACAAATAAAAGAATAATTCATGTTTTTATAGGATTATGAATGTTTTCGAAACCAGCATAGCGTAAAATCCAACGACAACCCTTATTTGAAATTTGATCCATGTTTCTCTTTTTTTTATTCCTACGTGGATTTTTTTTATTTTGTTAAAATTTTATTAATCTATTTTTTCAAGTTGTGGATTATATTTGTATTTGCACAATTTTAATATTCTGCCTTTTTATATATTTCCATACTACCATCTTTCTACGTTCCTTACTTTTGTTTTTTTTTATTGCTCTCACTATCACTTACTTTAATTTATAGTTTTTTCTCTGTTATTTCATTTTATTCGCAATTTTTCGAAAAATTCTCCTTTCTTTATTTTATTTTTCTTATCGTTTCGTATTTTAATAACCTGCTTTTTTATTTGTTTCTTTTGTCATTCCATCTAATTTTTAGAATTTGTCTATTTACTACATTTATTTTTATCAAAGCCTTTTTTCTCTTTCCTTTTTTCATATTTTTTTGCATTTCCAAAAGCAATTTTACTTATTCAAATTCATTCCAATTTGTCTTATTGTTAATTTTTTACCTTTCTCCTATTTTCTTCCTCATTTTCTAAATTTTAGCTTTCCGTGATTCGAAGTTTTATTTTTTCTCATTGTTGATTTAATATAATTTTATTTATTTTTTATAACTTTTTCTTAAGGTTTAATTCGTTATTGTTATTTCTTCATTGTTTCCATTTGAAATACTATTTCTGTTGACCATTTTCCTATACGTTTACATTGATTTTTTTTATTTTCTTAAAAAAACATGCGATTTTTCTTTTTTGACACTATGCGCACTTTTTCTTAATTTTACGTTTAGTTCGTTGTTTGAATTTATTTCAAATTTCATTTGTAGTGTTTTTTATTCTTCAAATAATTTAATCCATTTTATTCATTTTCTTCGCGTTAATTTCTCCATTTTTTGTGTTTATATAGTATACCATGTTGGCTTTTTTATACTATTTTTTGTTTTTCATTTTGTCTGTTTGCTCCGTTTTTGTTCAATACTTCCAATTTTCGTTACTTATTCGTCTTTTCATCATTCCAATCTTTCAGCTTTTCAAAATTTTCTTGTTTGTCCATTTTTTTAATTTCTCTATGGTTATTATATTCTTGTCTTTTATATATACTCCTCTAATTTTTTGCATTCTTAACGTTTTATTTAGTTTTTCCATTGCTTTAAATATGTCTTGTTTTTAATCTTAAATAAATTTAATTTTTCTTGATTTATCGAGTTTTTCAGTTTTATGCATTTTTTATATTAATGTTTGTATTATTTTTAGTAGTTTTTTTCATTGTCATTGATTCTTAAAATTTCTCCTATTTTCCTATCAATTTTTCATTATTTTCACCATTTGTTCAATAATGTTCGACTTCTTTAATCTTCGCAATATGTTTTTCTAGTTTCCTGTTTTCTTTAATCAACTTTTTATAGCTTTTGGTTTGGTTTTTCTCGATTTATCATTTTTTGACAATTGACATTAATTTGTTTATTTGGTTGATTTTGTTGTTTCTATCTCTTTTGTACATTCTTTTAATATTTAGTTTTCCTATTGGTTTTGCCTTTCTCATATAGAAAGGTTATGCAATCACTCTGAAAAACGTCAACCTAATCCCGGCCCGGAGGGCCGAGTGTCATATCCCATTCGACTCAGTTCGTCGAGATCGGAAAAAGTCTGTATGTATGTGTGTGTATGTGTGTGTGTATGTGTGTGTATGTGTGTGTGTGTATGTATGTGCGTATGTGTCAAATAATGTCACTCATTTTTCTCAGAGATGGCTGGACCGATTTGCCCAAACTTAGTCTCAAATGAAAGGTGCAACCTTCCCATCGGCTGCTATTGAATTTTGGATCGATCGGAATTCTGGTTCCGGAATTACGGGTTTCAGAGTGCGGCCACACAGAAATTTCTCATATAAACTATAGGAAAAATTAAAAACTGAATTTTTATTTTTGATGCTAAATGTGTTCAAGGTGCATGAAACGTCGAGATTTGATGTAAACTCGAAAAAAAAATTTGACTGCGATTCACTTTTTTGGATTTTGGCACATTTTTGCCTTTCTCATATAGAAAGGTTATGCAATCACTCTGAAAAACGTCAACCTAATCCCGGAGGGCCAAATTTTTTTTTCAACTCGTTTAGGGTTTCTGGATTTTAACAGGGGCGTAGTTGATGGTTTACGGAGAGGGGTTACACCCCACCTCTACTGTTCGCGCCCCTCCTTTAAAAATCTCCTTAAATCACCCCACAGACCACCACCCCATCCAGCCCTCATACCCCTCCCTTTCAACCCCATCATCTTTAAACCACCACTATATCACAAAGCATACCAATTTAAGCTGGGAAGTCGTTCGTTCATGGGACTTTCGCCCTCTTCACATACCCACCCCCGCATGACAAAATGAGTTAGCAAGCAGATAACATTGATCTAATGCTGATTAGGCTAATGAAGTATGATATTTTTTGTTTCAAGTGTTTCACCGTCGACACGTAGCTCATCAAGTTCGTGGCTGGCATGCCATTGTGTAAAGGTGCAAAGTGTACTAAGAATGTAATGGACATTTCCACAATTATGTTGAACATAAAAAGCCTCCGTGCCATAGTTTAGAGAAATGAGAAAGGCACAATTGCACCTCTAGGTGGATTAAAACAGGTTTTTTATCTTTTGCCGTTGATCGCCGTTTAGATATCTTTAATTTCTGTAATTACTCCATTTTTAATCTTTCCATTTCCTTACTTTTACAAATACTATTGGCGCTTTTCAAAGTCACCAAAACTGTTGAAGAGGTATTAAAAAACTCTCAAAGTATAAAAGCTCTACGTTTTTTCCTTCATTGGCACTACAAACAACTAGAGCAAAAAACTGGTACATAAATATAAAATATCAGTGTACTATATATAATATCAGTGAACTCCAATGGATTTCAAACATTAACTTTATTTTACTCAGGCAATACACAGTGGTGCGGGGCCCGTACGTTGGACCCCCCGGGCCCGTATTTTCTCTCTACGGCCCTGCTTCTGACTCTAAACCTGGTTGTAGTTATCGTCCTCCAATTAAAAGAAGAAGAAGTAATTTACGATATAAAACAAAAGAAAATTCTGAAACTTTGAGACCTAACTTTGTTTTTTTTTTGCTTATTTCGATTATAGAGGTTTAAACCTTAAGGTCATTCGCCTCTTCGGCTTAGAAAAATCTCTTATGAAAAATTTCTAACCCTATGTATGGGGTTGGGATCCGAACCCAGGTGCGCTGCGTACAAGGCAATCGATTTACCTACTACGTTACGCCCACCCCCCAGACCTAACTTTAATAATCGGAATGAATTTCCTTCACTCAAACCAACTTCTGAAATTCCAGGTTTTCAAAAAAAAAATCTACTGATTCATCACACAACCGTTCAAAATCTATTATTAATGAAATTATTGAAAGTATTTCTAATTTTTTAGATTTAAGTGACTTTTGGAAAAACTTAATTATAAAAGTTGTTCCCTTTATAACATCTCTTCTTAGTAAAATTAATTCATTTATGCTTCCGATTTAATAACACTTTATAAAACGACTATTTCTTCAGTTTTAGAATATGGTTGTTATACTTTTGGATCAGCTTCAAATTCTCATCTTTTAAAATTGGAGAAAATTCAAAATCGCTGTTTAAGAATATTTTTGGGTTTAATGCATTCAACACGTACTAAATCTATTGAAGTTATTTCTTCTGTTCTTCCTTTGAAATGAACTAAATAGTAGGTTTCTAACACAATGTTTTTCTACTGCTCATCCAATAGTTCCTATTCTTGATTCGTTATTTGAAATCAATCCTTCAAGTAGAATTTTAATGCCTTACGTATCATGTATCACAGAAGAAATAGTTTAATTTCCTACCCTTGTTTACTGTTCTTTCAATATTAATGTTCATTGTACAAAACCCATGATAGATACTTCTTTAATTACCCAGCTAAACAATATTCCTTCATATCATCTGTTACAATTCGCCAAGCTAATTTTTCATAAAAAATTTATTAATAATGATGAAAAATATTTCTTTTTTACTGATGGATCGATTATTGATGAAAAGTCCGGTTTTGGTATTTATAACAAGAAAATCACTTATTTTTTTCGTTTACATTTACCATGTTTTATTTTTGTAGCAGAGTTAACGGCTTTATTCTTTGTATGCACAATACTAAGAACATTAGAACCCCAATCTTATTATATTTGTTCTGATAGTCTAAGTTCTCTTTTAGCATTGGAATCACAAAATTCGAACAACAAAACTCATCATTTGATATGGTTAATTCGAGATGTAGTAAATAAACTGAACACAGAATGTTTCTCAATTACTTTTATTTGCGTACCCACTCATTGTGATATATACGAGAATGAACAAACAGATAGGTTGACAAAATTAGGAGCATTAAGATGTGTTTAATATGAACGTGGTATTCAAAGTAATGAGTATTTTTCTTCGATACGTCGAAAAATCAATGTACATTGGCAACAATCCTGAGATTTGAAACAAATCTATGCGAATGCTCAGAATCTTATGAAGATATTGATCACATAATTTTACGTTGTCCTGGATATTCTGAAACTAGACACAATTCTCTTTCTTCTCTTTCTTCTACTGAGAGACCTATTTTCCACTCTATAAGAGATGTATTAAGTAATAGAGACTTAGCTATCCTCAAAATTATATTTGAATTTCTTTTAAAATCAAATATAAAACTTTGATTCTTCATAAATTCTAATGTCGTTACAGGTACGCAATGTTTAACCGACGATGACTGAATCAAGATGAAGCACAGCTCCGTTATGGTTTAATTTTTAACCGAGAGAGCTAAAGTAGTTTCCGAATTTATTGTATATACATATTTTGGAAAAGAGAAGTAGGTTTTTTATGCCTTTTTGAGAAGAGATTGAAATGAAATTTTCCCTACTTTTTAAAAAAATTAAAAGTAATAATTACAAATACAAACTTTTTTCCACTTTTTTGCCGATAGCTTCTAGCTAATCATGCAATAACATTTGAAATGTTCTCGTTCTCTTCGGGGTTTCGCTAGACAATTATGAAATTTCTCGAGAAAATTTTAATTTTATTTTTATGTTTTTTTTTCGAGAAGAAGGATTTATTCCTCTCAACTCACATTATCTACCAATTTTTTTTTGGAATATGAAGCATGCAAATAGCTCATATGCCCTTTAAAATTCTGACTCTAAGGTCACATAGGAAAACATAGAGATTTATAAACTAAACACAAGCGCAAGCTTCGTTTGAATAGGTGAGATAATGGGTTTTGACTTCGTCTGATCAGTATCTGGCAAACCGACTTGACCACTAGATAAACGCTAAATCCCAAAAAGAAACACTGCTTGAAGTCCCGCAAACATAGATGTTCTGATACTGAGATCAATGCTAAATCGATAAATGGTTTAGCTTACAATCCATTGCTTTACATTTTACTATATTATTCCCTAAGGAATTTGTAACAAAGTGATTTCACCAGTCTTTAATCAAGTACATAAAAATGATGTTACATTGGCAAATAGTGAAATATGCATAATTAATATTAAGTGAGTATTGTTTACTTACCTAGTTCCAAGAATTTCTGAGTATCAATTAAATCCACCACAAATTGGGCGCAACAGCAATCAGGGTGCTAATTTTCACACATTTGCGCTTCGACACCCAAGCATTTCTTCACTCTTTCTACTCCGAATTCTCACCGTTTCGACGTTCGTCACCGCCCTGTTACAAATTATTAATTATGCGAAACTGCAAAATTTTAACTACACCCAACCTCGCTGCCCATCCGCTGCCGTCGTCTTACACTGAATTCGGTGGTTTTCTTCGTCTCCGCGCTCGTAAAAGTACACACCGAGCTTAATTAAATTTAAAAAAAAAACTACAACCCTGCACAGTACACCGCTCTTCTACCACATAACTACTTTTCAGCCAACCGAGAAAGCAACTTTGATATACCCCATAAAACTGTGTTTCGCACCGGAGAAAAGAGGCAGAAAAAGAATTCACCAACAACGAAACAGGACTTTCCACACAACACAACACAACACAACACTTTACAACCTGCTGCTGCTGCACAGGAATCGTTTTTCACCCGTGCGACCGCGCCGGCGACTTCATTAAAATCACATAAATTGATAAGCATAAATACGCAGCACGGTTTCCCTTAATGACGCACTCACGAGACCGCGTTGCATTCACAACTTCTTCTCTCAAGTTGCCGCGTGGTTGACCACGGCCGGCTCGGCGCGCGCGGCGGGGGCACTCACGCAATTGTGCTTGTCCTCGACCATCTCCACGTCCCCGTGCCCGGACACATTCACCGTCGACGTTAATTGGTGTCCTCCTGCGTGCCGCGTCCTGTGCTTGATGGTTATTCAATGGGTTTGATTACTCTTTGCAGTGTATGGCGATGGTAACGATGTGTGAGAGGTCTGGGCGAAATTGCCGCGGTGTTTGGTTGCTAGGATTTTGGGGGGGGGGGGGGGAAATTGTAGGAAAAGGATACATGTTTCTTGTTAGATTATTGTAAGACTACACCAAAACAGTCAATTGAAGAAGTAATTCTTAGACCTGAAGAAAATGAAATAAACTAAATTCACGAAACATGCGGCAAGAATATTGATTTAGGTGTGTAGTTTCATAGAATTACACTCATTTAAATTGAAATTGTGTAAATTTTGACTCTCGTATGTGCAGGGTTGTTTTAAGACCACTTGGGACCCCTGGGCAATATTGACCTGGGGGCCCATATAATTGAAGAAATGTAGAGTTACATTTGATAAAAGTTATTCAGTACAATAATGATTAATTTTAGTATACTGTGCGTAACCCAAAGTTTCTAAAATAAGATATATTGTAATAACACTTGGAAAGTTAACTTAACATTTAAGAACATGTAATATCTCCACCTGCTTAATACTATCCGCAGATATCAGTCTACTAACAAAATTATCACGTGGTAATCTGCCCTCATAGCTACATACCGTTGATTGAGCATGAAGAGTGCCTTGACCAAGAATAAAAAATGATGGAGTAGGGCGAGTTGAAAAAGGCTTAAAAATTACTACATGAATGTAATAATTCTGATGACTTGAGATAGTCACTAAAAACTGAATAAGTTTGAAAAGTTCCTTATAAAAACAATTCCAAAAGGTTCATCCATGTATGGAGAACCAAAAAACCGGATACACAATTGCATTATTATAGATACGAAGTTCCGTAAGCGTATTCACAAAGATCATACGAACAATACTCAGCACGCTTTAGTACCAATGCGATAATTGAGTTTGCAATGTCCAGTCAGTGCCCTGACTA
Source organism: Topomyia yanbarensis (assembly GCF_030247195.1). Classification (NCBI taxonomy): domain Eukaryota; kingdom Metazoa; phylum Arthropoda; class Insecta; order Diptera; family Culicidae; genus Topomyia; species Topomyia yanbarensis. The sequence goes on from NC_080671.1 coordinate 81,628,493, forward strand.
GAATACTGCAACTGTGCTTGGAAAAATGCAGCAAATTCTTTGACTCAAATCCGACAGAAAAGTATCTGTTTGAACGCAAGTTTGCAAGCTACGTCAATGATTGGCATGTTCGAATGTAGCCCAAGCGCGAACATTGTGCTTTATCCAAATTCTCGAAAGAGGTTGAACTGGTTCTGGACCAGCGAAGTCAGTCGCAGCGCTCTAGCCAATCCGTCCGCTCATTCATTTCCAATAATACCGGAATGACCATTTTTCGATTTAAGTTCGACATGCGATTACTTATTCAGATCTCAAATCTGTCGAATTAAGCGCTTTCAGGACAGCCTGACTTTCAGAGCCAAAATAAATTCTTTTACCGCGAATTCTCTGTTGAAGTGCCGATTGTACGTCATACAGAATCGCAAAGATTTCTGCTTGGAATACAGTACAGTATCTACCAAGTGAATGAGATTGGTTTAATCTCATTTCACGACAATAGACACTAACACCGGGTCGGCCCTCCAACAAAGAACCGTCAGTATATCAAACTACGTAGTTTTACAAATTATCGCTCCTATAAACCAGACAGCCATTCCTCGCAAGAAGGAATTATCACATTGAAAGTGTTAAAAAAAACCTACCTGTGAGTATAAGGTCACTGGGAGCAAATGTATACATATCCCAAGTAACCATTTAAGGTCACAGTCTTGTATGGCTAGTTGCACGATCTATTGGGTTACTGTTCCAGAGCCCAGTAACCTTGCGACGGTATACACAAAAAGTGATTCTTGTTTCAGAAACACATAGTGGTTTTATATTCATTAGTACCTCTAGAGCAGCGGTAGGTGTTGTCGAGAACGCATCAGTCATCGCCATCAAAATCCTCTGAAGGTGGTTTAACTTTGATTGGCCCTCACGAATTTTTCTTTAGAATGGCCTTTAGACTATCTAGTTCTATTTAAACTAGGTTTCAGCTGCGCAAGTCTGTGTCCAGAATGCCTAGAGAATCTAAGATGTTGTATATGTTTGAAGAGATAATACAAGATGAAAAAAAATATTTCACATTTTAAAATTATATTATTTTTTCATTACTTCAGATCTTGATATTATATAGCTTAATTATTATTTTCACAAAATTTTCTTCTCGATCGGATCGTTGCAACTTAAGTTATATTAATTTATTGGACGCTACTTTTCTAAATACATGTCGGTACGGAATATTCGATAAACGAGTCAAACGGCCACTTCGTACCACAACGATGTTCTCGAATACGGATTTTTTGAGAAAGCACGTTGCGATTCATACGATGTCGGTAGTTACAATTTACAAACAAATTTGAAGTCATGAACTGTTGCTTTTTTTTAATTATTGATACCATAATGAGTGTTTTTTTATTTATGCGAAAAGCTTTATTTTTACGGTAGCTAAAACCCTTTGCATTTATAAAACTTTTGGGGAAAAATTCACAATAAAATTGAAATTTTGTCGTGAGCTTGCTATTTGAATCATAAAGAAGATTAAAAAATTGAAAATTGGTCTGTGATTTAGTTCACGAGATATCATGCTCACTGGAAATGATATCAAAATATTGGCGTTCAAGCACAAAAGTACCAGTTCCGAGAATTTTCAATGAAAAATCATGATTCATTTTTTACAAGCACATCAAAACGTATACTATTTGATACTCTAAAAATGTTAGATCGAAAAATAGTGATAATTAAATATAAATGATTAGTGTAATATGAAAGGTTATATCACACTGTTAGGTGGATACAATCAATTTTTTAATGTGAAATTCGGACTCAGCGACCCAAAATTTACTAAAGAAATATAGTTTAAGACATGATAATCAGGGGCGAAACCATATGTTGGAAACCCTAGCTCATTAAGTTTCACCAATAAGCCACCGGAAACAAGCTTCCATAGAATTGGCGACAGCACTTCCCCTTGAGGGTACCCGCAGATACTCGGTTTTTTTACTCTACTTGTCTTAACGATGAGAACAGATGTCGATTGCTAAGCATTACGTCTATCCAGTTCGTGATTTTTTCGTGATTTGAAAGACACGTTGTCAAAAGCACTTGGAATATCAAGAAAAACTCCTAAACTTAATTGTTTTTGTGTAAAAGCTTTTTCAATGGTGCAGACAGCATTGTGTAACAGGGTGCTAATAGACTTCCCCCGCTGATATGCATGTTGCATTGCATGCAGCGGGTGCTCGCTCAAGCCAATATCCCGAATGTACTGGTCGATTAAACGTCCTACTGATTTGAGAAGGAATACGGTCAGACTGATCGGTCTAAAACTCTTTGCTTCTTCATAAGTGACGTGGCGACTTTGGGAATGAAGTTGTAGTTATCTGCCGCCACGGTACTGTAATGTAACTTGTTGTAGGACTACAAGTAAGAACTTTTTTCAAAATATGCTTGAAGTGTTCATATCCTCTTCAAAGTAGAAATGGAATCCCATTTTTCCCAGAGACTTATATGGAGTAAATCTTCCAATCCCCCATTTCATCGATTCGGTTGTCACAATTCTACTAGCCGATGACCAAAAATCATAACTACCTGAAAAGAACTAAGAACCAGTCGTCAGTGATAGCTCCGTGTAGCCCAGAAAGTGTGTTTCAAAAAGACAATTGAGTACTACATCTTCGTCAGATGAGTATTCACCATTAGCAGTTCTAATCAAACTGACATGATAGTCTTTCAATTTCGAAAGTAACTTATTTAATCTACTAGTCTTGTTGAGACTTGATGAATTTGTGCAAAGATTTTCCCAAACACTCCGCTTAAAGGACCGAAGGGCATTTCTTTATGCTTTGCGGCTCGCAAAGCTTAACCTTCCGGCAGTCGCGCTAGTGCACTGAGTGCACGCTGCTCTGAAAATCTAGCGAAATCGTCTTAGAGCAGCTGCGGCTGCTCATTCAGTGAGCAATTGGCGCGACTTCCGGAGGGTTAAAAAACTTTTTAAGTCGAACCGGTTCGGTATTCCACCTAGAAGTTCCTCTAGAAGCATGCATAGCTCGTAGCGAAGCGGAAGATACCCATGAAACCTAGTTACCACGCCGCTTTCGTAGAGATCCCAGTTCATAAATTTGCGATTACGATATGTGACGATATTTAGCGACACGTTTAAATGATCAAAGACATTGTACCGATGATCAGATAACGACGGTTCGAGCTCGTTTTTTACAAGCCAACTCATGCGTAGTACCGTCTGAGCAGAAAGTTACATCTAACACCTCTACTCTGCCAGCTCGTGCAAACGTTGGGCTGTTTCCTGCATTAAAAATGTGCAGATTTGTACTATTGAGTATTCCATCAAATCGGTGTATCACCGCTGATTATGAGGGGACACCCATTTCACCCCACAGTATGATACAACCCTAATGATATTATCAGAAAGTAACGGTTCATTATGCGGCAAATATGCCGGACAATAGACGTATCTCCTGTTTATGCTATCAACAGTCACATTGACTGTAACAGTGAAAATATCGTGAGATGTGAAATTAGTTATAAGACATGCGTCAATAGCACCATTTTTGTTGAAAGCTACGAAGAACCAAAGCTATGACAGGCCTGGTAGGTCAGCTCGTAGTGCATATAAGAAATGTCTTAGATCAGCAGAGCAGCCTGGCTGGCAAAATCTATGCTCTAATGTCTCAGATGAACTCCTTGAAAATCAGAGATGTTCTTCATGTGATAGACGAAAAAGTTTTTCTTAATTGTCTCTTCGAAGCACACAAGTTGTATCGATCCGGATCTGAACAATGCGCACAGATCTCATTCTAGTGATTCGGACTAGTGGACGCTAGCACACACATCGGTCCAGTGAGCACTTGACAGCTTTGATCCATATAAAAGCCTGGAAAAGCTGGGATTTTTTCCATGCTCCTGCAAAAGGGATTTGACATTCTCAAACATCGTTATGTTATACTTTCCAGTCTTGTTGTCCCAGGCGCATGGCGAGAAGTAACTGTTAGATTTATTCCCATGAGGGTAGGGGGTGGCCTGAAGCTATGAAAAAGTCAAGAGTTTTATACGTACCAGCATAAGTTCTTTTCTTCTAAAAGCTTTGAAACGGTCACATCAGGAACGGTAGCTTAGTTGGATACTGTTGGACTGCACAAAATGCAACATGCATATCAGTATAGGATATCCATAATTACTCTGCTTCACGATGTTACTTACTTAAAACATTGAAAAGGCCTTTTCGCTTGAGCAATCTGGCGTGTTTGTATTCCTAGATATTGAGGGTGCTTTTAACAATGTGTCCTTCCAGTCTATTCACGAAACGACTCGCGCCTGGTTTCTGCATGTATATCGAATTGAATAAACGCAATGCTTAGTAACCGCATTATTTTCTCGTTGTTGAGACAGTCAGATTCAAGGAAATTGAGTATTCGCGGCTATCCTTAGGGTGGCGTTCTGTCACCTTTGCTATGAAACCTGGTTGCCGGCGGCTTGTGGATGAAACTCAATGAGGTTGGATTCCCATCCTACCTACAAACAAAATTTTAATGGTTCTTTTCACGAAGAACTGAATAATAGCCGGGGTTCGTCCCTTGGAGACCTTTGATTCTAAACTACTGTGTGCAGATCAAGTCAAATACGTTTTGGATTCCAAACTGAAATGGTCTGCTTACATTGAGGTGAGAGTCAAGAAAGTGTGCATGGCCATCGGGCAATGTAGACGAACTAGTGGACAGAACCAACAAAAATCAAAGCAGACAATTATGAACTGTTCCCGTATTGTGTCCGTATTTAATGTAACGAAAAGTATTTCAGCGATAAATTTCGAAACTAGTAATGTTCGCATATCTATCGATGAAGATTGGCATCTATTAACATATAAAGGCATATTTGTGTAATAGATGTTGTAATATTTACGCAGTTATACATAACCGAGCACAGTGTATACCGAGGCAGCCTTAAACGCATCATGAAGTACGAAGAACTATTTTCTGGCCTGAACAAGAGAGTTCGAATGGTGAATATTCCGTAAATCTGCCCTACTCTATCACTCCTTCTTGGTCAAGAAACTCTTCAACCTTAAAACAACGCAATGCAACCACTCAAGCAACATATGTAACAAGCCTTAAAAATAATTAACCTATTTGGTTGAATATCAGTTGTAGAAAAGTATCAAAACATTTTTTCAGAATATGGTTCGTTGTTACTAATCGAACCGTAAAACTGGTTTTGCTGACTACAAGAATTATTTTCCATTTAACAACACTGACTCTGAACGATACTTAGTAGGTGGAGGCTATTATGGTTGATAACTGTTAGTTGAAAGTAACTCAATACTATAATGGAAAGCAGCTGTCAGAGTTTGTTTGCAATAAGCATTATATAAAGAACAGAATACTTGGAAAATACTTGCCGGCATTTCAAAAAAAAATTTTCAACAACGAGAAGGCGTCAACGATGCATCTTTCTTCATTGTTTTTCTTCTGTCAACAAATCAGCCACAACGAGTAGGCGGCCGTGGTTTTTCATAAATGTTTGCACTAGATTCGAATTGATAATTGTTAGGCGAAATCGAAAACTGCGTCATTTTCCTTGAGTTCTCTATCTAATCATTATATAGTAATTCAGTTCTGATTTCCTTTGAGGGCGCGTTGGAAATATAAACGCAAAAAAATGCGATTAAAAGAAATGCAACGGATATTTCTTACTATCAATTATTTTCAATTGCCATTACAAAATGTGCCATTTTGGAATCCTAGAAGTAAAATACGATATGCTGATTTCCTATCTATGATGTGACGCTTAATCATATTAATCGAATGTGACTCTTAATGTGTTTACGCCTGCTGAACCATAAGGGCCACTTCGTTCAATAGTGTGTAGAGGCCCCGAGTGGTCTTAAGATGACCCTGGCTAGTTGGCAAACAACTTGAAACAATGGAGATATGGGCTGTAGCTACACTAAATTATCCTCGCTCGCAGAGGGTAATCATTGTGCTGCGGACAGGGTTGCCACGACATTGAGCATGTTGTTTGGTCGTGTACTGGATATCGCCAAACCAGATCCCAATTAGTAGATTCTTTGCAAATCCGAGGAAGACCAACCCATGTTCCCGTTGGAGACACCCTAGTTTAAAGCGATCCTCTATATATGGATCTTATTTGTCATTTTTTAACAACAGTTTCATTCAAAATTTTATTAGATTTGTCTCCTCATACTCTTATCCTAGGCTAATCATACACCAGTTACATTGTCCTGGAATATGGTTTTGTTTTTGCAAATAAATACACTTAAAAATACTAGATCAATATGAAATATAAAAATATAAGAAAGAAAGTAAATTTTAAAGTGATGATAATTATTATAGTATAAGTTTAAGACAATTTAATATTATGATAATAGTTCAAATTTGTCGTAAGAATTTTTGTCACATGCTGTGAAAAATTGCTGCTTAAAAAGCTGTTGCAAATGCCATGACAAATAAAAGCAACGAAAAAAGCAAATCGTGTTATTCGCAAGTGTAAAGGGGATGAAAAAACATAACGAATGTGTTTGAATTGTACGACATGAAAAATATCAACTTCAAAGACTTCTAATCTGGCTGAAATTATTGTAACCTTTGTTTTCTTAGTTTCATCAATGGAACAGACCACATTCCAGAGAAGCAAAGCACACCATCTTATTAAAGCAGTTTCGAAGATCGTGGAGTATCCCATTCCATATCGTGATAATTGAGGTCTCAGTGTCAGAGAGGGAGGGAGGAGATCCGTAATAACACAAAGAGTGCGATGCCCATCCTAAGTCCAACCAATCCTGCACTAAGTTGAATTTCTGATTCAACTATTGAACCACTTCAGGTTTTGGTGTTCCAGGAAGCGCTGGATACTTCTCGTTTGATCACAAATTTCAAAGACCAGATGATGTTAGCTTTGACCTTACAGCTTTTACAAGAAATCTCATCTACCTCTAGTTTGTAGGAGCAGTTGCAGATGTCCCCACAAGAATATCGTCAGAGTCGAACTCCTCCTGAGCGAAGAGAGTATAATGAAAACCGAATAGACAACCGAACCTTGTCGAACAAGACGTAAATAGGAAAAGCATAATTCCCACTAAACGTCCCCCGATAGGAGTTTGTAGAAACATATATTTTGGCCCCGTTCGGTGCAATTGCCAGCTTCCTGAGGCAAGAAGTCTTTCAAACAACTAAACTCGTTTTTCAGTAGATTCACGAGTGAAGAACTCGAATCGATGACCACACCATCGATCTCAACATTGTAGGAGGGTATGTAGACGCGGCAGTCCTTCATAAAATATTTCTCGCCGGTACTATCATTTGCTCGCATTAGACGAGATATTACAATTCCAAGCTTATTTGGGCGGACTTTCGAGGTATATGCTATTCTTTAGATTCTATCTGACCCGAAAGAACAGCAGATATGGTTCGAATGAGACCAATATGTGTTTCAAACGGGAAGTCGTAGTCTGCAATGACGAATCTTGTTCGACATCCATTTTACCATCAGCTAGGTCTTTTTAGGAGAGATCATTTATGCACGGACCTAGAGCTCAAACCAAGTCAAAACTTTAAGAATACGAAAGAAGAGACTAAAATTACGGGGGATAAAAGAAATTTAAAGACGTTAGCAAAGCAAATATCTATCTTTACTTCATGAATGGCTGGATGCTATAGATTTTCTTAGAAAATGGAAAAAAAGAAAATGTAAAAACCGTTAACAATAACATAAAAGCATCTTTGTTTCACTCGCTTGCGCAAAAAAAATGGGTGGGTGTGTGGTACACAACCGGAATGTCGCGATGACACTTGGAATATAAATCTAACGATATGCACCGTAATCTACAATTCACCATCCAGGCCATAGCTCCTAAAAATTGTCTCCCCACCTGAATAGATAATCCGTCCGTTAGAGTCAACTGATTTCATGAATCCACAGTTCAATAGTTGCGGCTGAAATTTATATGAAATTTTCATTTGAGCGCCAATCGAACCCTTTTCGTTATTTTTTTACAAGCTTCCAACCATCGTAATTCAATTTAACCGGTGATCAAGGAACACATATTTAAATAAATTCTTCGGATTTCTGTATGCTAGACGTGAGTTAAATTCAGTTATAATTTGTCACCTCTGTACGTACAATCTCCCGAAAGTATGCTCCATCCGGGGCCTTCAAACACCACAATAGTAATATTACGAACAAATCCGCAGTGAACTTATATTTGAAATTTTACAAAGCTTTAGTGTCTGTGCTCCATATTGATGGTTTTTTCCGAAAAAGACTAAGCAATTTCGGTTTACGGCGTCACTTTCGACAGATTTTCTGAAAATTAGCTTCCTCATATTTTGATAAAAGTAATACGTACTTCGAAATTGAATAAAAATTTCAGTGCACAGCGTGCTTTCCGGAGTGTTGAACGCCTCCCTGAAATCACTCGGTCATTTAATAACATTTTTTTAGAAAACTATACTGCCCTTGATCGCAAATCAGTCCAATAAAGATAGAAAATCGCATAGAAAATGGGACAAATATGCGATATTTTGAAAATGCTAAGGTTTATCTGGACACAGCCCGAGAAAATGCCAAACAGACAAGTTATCGACCAATTTCTTAATTTATTTCTACTAGCAAACTATTTGAAAATATGATTTTAATAAATATAACATCATGTCAATGAGAATTCTAGTTTTAGAGTCGCTGCATTTGGATGCATGCATGAACGAAGGATTTGATCTGTCCTCATATTGAGCTATCTAACAAATTTAACTCATTTTTGAGTAAAAGTTCTGTTGGGCGCCATCAGTCGCGGAGAATAAGCATGCAAGCTACTTAATTAACACAAATGCGCTGGAAATAAAGGACCAATTAAATTGATGATTGAATTTTTTTTTTTTTTGAAATGTACTTAATTTGAAAGATTTCAAATATGCTAAGTATTGAAACTAAAAGGAAGGACTTTTGAAATAAAATAAAAAAAAACCTTTGGTATTCCTCATCACAGACCATACGTATGAATTCTACAGTGTTGAATTATTCGTTATGTCATGCGCCACTCAAAAACCGCAAAATGTTTAGTTTCTTTTCCACTAAAATCGCTAGCACCAAACACCGTCACACATCAGGCGTAATATTCACTTACGGTAATCTCTTCAGGTCACGCACTTGTCAATGTTTTGCACCTAATCGATTTTCGCCAACCGTTGCCAGTGGGTAGCGTAATCCCAGCTTACACCTCGATCTATCACACTAAATCACCACCCCTTTTTTGTCCCAATAAAGCCGGTTAACAAATGTCCAATTGACACGATCGATAGACCCGACAGGTGAGGGTATCTGTTGTCTTAATTACTTCACCGCAACACACGACCTCACCATAGCTACCGAGGCAGTAGACAACTGGTAAAAAAGCCGGTCCCGAATCAATCAAGTTCACCATGAGAGCACACTTGCTCAACCCTCCAAACTGTCTGTCGCAGTCCCTTGATCACGAGCCGCCAAATCTTCACGACAAAAACAAACACCGCGGCGATACACCGCACCAACTCGTCCTGATAACCCGCGAGACACAACAAAACGCGCGCGCAGTCCTAAATTACGAACGGTCCGATGCAAGCAGAGCAGCAAACCAACGCAAAGTTAACCCGATCCGAACTCCGGCTGAGCGAAGACTGTCGGCTGTCGAACCGAGGGACGATTAATTTAAAATGCAATATTCCTCGGCTGCCGTTTTAAACTCAGATTTTTCTCGGTCCCCTTTTGGTTCTGTTTTTCCCATTTTTTTCCTTCGCACTACTGCTGGCTGTTGCTGTTGTTGGCATCATACCCACCAAACCATCAACAACGCAACGGCACACCAGCCAACCTCATATTCATTCAGCATCAGTAATTTGTCCAGGGCAGTGCCGCATGCTGCTGCTGACGCGCTGCTTAGAGAAGCCGCTCATGGCCGGCCGTATGACTTACAAGCAAGCAAGCGGTCCCGGAGACGAATTGACGATGTTTTGATGCATGTTTTCGGCGTGGAATGGAAAGGGGCTTCAACTTGAATGTTTCGTCGTTGGTGAAGTGCGCGGAGTTGGCACGCGTGCGGGGTTTGTTTATGCTCTGCTCGCTCGATCGCTCACCGCGTCATACAACACTGAATGTTGTTGCTCTACGTTTGGAACTGAGGTGATATTTTCAGTTGGGTTCGGAAGTAATGTCGCGCATTGAGTACAGGAGAAGCTTGGTTTTTGAAACCATTTAGAAAATTTTCATGCACACTCGAAACCAGCGTCACCGTCCCATATTGGTATTTTTCATTAAAAATTGTTCATCTTCACAGACTTATTTTGAAAGGCGTATTTCGTGGTCAAATCTATCAAATACTAGTTTTCAAGTCGGTATATCCCATACTGATCTGAGCACCAGCGTCCATATTACATAAGTAGAATGAAACGAATTGGTTTGTTTTTTTTTTTTTCAACGAAACGCCAAACCCGTTTTTGGAAACCTGACCTGTTCCAGCTGGAGATATAACGAGATTCTGCCTGAATGAACAGTTGAATAATTCTGTCAACAGTAAAAACTAACGCATCCGCGCATTTCTTAAAAAACTCTTGAAGGTAAGCCGCCAAGACCAGGAATGTTGCTGATATAACTTGCCGATCTCTAACCGTAAAACTTATCAAAGGACCGACATTTAATAAAGTGTTTCTACAAACGTGCGCAATGTGATCAGCAGATGAAGTAGTTACATTGAATGTGTTTTTAAAATTGCCCAACCTTGAACTGATAATTTTTTAATCATTCTTTTTCATGTTAAAATTTAATGCGATTTGATGCAAACGGAACTACCTAAAATATTGAATTTGGATCGTCACGATAAATTAATTATTGTTGAACCATCCTATTGAACAGCAATGGTTTGGCTAAGTCCCACTATATACACTGGCGGATAATTTGAAAATGTAGAAATTTGAATCAGCGCAAAATGGGCTGAAAAAACCAAGACGCGATTTTTATTTTATTGGACTCTACTATGGAGTTATTGAATATTGACTCGAATTTCCGTTGTTTTTTTGTGTGCAACGGATATACACAATCATTACACATGCGTACACATCACACAGTACCTCTGAACCAACAACCAGCAGCACCAGCGAAAAAGCATAATAATACACAACCATTTGCGCTAGAAACAAAACGAAATATCCCAGCGTATTACTGCTATGATGACATGCACGTATTTAATAAAAAAAAAGTAAATAGCACACTAAATGACACCCAAGTTAAAATCCCAATACAGTAAATGATTCTCGTTGCTAAAAATTGATCACTACGCACAATGCAAAACTGTGTACACTAAACCCAACGAACACAATCTAATCCTTTTTTCTTTTCTTCAGTTTTATAAGTTATAAATATATACAGTCGGGTCTCCTACTACTCGAATAACTGGGGGTGTGAAAAAGATATCCGCGTAATACGAATCCCATAGCATATGGGGTTTTGACTAATTGTGGCTATGATTTAAAAGAGACTAAATAAATCGAACCTCCCGAACCTGCATGTGACTATCGTTGAATGGTTTTAACATGAAATATATCGAAATACCGATGATTTTGAAAGGTGATGTCTTAGGAAGATTTGTCCAGAAAGTCAAGAGCTTTTGGATGATGGAAATAATAACTCGGAATTGTCCCACCAGGTGGCGATAGTGCGCATGTAAATGTTCAACTAATGTCAAAAGCATTCTTTATCTCAATAACGTGAATGTTTAGAGAGGTACTGTCTTCAGTAAAGTTTCTCGAGCAATCAAAGACTATCAGATGGTGACAGGTTAGTTTGGGATACTCTTACAATGTAGCGCTAGTGAGCGTACTACCTTTCAGCACATTATAGAATATGATACATCTCAAATGTCTAATAACATAGAAAGATGGCAAAGTTCTAGAGGGCTACGCGATTATGGACAAATCAAATTGTAATAGATCCGCCAAGCGGCGCTAGTGAGCATGTACTATTTTTCAAATTATCCCGAGATCATGATAATTTAGAAGTGTGGTGTCTTTGGCAATATTTATCAGTGGATCGAATGCTACCCAAAGGCGATTAGATAATTTCAGAATTCAGCCACTAGGCGGCACTAGAGAGAATACAACTTCCCGTACATGTTAGGTCATGTTTTCTCACGAATGTTTAATAATTTAGGAAAATGATGTTTTGTGTAATGTTTCTGAGGATGACAAGGGCTGTTTGATAATGTAATAACTAAACCAAATTTTAGAGGAGGTGTTGTGCTATCCGGCGCTTGTGAGCTGGTAAAAAAATTGATATCCAAAAAAGATGAGTGGGTGATGTCTAGGTCATAACCGGAGTGTCGTGACTACTCGTTTGACTTGTAATTCAAATCGAATGATACTCAATGAAATATGTGGGAATGTTTCAAGTTATTCTTTATAATGATCATGGTGGTTCTGAAAAGAACCTTTGTTGTTGGCGTTTGCGTTGATAGGGATAGGTTGCGCTGGATTCTAAGCTCGTTGAGACATTCATTTATGAAATGAACCAATTTCATATTTTCTTGCTATGAAATATAAATGTTAAAATCTCTTGAAACAACCATCGGAATTTTTTTCCTATCGTACAGAAATGAATCACGCTCAGCGAAAAACTAGGGGCTGGTAATGTCCGGGACATAACCGCGATTATCATATTCTTAAAATTCTGCTTGTATCTCTTTCAAATAACTAAATTTTACGCATTAAGTTCGATTCACCGGGCTCAGCGAAATTTTCCTGGGGATCCCTTTCGTTGGTCTATTCAGTAAAACAATTTTATTACCGAGTTCTCCGCATTGAATACAAGTTAATAATTTCATATGATATCAACAAGCAGATATGTACTTGTATGAAAGGTGGGAGTATTTTGAAGTGGTTTTAGTGGAGGTAAGAACATAAAATCGTGTATTGGACATTTTACAAATTGCAAAGTAATGGCCGTGTTAACCTGAAAATTTGTCATTTCATTCATATAGGAACAATCATTGAAATTATGTCAATTTATGCTTTGCAGGATTTGAAATAACTTCGAAGTGTGGTCACGACACCCCTGTTATGTCATATACATTACCAACCCATCTTTTTCCATTATGCATTCGTCCTAATAAGGACGGTTTGTAGATAACTATGGTGTTACAAGACGAGAATCTTTTGAAACGATTCAAACCTTGTCGACGATTTGTTTCTACTGCGTACATACATATGAACATTCCCCTTTCTCAGCTTATACCGAATGAGTACGCTTTGCATCAAGGCGTTCCTATTTATTAACTTTTCGTGCGATAAATGAAAATATTTTCATCATTCGTTTTGGTGTAGCTTTCGCTTAGTGGCAGAGTTGCCACATTCACTGATTTTCTTGGAAGGAATTGCAAAAATCTTCGGGTTTGTAGATTAATTTTAAAAATATTTTCTTATAATTATACAACTATAGAAACTTCCTAATAAAATTCTTGTTCCATTATATATTCATCCTTAGGACGGTTTGCATATAACTATGACACAAATCCATCTACAATTAACAGCGCTAAAGGAAAGTAAGCACAACTAATTCATTACAAGTATTTTGTTAGTCCTGAAAAGGACTGTAGGCAACATTAGAGACGCGTGAATTTACTTATCTTCTTCGGGCAGCTTTCTTGGCAGGTTTGGCGGCCTTGTTTGGCTTTGGGGTCTTCGGCTTGTTCGCTGCAGCCTTCGATGTTTTGGTGGCATTTTTAGTGGCAGTTGCTACCGCCTTTTCAGTGACTGAGTTTGTTAGCCTTTGGCTTTTTGGCCTTCTCACCGCCACCACCTCCACCAACGTTTTTCTTCTTCTCTCCGGTGGTAGCCGATTTGATTGGTCGTCCAATTCAGCTTCTCACGAGTATGCACGTCTGTTATGCACTGCGTCTGGCTTTGAAAAAAGCTGCGACACCCCTATTTATAGGTTTTACCATTAATGTTGATTCTCATTTAAAGTAGTTTTTGAACTATTTAAACAAATTTTATATAGCAAACAACGTATCGGTAGCAAGCGTTGAACGTTTTCCTTCCGATTTATGAAACAAGATTAGCAATCCGTTTAGTAGAAGGAAAGTTGTTAAGGTTCAAAGTGTACGTAACGCTTTCGCTAATTTGCACTACAATCGCTTTCTCGCGCGATCACGAGCCTTTCCTTTCTGTCCGGCTTCTAATGGCATAACCAAAACTAATATGCCGGCTTTCCCCCACCAACTGCTCTCGTCAAGCAACCCAATACAAATAGTCATAGGAACAAACATGTAGTGGACCTATATAAAAACTTTTCATTATTTAATTGTTCGGTTGGTGCACCATATTGACGGCTCTGTGCGGCATGGGCTGAAAATGTTCACTTTTCCGAGTCGTTTTCGAAAGATTTTTCAAAACACTATTTTTCCGTTGATAATGAATGTCCTACATATTCCAATATTTAATGCAACATTGGTACAAATATTTTCGACAAAAAGTCGATCGATTCAGTACAACAAAAGATCAAGCGTTCAAAATCTTACATCATTTTTCTTGCTCTCTATAGACATTGTGAAAGCCTATAATACAGTGGATAGAAATGTTGTAACAATGAACCAGCTCTTCCCCGCAATTCCAAATAACGAGCATTTGTCTACGCTGACGATATCCTTTTAGTGGTATACGGGTCGTTCAGAACTGGTTATCATCGGTCGGTTTTGAAGTATCGGCACCCAAATGTCAACTGTTGCATACATGCAATAACCGACGCCATCGCGGAGCAGTTTGACAGGTTAAACTGAAACGACCATTCCTTGTGTAAAACAAATGAAAATACTTGGAATTATATTGGACAACAAGCTACACACCAAAAAAATATGAATTTTGTCGTTGACGAAATTGCAAGCATGACAGAAATTAACAAACCGTAATTCACGAAATGACGGAATATAGCCGTGCTCCGTTTAATTTTACATGAAACATATACATTACATGCGCAATGACATAAAATTACACTGCTATTCAGAACAAACGCTATATGTGGAGTAAAATTACGTGATTTACGAAATTCAACGTCATGTAAAATTAAAATCAAACATAAAAGTAAGTCATTTTTGATGCTCGTATATGTCAGGGTCAGGAGACGTAAATTTACACAATTTTTCTAGGTATGTATGCTTGCTCCCTGCTTGTCCTATCGCTACACGTATACAATGGTCACTTGTCCTACTCACGCACACGATCATCATCTTTACCGGCCGAGCATCACACCGTCCAGCGTTGCCAACATTTTTTTTAAAAAGACTGGAACTTTCTTGAAAAAAAACTGGAAAGAACTGGATGCTCGGAAAATAAACCTAATTTATCCTTGTAATGTTTAAGTCAACGATTCAATGAACTTAATTTTAAGTAAACACGTATGCTTCATACCTTTTACTGAACAACCGACTCAAGGTTTGATATTGTCCAAATTTTAAAAAATATTAAAACATTTGAATTTGATTGTAATTGCTATAATTACATTCAAATTTTGTTTTGAAGGTCTCAATCTACACATGAGCAAAATCCCAAATTTGAAATCATTTTCGTGAACTCAAGGATGTGCTTAAACCGTTCTTACGATAAATAAAATTTTAGCGCAAGAGAAATCAGCCAACAAAACGTCGAGCTACCTATTTAGAAACTAGCTGAGTATTCAACAAATGTTCATCAAAATATTTGACACAATGTACCTTTATGTTTAAGTAAAATTCATGTAAAATTGAATGAAAATGTATATTCCCGAACCGTTTTGCTCACAAGTGGGTATCAGAAGAGTTTGGTGAGAGTTACGGTGGATTTAAAGCTTTTTTCTGGGGTACTCACAATCTTTCCATTCCTCGCTTGAAAATTTGATGAACAAAGTTACAATTTTGTGAAAAAACTAAATAAATGAATATTAAAAAAAATCTAGATAAAACTGGCTCAAATTCCAAAAAACTGGAAGATTTCCCGGATTGTCTGTTCGACTGGATGTTGTCAAAAAAAACTGGAAGAATCCAGTTTAAACTGGAAGGTTGGCATCGCTGACACCGTCCACTCGTCATTTCGGTTCACCTCGATTCGCTTCGCATCATAGATTTCGTTCTAGCGGCGATTACGAGGTCGCGGATCTGAATGATCTCGTTCCTTGCTTGGAGTGATCGATATCCGACGCACTACTAAATATGCACACTCCTTACTTCCGCGATGGGCGCTCCTTAAAAGGAATTTCAAACAAACAAAAAAGATACTAAAGGGCAAGCTGTGTTAGCCCTTTCTTATGATATACTTCTTAGGATTCACTTACCCTCTTGGGGGCGATTGTTTGCTAATGACCGTGAACCGAATTGCCCGTACTTCCTCTTGTCCAACCACCAACATAAAGCTCTCGCACGCTTATTATTTCTCGACGTCAGCGCACTTGCATGAATATGTATCGTCGGGAGCTGAGCGACTGCGAGAGAAATTATCAGTTGTTGGATATTGTACTCGCTGTCGGTAACGCTTTCTAGTCTGTCACTTCCAAATGTGTCCTGCAATCGTCAGCGGTTAGCTTTACAACTTTAATGATTCGAACATATCCTTACTTGGTGGCAGAAGTACGGAGTAACGTGATCTGAGTATCCTTTTGGACGCTTTCGTTTACGATCCGATCGGCTCCTTTCAGTTGAGTGTAATTTACGGTTTGTTGCTCAACCTGTCCAATTAGTGAATCGCCACTATTAGTGCTGCAAGCGTAAGCGGTTAGCAGAGCGATTTCAATAATTTCAACCTAACCTTACTTGGTGGCAGAAGTACGTGGTAGCGTGCTCGTTGAATGTCCTTTTCGTTCGTTTGCTGGGCAAACCGATTTATTTATTCGACCTCCGTGTGTTGATTTCCCCATTACTGCTTTTCTGGAACCGGTCTGCTATCAGCTTCGGTTTCTAAGCGACGCCTTAGAATAAGGTCCAAATTGGTTTTGCCAATTCCTTCAAACAACGACGGTCAATACGGTTGACGCAGGTTTTCCCAAGATGTGCTTGTACCAAGGACAAAATGTCCACCGTACCAAACGATTTGGCACAACCAAAACTGCACCGGCTACCTTCTACCACCAACACTACACGAATGACGATTTAAGTTGTCCGGTTCTCTTGCCAACCTTTCTCCAAGGTGTGATGCAGAAATTACATTGCTTGTGTGCGTGATGCTGGCTGCGTGCGTTTCATTATTGACGTGTGGCGGGATGCCAGTTTTACTGATTTTCCGCAGCTTTGAATGTTGCGCTTCTGACTTATTGGACACCAGATGCTATAGATTTAGCTTAATTACTACGTACGTTACAGTTTGTTAGACTAGTTCACAGCTTAGTTGTGTCACGACTATTGTACGGGTTTCATCTTGCTAGCAGACGTAGGGACAAGATCATCTTTCCGGTCTACAACAAAGCAATGCGAATAGCATCTGGAACATTTCCGACAAGTACTACGAGGGCAATTATTGATTGAGCTAAACGTAGTCGTTTTAGCGTAAATAAATAATCTATATTTCTGGCAAAAAACACTGTGCAATGGTGTAGTGGATCGTCTGGTGGTCGCTATATGTGAACTGCTTATTAACTCGCCTATTCATTTTATCCATCAGCGAAGGACTGTAGATGTTACGCCGATGATGGATTCCATTCCGTTTTTATAGAATTTGCTAGTGGAACCTTCTTTGCACAGTCTTACAACGCCAGGGCTTTCAACAATTCGTCACCTCTTGCGGTGATCAGCCTGCTACCCCGTTAAAATCGTTAAAATCTCCCCCTATAACAACCGGCGTGCTTCCAATCAACGAGTCGGTTAGTGCGGCTAGCCTTCGATTGTATATCTCTGGTGTCCTCCTTGGGGAGCATAACAGCTACATACGATTACTTCGTTGATCTTGCCGATCACGAAGCATTCGTTTGTGCTATCCACCACCTATTGAACAGAGAAACCACCAGCCACTGGGATCACCGCCATCCTTGCACTATCCGCCACTCAGTTACCGCTGTTACCATGTACGTTCTTTCTTGTTTTTATTATAGGCAGACTTATTTTCGAACTCGTCATTTACAGAAATTTGCAGCGAATTTTACAGCATAAAAGAGTGCATCTTCTTATAAAATAAAATGGTAAATTATCCTACAAGTAATAATGTAGAATAAACTTTTCAGCCAAATTTAGTTCGAGAGATCGTGTCTTCAGCAAAGTTGTAGATGATATTGAAAAACAAATTTGTTGAAGATCTTGTCAACAAGCAGTCAGTGCCACATTTCAACATTCATAACTTACAGAACTGCAAGATTTTTCATCAGTTCTACTATAGTTCTGAATGTCTCCAATCTGGTTCTACAATGATATGCTGAAAAAAAAAGATTAAAAATTACATGGAATTTTCATATCGAGCAAAAGGCCACTGTTGACTAGAAATTCTACAACATCTCCAATTGCCTGAAGGTTATTCAATTTACTACTAGCTAGCATATAAAGATTTGTTTTAGTTTCGGCGAGCTTTTACTCTTCAAATTCTACCGTAAGCTTCATGAACACGAAACACTATTTCGTTTAATAATTATTCGATGACTAGTTATTGCTCACGATTAAGAAGTCTACAAATGATTGTCAAATCGAGTAAGAGTTAACGACCCGAGAATGTATGCATATTTCCCGCAAATATGAAGGTAAACATATCTTACAAAATTCATGTAGACGTACCTTTCATCACATCAATACTCAATCCGAACATATTTTGCCCTCCAGTACGCCACAATCCATCGACACCTGTAGTGCACAACCTCGTACACATCTGTAGGGCAAAACAAACATTGTCGTTGTGCATCGCCGTCGCACGATCCGGCAGCCGTCACAGTCACAGCAACATACCCTAAAGGCTTGAGAAAATAAAAGTCATGAAAAAGCATTAGGACTAACTAACACTCACACCGAGATGCCGATCAACAGCTACCAGTCTGTCGTCCATTCAATACTTCCCATCTGTGTGCGCTGGTGATTGCCGACTGACTGAGAGTGAGTGTTGCACAGATGTGACGTGATGTGATGCGATGGTGTTGCAGATATCGTCGGTTTGTGTACTCTCAGATGTAGCCCTCGGCATTGATGTTGGATGATACCGCTGATACGGGCAGATCGAAATGAAACCAAATGGCTTTGCTGGTACCCATACTCGACCAACACGTTTTTTTTCAATGCGCAGCATAAGCAAGCAAAACGACATACATATAGGATACAAGAGGTGTTTGCTGACAGATAGTAGTTGCACACGCGACCGTAACGAATCTCGGCAGACATCGTTGAGATCTCCCAAAGTGGCGTAGGGAAAGGAAGGAGAAAAACACTGTGAAGGCGCATACGCTCAGACACGGTACATGATCTTCAAGGAGCGTAGCATAATCGACAACCGAAGCGAATGGTGAATTACCCACAAATGTCGGATTTGTTGACTTAATGATTGAGATTGGCGGAGGATTTGAATGTTTTTGATGCCCACGAGGGAACTTTCTACAAATACTCAATGGGATGTCACGTTGAATCATGCAAGAATGCGGTTTATTTTTTGGACTGACGTACGTATCCTATTCGAATTGTTTGCTTCAATCTCACAAGTAATATGATCCTATGAGCACGCGGTATACATGTTTATTAGAATTCATCACACTAATCATTGCACTAATTATGTCTACGTATTTCTACGTACTCGCATTTCAATCAGCACAATAGTACAAAAGGCGCCTGGTTTATCGCAACGCCCTCCGGCAACTCATATTGAAAACATATGACTTAATAATTTCACACTCCCTTCTTCGCTGGCAGACCAGCATCCCCTTTCTGAATCGATTCGCAGCAGCAACAGCAGTAACCTTATATCCGTTCGCACTCTACATCAGCAGTAGAAGCAGCAGCGTATCGAGGGGTGGGACGAGTTGGCTCGTGAAAATAATTACCCGATAAACGTTCCCAGCCCAGATTTTAATACGAATCAGTTTAAAACGAATTTCAACTTTTGAAACAAAACTTTACCCCTAACCACGACCCCGCTGAGCTCAGAAACTAATCACAGATGGGCGGACTGCGATATCATCAGTGAGATGAAAACATGATATCCTACCTGGCCGGAAGGGTGTGTGTTGTTTAACCGGGTTCGGTGCAGTGGGTTATCGCAGAGTTATTTAGCGTGGCAGCAGCAGCAGCGGCGAGTGGAACCGCGGGGATGAAGCAGTTGTGTTTGATCGAAGTTTTCTCCCTTTAATGACTATTTACTGGATGAATGAGAGCGGGGTGAAACAAAAGGGTGCCTATCTTTAGTTTCATCGGGGAAACGGAGCCGGAGGCAGGATAACTATATCGGATCATCGACTGTAAATAGTCTTAAGCAAATGATCGATGACCTGTGGTTTCGATTAGGTATCATGTACTCATACAATTTTGCTCGAAGGGCGATTGATGTGACACACAATGGGTCCGAATAATTCCACTTCATATTGTAATATCTTTATGGCAAAATGTGAATACTTCGTCATGTTTAGACATTGATTGAATATTTACCATAGTTGAGGCTCACAAATCCATCATGTCATCTTGTCTGGGTGCTTATTCATTTAATAATAATTTTTAGATCCATTAACTCACTCGTAGATCATGTTTCACTTTTCTTATAAAGGAAATGTATAGAATTCGCCAAATTTTTAAGAAAAAAAAATGAGAACTGAGGACCGTGTCTTATATACCAATCGACTCTGCTTGACGATTTCGGACAATGTCTTCTTTTTTCGAGAGTATTGATTAAAAACACAATGATCAGGGCAAAAATGTACCAAAACCAACAACTCAAGGAGCAGGTCTGGGCACCCACCCTACCCGCTAAAACAATTACTTCAAACCGGAATTTTATTCCACACCGGCACTACCTTACGGCATAACATCGGAGAGGGATTTATTATGCGTGTGTGTTATCACTCTAATCCAACTACTTACTAAGTTTCTTACAGTAGGGTACCCTGCTTGACACACCACCATTTCTCCACCATCCACACAATGTGGCAATTTTTTTATGGCAGTAGGAAAGCTAACTGTGAGTCGAGAATGAATGCTACAAAGACAATGTGGGCAGCAAATTTCAGATTGTCTAATTCACTGAGCCCTTTGACTTACTTATGCCATTCAACGGTACTATTCGGCTTCCTTGTGCCCTTCAGCACCACAATTTCTTGAGCTCTTTGGCTCTCTGTCCAGTGCAATTTAGCACCGTAACTCATTTAGACCCTTTGGCTCCCTTCTTATGCCATTTTGCACCACTTCCTCGTTGAGCTCCTACACACTTAAAAATATTTACATCTTGCAAGATGCACATAAAAGGAGTGTCATAATTCATTTGAATTTACATTCAAGAACATGTAAAAAAGCACTTGGTTCACAAATCTCCATCTCAATTCAACCGAGTTCTACATCAAACGAGACACATTTTTTTTTATTTCACATGTCAAAACATGTAAAATTCTATTACTGGACAGCAAAATACGTCGCAATGTTGCTTACGTCAAATGTAATTTTTATTTTTTCGAAGAGTGTAACTTTTTCGCGAACAGCTCGGTGTAGTCCCCGACCTAGCCTACTCCGATGGAGCAATCTCTGGCGAGAGAAGTTCTCCCGAGCCGAGCCAACTAGCCAGGTGCCGAGGTCAATTAGGCGATACCCGTGAAGCAGGGCGTTCGTTTCGCTGGTGCCCCGACAACCCGCGACTGGTTGTGTCTCGTCGCGGTCTACTCAGTCTAGTCCTCGGCGGTGAATCTAGGTTACGCCGACGGAGGGATCCCCAGCGAAATAAGTTCACCCAATACCGATTCTTCTTTGAATTTCGCTATATTTCTCTCGGGCCAACTGGTCGGGCGCCGTGGTCGAGCCGACGATTCCAGCGTGGCGTCCCGTTCACTGGCGCCCCAACTACCCATACCCGGTGCTTGGTCACAATCCACTCGACTAATCCCCGGCGGTGGTGGATCTAACCTACTCCAACGGAGCTCTTCCGAATGCGTTGTTCGCTCTTCCTCAAGCCGTTTCCGCTATATGGCGGTCATGATCTGCGTCACTACTCTGTTGACCGCGTTCCACGTGCTTACGTCGCTTATCATTCTGTAGACGATATTATCCGGGTTGATATCCAGTCCTTCCCGCTTCTAGTACCATCCTACGCACAGAGGAGTAATTGAGGTCGAATCCTGGCCAAAACTATTTATTGCGGCTATTGCTGTTATTATGCCTTAATATAAACTACAAATAGTAAATAACTGCACCGAGCAAAAAGCATCTGAGAATTTCATAAGTCTCGGCATACGAACCAACCTTCTGACGATGCCATTGAACGCTTTAGAATGTCATAGGCAGGCTTATGAATTCATTTATCTTTATTCATGCACTCCATAGACGTACAAATAATGTATTTCATAAAACAGTCTTATGACTTCGCTCCAATAAGAATTTCATAAGTTTTCCTCATGAAACTCATATGAAATCTGTTATTGATTCTATAAAATTGTATTTTGTTTTTCATAAACGTCACTTTTGTGAAAAGTTCATAATTGTTTCTTATGAATTCAGTACTGGCCTGGACGGCCAACCAGGAGCTAATAGTTTCAGACCAGCACTTTTTGATTACCGCTGTTTGAAACAAAAGAAGTGAGATTTTCAGTCAAATTGCAACAAAATTTTAAATTGTTTTTTTATGTTATTGAATAAATTACTGTGAGCATTAAATCTGTTTACATGGTTATGATTTTTGCAGCAGATATCCGATTATTTGAAATGAAATAAGTTGTGCATATAAATAGTGTCTGACGCGTATTTTATAATTATCAAAATCATTTGAGAAGTAACAATCATTATCATTTAGTTGTCAAGTCCAGTTTCCCAGTTGTCTAAGCCCAGTTTCCCAAGCAATATTGACGAAGCGTTGCTCATTATGTACAAATTTTAATATTTAATGAGAGTTTTCTCTTCAATCTTCTGAAGGGATCTACACTTAACGCGGTTAATTTGTCCCGAATTGAGTTCTACAAGATGACCACACGAATGAACTCATGATGAATGACGTTCATGTTTGACAAATTCTCAGTGGTTTGTTTACTTTGTCAGTTGCGTGAGTTCGAGGGCAAGGGTGCCCATCTGTTAAATTCAAACTCACGTAACTCCCATGTAAACAAACCACCGAGAATTGTTAAACGAAGTTCATCCGGCTCATTTTGTGGGGTTATGTCGGTTGGTGTAAAACCTAATATCCTCTCAAGGTTGATTTTTACTGTTGATTTTTTGTCTACTAAAATGCTCGAGAAATGTCAACCATGTTCTATTTTTTATATAAATGCACAATAATATCCATAAATAAAAAACCTATGGCATTCATTTGAACATTGTGGTGAATTTCTTAAGATTGTTCTATGGAAATCGTTCTTTCTACTACGTTTTCTTCTTATAAATGTCAGCAATTTTCATAAATGGGCACCTATTGCGTTCATTCGGATATTTTCATAAATTTCATAAGACTGTCTTATGAAAATAATAAGAGATGGATTTGGAATATTTCCCCTCCATATCATAAGACAGATTTATAAAATCCATTTAAAATCCTTATGTCTGAAAGTCATAAGACGTTTTTATGGAAATTCAATGTAAATTTTGCTCGGTGTAGTTTTTGGGACAATTTGGCATCTATCCACCTACCAATGCAGAGGTCATTTTTCTAGATCCTCCCGAATACTAGTATTTTCGAGGTCATCTTTGTGAATACATTTGTTTTTCCCGATGCATGAACAATTGGTCAGTGGAAAAAGGAGAAAAAAGGATACGTGTGCACATCTTCATGGATATACATTTTGCCAAACATAGTATTTGGCCCTACAGCATTTTGGTGTACCTCAAATTAGTGGAAATATCAATATTTTCAAATCGCTTGGAATTTGTGGATCGGAAAAGATCGGACGAGATTGAATGTTTTTCGACTAGCCGGAATCTTGTTTTGTAATGTTGTTTCAGCAACTTTGCCGGATCTTGCCGTATAATGTAACTTTTTTATCATTCAAATTTGGAATAAAAAGTTTAAAAAGAGTGTTTCTAAAGCTGGTCCAATTCACAGAAACACTACTATTTTCGGTTATTTTTAAGCTGAGATTACACAAACAGTTGGGTTCAATAACGTTTGTTATAATATTGTCTTATTTAATACAGTCATCATCATTAGAAAGCGATTTTGCTGAATATATAATAAAAAATGATTGAAAACCCTTTAAAATATCACCATTTTGCGTCCATGCAAAAAATCTTTAGCAATTTTTGGCAAACTCTTTATTTTGTCACAATATGCAGTATGCTTTAGGTATCTAAAAAATATAAATAAATAAAAAATCGAAAAAAATTTTTTTTTGGTTATTGGCCAAGAATTTGTTCTAGTTACTCCTCCGTGCTGCGTGACGCTACGAACCTCGGACATTCAAAGACCACATGCTCCGGTGTCTCCTAGACGTTCTCACACTCCGGGAACAACGGTGACGTTGTATGACCGAACCGATGAAGATATTTCCTGAAGCAGCCGTGACCCAACAGGAGCTGTGTCAAGTGGTATTTAGCCTCTCTGTACTTTCTATTGACCCACGTCGACATGTTTGGATGAGCCGGTAGGTCCACCTTCCTTTTTCTGTACTGTCCCATTCCTTCTGCCACTTCGTTCTCGAATTGATTCTCGCCATCTTCCTCACGTTTCTCCGATTGTAACACTCGACATTGTCCGCCAGGGTAATGCAGATGGGGATCATCCCGGCGATAACGCAAACTGCTTTCGAAGATATTGTTTTGTACGCACTCGTGACACGTACGGTCATCCTCGCTATTGCGCTCGTTGCCTTCGCCGACTTTTTGCAGGCGTAATTGATGTGGTTGCTGATCAACAACAGCTTCGTCTTGTGGTGAGCTACCTGCAGCTAGACCCCGTTCATCCAGTTGTCGATCGCGTTTATTGTCTTCGACACCTGCACTTCTTCAAGTGTCTCACCCCTCATCGTTAGTGATAGGTCGTCCGCTAAACCCGCGATTTTCACTTTCCTGGGTAGCCGCAGTGTCAAGACCTCATCGTACATTCTATTCCAAGTAATTGGACCGAGAATAGAACCCACTGTCACTCGCATTGTATCAGGATCTGTTATAGGTAGTCGGGGACCCTCATTTTGTGCAGAGCAGCCGTAATGGATCCTATCACTGTTAAACGCATTCTTCACATCTATCGTGACCACAGTGCAGTATTGATAGCCACGTCGCTTCTGTTCAGATGCCTTCTCGCCACTCTCGAGCACTATCCGCATTACTTCCATTGGAGATAATCCTTTGCGAAAGCCGAACTGCATCTTGGACAGTCCGCGCTCCATCCGGACTGGGGACTTTCTTTGATTTCAGTCACTTCGATGCTTCTGTGAGCTCATCGTCAGTCACTTGCTGATCGTCCCTATTTGATCCTTCTTCTTCGTAGGACGTAAAGTTGGATCATGCTTCGGGAAAAACTCTCAACGATTATCTTCAGCTTACCCGGGCACATTTCGGCTGGCGTCGATGGGCCCTTCAGTTTCGCCTTCATGACTCGGTACGCGTCGATTCGAGGATTGACGTTTACTTCTCCGCACAGCTCCTTGTTGCAATCTAACTTGCTAAGCTTGATCTTCCGTTTTAAAGGGGCCCTAGCTTCCTGAAACTCTGCCTTGCGCTCCTCTCTATCTGGCTCCGATACTGCTTTCTGAACCCGCCTTCGGCCCTGCGAGAAGCAGGACGTAGCGTACTAAGCATCTCGTTCCACCAGTAAGCTGGATGCCGTCTACTGCGTGGCTTCCGTTTTCGTGGCTTTGTTGCGTCACAAGACGTCACAGTCCTTCTTGTTAGATCAGCCGCATCCACGTTCTCGGTCCCGCTGTCTGACCGAAGTGCATCAAAAAAGAGGCCTTTGTTGAAGGCTTTCGTCTTCCGCTTTCGCTCGCTGGTCATCCTTCTCTATGCTGCAGCAGGGTTCCGTTGGCCGATACGGTAGCGAATTGCCTGGTGGTCTCTATGGGTATACTTCTCCTATTCTCCCCAGTCCATGTTCGCCGTCAGTGAGGGACTACAGAATGTGACGTCGATGATAGACTTCCTCCCGTCTCTCCGAAATGTGCTAACGGAACCTTCTTTGCACAATCGTACGTCTAACTTTGCTGGAGCTTCCTGCAAGATACACCCGCTTGTGTTGGTTACTCTACTGCCCCACTCCACAGTACAGGTATTGAAGTCACTACCAACTGGCTTTTGGCCAATCAACTGCTCCAGTCAGTAACAGTAACACCGTCTTCGTATGAGCGTTCTACCACTTCTTGATTGGAGAATCCGCCCATAACTTGTATCGCCACCGTTCCCGTTCTATCCGCCACCCAGTTACAGTTATCAGGGGGGACTTGATATAGTTCAGCAATTAAAGAGACGTCACACATAGTTTCTATTGTACACTGTCACAACAGTTGTTGTTCTGTGTCACAGTGATTCAGATTTATCGGGGTCATTTCCTTTGCCGTTGGCCAGCAGACGCCCTCTTGTAGACAAGGCATTTGAAGCCACCCGTCGGATGGTCATTTCCGTTCGCTAGAGTGCAAAGCATGCGCTTTAATCTCTGCGTGCAGTCTATCGTAAGATAATTCGTTACCACGCATTTCCAGTACATCCCGGATCTATCCGGGTTTTGCAAGCCCCTACCAAATGTCCAGAACCCAAACACTTGAAGCATTTCTCCGCTTGTTTATTCACTCGTGGGGCGGCTCTTAATAGGCATCATGACCATCCAACCGTAAGTTTGCCTAGCTACATTGTCCTATTGACAGCGGTTACCGGTAAACGAATCATAGCTGTCCTCCATATCCCTTCTTTAACCGGATTGTCATGTGCACTTTGCCCAGGCTTCACTGTGGCTTCGGTGCACCTCTTAGCTCGTCTCGTAGTGATCTCATCCAGGACCTTGCATACAACCACCGTCTCCGGGTCTAAGTCTTCATCCAGTGATTTGGCAATAATATCCTGCATAGTCGAGCTGTCAATAGTGGGGTCCTCTTTCAACTCGAAGAATATAACACCTTTTTAAGGGGAGTAAGGGTTTCAGCGAAAAAAACACTTTTTTTAGAATTTTTTTTATAACTTTGCGTGAAGCGAATTGATCCAAACTTTTGAACATTATAGTATATCATTTCAATAACATGCTGTAATTTTTCTATGCAAAAATATAGACATCTCTGGAAAAATATGATTTGCGGTATTACCTACCTTTCCAAAACTACATAACCGATTCCTTTCAAACTTTGCATACACATTCTATGTTAAAAATACCTAACCTCTACGTTGAGTTTTTAAGATAAATTTTCAACTAAGGAGGTTTTTTACTCATTTTAAAAAAATACTATTTATCACGAAAAATTTCGCCTTTTATGAGCAAAGACCCGCTTAATCGAAACATTATCTCAGAAACTCAACGTAGGAGTTAGGTATTTTTAACCTAAAATGTGTATGCAAAGTTTTAAAGAAATCGGTTAAGTAGATTTTGAATGGCAGGTAACACCGCAAATCATATTTTTCCAGAGATGTTCTACAAAAAGCTTCGTCACCGAGTCGTTTGTCTACATAGAAAAATTACAGCATGTTGTTGAAATGATACACTACAATGTACAGAAGTTTTGATAAATATGCTTTACGCAAAGTTCTAAAAAAATTCGCAAAAAGTGTTTTTTTACGCTGAAACCTTTTTAGATCAGAAAATTAACTTAAGTTAATGGCTCGAGATAGAGTTTCGCATTCTTCCAGAAAATTGAAGAAAATAAAATTTTTGAAAACTTTTTCGAAGACATTGGAACTCTATATAGTGTACTTTTCATTATACACTGCAACCTCCATTTACGAACCAAACCGGGGGTTCGTAAATTGAATTAGTTCGTAAAAAAAGTGTTCGTTATTTGGGATTTAGTTCGTAAAAAAAGTTTGCTTCACATTCTTATTAATATTCGTCGATTGAGCAATATTCTCGATAACACCAACAATATGGGTATTTTTAGAACGGGTTTGACAAGTAGATGCTGAAAATGGACAATTGGAACCGTTTTGAAATCCAAGATGGCGACTTCCGGTTGAGCAATATTCTCGATAACCCTAACAATATGGGTAGTTTTGGAATGGGCTTGCCAAGTAGATGCTGAAAATAGACAATTGGAAACTTTTCCAAGTTCAATATGACGATTGCTGGTTCAGCATTATTCTTGATAACGAACAATATGGGCTCTATTTCCATCATGCACTCGTCAACCCTATCCCGAAAATACCCATATTGTTGAGGTTATAGAGAATTGGATTCCAAAATAGTTCAAGACATCGATTTCCGTCATGCACTCGTCAACCCCATCCCGAAAATACCCATATTGTTGTGGTTATCTAAACCGGAAGTCGCCATCTTGGATTCCAAAATGGCTCAAGACATCGATTTCCGTCATGCACTCGTTAACCTCATTCCGAAAATACCCAACTTATATTAGTAACAATTAACTAAGAATACTTAAGTATATAACTCCATGCCGTAATGTACGAACTCAAACTTTCCAAAAAGTGTTCGTTATTTCGAATTTAGTTCGTAAAAAAGTTCCGTAAATCGAATATTACGTAAAAAAGTTCGTAAATGGAGGTTTCAGTGTACAAGAAATTTACTAAAAACTACAAGGGGCAGCCCTACGGGGTTGCACGAACTGTAGACGTAGGACTATACTACTTAATGAAAAATATTTATTTTCATAGTACATTTTGAGTAACAATAAATAAAATATATTTCTTACGCATAGTTTAAGGACAACCAATCAACATCGAATGTTACGTATTCAACCAAACCTTCTTGGTTATCAGGTCATTTCATTTCTAGTAGGTGATCGAATCCGATTAAACTTATTTGAGAAGATCTGAAGAAAGAAGACAGAAAACCGTGACCGAACTAACAGCTGGAACTCAATCTTTATATCACAAGATCAGTTTTTAAAAATTGTAAAAACTTTTCGATTGTGTGTGGTAAAAAACTTGGACCGATGAAGATAAATCAAATTTTAAATAATATAATCACATTTCATGTATAGACCAAGCTTTCTAGTTACATTATGCCATTATTGTAACTTTTCTAAAGTACGCATACAGATGTAGTGAATGCAGTGGTCTTAATCATATATCGAAGCTATAAATATACAAGAATCGGTTTTTTTAAGTGGTAGTGTATTCATTTATAAATAGGTTTTGTAGTATTTACCTATTAGCAGAATCAAAATAGGATAGGCTGAGTGGAAATGAATCACGTGAAGTGGAAATGAATCAATGAATTGATAAATAAAAAACTTTCGTTGTGCTTTCCATCGATCCGCGTAAATTAATTGCTAAGAAAGTTTTCGTCTTTGCGCTCGTTGCACGATAGCACAGATAGATAGATCATGCAGGTTACGCATGCAACCGCAAACAATTTAGTAACTAATTAGATATACCTACCTACACATTCGCCTCAAACATTGAACGCAAGCACTCAAAGCAAAATGAGTCAACGCGGATGATGAAGGGTAGAGCAAAAGAGACAAATAGTACCATGACACTATATTAACCTTCCGGAAGTCGTGCTAGTGCACTGAGTGCACGCTGCTCTGAAAATCTAGCGAAATCGTCTTAGCGCACCAGCGGCTGCTCGTTCAGTGGGACATTTGCGCGACTTCCGGAGGGTTAACCGTGTTTGCAAATGGAGCTCGAATGTACAAACGATTTTGTGTACAAATAATTGTGTTCGAGATTGTACATAATAGTGTTGGACGGCACTGCCGCTCAACATGCAACTGAGCTTGTCCGGCCAAATCCGTTCTTTAAATAGTCGATGATGACGTTATGCATAGAATCGTAGCGCGCTAGGTACATAAATCTGTCGTGCCGGACTTGGGAAGTGCTATCTTCTGTGTGTAAATGCGCGATTTTTTAACTAAGTTGTACATTATTTAAATTTTTAATGTCATGATATAAAAAATCTGTGGGTTTATCTGTTGGAATCTATTCTTAGAAGTATTTCGGGGCAATATGCGCAAAAAAATTTAAAATTTATCGTGAGTTGGCTGAATTATATGCGTTTAAAATTGGACCACTTTTCGCTACATACCAATTTTGTAGAATTTGCAAAGTGCACCCTCATATCGAAAACAAAGACGTAGTCCTACGTCAAAAGTTAAAATTCATGCTAAATTCCCATTCTAGACCGCTGTGCAGTGTATCCTCAAAGTATGAACAAGAATCGTAACAAAAACATGTCCAGGGAACAACCACAGTGAAGTCGTTTAAACAAAAATAGTTTTATGAATTCGAAGTTAATTATTCATAATTTGAGGATCTTGATCACGAAATCGTGATTTTTCATGAATTTTTTATTCAACTTTTCCGTGTAAGTATTCTGCAACTAGAAATCAAATGCCAGTGTACTGTTCGGCTTATAGTTAACGAAATGCCTCTACATACTCGATGATGGTATAGGTATCGGAGGATGTCTTTTTGAGTACACAAATACCGTGTTACGTATATTTTTGATGGATATTCAAACATTCAAAATACCAATAATCTGGTGTAGAAGATTAAAACTAGATTAAAATATCGAAATTCAAAGATGTTGACCTTTAACCTTAGCATGTAGTTTCCATATTCAAGAGTTTTTTTTTTTTTTTTTTTTTTATTTCGATTATAGAGGTTTTAACCTTAAGATCATTCGCCTCTTCGGGTTAGAAAAATCTCTTATGACGAATTTCTAACCCTATGTGCGGGGTCGGGACTAGAACCCAGGTGCGCTGCGTACAAGGCAATCGATTTACCAACTACGCTACGCCCACCCCTATATTCAAGAGTTGTCTACTTCACTGAAGCACTTAATTCCCCCAGGATTTACCCATTAGGATCGATTGATTAGGAAAATTTCCCATCCCTCAAGTGCACTTTATGCCGTTAAACTGACTAAACCATAAAACAATACTTTAGTCACGACTTTTCCAATGTCAATGCTTCCCAGAAGTGACGCAGTAATCCCTCTTCCTGCAAAAGAGAGAAATTGAGAGATCTAACTGTAAACGCAGTCACTTCGGTAATAAATTGAAGGGTGCATTAACTTCCCGTCCTGCAGCTGGGGGTGCGACGCCTACGCTTGAAAACCCAAAAATCCATTTACACGAAAGTCATATACATCCTGCCTGAGCATGCATCAAATCGTTCTTTCCCTTGCACATGACTCACAACGCACACATTCGCGCCAGTCGTCCCAGACTGAAGATCGCAGGGAAACAAATCCTTCTCGGTAATATCCGGAACACAAAACTAAACAATCATGAATAAATCGAAAAAAGGGACTGAAAACGACGTCAGGGACGGTATGGAGGTGGCGGCATAAAGTAATCATCACTAATCACGGCAGCAGCAAACAGCCAAACTGCATTACACTTTTGCGCAGGGGTAGTGTCCTAACCTAACCCATGGAAGGAGTGGCAAGTGGAAGGATTTTTGCCGAATACGGCAAGACGTGAGCAGCTAAATGTTAGAGAAAAGCTGAGGGGCAAGTTTCCAAAATTGATGCAATCCGTTTTTCGAAAGTGATCCGATTTTGCTTAATTGAAACCGATTAATCAAGTGCTTGTCCGAATGGCGGCAGGCAGCAACATGATATGGGATTGGTCCGCTATTGCGAGGTTATGTATCGATGGCCTGAGGGAAGACGATGGCGAATTCGGGGTCGAACTTGAACTCCCAGCCGTATGTCATTGAGCAGTAACAGACGAGTGAGGTTCAGTTTGTTTGGATTTCGATTTTAGAATTATGAGGAAATTTTGATGGAGTCGTGAATGAGTTCTATGCTGGCGATGCTTCATATGTGCGTTTCTATAAGCGGACATATGCGTTTATGGACTTCACTATCGGTTGCATGGTTCGCTCGTTCGATTCGGTGCGTGCGTTTCGAGTTTTTAATGCCTTAGAAGGAGGTAGGAAGTGAATCGAAAATAGTTTACGATCATCTGGAGCATGTTGGTTCTGTGCATATACTTCTCTATTGACGTTTGATTTTGCCGCTCGGTGATTGATCTCTCAACTGTGCTATGGTCGATTATGATCATGTGTTACTATTTGATTTAAATTGTACATCTTTGCTTTGAAAATTGGTAATGAATTCTTCCAATTTTGTCCCCTTACACTTTTCAACGTGGTATTAAATAATTCTACACAACAGTTTTCGCATAGCTTATAGTTATCTAATTTGAAGTAATCTAATTTCTAAAATTTCCCCAAACTTCGTTGATGATGAACGATCGAATAAACAAACGTAAACTTTTACCATATTTTTTGTATAAAGTGGCAAATAAAACATCCGAGAATCAAAGGCCGCTTCCCATTTTTTCGGGATCAATTTCAAGCAAAGACAATAAACTCTCCATACTCGTACCTGCTGACACTTGCTCCTCTGTTTGGTTTACCTATCTTCACCTCTGTTAAACGATCGTTATTTTGGAAACAGTATACCCCATGAGCATAAGTCTTCTGAACTATTTTGAAAGATAAATTGTCTGCACTCATCGCTACGAGACAGCTATCAGCCTCCGAGCATTCGGAAATCGACAGCAAACTTGACACACCTACTTTTGATGGATGTACAGATGTACCGTCTTATTCCCCACCGGTTCGATCGACACCGCTGACTGTCATGTTCAACTTAATTGATGAACAACAATTTGCCCTAAAGTGACGCGTTTCTTTGTTTGCAAACTTTAGCGTTACGGTCCTTCCGGGACTTGACGCGGGCACGTGACTCGCGACGCGAATGGCACGTGCCGGTCGGTGGACTTAACAGACACACTTTTGGACTCAATTGAAATAAGAACGTGCACTTGATGATGGACCGCTGGCTGGATGCCATTTATTATTTGCTTTTCTTGGCCACGGCAGATAAGAATAATATTTTGACTGTTGCCAACCCACCGAGCGAAATCAATTTGGAGGAGTTGAACAAATTGGAAGTAATTGAAAAATGCTCTTAGGGGTGAATAGCGGAGGAGAACAAGATATCGCAAATCAGAAGGACCAGTTTAGTTTTGAAGACATACTGCGATTCACTGTTCCGGATCGAAACAAACTAAATACAGCACTAGTCTACTAACCGGCAGCAGCTTCCTATAATTGTATCTTCAGTAAACCTGTCTAGATATACAGTCTACTCAATAGAAGCTACGCTTGTAACCTTCAGCCACCTGGCTTCGATTATTATGACAGACAAATCTGCAGTATATATGATGTATAATTTCTCAACATGTTAGTGTTTGGTTGGAGGTCCATATTGCCAGATGGCTCTGCGTGTAGTAGACTGGAAAATTGAGATTTTTTTCCACGACGCTTTCGAATTTTTTCTGAAAATCACTTTTTGCTTTATTTATTGCTGTCATACATACCTTAAAATTTAATACTAATTGGTGAAGCAGTCTACCTTCTCATCTCGCACAAGGCTAAAGTAAAAAAAATCACTCCACTATAGAAGCAAGTAAACATTTCTACGTATCGCTACGTATCTTTGGTAAACAACGCTGTAACTTACGATTCATTGGTCGGATTTCTATGAACATTTGGAAACATGTTCACAAAGTATTTCACTTTAAATTTCTTGAAAAAAAAGAAAAAACGATTGTACTTAGCCGCTTATTCAAAGTAAGCCTTTGTTTTCATTTGTGTATTGCCGATTTATGGTAATTTTTCATCAGTTCCTTTATTTGATAGGCACGGATGCGTTAGCTTGATGGTGCCTATTTCTTTTTTTATATTTCAAATAATTTAAAACTAGGAGATTAGGATTTCAAAAAAATTTATATTGCATCTAAAAGGAAAAATTTTAGCTGTCTTTTGAAAATACGAGTACAATTTGATATACAAGAAGAAGAACACTAATTTTGAAGTAGAATACTTCTTACGTTTCAACATGGAGGTCCCTTTTCAAAAATTTCTGATAAAATATTTACCCAGTCTTCAAATGCGAATAACTTTCGTTGTACTGATTGAAATCACTATATTTTTGCACTATCTGATCGGAAATATATGCACGTATATTGTATTTGACTCCGTAAATGTACGATTACTATAAATGATAAGAATAATGTCGTATACCATTCGATTCAGTTCGTCGAAGTCGGAAAATGTCTGTGTATATGTATGTGTGTATATGTGTGCGTGTATCATTTAAACTCCCATAATTTTCTCAGAGATGGCTGAACCGATTTTCACAAACTTAGTTTCATCTGAAAATTGTCACACAGCAAATACCTATATAAACTGGTACCACCATGATGTCCAAATGATGTAAAACATATTAAAATGGGTGCAACATTACTTCAATTTGTGGGTCTAGATCACTAATGATCAATCAAAGTAGCTTTGGCCACATTGGCCACCTACGACGATTCATGATGCCCTCAGAGAACTCACCAAGTTCCTAAGCTAATATCACACCTATTCTCCAACGAATTCTTGACCGATTTTTACAAACTTGATTTCAAATAAAAGATACAGTAATCCCATTGACTGTTTATGAATTTCATTCGGTTCTGACTCTTGGTTAGTTAGTAAAGTTACACTGGAATTTATCCGTTACAACCGTAATACCACAGAGGCTAAAAACTATTGAAATGGTCACCAAATTACATCTAATCGCAGATCTAGATCACTGATTGCCAGCCAATCAAACAATATTTTAAAATATTGTCCACTATCGACGATTCCGGAAGTCCTGGGCATATTCCACAATTAAAGTCAGATCGGTTCTTCGGTGATGACTGAACCAATTTTTTCAAACCAAGTCTCAAATGGAAGGCAAAATATGTAGTTGAGTATTGTGTCAGAGCTGTTAGACTTGAATAAACCTAATAGGAATTTTTCAAGTCAGAAGGGTAGATGGAAGATCGCCATAAATCCAGTCTATTTAACATTGAAAATATTGAAATAAAAATGCCTATGATTATTTATTATGGTAATTACCAAGGAGTTTCCAACAGCATTAATTACATGTCACTTCCGAAAAAAATTACCTAGATTACTTCATGGTTATAAAGATTACTTCTTCGAAAAACCGATTACTAATTAATTACTCGATTACTGTAAAATTTCTCGATTACTCTGGATTATTTGGAAACAAAGCGAGTTCTTGTTGGAATTACTTTAGATTATTCAATTATTTTAAGCGGAAACTTAGCAAATTGATCGCTATTATCTAACAAAATAATAAATATAATTAAAAAATAAACACCTTTAATACTTTCTAGCTCTGCTGGATTATTCTCACCAAAAAAATCCTAAACCATGTGAACCGACAAAAAATTCAAAACAACTCACAGTGGCACCTCCCCATACAAAGATGTGACAAAATTATAAAAATTGGTTTATTTGATTTTTAACTAATTTTAGGTCGCTTAATCCATTTCTATCAGTTTTGAAATTCCATAATTTTTTTTTTCGACTCCTTTTATGTAAACCCATTTGAAGGCGTTGGTCGTTTAAGGGTTAATATACACGTTAATAATAGTAGTCAATAACATTAGATAGCAGAAATGGTTGCCAAAACTAGTAAAAATTACTAATTTTTCAGTAATATGATGTCGAGGAGGCAACCAATTTGTAAGAAGATTCATGAGCTACAGGGCGTCTCCATATGGGTATTTTCAAAAACATAGATATAATAACTTCGGCGCAAAAATGCGCAAGATGAGGCCTATATATCTTGAAACTACACTAAATTTGGAGTCAGATTCATGATAAGTGACCCATGGGAGACCATCTCAAAAATTGGAAGAGGTGTAAAGATAAATTACTGAAACGCCATTGAATTTTTCTATTGATTTTTTACTAATACAGAACAAAGATTATTCATTTCTGTACAAAAACCCATATCTATAGTTTAGTATATTCATTCTTCTTTTCAAAAAACTTTAAACTACTCCAATCGGCCGTGTAACTCTTGAGATATCGCCATTTGAAGTTCGAAGGTGCGAACAATTATATGGAAACGAATTGAATAGAAATCATCACTTGCTTCAACGACATGTGAAAAATTCATTTTTCATCCGATTATCGCAAAATTTTGAGATTCTTTTTTTCGAACCAAAAAAAAAAATAAAATAAATATTTTCGAAAGAATTACAAGACATTGATTTTCGGGGTTTTGTCACTCGTCGTGCCACTGTGCGACTATTCGGATAAATAGTATGATGTCGTTTGCTTGTTTTTTTTATTATTCCACACAATCTTATTTTTTTTTATAAAATTATAAAAAAGAAGCGATATGCTTCTTCCTCAGGGTTCATTTCCTAGCTTCCTTTTGTACAATTTGCTTGTAAACGACATCTATGAATATCTTGTAAATATTAACACGCTAACGCAACTTGCAGATGTTGGAGTGGTCTCCGTAATAGAATCCAAAGCCATCGATCTGCAAAGTACTTTGGATAGTTTGTCTGCTTCAACTTTCAACCGGGTTTAAGGTTTCCATGCAGAAAACAAAGCTAGCCGTATTTTCAAGGAAAAGTGATACAGAACAAGTACAGCTTCTTTTAATAGGTCAAACTATCGCTCAAGTCACCGCAGTAAAATATCTCGTCATCTGGTTCGACTCGAAAACCACATTAGAAATCAAAATTAGAAGTGGTAACATAGGATCAATTTTCCAATTTTTTTCAATTCAATAACTAGAATATAGTGGTTTGCTCTGACTCATGAAAACTCGACGAGTCTCCTGGCTTCGGCACATTCAATCAAAATTCACCGTTTTCCACAAACTGCTTCAGTTTATGTCCCAAAATTAGCCGTAAGTTGGGATATCCTTGGGATCGTTTACACCCTGCCTGCAGACCATTATTTCTTCGTTACGGATAGTATAAGTGGTATGGAGTCCCTCCGTTCGATGAAGCGTGGAAAGCACTCCTAGAATTTTCTGGGGAAAGCACGGAAACTCTTGAGTGCTTTTTTTGAGAAACTCTACCAGATTAAGGCGAAAGGTTACAGGATCGGCTGCGGCGCTTTCTCGAATTTTTAAAACTTTTACGTAAAAGATATCAACAATCCCTCTCGTGTAAAGTTGCGCAAGGAATTAAGCTATTTTTTGGTATAACGAAAATTTTAAAATTTTGATGATTACTCACGGCTAGCATTTTCTAGTTCGAACCAAAATATCTCCGACATTTTATTCAAAAGTACCCCATATTATTGCATAGGATTGTAGCTTGCTTTGTGTAGAATTTTTTGTTCGCTTACATTACATAGCTACGATGCTTCGTTTTTGAGTTATTCACATTTTAGTAAAGTTTATGAAATACCCATATTTGCAGCCGCATTTCTACCAAATGCCGTATGTCCAGTCTAACTTCAGTGAAAACGAATACAAAGCGCACGCGCATGCAAGATGTCGGTTTTGTGCCAGACCGGACTAAGCGATACTACATTGATACAGAGAAAAACGTGTACAAAAATTGAATCTTTGCATTCTTTACGGTATTATCCGCAATGGATTCATTTCATAATTCATGCTGATGATAATATTTTTCAAATCTGGCGCAAATGAAATGTAGCTGGAGAAGAAATTATTGATTCAATCCTATCATTTTCTCTTCTTTTGAGATTTTGCTACTTAGTCCGGTCTGACTTTACACCGATCATATAGCACAATGGTGAAATAGGTAAGAAATCACAAATGTCGGTTAGCCGCATGCTACCGCATGGTTGCAGCCACGTGTTTCCCCGTTGATGATTTCTATAGTCTGACTGTTGGTTTGAATATTTCATTCTTTCCGATATGTTATTATAGTTACTAAACTGCCTGGGCGTTCAATAATAAGGATACCGTTGAGGTGGAGCTTCCATACTGCATTGTCAGTAGCTTTTCGCAAGTTCTTGAGAGGTGAAAATTAGGTTACCCTCCCACTAATGAAGAATAAATAGACGATAAACTGCTTGCCGGGGAAATAAACGCACAATTCAAATGTTTATATTTACCAGGCTGCTGATGTCAGCTTGTGAGAATTATAGGTGATTTTCCGTAAATGTTTGGGAGCAAAATTCCTTATTCTATGTTTGAATGAAGAACTTTTCTCCCAAACCTTTACACAAAATCACATTTTGGAGAGCATACTTCAGCATAGTATGCATATGTATCATTAGTCGATTGTTCGATCTAGTAAAAGCTTCTGCTAAATCGAGAGAGATTTTGAAAATGGCTGTAGTTTTTAAATGTCCGTGTTTGTTTTTGCAGATATACGTTTCCCTACGTTCTTATTGCAGTTCACTCTTCATATAAAATAATGAGGGAGTAGTACACATGTCCCATCTATAACAAAGGTGATAAGCTGGATTGTTGCAAGTACCAGTCAATCACATTGCTGAATGCCACCTACAAAGTGTTCACCGCTGCCCATAGAGAAAAATGGGGAATTCAGAGCAGGTTTTACTGGGGCATGCATCATAACAAACGAAATAATTTCGATTCGACTAGTCTTTCAAAAATGTTGCAATTACAACGTGCCACCTGTTTATAGATTTCAAAGCTGCATATGATACAATCGATTGAGATCACCTATGGGATCTAATACACGAATATGGGTTTCTAGCTAAACCGACATATTTGATCAAATCGACTATGGATCGAGTGATGTGTTACGTCCGAGTATCGGGGACACTATCAAGTTCTTTTGAAACTCAGGAAGGACTATCTAATGTTTAATATCTTCGGAAAAAATGCGGTAATAAATGGTAATAAATATGTACACGAGAGCAAGAGGTTCGAAGGAAGAAACATTACACCTTATGCTCATATGCTCGGTTCTAAACCAATCAAAATGATGATTGCATATCACGATATACGATCATGTCAATCATCATTTCAACACTCTAATAACCAGACCTCGAAAGTGAAATTTCCATCTCGTTACATCTTAGCAGTTTAGAAAATATTGCAAACTACTATTTTTTTTGGGCTATCTAGACTACTGTATTACTACTACTGCATTTAGATGCAACCAAAGTTGAATTTTCTACGACTAAAAAGTCGGTGCAAGTACTACAAAACACTGAAAATTACAATTATGTGGAAGAATTTAAATCTATCGTGAATAACCATGAATGATATAACCTTAAATTATTTGTATGTGAGCGAAACATTTCTAGAAGACCGTTGATAGTTTCTCATGTAAGGAACAAAAATATCTTCACAATACAATACAGAAAATTTATCTTCACTGGATTTATTATGAAATTAGTATGTATATGAGCGAGACATTTCTAGACTATTGCTGATAGTTTTAACTCAATGAGCTATTATTTCTTCATATATAGTTCAGAAAATTTTCTTATTTTCAATTCCGATTTGTTATTTGGCCGAGTCTCATATACCAATCGACTGTGTGTGTGTTTTTTTTGTTTTTGTTTTTAGAAGATAGCAAAAAACTTCCAAAAAAGCCCTGAGGCTGCAGGAAAAAAATATATTAAACTGTAATGTCTCAGGGAGCTGGTTTGTGTTGCCATCCGACTCGCCAAAAACCACTACTCTTGCCTAAAACCTGAATCCTCCCCGGCACTACCTTACGGCATTACTTCTGGGAGGGGGTTTTTATGAGCATAACACCCACTCTAATTCCACTACTTAGGAGTTAGTTCCTTCAGTAGGGTTACAGCACTACTCCTCGACGGTGGTGTGTTCTTCACCATCAACACAGACTGGAAATTTCTACATGGTAGTCGGACAGCTAGCAGTGGGTCGAAACTTTATGCTCTTCCCCTACGAAGACAATCTGGGCGGAAAACTTCAGAATGTCTAATTTACCTAGCCCTTCGGCTCCCTTGTGCCACTCTGCACCGAAACTTTCTTCTCGTACCATTTAGCACCACTTACTCGTTCAGCTCCCGACTTGTTCGCAAACTACTCGGTCCAGTCCCCAACGATGGATCTGGCCTACTCCGAAGGAGAATTCCTAGGCGAGACAGGTTCTCCCGATAACGAGCGGTAGATTTCTCCCGATGCCGATGTTCGTTTCCGTGAGTCAATTAGCTCACCGCTTTGTTCCGATCTACTCGATGTAGCCCCAGCGATGGACCTAGCCTACTCTACGGACCAGCCAGTAGGTGCTAAGGTCCATCCAGCGATTCCGGGTGGAGCGTAGCTTCCGGTTCACTGGCGCCCCAATGATCCATTGCTAGCTATTCGACGCGGTCTGATCCCCGGCTGTGCATCTATCACGAGCTATCCGATAGGGTGTTAAGGTCGGTCCGGCGATTCCGGTTAAGTCTGACGTCCGTATCACTGGCGCCCAGATGACTCGAACCCGGTTCTACGTTGCGTACTACTCAACTGGTCCCAGGCGGGGAACCTAATCTACACCAACGGATAGTTCCCCGGCGGCGGAATTTCTCGTGAATCCCAATTTGTGATTTAACGGCGACTTTCTAGCCAAGGGCGTACTTTGTTGGTCCCTTCGCCACCTCCTCTGCATCTCGGAGAGTATACTCGTAACCACTCTATTGACAGCGTCCCAGGTATGCTCGTCGTGGCACATCTCTTCAACGATACTGTCAACTATCACACCCTATGAAAACTTCTCCGAACGTAGACCACGTGTTCCTGTGTCTTTGCACGTTTACACACTCCGGGTAAAGGAGTGCCGAAGCATGTCCAAACCGGTGCAAGTACTTCCGGAAGCATCCGTGTACGTACAAAATTTGCATCAAATGTAAGTTCACATCTCCATGTTTCCTACGCACCCAAGCTGTCACATTTGGGATTAGTCCTCAGCCATAGTGATGCATTTTCGGGATCATGCCGGCGATAACGCATACTACCGCCGACGATATTGTTCTGTAACCACTCGCGACTCGTACGGGCATCAGCCGGAATGTCCGGTTCAGCTTTTCACGATTCCGCTTGGTTTTCAGCGCAGCACCCCAGGCAGGAACCTCATATCGAAGTATCGATGACGAAACAGTCGATAGCATACGTCTCGTCTCGGTAGCCGACATTTGGCATGATTCTCGTTGTCTTCGCCGACTTTTCACAGACGTAGTCGACGTGGTTGTTGAAACTCAACCAGTCGTCGGTTATCACTCAAAATTCTGCCCTCCAACGTCGATCTGAATCCGCTGAATCGCTTTGACGCTGCTTGTGGTGGGCTATTTACAGCTTGACTCCGTTCATCCAGCTTTCGATCGCGTCTATTGTCTCCGTCACCGACAACTCCACTTCTTTAAATGTCTCACCAATCACCGTTAGTTACATATCGTCCGCGAAACCCACACAGAGAAAAATATTTTGTAATTTTAAGTTTATTTTCATAAACATTTTTGGAGCATGAATATAAATGTAAAATTAAGTTCCACCACAAATCCACACGACTTGTCATGCTTTCTTCAACGAATTTTATTATAATTCTACACGTGGATTGAAAATTTACAGTTGTCATAAACGGAAAACCAATGCACTTCAATGTATTTTTTACACGCTTATTGCTGTAAATGACATGTAATATTACACGAACGAAAGTGTAAAATTGAATACTTTTTGATGCTCTAATTGAGTGCATTGATTTTAACGTAATTTTCAATCAAAGTTTTGATTCAATCTTTATATGTTTACAT
Organism: Topomyia yanbarensis; assembly: GCF_030247195.1. Taxonomy (NCBI): domain Eukaryota; kingdom Metazoa; phylum Arthropoda; class Insecta; order Diptera; family Culicidae; genus Topomyia; species Topomyia yanbarensis. The sequence continues at coordinate 81,670,248 of NC_080671.1, forward strand.
TCGTATTGATTAACAAGTCGTTTAAATTTCATTTTTTTGTGTGCGCGATTTTCACTTTCCTGGGCAGCCGAAGAGTTATGACCCCATCGTATACCCGTTCCAAAGAGTTGGACCAAGAATGGAGTCTTGAGGAACGTACGCTGTGAATGACATTGACTTCTGCCCTTCGCTCGTCTCGCACAGCAGCACTCTGCTCTATAAGTAGCTCTTCAGGATCTAGCATAGATAGTTGGGAACCCTCATTCTGTGCAGCGCTGCAGCAATGACTGTCCAGTTGGCGCTGTTAAATGCATTCTTAACATCTATCATGACCACAGCCCAGTATCGATATCCTCTTCACTTCTGTTTAGATGCCTTCTCAGCACTCTTAAACATTGTCAGAATTGCATCCACTGTTGAGGCTTCTTGCGCAATCCTAGCTGCCTCTTAGTTAGTCCGCGCGGCTTCGGCTGCAGTACCCGCTTCTATACCTTCCAAATTTCGGAGAACCTTTATTTAAACACATCTGCAGCACCATCCTGAACACGTCCGGATATGCCAGGATCGCAGATTTCAGCGCCACGTTTGGTGTTCTATCCGGACCGGGGGATTTATTTGATTTCAGACACTTCGATGCTTTGTCGAGCTCATCGTTACTTACCAATCGTCCGTGTGTGCTCCTTCTTCTTCGCCGTACGGTGTTGGTGGCCAGATAGTTGGATCGTGCTTCGGGTAAAAGACCCTCGATAATTATATTCAGCTTACTCGGGCATATTTTGGCTGGCGTCGTCGAACGCTTCATTTTCGCCATCACGACTAGGTATGCGGGATAAGCGTCTACTTCTCGTCACAGTTCTTTGGGGCAATCTGATTTTTTAAGTCTCTCAGGTTACTCTCCAAACCCCAGGCGTTGAAGTAACCACCAATGACTACCGGCTTCCGACCGATCAACTACTCGGTTAACTGCTCCAGCATTAGGCTGAACTGCTTTACTGTCCACCTTGGAGGAGCGTAATAGCTACACACGAAGACGCCATTGATTTTGGCGATCACGAAGCCTTCATATGAGCGTTCTACCACTTCTTGAATGGGGAATCTGCCCATAACTTTTATCACAGCCGTTCAATCGATATGAGAATTCCTAAAATCGATTTTCCAGCGCGAGAACGCCCTCCAGCACTACGAGACTCATCGTATTGGCCGAGTGCATGCAACCCAAGGCAATGCGCAAGCAACGATACTGGATTATCTCCAGTTCGATGAAGTGTATGTTCGAGGGTACTTTTTAAGGTTTTAGACCACCCCCCCCCCCGCCTAAAAGGACGGCTGATTGCCTTGCGATGGCTGCAGTCTTCTTGTATATAAAGGGGGCTTTTGACTCAGTTTCTTTCTGAGAAGCTGCACCAGAATGGTCTTTCACCGATTTTAAATAACTTTTTGCTAAACCTGTTGTCTGAAAAGCACATGCATGTCTAAGCTCCCTGTTCTACAATTTTTACGTAAATGACATTGACGATTGTCAATTCATGCACGCACTTGCAGACGACGCGCAATGTCGCCTAGCCGGACAAAACCTCTAAATTTTATTTTGGATTTTTCATGATTTAACGTTTTCTTTGTTTGTAAAGAGGTTTAATGGAGTTTTCTCAAAATATTAGGTCTTGAAGACGAAAGATGGATTTTTTGCAGAACTTCAAAGGTGAAACAGATGATCAATTCTGTAAAAAAATGTATTCAAACCTATGTTATTCAAATGACTATATATTTTTAGTTAAGATTCCGATTAGGGTCGAACTGGTTTCATTTGAAAGGTTATTCGCTGGACTTATAACTTTCCATTTGGTCGATACAAGCTTTTTTCTCACACAAACATGAAGCACAAATAATAAATCGTGCATTAAATTAAAATTATAATGTTCAAAGTGGCTGTACTTTATTTTGAAACAGTTCGGAAAGATCACTTGTAGTTAATGATACTTGAAAATTGGTGTACGTTCCGAAAATGAATGTGCTTTTTGCCCCGAGGTATGAAAAAATGTGATTTTTCATTATATGTCTGAAGGAGACGCATGATTGTGTTTGATTCCCCAAGGTACGAAATATAATTTATGAATGTCTACCAGCATTACCAACAATTGAAAAAATGTGTATTCTGCTAAAAATTCGCTGTACCAATTTTTTTGAAAATGAATTTTCATATATTGTGCACATTCTTTAATGTTGAATTTTCGAACCACGAACTAAGTACCAAAATTTTGAGGTAGAAATAAAAATAAAAAAATAACATCAAATATGAATTTAGTGCGACAAAATTACCCCAATGTGAAGTTTTCATCAAATTCGGGCCACTTTTGAAGTTTTGTCCGGCTTTTGTATGGAAGATGATCACTGTGCGACGGGGTGGTCTCTGTTACAGCGCCCAAGGCATTTGGGGGTGTTTCTGTTTCCGCTCTGCCTCGAACATACACTTCATCAAACTGGAGAGAATCCAGTATCGTTGCTTGCACATTGTCGGCGTAGCCAGAAATTTGGTTTGGTGGGGGTTTTGACGAAAATCTTTGATTTTTCAAAAATGTTGGTGGGTCTTTTGATGACATTTAATCTGTAGGCCGCGATCGACTGGGTACTACCGTGTTCTGCAGTAATAGCGAAATGGGATGGTGTGAGCGGGCATGGGTGCTATAACCCTACTGTAGGTAGAATTAAATACCTGTCGCATGTGTCAGTTATGTTGGGTGGCAGACTACGAGACAGGTTAGGTCAAGTTCAACGAGTGGCCCAAAACACCACTTTACTAACAATCAAGCAGAAAAGGATGAGCTGAAAATTCGCAACTTCGAATTCGTAGCATTAGAAGAGCTTTGATGGACGGCGCAGAATGTGTGGAAATGCGGGGATCGAGCGACGGTGCAAGAGCTGGGAAAAATGCGCCAACGCGTATCAAGTGGCAGGCGATCAGCGAAAGGATTTGTGTAGTGTGGATCAAATCTACAGCATTATCAATGTGCACTGACCTCACGAAGCCGAGAAAGATGCATTTTATGCGCAGCTGGAGCATGTCTATGATAGCTATGATGTCATCGGTGACATAAACATCCTGATAGGCCGGGGCATTGTATAAACCGGTTATTGCACAAGATAGTCTGTAAACCTTATAAACAATGTGCAGAAATTCTCATGATTGATAAGTATAGTATAATATTATGACGAACACCTAAATAGCGAAGCAGTAGACGACAAGAGTATTGCAAGAATCAGCTTGGAGACGCGCACAGTCGACGACAGATTTCGAATCTACCTAAGATTCATGAAAAAATAGGACGGTTGGACCGCTGGCAATGATCAACTGTCATATAAGCAACTCAAACACAGAGTAGAGGAATTGGCTAGAGCACTCCACTGGGTGCTTTTGAAGATCTGGAAAGAGGAGGAGATTTTACCGAAGTATAGGATGTAGGAAGAAGTATGTCCCATCTATAACAATGGTGTTAAGTGGGATTTTTGCAACTAATTACCGATTAATAGCATTACTGAACTGCCCTTGCATGCAAAGGTGACGTAAATGCCATCGAGTATATTTATCAAGAAATCAATTTTCAAATCTTGCATGGTGCGGGTAAAAACTTGCTTTCGCCACTTTGCTTTTCGTATTTCAACAAGTTATTTTTTTTAAATCGTTTGCACTGAAAGATGCACCTTTGCATACTAGAATAGTAAACGTCATCTACAAGGTGTTCTCCCACATTCTTTGTTGCCGCCTATCTTCCATCAAGCTATTTGCATTAACACTCTTGAAAACTTTGCTGAAGATACTAAGTCTCGAACTAAATTTGCTGAATACTAAACCTCCAAAGGCTGATAGTTTCCAAATTATGGAATCTTGGCGCCATTCAATTCGATACCCAAATGTACACCATAAATAGCGAAAAACGTGAAAATTTCAATTTTTTTATTACCAATCTTAGCTAGTGGCACTTTATATAAGTGATAACCCAAAAAAATCAAATGTACATAAAAACCGATTCTCACCTGTTAGAGACAAGCGTAAAACGCCATTTTTCATCAGTTTCTATGTAGGCGTTTTCATTGAGCTATTTTGCTTGATATTTACATGATTTATCAACTATAGGTTCCTCACTAAAATATTAGTTACACGATCCCATTCTCACAACTTACAAGAAGTCCCCATAACGTTTAAAACATTAGGTTCTCAACGTAATGAACAGATAATAAACTTCCAAAATTATTATTTGAATATTTAATAAACTAGTCACCATCAAACTTTTTTTTCTTCAATTGAAATATTTTGGTTTGGAGGGGGTTTTAACCCCCAAAACCTCCCCTTGGCTACGCCACTGTGCCTTGGGTTGCATGCACTCAACCAATACGATGAGTCTCGTAGTGCTGGAGGGCGTTCTCCCGCTGGAAAATCGATTTTGGGAACCCTCATATCGATTGCTCATCCGATGCGACATTCTGAACTCGTTGGTGATTGGAAACTTCAAGAGGCTCGTTGAGCTTAATTCTCAAACCCGATTTATATCCTTGTACTTCGACTACATGGAACAGTGCATCAATCCTTCTTCGTATAATCCCAACCGCATCCATCACCCTAATATTTCTGATTCTACTGTATTCTTCGACACATCCACGAAGGATCGTGGAATCCCGGACCATATTCGCCCGTAAGTGATTCCCAATATATTTTATAATAAATTCCGATAAGTCGACTGTTACAAAATGTTGTACACTGACGGATCAAATCTCGATGGGTCCACTGGCTTCGGTATCTTCAATAATAATATCACTGCTTCATTCAAGCTCAATGATCCCGCTTTAGTTACGTCGCAGAGTTAGCTGCAATACAGTACACCCTTGGGATCATCGACACTCTGCCCACAGATCACTACTTCATTTCGGAAAGCCTCAGCTCTGTCGAGGCTCTTCGTGCGATGAAGCCCAAAACAATTCTCGTATTTTCTGGGGAAGATACAGGAGTCCTTGTATACGTTATCTAAAAAATCTTACCAGATTACTTTTGTTTGGGTCCCATCTCATTGCTCTATCCCGGGCAATAGAAAGGCCGGCTCTTTAGTAAAGGGGGGCATTAGATGGATACATGTACGAAAGACCAATCTGCTTCAACGATTTTTTTAGTATTTGTCATCAAAGGACACTCAACAGTTGGCAAACCTTGTGGAGCAATGGGGAACTTGGACGGTGACATTCGATTATCCCAAAGGTATCAACAAAGTCATGGTTCAGGGGGATTGATGTGGATCGGAATTTCATTCCTGTTATGTCCCGGCTTATGTCCAACCACTACACCTTGGATGCGCATTTGCGGCGTATTGGGCTTGCGGAGAGTAGTCTGTGACTTGTGACGAGGGTTATCACGACATCGAGCACGTTGTCTGGGTATGGGCCGGGTATTATGACGCCAGGTCTCAGTTAAAAGATTCCCTTCGGGCCCTAGGTAGACCACCCAAAGTTCCAGTTCGGGATATGCTGGCAAATCGCGATCTTCCCTTTATGTCCCTTATTTATATTTTCATAAAAACGATAAATATGCCAATTTAGCTCCTCTTTTTTATTTCTCGTTTTTAGAAGTTCCCTGTCCTGCCTTGTTAAGCCGATCAGCATCAGAGTGTCATTATGTGACCGCCGTCGCCTTTGCCACGCAATTTGAGGCGAGAGCGACCCGATTCCGCTGGTCCGATGAATCCTACTCATCAACCCGGGTCATGACGTTTGGCATGTCGCTGATCTCCCGTTTGCCTGAAAGTGGCAAGTCTGGTCTTCTTACCTGTCAACATATCCGCCTACTCTCTTCTGTTCCTGATATAACTGCTTCAACACCGATGTTGGAAATAATCCACATTTGCATTCTGTATTCCTAGTTTTAAGATAGCTGTATTTTTGTCATAAAAATATTCTTTCCCACCTTGTATATCGAACTGCATTCCTAGTTTTAAGATAGCTGTTCAATTTCTCATAAAAACCTGTTCCCCTTTCAAACTGTATTCTTAATTTAAAAATAGCTGCAAAAGTTTTCGTAAAAAAACTTATGTTCCTCCTTTTGTATATCAAATTCGATTCCTAGTTTTAAGATAGCTGCAAAAAAAAATTCTGAAAACCTATTGTATCCTACTTTTGTATATAGCATTGCATTTCTAGCTTTAAGATTGCTGTAAAAATCCCCATTGTTGTAAAAAATATTTCAAATTTGTAACCTTCTAGTTTTAAGATATCCAAAATGTAAAAAAATGAATTTGGCACCGCTAAGCTAACGCATTTGTGCCTAACAAATAAACGAACTAAATAAAAAAAAACCTGTTTTAATCCACCTAGTGGTGCTATTGTGCCTTTCTCATTTGTCCAAACTACGATTCCATGGCTGATTATGTTCAATACAATGCTGTAAATGTATATTACCTATTCAGTACGAGTCGCAAATACATACAATGGATCGACAGCCAAGATCTTGAGATACGATGTGTCGACACTGAAACATCGCTTGAAACTAGCGGCGGATCAAGGAGGAAGATCCGAGGGGTCTGGATCCTACCTAAAATTTTCAACTTGTTAAGAAATTTTAAACTAGTTTTAATTTTAAAGTAGCAACCCCTCACTGCATACTCCTACCTAAGCCTATATAGGTCAAAAAATTTAGGCCGGGATTAGGTTGACGATTTTTATAGTGATTGCATAACATTTCTATATGAGAAAGGCAAAAACAGTTATTTAATTTTGTTATTGAAATTTACGTTGTTTCGTTTATTTCCTAAATTTAGAAACTGGTTTCTCAAAAAAATGGCACAAAGGAGAAGCGCGGACTGTCCAAGATGCAGCTCGAATTGCGGTAAGGAGCATCGACAGTGGATGCAATTCAGACAGTGCTCAAGAGTTCTGAGAAAGTATCTAAACAGAAATGAAGAGGAAATTGCTGTAGTCACGATAGATGTTAAGAATGCATTTACCAGCGCCAGCTGGGAAGCCATCGCTGCAGCGCTGCACAGAATGAGGGTTTCCGACTATCTACGCCAGATCATGAAGAGCTACTTCTAGAGCAGAGAGCTGCTATAAGAGACTAGCGAAGTGCAGAAGTCAATGCGAGTCACAGTGGGCGTTCCTCAAGGCTCCATTCTTGGTCCAACTCTTTGAAACGCGATGTACGATGGGGTAATAATTCTGCGGCTGCCCAGGAAAGTGAAAATATTGGATTTCGCGGACGACATGTAACTAACGGTGATGGGTGAGACACTTGAAGAAGTGGAGTTGTCGGTGACGGAGACAATAGACGCGATCGAGAGCTGAATGAACGGGATCAAGCTGCAAATAGCTCACCACAAGTTGTTGGTCAGTAACTGCAAAGCGGTACAGCGGATGCAGATCACCGTTGAGGGCACGTGATTGTATCGAAGCGTGCACTGCACAGTGGTCCCAAAGAGCAAAACAGCGTTTTTTTAGATTACATCAAAACTGTTGACTTTAGCAATGTGGTGTCTTCGAGAAAAAACTCTCCTTCTTTCTGTCTTATCGGATTGATGATTAATCTCCCTAGTAGTGAGTTACGAAATTTATTTTCTGCAATAATTCAGATAGACAAACACTTACTTCAGTAAACTAGTGGAGAACTCACTGCAAACATTTTACCTGAAGACTTAAACTCTCTAGCTTTTATGCTTTTTGAAATATAGGGGATTATTTGTGAAAGGCCCCTTAAAAGCAGTGTTTTCATCATAAGTTTTCTTCTAGATTTTTTCCACTATATAAATGTTCTAGAACATTGTTTAGGCTGTTAAACTGCATTACTTTGTCAAAGACGGAAACTTGATATCGCTAGTATGTGTGGAGATATTATCGTTACGTGATTGAAAATAGCTCTTTTTCCAATACCGATAACTTTTAAGCGGGCAAACCACTCGCTAAACAAATTAAAGTGCAAGAAAAACACAACAAATGTCGGAAAAATCAGATCTCCCCAAGGCGGCCCTCTATGGAAATAGTCGAGTTAAAGTTTGTCTCATTCCGTCATCAAATGTATGTTCCCCTATTTACCATTTTGTTGCACTTGCGCTATTGTTATGAAGTAGGCGCAACGGAATTGTCAGTTTCTAATGTCAGACGTATGTATTAAGTTGTTAAACAACTGTAACTTTCGATTTACATAAGACGTGCCAACAAAAGTAAGAAAGGCTAATTATTGCGACTTTAACCCTTCATTTCAGAGCTAATAGTAATATATAGTAATGTAATTGAACTAATTGTAATATATGGAATGAGACAAACTTCAACTCTAGTATTTCCATAAAGGGCCGCCTTGGGGAGATCTGGTTTTTCCAGCATTGGTTGTGCTTTTCTTGCACTTTAATTTGTTTATCGAGTGGTTTGCTCGTTGTTGCCCGCTTAAAAGTTATCCGTATTGGAAAAAGAGCTATTTTCAATCAAGAAACGTGAATATCTCCACACATACTAGCGATATCAAGTTTCTGACTTTGGCAAAGTAATGCAGTTTAACAATTTAAACAATGTTCTAGAACATTTATGTAGTGGAAAAAATCTAGAAGAAAACTTATGATTTAAAAACTGCTTCTAAGGGGCCTTTCACAAATAATGCCCTATATCTCAAAAAGCATAAAAGCTAGAGAGTTCAAGTCTTCAGGTAAAATGTTTGCAATGAGTGTCTCCACTAGTTTGCTGAAGTAAGTGTTTATCTATCTGAATTATTGAAGAAAATAAATTTCGTAACTCACTACTAGGGGGTTTAATCATCAATTCGATAAGACATAAAGAAGGGGAGTTCCATTCCAAGAAACTTTCTCAAAAACACCACATTACTATAGTCAACAGTTTTGATGCAATCTAAAAGCCTCTTTTTTTGCTCTTTGGGACCACTGTGCACTGTAGCAATTTGGAGTGATACCCGACGACTGGTTGAGTTTCAACAACCACGTCGACTACGCTTGCGAAAATTCGGCGAGGGCAACAAAAGCAATAGCGAGAATCATGCCAAACGTCGGCTGTCCGAGAAGCAGCACGGGACGTCTGCTATCTACCGTTTCGTCATCGATACTTCGATATAGGGTTCCCTGGGGTGCTGCGCTGCAAACCAAACGGAGCCGTGAAAAGCTGAACCGGACATTCCGGCTGATGCCCGTACGAGTCGCGAGTGGTTACAGAACAATATCGTCGGAGGTAGTATGCGTTATCGCCGGCATGATCCCGAAAATGCATCACTATGGCTGAGGACTAATCCCAAATGTGACAGCTTGGGTGCGTAGGAAACATGGAGATGTGAACTTACATTTGATGCATATTTTGTACGGACACGGATGCTGCAGAGGAAGTGGCGAAGGGACCAACAAAGTACGCCCTTGGCTAGAAAGTCGCCGTTAAATCACAAATTGGGATTCACGAGAAATTCCGCCGCCGGGGAACTATCCGTTGGTGTAGATTAGGTTCCCCGCCTGGGACCTTAGTTTGGGTCCCTTCCAATTGCTCCATTCCAGGTAATGAGAAGGCGCAAACTCTAGCTAAGGTGAGTGCATTAGAAAGTGATTTTTATGAAAGATCAATTCACTTCAACGAATTTTACAAGTATTTTTCTCATCAAGGGACACTCGAAAGAAGGCAAATCACGTGGAACAGTAGATACTTAGGAAGGTGGCAACATTCTATAATCCCACAAGTATCCACGAAAGCCTGTTTTAAGGGGGTAGATATGGGTTGTAATTGAGTTCGAGTTATGCTCATGCCAAATCATACGTTGGATGCATATTCCCAGCGTATTGGACTTGTAGAGAATGATATTTGAGCTTGTGGCGAAGGATTATCACGACATCGAACATGTTGTCTGGTCATGAGACGAGTACTGTGGCGCCATATCTCAGATAAGTTATTTCTTTTGGGTTCTGGATGTGCTAGCGATAAATATCCAAACATAAGCTATTTCTTCACTTTTCTCTATCTTTCTCTGATCTCTACTACAAGACTAGCAGAAAATATCGCTGCACTCTTGAAAACCGAATGCAAATAACGGACTGTAAGTCGGGTCTTTAAAAAAGACCAGCCGCGTGCCAAAATGGTGCAAGTTTGTATTCGTCTTGTTTCTGTCATCGTTTTCCGCCATCTCTTTGCTGTCCCTAATATGCTCTCTACTACTTAATCCCCCGAATGTCGCTCTTGTGTATTTCCAAAGAATTGATCGCCCATGTGAATGTTTTTCCAAAGAATATTTTGCGCACCTACCTAGTGCTGAAAAGTGTTTCTCCTAGTTTTAATTGTTAAATCAAAGAATCTTTATTGTTAAAATGCTAAGATGTATTCAAATGTTTTTGATTGCCTCCTTAATTCTTAATTAAATTCAGTCAATATCTCAGGGCCTAAGACATTCAATTTGGAGTATACAAAAAATGAGAGCAAAACTGTGAAAATCAACATATGGGTCTTGTAGTAATGAATAACTTTACGATTACTTTATGATTAACTGATTACATTGTATTTACGGTTGATTACGTGAATTATTTTAATAATACAGACAATTACCCTGCTTATTATTGATTACCAAAGTAATCGATGGATTACCGAATTATTTCGAAAAATCGAAGTAATTCTTGATTAAGTGTCACTATTTTGGCTCGTTGGAAACCCCTTGGTAATTACAATTCCATCTAAGAGTTGATGATTTATTTCAACAACGCATGTTATATGAACAACTAACGACATCTCGCTACATGTACAGCACCTACAGATTGGCTAAGTTAAATGAATATTTGATAATCGTCGAATTTCCTGTTTATACATAATTGAGTTACATGTCACGTCTTCTCCGTTGGAATACGTCACATATCCCGCTTGTTTGTTTATTATAGAACGCTCTTATGCAAGAGTGATTTCACTTCGTTTAAAGCTTTAAGAAGGTTTTATGGTAGCGTTCTTAAGATACATTATGCCTCAACAAGAATGTCACAGAGCTATCTTTTGGTTTTAAGGAGGTTGTAAAGCGATGTCTTAAGAAGGGGCTCAAGAGTCTCTTAAAACTGCTCATAATACTAATTACTCTTATGAAAAATGTAGTTTTATGGAAACTTCTTCGAGAGTTTATGAAACACTCTTAAACCCCGTCAAGCATATAAAACTAAATGCCCTTTTCATAAGCAATGTTAGAACCAGATTCACTATGTAATGCCTAGATAAAACTACCATAAAATTTAAATGAAACTAATCAGCATTTTGATTGTTACTTGGGCATGTGAGCTAGCGGTGTTTTAGCTTCTGGTCTGAATGAGGTCAGGGACTAGGCTGACAAAAGGTAATTCTTTTTCAACTGTAAATAAGGTCATAATTAGATTTAATAATGAGATAATGAGCAAAAAATGGCGAATACGATATTTTTTAAATTTCATATTTATTTTTAAATATCTATTTTTGATATATTAAGTGCTTATATCTTTTGAACAATAGAAGCTAGAGTTTTAATATGTTTAATGAAATGTTCGTCTTCAAAAATTCTGCAAAACCTTTGAAGGATGGGTTGGAAATAAATGAAAACTGAAAAAGTTATATTAAAAATTTGGTTTTTCATGAATTGACCCTTTGTAATATGTTTGAATTACTTTCACGGTGGACAATTTAAATAGTATAGTTTCGTTTTCATGATAAAATATTGCACTTTACAATACTTTTCTATTATTTTAAATAGTTGGTATGGTGGTTCTATTTTTTTTAAACTCAGAAAAATCACTTTTTAATGGTTCGATATAGAGCTTCGCTGCCTTCCAGAAAATTGAAGAAAATAAAACTAAACAAAAACTATGTAGAAGACACTGAAACTCTATGTCGTGTACTTTTCATTTTACAATTAATTTACCTAAAAAATAGGGTGTTTCTTAAAAAATAGTTTTCTTTGTATAATTTTTGCATTTCATTAAGATCACTTTAGAAATGCTTTCAGATTATTTGAAGAAGAACAATTTGTCTTAATATACCGAACCTCTAGTTTCTCTCATTAGAAAGTTTTGTGTTACTATGTTATAATTGCCGCAAGGTTCTACTGTATCGATTTTGTTGGCTATATATTTAAATTCTTTTTACTAAAAATAAAATATTTTTTGAGTAAATATTGCAAGATATAACAAATATCGTATTTACCATTTTTTGGTGATCTATACTACAAAGCATGCTATTTCATATGACAGTAACGGTAGGTATTTAATTTTAAGTGCCCTAATCGAAGATAATGCTATTTTTAAAAGTTATTATTTTTTATATTAAAGGTCGCATAACTTTGAAACGAAAAATATTTTAATGTTTTTAAGCGAATTATGTGTCCTAAAATAATCTTCAAGTAGTCTACAGAGTACTTTAGTGTAAAATAACAATGACAAAACTTATAGAAATAAAACCGTTGTTTAAGGAGCACCCTAAAGCTTTCATTTGGATTTCTAGTGCAATAAAAGCTAGAGTTTGCATGTCTTTAGCAAATTTGTCTAAAATGTGTTGCTCTATAACTTCATCGAAAACAGTAAAGCTCTATCTCGAACCGTTAAAAAGTTCAATTTTAAATATTGCTAAAATTAGAACCACCTTAGCATCTGTTTAAACAAAAAGAAGAGTACAACAACTTTGCCAAACATATTGTAAGGCTAAGTCATTTAATTTTAGCAAAAAGTTAAAATTTCTGCAAAATTCGCGTGCCTTGTTAACAGTTTTGTACACTTTTAACAGGCAGAAAGAGTAGCCGGATACCTACAAATTGAAAAACTCGTAACTATGGCAATTTAATCCAATTTGGATACCATGAAACAAGAAGTTGTCCAAATTTACCTGTCTGTCACGCTATCTGCGAATGTGGCAATATGCGTTATCCCTTAATCGTATCTGAAAGCATCGAACATATGCTTCCAGAGAAGAGTTTTCATGAGATTTTTAAAGGATTTTACATCTATCCAACGTGTTACAGATGTGTAAATTTAAAACCACCAATTTCATTTTTATTCTAAGATACGGTAACTACTCAAGACCTCCGCTTTATCGTGGAGTTTTGGATCATCAAGATGGCCATATTTTTGGGATCTTACGAAGACTTGTAAAACCTATAAAATGTGGTTGAAAGTCACATAGAGGTCCACATAGTGGATCGTCAGATATGGGATGTAGGGGGTCTAATACTACCTCAAGTTACAATATCATTCTAAAATGGGTGAGCTGACTGGCTCGGGAGTCTACGGACCAAGAATTAAAGAAGTGATATCAATGGCAAAGTGGCCAGTTACTGACGAGTGGGACACGAAACATTAAAATCCATCCCTTCAAAGTTAGGTCTTGTGCCGTTATGCACAAATTGGTAATTCCAATTATTTTTTTCCAGCAAAGGTTGCATTTGAGGGATTACATGAGAACCCGGTCGACCATAAAATATGATCATCGTCGATTCGAACAAAACTTTGAAGTTGAGTTCGGTTTATGAATCTCCTTGATTTTCTCTGACAATTGCAATGTTTTGATACAATAGCAATTTTTTAAAAAGGTGTAGACATTTCTAAGTCCATTAATTCCAAAAATTGTTTTTTGGATTACTCTATTTTATGCAGCAAAACTTTCTGAGAACGAGTTACAGGGGATGAATATTTCTGTACGAAAAAAATATGCACTGGAAAAAATGTTGTGTCATTTTTCAAAAAAACAAATTTGTGTTAAAAATTTAAACTGCAAAAAAACTATTTTTTCTAATTTTTTATATTTTGTCAACAAAAACCTAAAGAGAAAAGAAACATTTTGAGTATGATTGTATGATGGAGAATTTATCGGAATTTTTTTTTTAACAATAACTTTATACATGTTTTTAAATTCCATACTGATTGACATACAAAACTGTAATTTTATTACAGAATATAATTCTAAATATCGTTTTAAAATAAAATGCATTTATCAAAAATCTTCCAAAATGCGATAGTTTCTGAGATATTTGGAATTTTTTCCCAACATGAACAGTTAATTCGTGTGATTATGCCCTTTTTAAAAGTTGTTCGAGTTACCCCATCATAGAATGTCAAAAATCTAATGTTTATCGTTTTAAAGACGCAAAAGAAACTTTTTCAATGTATTTGGATCATGGCGAGGGTTCAATAAAAAAGTTTTCCTAACAACAACTTTTGACATGTTTTCATAATTCATTGTATGCTATACATATTATTCATACTAATTCCAAATATCTCGAATATGCTTAGAATTATATTCTGTAATAAAATTACAGTTTTGTATGTCAATCAGTATGGAATTTAAATACGTGTATAAAATTATTATCAGAAATTTTTTTTAATGCATTCAAAATGTTCCTCTTTTCATAAGGTTTTTGTTGACAAAATATAAAAAATAGAAAAAATGTTTTTTTTTGCAATTTAAATTTTTAACACAAATTTTTGGTTTTATGAAAAATGACACAACATTTTTTTCAGTGTATATTTGTTCGTACAGAAATATTCATCCCCTGTAACTCATTTTCAGAAAGTTTTGCTGTATAAAATAGAGTAATCGAACAAAAAATTTTTGAAATTAATGCACGTGTCTACGCCCTTTTAAAAAAATGCTCTTGAGTCAAAATAATGTTACTGATTGTGGAAAATTTTTAGTCATCCATGCCGGTGAAATGTATAAAGTTTCATTGGATTTTAAGATGGTCGGTCTCGATTTTAAAGATTTTCGGACGGATCTTCGTGGATGCAAACTTCGACCTTCACGAATTTGAACCGAATTTCGAGGAATAGTTCATCTAGGGGCAATATGTAAAAACCCAAATTATTGTGTCAATCGAATCACCCCTTGGGCCATTAAAGGACCCCCCGTTTTGACAAATTGACAAAACTCCTCAGACATTTTTACATAAGAAACACTTATAATGTCAATACAATTTGAGCGCATCCTGAGGTACACCATATTGAAGGGAAAAACTCGCATTTTCTTATATAAAAATCAATTTTTTTGGCCAAAATTGAGAAAATCTTCAAACGGTCATAAAAATCGACCCTGATCTGCTATATGCAAACCAAAAACGTAGTTTTTCATCATTTCTCGTCTACTTCAAGATAAGTTATATGTGAACTCAGAATACACAAGCTGGTTTTTAATTGTTGTGCACTTGTGATTTTCTATGGAAAATTGCGACTTTCTTGCTTCAAATAGATGCGCTCGAATCATATTGCGATTATATGTTTTTTTTACATTTCTTATAAAAGAAATGTATAGAATTTGCTCAAACTGTCAAGATTTTTTCCGAGGCCCGGAGGGCCGAGTCTTATATATCAATCGACTCAGCTCGACGATTTGGGACAATGTCTGTGTGTGTGTCTGTGCGTGTATTATATTACGCTATTAATTTGTTTTTGACTCTGATGTTTAGTTTCCGAGATATAAATGTTTGAATGCGTAAAAATGGCGCTTTTGAAGCTTTTTTGAATTATCTGCCGAAATTGAATATAGATTAACAATTTATATGTTTTTAGATAGCTTATACGAATACCTTTCGAACAAGCTATATATTGTTGAAATCGGACTATTATCAAAAGAGATATGTATAATTAAATGCGGACGAAAGATTTTTATCATTTCCCATTGCCAGAATTATGACCAAAAACATGTAATCTATTATTAACGCCAAAGCGGCTTATTTTAGGTCAATAGTATCTTCGGAGAATTTAATGGAGGCAATATGCCCTTTCTTTTGATATTGTGCTTTTGCTGATTAATCTGATTGAGTGAGAAATTTTCACAAATTTTCGTGGAAGTGATTATATTGAAATAATGCCTTCAGGGAGTGGGCGTAGCGTATTGGTAAATCGATTGCCTTGTACGCAGCGCACCTGGGTTCGAGTCCCGACCCCGCACATAGGGTTAGAAATTTTTCCTAAGAGATTTTTCTAACCCGAAGAGGCGAATGACCTTAAGGTTAAAACCTCTATAATTGAAATAAAAAAAAAATAATGCCTTCAGCAAATTTGTAGCTCTTACTTTTGCGAATAACTTTACTGAAGACTTCAAATATCTATTTTGAATACTTTGAAAGTTATGGCTTGTTGTTTGTGGATTACTCTTTGTCGCCTATCTATTGTTCAATATAGTAATAATCCGTTGAAATAAGCCAAACATTATTTCGATAAAACGAATTTTGTATTTCATTTTTCTATCTACAACCGCTAGAAATAATCACCGAACACTTCCAAGTTGTCTGGAAGGAAACTGATAACTTATCAGCGCAAAAATGTTCATTTATGCGAACCTTCTGACTGTAATTTTTCTAACTTATGACCAATGGATCGATCTGAAACATATCGGAAAATGAAAGCCAAGTAAATAACTCCATGCAACGGCGTAGCCAAGAGAAGGTTTTGGGGTTTAACACCATACAACCCCCCCCCCCCCCCCCCCCCCACCACACAAAAAAAATATGCCAATCGACTTAGTTCGTCGAGATCGGAAAATGTCTGTGTGTGTATGTGGAAAAACATGTGACCTCTGTTTCTCAGAGATGGCTGGACCGATTTGCAAAAAGTTAATCTCAAATGAAAGGTACAACCTTCCCATCGGCTGCTATTGAATTTTTTATTGATTGGACTTCTGGTTCCGGAGTTACGAGTTGAAGAGTGCAATCACACAGCAAAGTCCCATATAAACTGAAATGAAAAAATTTCAAAATCAAATTTGTATTTTTGATGCCAAATGACTTTAAAATGCATGAAACATTGAGATGTTTGACAAAAATTGACTTTTTGGACTTTGGTACATTTTTGCCTTTCTCATATAGAAAGGTTATGCAATTACTCTAAAAATAGTCAATCATACCGGCCCGGAGGGAATATGCAGTGAAGGGTTGCTACTTTAAAATTAAAACTAGTTTAAAATTTCTTAACAAGTTGAAAATTTTCGGCAGGACCCCGGACCTCCCGGATCTTTCTCCATGATCCGCCGCTGGTTTCAAGCGATGTTTCAGTATCACATAGTATCTCAAGATCGTGGCTGTCGATCCATTGTATGTATGTGCAAATCGTACTGAACATGTAATATTCATTTCCACCATTGTATTGAATATAATCAGCCATGGAATCGTAGTCTGGACAAATGAGAAAAGCACAATTGCACCACTAGGTGGATTAAAACAGGTTTTTATTTTGGGAATGCGTCGAGTTGAGACGAAAACGTAATATGATTAATAACGAGGATAACACTTTCCGAATGTAGAGAGAAATTTATGAAAAAAGACGATTTCCATTCGATTCTAGCAAGTTCTGATCGATTTTGATGAGAATTTGATTTTTGTTGTATGACCAATTATATGTATAAGTCAAATGTTCAAAAACAGTAATTTAAGGTCAAGATAGCATCATTTTGAAACCGCCAATTTCGGAGGTTTAGTATCTTCGATGAGTTTTACAAACGTTAAACAGCGCATCATTTGATAAAATAATATTGACGGTATATCGTCCAAGAAGTATTTATGGTGAATTTTCTCAGGTTGATATTCATGACTACAATAAAGTCTTAACAAATTCGCTAAAGACACGAACTCTGTTACTATTTTTTTTTTTTTATTTCGATTATAGAGGTTTTAACCTTAAGGTCATTCGCCTCTTCGGGTTAGAAAAAACTTCTTATGAAAATTTCTAACCCTATGTGCGGGGTCGGGACTCGAACCCAGGTGCGCTGCGTACAAGGCAATCGATTTACCAACTACGCTACGCCTACCCCCTGTTACTATTTTATGAAAAATTAATTCTGCATAATTTTAAAACTTCAAAAATTACGGTTTCGGCATTATGTCGTTTGGACAGTATGATCGATTTTCACCAAACCGAATTTCTGGCTACGCCGCTGACTTCAAGTAAGTAGAAACAAAGTCGCTCTACACTCGTTCACAAGAAACTTCTTCGAATGCTGAATATCTATTATAATACATTGAAACCCCGATTTTATCAGCCAAATATGAACATATGTTTGATGGGCTCTAGCAGACGAACAAGACTGAATTCGAGTAAATCCTTTCTTGAGCATGTTTTCCTTATCATGAAGACGGAAATATGCAAAAATAAAAAGTTCATCATAATCAGAAATAGTTATCAGACTACATCAAGGGATGGGAAGAATATTTTAAAAGCTTCAGTTTATTATAAAGAAAAAAAAATTGCCCGATTTAGTCAATGTCCCCATTTTGTCAGCCTAAAATACACCATGAGATTGATAACAATGGGTCTTTATTGTATGTATTATTCACTGTGTTTCACATTAATAGGTACATTTCATTTTCGGGGATTTTTTTATTGCATCGAACTACAACAATTTTAGGTAGTTTTCAAGGGGTTATTTTATAGACTTCTTCCAAAATTTGGTGAACCTATACCAATTCCTATACCAATTAATTGGTATACTTAAGTGTTTATATGTTGCAGATAGAGAAAATACTGAAATTTTCAGCTTTTTTCCTACACAATATTACGAAAGCTTAATAATCAATTTTTCCTAATAAGTTTGTGAAAATTATAAACTATTTGAAATTTTTTAATAGTTTAATTTTTTATTTAACCGTGATTTTTTAATAAATAGTGACCATAACAACGTAGTCTATTTTTCATGGCTTGCAGTGAGCACGATCTCTCGAATTGCTGAACTGAAAATTATGGAATAGAAATTAATTTTTAGTATTCTTTACAGATTTAATTCGCCGCGCAGAAAACTCTGAATTAGACCCGCTGGTGCCCTAAGAAGTTTTCGCTAGATTTTCAGAGCACTGTGCACCCAGTGCATTAACGCAAGTGACGGAAGGTTATCGAAAAGATTCGTGAAAATGAAAATTCCAGTAATGATGATGATTTTCCCAAACGGTTCGTTTTCGAGAGGTTTTTATTTGTTCTTTGGCATTAGGATTAGTGAGAATAATTCAAATCAAGGATACTACTGGGAAGTCACCTTTAGAAAAAGTCGATGTCGAAGTAAAATTTGGAACTATGCACGCATGCACTTCAGAGATAGCGTGATATCAGGAGCGATTTCATTTCAACGCTTTTTTGTGCAAAGGGCGATACTTACAAATGTAAACATAAGGCTTTTTTCATACATGCGAATGAGGGCTTTGAAACGCAACAAATTAACCTAAAAATTTTGATTCTACGATATTTGCCACCGCCAAAAATACAACGGGCGAAACTGTATTTTTGTTTGTTTATTTAAAGTTTCGCCCTCCACGCTCCATGCAAACAAACAGGGCGATACTTTTTTTTGCTAGCAGTTTAGAGGCGAAACTGTTTTTTTCGTATTTTTTTAGCATTATCAAGCTGATACCAGCTGTAAATAGTAACAATGAACGCTATTGAAAAAACACGGACGAAATCACTGTTGTAAAACGGTAGTTATTGTAAAAAAACGTAAGGGCGATACTTCAATGCTGATAAGTGGGACCGAAAAAGTAAACAATCGCCAAAGGGGCGATTCTATCATTTTGTCAATTTCAATAGCAAAAACAAATTTTAATTTAATAATTTCAAATACTTTATGAAGTTTTGGGTTTCGATCACTGAATCCTGCAATCTAGGATGTAAAAAACACAATAGTTCTTAAATAGGAAATAAAACCAAGTCTGGAAATATTCACTGTTGATTATCACTGCTAGTATCGCCCTTTTCAAGAAAAAGCGTAGATTTCTTAGTTCTCAGTCGCGTTGGAAATTTGAGTAAAGTATAAACTTCAAATCGATTCAAAAAAAAAATCGTTTTTTTGGCTCAGTACAATATATAACCCCTTTGGGAAAATTCAGTTTTCCCACCACAATTTAGATATTTTATTAACAGAGCATTAACAATAATTCGTTGGTATGTCTATTTTATGGGCCATTTTTTCGCTTTCCCATTGATTTGGTTTGAGATTTCTAGCACTGATGTTGTCCTATGCTGATTTGAGCGATTCTCTGAGTCCTGCTACTATCCTATGTAGTATGTTTTTTCAAAAACATCGCGAAGCATCAAGTTCTAAATGTTCTCAAACGATGTAATAACCGAAGAGACTGATAAGAGTTATAAGAAATGTCTCATCACACTGTTAGGTGGATTAAAAGCGTTTTTTTTTATAAAAATGTCTGAGGAACACGATGGCACTAGAATTTGCAAAATTGGAATATATGCATTGAGCGAAAAATTATTTTTTTTATATTTAATTGAAAAAATCGCACAGTTGGCAGCACTGCCTCCAAAAATTAATATTTTCTCTAGACTCCTTGAACAATTTTCTTCAAAAACCATCTTGCGGTTTGATTCTTGAGTAAATATAACCGGAGATATGATCAAAATAAAATCAAGGGTTTTGACACTTTGTCAAAACGAGGGGTGCTCCCATGGCTTGAGGGGTGGTTCACTTGACACAAAAAATTGCGTTTTTATATATTGACCCTAGATGAACAATTCCTACAAATTTGGCTCAAATCCGTGAAGGTCCTTCATCACTTCGCGTGGAATGACCCATATATATGTAAGTGATTTACCAAGATATCACTTTGTGCACATACCTTTTTAAAAGTCAGTCTTGTAAAAAGCTATTTTTTTAATTCAACGTTTTACAATACAAATTCACAGTTCAATGTAAAAATGAAATATTTGTTCCTGCTCCAAAAAAATCTAATAACTAACATAACAAATCAAGTTCCATCATTAATACTGAATACCTTTGAAAGCACCGAACGAATCCTGCAAGTAGCAGTAATTCCTTAGTTCACTTATTACTGAAAGCAGTCAACATTGGCAACGAGGTTGATAAGATTAGTTTGCTCCAGTCCACGCAAGACTCCCATCGGGGGCAGCACCGGGTAGCACTTATTCCAGTTCTACACTCCCTCGCCCAGGGCTCACTGGGTAATCACGAGACATGCTAATGGACTCCCGAGGTGATTTGAATGAGTTATGAGTATCAGGATACCTTCGCTGCTGCAGAACCGGGACCGACGGAATATATTAGCACACCTACCGATAATGGCGTTAACATGAGCTTTAGCCATTATCAAATGTAAATTTAGTCACAGCATTTTCTCTCTCTCTCTCTCTCTCTCGCGCGCTATGTGAAGAAGAAACACAATTTTCACGCAAACTTCAAACGGCATGAATAAGTGCGGGGGAAATTGAGAATGTAGCATGGCGTGATGAATGCATAAATCCAATTTTCAATGCAGCTACGCTTTGTATTTTTTTTTTCTTTGTCGGGCACCTAGAAAAAAGGTCTTCCTTTGACAAAATATACTGGAAAGTAAAGTAGAACACATATCAATCAAAAAGTCAACAAAAGACTTTTTTAAACAAAAAGAGTGTAGCAAAAAAAGGGTTACAAACCCAAACGTTAACCACGTGGCTAAAGAAACAAAACCAGAACTTTGCAAAAAGCCATACGACTTGCGGAATTCAAAAGTGGGCTGCCAAATGAGAAACCTCGCCTCGTACAGTAATTGAAAATTTGCACAAAAGCCAGATTCACATCCTTTCAGCGGAATGAAATAATTTTCACAGCCAGCAAGAATGTTGTGCGCCTGGTGAGATACATTTTTCCCTTTGATCTTCCCCGGAGTTTATGGAGAGTGGAAAGCAGGTCGTCTTTTGCCAGAAAAACTTCTTTGCGTTTGAGACTCCGTTAATTCCTCTTTGATCCGGCAGATTTGTCCCAATGCGGTTTCAGCGGTTGAATTAAAAAGCTGTTGGGAGAAGTTCTGTTGACTAGCGGAATGTTAATGACTTGAAAAATGAAAACAGCTCGGTTGTTTTCGGTCTGATTTTTTTTGTGGTTTCAAACGTTTAAACTTATTCTGAGGTTTATTATTTACAACAACAAAAATTCTTGACCAAACAACGTTGCTTTCAAATAACTACCTACCAATCATATGACTTCGAATCCCTTTCGAATAATATAGAAAGATCATAACCACGGGAATAGGACGTAGCATCGAAATTTTCACTTTACACAAATCGATGAATATTTCAATTTGAAATCCGTACAACGAAAGGGTTCAAGTGGGCTCGCATAAATTTGCGTCGAACCGTTTTTCCATTTTGGCACTTTGCGCTGGAACGAAGCATACGGTTTGTGTATGTAGTTTAAATTCACCAACCCGAATCCTTCCGCAACCCGTCGATCTGTTATGCTGTGGTCGGGGTGGAATCTCAATGATGATGGGAACTCTTACCCCCGGGGCTGTCGAAGAAGTCGTATGAATAATATTAACATAAATCAAATCAAAGCACTTGCTACCAATTGAATTATAGTTTCCCTGTGTTATTTTCAATGCAGCAGAGAGGCTGACTGAAGGTGGAGCTTTCCCAGACAAAGATGAATGTTGGTACTAGGGAGAATCGATCGTCACTTTCTTGCGAGCTACAGAGCCAATCATTTCTTACATGAGCTATTATTCTCATTTTTTCGATTTTAAGGCAACAGGAATTTCGCTTCAGGATCCTTTACCCGCATAGTTCAATATTCATTTTCATCTGGTTGATCGAATATTAATAGATCATATGTATGCATTGTACGATGCTGCAGTGCTGGATGTGCGTGGTTCGACGAATCTACCATTGTGCGGAGCTGCACGTGACGGATTTCATCAAATATTACCAATGAATTATTAATTCCAATCGCTTTCTCGTGCATGATGCAGTTTGTGAAACAATGCCGGTATAGGTGCAGCGAAACTACGAGGGTATTTTAAATGTTTTACTATAGTTTGAAAATCAATTTGCCTGCGTTAGTTTCTGAGAAGTGATTCTCAAATTTTACAGTTATGGCACTAAAACTCGATGAATCAGAAAATCGTTTCCGTTAAGCTAGAACCAGACGTTGCCTTCTCCTACATCACGATACAGGTCGGACTCAACTATCCGGGTATTTTAAAAACATCTCACCTCGGATAACCGAATCACCAGGAGTCAAACTTTTTTGTGTGTTATTTTATGGATTTAAGCTTCATTCGTGAAGAAATTGTATATTAAATGATAAAGGTAAATTTTCCTATTATGGTAAATGCACCTATTTTGGCTATAGTCAATTTTTCAGAATTTCAAGGTGTGACTGGATTTCCCGGGGCTTCGATTTTCCAGGGTAAATGATTCGGTTACTCGTACACTAGAAAAATAAAATAAGTATACCGAGCGAGTCTACAAGCAGAAAACGAAAACGATCTTGAAGATTAAAGGGTGAACACGAAATTATTGCGACACATTCAAAAGGACATCACATTGTCACCATTGGGTAAAAATCAACCACATTTTGCACACTTTCTCATTGATGTGTATTGTTTACATGCTGTCAAACTCGAAGTCGTGTTTTTCGATTCAACGAAAATGGAGGTGAACCAACGCGAGTCGAGAGAACAAATTCTTTCCAAACACCTGGAATTTCCTGACCTGTCGCACCGGCAGTTGAGAAAAATGTTTAACATTCACCATTCAACCGTATCCAGAGTGTTGAAACGGTTCCAGGAGCGGTTGACGTTGGACCACGGCAAAAGAGCTGGAAGAAAACCGAGACTGGAGAACAAAAAGACGGAGGGAAAGGTGAAGCGGATGACTAAAGCAAATCCCAACGTCTCAAGCCGTGATTTGGCTAAAAAGATCGGCATGTCGCAGAGCTACGTCCAGAATGCAAAGAAGAGAACTAGACTACATACATACAAGGTACAGAACTTCCCAAACTGCGATGAGCGGCAACAATCGACGGCTAAAACTCGGGCATGGAAGCTCTACGAGAAGATGCTGACAAAATATGGTTCCTGCGTGATGGACGACGAAACGTATATAAAAGCCGATTTTAAGAAAATTCCGGGGTTGGAGTTTTTCACCGGCAAGAGCAAGTTCTATGTGGACGACAAATTTAAGAAGAAGAAAATGTCGAAGTTCGCCTCCTAATATCTCATTTGGCAGGCCATCTGCTCTTGCGGACTGAGGAGTGAGCCTTTCGTGACAAAGGGCACAGTAAATGGCGAGATCTACAAATCTGAGTGCCTCGAGAAGCGCCTTTTGCCGTTCTTGCAGCAGCATGACGAAGCTCCGCTATTTTGACCAGATTTGGCAACATGCCACTATTCCAAAAGTGTCCTGGAGTGGTATGAGGCCAATTCTGTCAATTTTGTTCCAAAGGACATGAGTCCGCCAAACTGTCCGGAGCTGCGCCCGGTGGAGCAGTACTGGGCAATGATGAAGCGGGAACTTCGGAAGAGCAAGAAGACAGTCAAAGACGAGAAGGACATGTTAAGAAAATGGAAAAAAAACTGAGAAACTGGTACCGGATGACACTGTAAAGATGGAGGGCATCAAGCGAAAATGCGTTCAATTTTACACTCAAGGCTCCATCGATTAACTTTTCTTTTGATTTTTGCAGTAAATATATGTATAAAACTACCCTAAAATTTTGGTTTGATTTTAAACATTATAAGAAAATTGGCATGACATTTTCGGTGTCGCAATAATTTCGTGTTCGCCCTTTACATTCCGTAAAGGAGCCCCAACCTAAAATACATGAAAAAATTCGATATAGAAACAAAATGGCGGTCACTTAAAAATAAAGTATCGTTTTTCTGCATTTTGGCCACTTTGGCCAGCTGTAAAATATCGTTATTGATCAAAATATTGCGATTTAGTAGGTTACAGCGCCCGAGAATGTTGTCTTGTTTTAGGCGGGCAAAACACGAAGTAGATTGGTTGAATGGTTCAAAAAAGAGAATGCACGCAATCTTGTTCCAAGAAAGCCGCCATTTTTGACACCTTACACTCGATTTTTTTTGTTTATAGATGAATCCTTAATAAACATTTTGCAGAATAGCGCACATTTCTAAGTCATTTTACTGCTTCGAAAAAATTATTAAACATTAGGTACTTTTTGCCACAATTATATAAAAGAACCCCCTTAATGAAAATAGGTGCATCTTTCGCAGTGCTAGAAGCTGTTCAATATTTACCTTCCGATCTAGTACAATTGGCGTATTTGACGCCTACACTTATAATATAAATTCGAATATATAATGAAATTGATCATGCAATGCACGAATTTATTCGTCGTTTACTGTAACGAAGAATTTTCGTGTATTGTAAATAGTAGGTTTCGTTCATTTTAAGAACAAGACTGGCCGCTTGGTGAACGAAAGCTTTCGTAAATTTTACACATTTAATGTACACTGCACGAATGTTATCGTTGATAACGACATTATTTTTCGTGAATGCAACGAAATGATTTATTTATTTTAATAAACGTTTGTGTATATTACGAACGATTTCGTAGGTCGCACGAATTCATTTCGTTTATCTTAGAAAAGTTTTCGTATTTATTAACCTCTTATTGTTTTCAGTCGATCTTTTGGGATCGATGTTTGACAACATCGATTTTGTTTAATTTAAAAAAATCGATGTGGCCAGATCGATTTTGTTGTGGTACGAAGTGATGGCACCTTGATGAAGGAAAGTTTTCGTAAATTTTACTTATTTAGTGTACATTGCACAAATGTTGTCGTTGAAAACGCATAAACGGCTGAAATAGTCAATGGACAAACGTTGATTCACGCTTAAAGTCTGGTAGAAAACCCATCTATGACCGCACACTACATTCAAACCGTTATAACTTTCGATTCCATCAATGAAATATTTTCAAACTTGTAGGGGATATACTTGAATACAATTCATAGGATTTTCGGCTTTTGCGGTCTGATTAATTAGAACGGCTATGGCTATATCTTTCGAATGTCAAGTACCAAATGAGTAGACAATTTTTTTTTGTTTATAAACATCAGATCAAACCTGTGGGTGTTTGCTGGTAGCCTTATGAAACGTGTCATAAAACTTCAAATCGCAATATCTCTCGAATCTCATGATGAATCATTTTTAAATTCACTGAGAAGATGCTGGAATACTGCATCTTTCGAATGCCGTATGCCGAATTTAGGGTCATTCTTTTTTAAACGGCTTTAGGAACACCGTGAGGGGTTTCCTGGGACCAAACGTTTGCCATTTTTTTCGTTATGCTCCCCGATCTTGTGTTGAACAGTGTAATCTGTTGACGAGCTTTAAAGATGAATTGCTTTGAAGAAAGCAATTTTTGCTTTGAAAATCGCCTGTAGCTGTCGATGCAGAAGAGATAGAAACTTGGTTGCTTCGGCGAAAATATGGATTTATGAATGTTCCAAAAATTTCTGGAACAAAGCATTTGCGAAAACTTAACAAATAAAAAGGTAAGATAAGAAACCCATTTTTAACAACCATCGTATCTTAACTATTTCAAATATCATAATAGGTGAACTATAACAATGTATATTAAAAACTAACGGTTTGAACGCAAAAGGTTTTGTCTTCCTAAATACGGATATGGGACCATAATGCGACGGGAAAAACAAGAGCAAATAACACGAAGTCTGAGAAAATCGGGATATCGTCGGTAATTTTTACATCGGAGTGCTGGTTAAATGGCTTACGAGAATGGGTGTCGATATCAGGAGATATACTGCCGCCAAGAAACTCTCAGCACCAGGTACCAGATCAATAAGAACGAGTTGCGTGAAGAAAAATAACAAACCCTGCGATGGTAAAGAGATGTAAATCATTTGGTCGGCACTTCTGGAGCGGTTAGCGTCTCAAAAGAGTGGTGATATATAGCTGACCAACCGTATGGAATTTGGGAGGACTATACGGATTTTCCGACGTATGTTCGGAAATAATACCTGTGATGATTTGTCCGGAATTTGCACCGAATTTTCGAGCTCAGTGGAAGTGGATGTACTCCCGAAAAAAATACAAATTCTTCCACAAACAACCAAATAACGTTGCGACCTAGTTGGGCAGGATCTAAAATGCAATTTTGATGGTAATTGGCAACCAGTAAACGAGAGTAAAAATTTGAATTTTGCGTATTTTTTCTGAGCTGGGAACAAGTGAATTTTAAGAATTTTTCCTAACACTGATGAACAAATGAACAGTAGCCTGGCCATTTTTGCAAAATCTCTCGATCTCGAAGAGCGCCGGGCTCATAAAGTTTCCTTCTAACCTACAAAAACCACCTGTAAAATTTGAAGCCGATCCAAGAAAAATTAATGGACCCGAAAATGGATAGTATCATGGATGGAATTTTGCGTTTTTCGCTTTTTTTCCTTATATAAACTATTTTAAAACTACTTAAATTAATATGAAATTGCATATATAATATTTTTATTGATGCGAGAAATAAAATACAAAATTTAAATTTCACGCGGGTTCGATCATTTAACATGGCATCCATATATTGACGTACAGACGTTGACAGTAGTGAACATATGGTGGGCTCAGCCACTTCTATGCCCATGCCTCCCATCCCAAGTAACAATTCCATATCAACATTTGAATAGGGCTAATAAGATTTGTAAACAAACTTTTGTTTTGCTGATTTCTCCTAATTTGTTATCATTTCAACACAGAAAACATTTGAAATTGATTCTACCAAGGCTAAAGATGTTGATTCATGTGTATTTTTCATGAAATTCAACTCGGTAGTGGAATAATGAGCGAAATAAGTTTGTTTACAAAAGTCTCATTAGCCCTTTTGAAGAATTACTATTGAATTGAAGTTTTATAGCACGCTACAAGTGCAATCTAATGCTGAGTTCGTTTTTAAAACAGAGTTGCTCTAGGTTCGCTCGGAGCTGTCACTTTTGTATGGAAACTGTAAACATTAGAGCGAACCTAGGGCAACTCGATTCTAAAACCGACAACAGTATAAGTTTTATCAGGTGCTATAAAACTACCATAAAACCTCAATTGTTACTTTTTGGTCGGTTCCGACAGCATGAAGTAACAAGTTACTTTACGCTTGTCCGGACATGCCGTAGACTCAGGTGATTCGCATTTCTAATGCCAAAAGATCTATACTCCTACCCGAGCAGAAGAAAATAACTGCGGAATACTAAATTTAGGTATCAATACCAACGACTGTTTACCACAATATGGTATTAATGAGCTCTACATAAGAGGTAAAACACCAAAAAAAATAACACAGACATGTTGTACAAATAACTATTTGATAATGAAACGAGTTATTATAATACCTGAAAAATAATAAAACGTTTTTCAACCTTCCAATATCAAAATTCACTCTATGAAGGTATTCAATAAGGTATTGATTTGGTATTTGTAAATATCACTGGAATACATAAATGATACAAAAATAAAGTATTATACCTCATTGAGGTATAAAGCAGGTATTGAAAAATGTGTCTTCAATGCCTGCTTAATACCTCAATGAGGTATAATAATCAATTGATACCAAGTTTTGGTATGAATACCAAAAAATAGTATGCTCGGGTTATTGCCCAGTTATTTTCTCCTGGTCGGGTATGGTAGCAGACAAAAAGTTAAATTTCCGGTGAGCTCTAAGCTTGCATATATGATCCTTCCACGCTTTTCTAAACTTTCTCCCTTGAACTCCTTGCTCTCCCTTGAGTACTATGGCTCTTAATATTGAAAAATATACTTCACCTTCCAGTCCCTTGCTATTTAAATGCCGTAACAACTGTTGACAAATTGACTCAATAGGTCATTAACAAAAATGGTTAACAAAAAAATGGTAAAAATAAAATGTTACTACGGATGATCTTGCCTCGGTTTGTTTTAATTTTAACAAAGAAATATATTTATTGTTATTTATTTTCATTTTTTGTACCTTCAACAACCCTTGGCCCTAATGGTGGTTGCTTAAACTAATTCCATTTTAGAATAGATAAAATTTTAGCTGTAATCGAATTCCTCATCCGGTTAAAGTCAAAGGCCGTCGCTATACTGTTAAAAAAACACTGGAGTCCAGTAACAGCACTCTGATGACCATAGGTCTCCTGAACGGAACTCGCAGAAATCCAACGCGAGCTTGAAGAACCAGGCAGCCGAGGATTGTAGGGCAATCCACTCTGGAAGACAGTAAGTCCCAGACGAACATGGATCGATAGCTAGCCCTCCAGATACCTGGAGTATCGAGTTGTATTAACCGGTTTTCGTAGGTTGGCAGCTGAAATCTGTTTTACCGAGGAAGATATTGGAATGCAAAGCGTCTGAACTGGCGTTGGAAGGCTTCGATTCTGTTATCGTCCTTCTGATAGTGCGGATTCCAAGCAACAGAGCAATATTCTAGTGTTGAGCGATCCAACGCGCAATAGAGTAAAAGGAAAATTGACTCACTCTTAGTCGTTAATAAAAAAAGGAAAAAAGTGATTTTAAACAGTATACGTCTCTAAAGTTTTTCGCTTTTCGGAAGATGAACCCAAGTTGTTTTAATGCCTTATCTACGATGTACGAAGTATATCGTTTGAACTTTAGTGCCGAATCCATAATGACCCCAAGATCCTTGACGTGAGAGCGTCTTGGAATGCTTGAGTCGAAGAAATTGTAGTTAAACTGAGTCGGATGGTGTTTCCGCGTGAACGTAGCGATGGAGCATTTACTCGGGTTTAAAACCATTCTGTTCAGATCACACCACGTACTAAAGCTCTCCAATTCAGCCTTAAGAAATTCGACATCGGTTTTATCCCGTATTTGTCAAAATATTCTAATGTCATCGGCGAAAGAAAGGAGGAGAAATATTACTGGTCCGAGATGGCTTCCTTGTGGGATAACGGATGCAGCGAACAATGGTGCAGACAGACAGTCCTTAATGCTGATTTGGAGTTGCCTTCCATCGAGGTAAGAACGAAACCAGCGCAGGAGTTGTCCGTGAATACAAAAGAGATTATAACTACTAGAGGGAGCAAAGCGCTAATGTCTCCATGTATTCACGGACTGAAACATAAGGTCTCGCTCTAGCATATTGTATCCCATTACCTTGACAGGTGTAAACCCGGGAAATATGTGTCAAACTAATGGGCCTAGCATATGTAAGAGCGAGATGATGAATTTTCAGTGTTAACAGCGACATGCGACCTCTAGTAGTTATAATCTCTTTTGTGAATACCGAGTTTGTTCAGCATCGCTATTGCAATACCATGATTTGATTTTGTCGAAGGCCGCAAATAGATCCATGTAATCGGTTTGCAATCCGTTAGCGAATCCATCCAGTGCATAAGATGTGAACGAGAGCAAGTTGGTCGTTGTCGATCGTTTAGGCATAAAACCGTGTTGTTCGTCTGCAATGTAGTGTTTCTAGTAAAGGAAAATAGGGTCTAAAACAACCAGCCTGAAGTGTTTTGATACGGAACTTAAACACGAGATGCCCCGATAATTATCAATGTTCGATTTGTTTCCTTTTTGTGAACTGGAAACATGTGTGCTGCTTTCCAGCAGGAAAGGAATGTTCTAGTAGTGAGTGATAGCACGAAGACTGGCCAAAGAGGTCCAAGAAGCCCTCTGATGCACTTTTTTATAACAAAAATTGATCAAACTTCAGCTTGGAATTTGCTGCAAGAATAGGATGTATATCGATATATCGACTCAAATTCAGTTGATAGTTCGTCCCAGAGAAGGAGTTTGAAGGATTTCCAATCTTTATAACCCACTTCACGCAAATAAGTTTGGAACAGCCTTCCGCTAGGTGGCCATTTTTTCAAGCCAACATTGTATTGTATATTTATTGCGGTCATTCGCTCTCGATTCAAGCCAACATCTCCCTTTGTTAAAATTAAAACAACCCAATGCAAGAGCATGGGAGGCATGGGCCTAGAAGCGGCTGAGCCTACCATATGTTGACTACACAGAAAAAAATATTTTGTAATTTTAAGTTTATTTTCATGCACATGAATATGAATGTTAAATTAAGTTCCACCACAAATACACACGACGTGTCGTGCTTTTTTCAACGAATTTTATTATAACTTTACAGGTGGATTGAAAATTACAGTTTCTTTAAACGGAAAACCAATGCACTTCAATTTATTTTTACTCGAATACTGCTGCAAAATGAATGACATGTAATATTACATGAATGAATGTGTAAAATTGTATGTTGTTTGATGCTCCAATTGATTTTAACGTAATTTTCAATCAAATTTTTGATTCAATCGCTGTGTGTTTACATTCGTATTGATTTACATGTCGTTTAAATTTCATTATTTTTCGGTGTGTACTGTCTACGTCTGTACATCAACATAGGGTTGCCACCCCTTGGTTGGAAATGATCGACGCCTCGCGAAATTGAAATTTTGTAATTTGTTTCTCGCATCAATAAAAGCATTTTATATGCAATTTAATATTAATATTAATGGTTTTAAAATAATTTAAATAAGGAAAAGAGCGAAAAAATTTCAATAAAATTGCCTTTGGTTCACTTCAATTCATTTTCGGGTCCATTAATTTTACTTGGATCGGTCTCAAATTTTACAGGTGTTCTTGTCAGGTTAAAAGGAAACTTTTTCAGCCCGGCGCTCGTTGATATGGCTATACTGAATTTTTTGTCTAATAACTCGCGGCCAGTCTATGAACAGTCTAGCTATCCGTCCCGATCAGTCATTTAAATTATTTACACAAGTTGGGTTACATTTTTTGAATTTGGATAGCTAGCGCGAAGTCGGAGGTTCCTAGTGTCGATCCTTTTTGTGAGAACCGGTGCCATGGTACTGAAACCCTCACTACTGGTAATACCTGTGGAATACCGATACCCGGATATTTTTGCCTTCGAGGAATGCGAGAAACTCTCTCTTACTTTTTAGCGACATAATTCAGCGTTATTCATTGCACAGCGACCTAGTGCAACAATATGATTTGCCAGCTTCTTTTGTTTGCACTACATGGCTCTTTGATTATATACCAAATGTACCAAATCGGTATACGTTCTTTTAAAGATGAAGATTGAACAACACGCCAAAAACAGACGTGACGCCACAAACTAATTACGTCGACACACAGCGAATAATGGAATTAAGCAAAACTTTGCTTATGAAACATTCTAAAAAATCATGTTATTCGTAACTATCGGTTCCTTGTAAATGCTTTAAAATTTAATACAACATCATTGTAATTAAGAATTATCACCATTATTCTCATAATACCATTTTGCAAGTCAATATTTTGAAATGGGCTCCTATATTGAAAGGTTTGATCATGGCTGAAATAGATTAAAGTGCGAAACTGTACGGTAAAGTTTTTTGAAAGTGTAGTCCAAGTCCAACTGGAGATGAACAGCTGGATTCTCGGAAAGGCTCACTGTCAGCATCACTCACTATAATTGCAGAGGTGACTAGAAATGTAGCCCACTGAAACATTGCTTAAGGCCAATTGCAACCGGCGTTAATTCTAATTGTTGTATTACTCGTGCGGTTCAGATGTGGGGCGTGGAGATTTCACGATCGCGTGGAAACGAGCGTTTATATGTTCGTGCTTGAGACTGCGTTTATAAACTTAGAAGTGCTAAAACGTTCACCTAATCACCGGATAATCGCGAAGGATCCGAGTGTTTGTATGTTAGCGTATTTAATCGCATAGGCGTTTGTTTGTCGCGTGTCCTAGTGAGTATGTAGCTTCGCGTGTAAATTCGATTGCATAACCGTATGGTCATTTGGACATCCGCGTGAGTTCTTGAATGTTCACGCAAATCATGAGTCTGATGTTTAATTTTGAATGTACGGTTTAGATGCTAGAAGAGATTCAGTTTTTTCATATTACTAGAATGTCCGGTTTTGTCGCTCTGAAACTTGCTGTCCAGTATATATAAACGTCATTTATTGTCTTGAGATTGTTCCAACTGAAGATATGGACCAAATAAAGCCAAAGTTATGAGTAAAAGTTAATAATTGATAATTTTTTTCTATGGAAAATTCCCCATGCACGATTATGACACACCATACAAATATTGTCATCAATACACACCTATGACAAGTGTGAGTGCGACTTTTGTTTACATTTATTGTAAAAACCCGCAACAAGGTCAACCGATCTTCGTAATATTTGAGAGATTAATACAGAATAGAAAGACGCATCGATTATCTTCTTTGTATTGTTTATACCATTTATATGTTTCAAGATATTCAATCTAAAACTTTAAAAATCGTTTTTCTCGAAATGTGCTAAATGACGCTTGTCATAAGGTAGCACAACAACGACGAAATGTGGTTATTGCGTATCACGTAATGTGTTCATTTCAAAATCTAAATTTCAAACCCAATAGGAAATTTTATTCTAGATTCACCCCAGCTTGAAACAAAAATATATATAAAATTTAATTAGCTTGATCAGCATTAATTCAATTTCGTCTTTCGGCAAATTTTTTTTATCATTCGGGGGTGTGTGTGAAGGGAATGAATAACTCGCAACCAAACTATCTATAAAAGTAAAAAAAGGCCGGGATTAAGTAGACGATTTTCAGAGTGATAACATAACCTTTCAATATGAGAAGAATGGCAAAAATGTGGTAAGGTCCAAAAAAGTCAATTTTCGTCAAAATTTTTCGAATTCGTATTTTTTATGCCAAAAAAATGCATGAAACATTGAATTTTTATGTTATATCAGGAATTTTTGTTTAGTACTTAGCCTACATTGAATATTGGTTGCAACAAACAGAATTTTGTTTCGCTTCGAAATTTTTTAACGCAGGTTCCTGTATTGTCAGTTCATGCTTGCCAATTTTTTCGGGGTTAAATGGCTTTTACTCCAAGTTGTAAGCTTAAATTTTTTTTTCGTTTTTTAAATTCTAATAAAAATAAAACGTGTTTATGAATCCGCTTTTTATTTTTGGCTGTTGATTTAATATATGCTTCATTTTATTACATCTTAAAAGCTAACAATCACTAACCACGAAACTGTATTTTCACGTTTTACTCCCCGAACGGATTGCACGGTTGAATGGGACCACAACGTGTGTGAATTCGCACGTTCTGCCTTGCGTTTCTTACATACGGAGAGACACCTTTTACGGCATACCGAGAAGATATATGCTACAGATATCTAATTTATAGTTTAATTGAGAAACCGCACGGTCGGCCCTCGGTATGTTCGTCCGTTGATATTGGTGCCGACGCGGAGATGATTTAGCATCGTGACTTTGTGGCCAAGCACAGGCAGGCTTCACTACCGTCCGCAACACCATCTCCGTTGCCGTCGTCGCTTTAACTCCTCATCGGGTTTGGAATTGAATCTGACTTGCCGGCCGTCTTTCAGTGTAATATGGCGGTCAATATAAATCGGGCCACTATCTTATGGCGGGTGAGAGGTTATTTACGATGTGGTATGGTTTGTCCAGTCCCACTGAGAGATCGCTAGCTGATATGATTTTCTAAGTACGTGACACTAATTCACAGTTGTGATTGAGAGCGTGATGAAGTGTTTCGATTGGGAACATATATTAAACCTCTGCGTAGACTATTAGTCTGTTTTGTTATTTAAATGGTAGTGGAACAATTTTGCTTCTTCAAAGCGGTTGTATTTGATAATCAATTTTAACTGAAATAAATAGCTTGATTACAAGTGGGAAAACTTTTAATTTTCATTCGATCAAAATACACAATTGCATTGGATCTAGCAGCTTAAGCCACATCGTAAACAACACCTGTTTGAAG
Source organism: Topomyia yanbarensis (assembly GCF_030247195.1). Lineage (NCBI taxonomy): Eukaryota > Metazoa > Arthropoda > Insecta > Diptera > Culicidae > Topomyia > Topomyia yanbarensis. Next base: position 81,704,722 of record NC_080671.1, read on the forward strand.
AATCATTCACAGCTTCACACGCCATTCTCAAGCACCCTCCGGATACGCGATGAGTCCGAGTTATTACCAGAAAAATCAATAAAACACTGGAACCGGTTGCAAAAACACACTTCCCGCTTTGTCCCCAAAAAGTTGAATCCACCAGCATCAGCAGAGCCCACACGGTGGGCATCCTATCTTCAAACGTAACAACTCTGATCCTGTTGACTTCCCGGCTAGGGAGATAAAATCGATGTGGGGAATAAAGGTACATTTAGAGTGGGACTCTAAAAAATACAAACAAGTTGTAAAACCAACATCCAGTTATGGTTTACCCGTTGTCAGTGCGTGTTTGCATCACGAAGACAAGTTGATTTGTATTCATGATTGTTTCTAAATGAATCTGTTATTCATACTCTGGAAGGGAGCTGTGATTGCTCCTAGTTCCGCCACTTAGATTACTTTACATACAATCCAAAGATCACTGCATTGGACAAAAACAATCGAACTCAACACTGTGGTATGTCCAAGCTCATTCAACCACGCACCACGGAACAACCCCTAAAATCATCCCCTAGCCGTCGTTGTTGGTCGCGTTCATCATCTTTATCTCCCTTCCTGCAGCGACCATCAGACCTGGACGACGCGCGTGCACGCCGGGAGAAATCCAACAACCACGTTACTCACTAATAGGTCCCTTCACGGCTTTTTTTTCTGCCACTTCGATACCTCACGACTCGTCGACGTACGGCAAAGTTAGCAAACAATCAGTACCGAGCGCGTTAAGCGGACGTTTGGTTGACAGGGTGGTGAATGGATGGCGTGTTGAATGACGGATGAAATTATTTTTTAATCGAACATAACTCCTGCGAAGCCTTGGTTCTCGACTGGGCGCTCTTCCCGCGCTCTCACTCTGACTGACTTGGCAGGATATGGAAATTCGAGTCGAACCACGCCGACAGGGGATATAATTTCGTCAAAAGGTTTGCATCCCTCTAGGTCGGGGGTGGTGTAACGTTGAAGGGGTGATAACGAGACAAAGCAAATAAAAATATTGAATTCGGAATTGGTTTGCGTTGGGGTGGAGTGAAAATGAACGGATTAGAGGGTGGAATTCGTTTGCCGAATATGGTGTTTACACAAATTAGAAAATTTAATCTTTTTGGCTTTCACTGATGGTTGATAGGCTAAGCTGTTGATGATCGGAGTGAACGTACAATTTGAATGAGAAAGTTTTGCTATATTTTGAAATAATCTAGCTCATTTGGAAGTAAATTTAAATCTACGAAATTGATGAGTATTAAAATCACCAATTGAATTGACAAATTGGTATATTTTTGTGGTTTATTTTCATTTCAGCTGTGAATAATAATTACATAATTACAATAGTAAAATAATTGTAAACCAAACAAGTGATCAAAAGGTGATCTGATTCGCAATGAAAATGTGATAACGTCATCCACGCCTAGCCACCTAAATTCGCGGTCGCTTCCATAGTGTTGGCCGTACTTTTATAGCCCAACTCTATACGGAAAAAAATGTTCCCAAAATCGTGAATAAAGTGCCATGAATTCTGGAACAATCACGTTTTTACGATACAAAAACAGGACCATGAACAAAAATGATGTTTTATTATTATGTTCAAATTCCCTTCAGTAATGCCAGCATAACACTTTTAATAGTGGAAATATTGGTTTTCGTTATGTGAATTTCAGTCACGGTTTCCACCCTGTCATTGCCAAATCGATTTTCTGTACGTGAACTAGTTCACAACTTTAATTCACATTATTCATAAAACCAAAGGTTAACTCATGATGTTGTTCATAGATTTAGAAACATTAGTTCACAAAATCAAAACATTCTGGATATTTTCTCGTCAACTATTTCACAAAACTCGGAATTTTATTCATGAATCCATTAAATCCTCGTAAACTAATTCAAGATTCCTAATATATCATGAAATATGCTCATGAAACAGTTCAGAACTGGTTCATGATATTTTTTTTTTTTTTCAATTTGTTTATTTGATAAGGCAGGTTTGCGAACTGGTTCATGATATCTAGTACAATAGTCACGACTTTCCATTCGTGATCGTGAAATAGTTAACGAAATCATAAATTATTCATGTATTCGTGAACTGGTTCATGATTCCTAGTACAATAATCACGTCAGACCATTCGTGCTCGTTAAATAATTCATAAAATCTTGAACTATTATTCATGGATTCGTGAACTAGCACATGATTTACAATCTATTTTGTGTGCTTGTAATATTTAGAATATATTTCTTATTATTTTCAATTTCATACAACATGGTATTGAAATTTTCATGTCGACTGTTTCACAAAATTTGGAGTATTATTCGTGGAATCATTACTGTTTTATGCACTTTTTCGTGAAATGTCCAGCTGCTCGTGACCAGTAATTGGTACGAGCAGTAGATATGAGAAAACTATTTAGACCTCGGGCATCGTTATTCATTTGATAAGGGTCAGTGTGATGTCTGGACAGAAAACGAAAACTGCGTCGAGCACCACAAATCGTGTTCATGATATATTTCACAGAATAAAACTGCTGATATCATTATCATGGATCACAATATCCCACGTGTCAAATTCGAAAGCAAACTTTAGAACAAGATATCACAATAACGTGAATAGAAATTACGAAATTCGCGACTAATATCCTGAAATCATGATCATAAATCCCACCAGTCTGACAGAAAAATCAGATTGAAATCTCATGAATAAAATAGCAAGGTAGCGTGATGAGAAATCAGTAACATTGTGAATAATCGTGAGCTTTTGTTCTTGAATTTATGAACGGATTTTTGTCTTTCTCATATAGAAAGTTTATGCAATCGCTCCAAACATCGACTTTTTAACCGAGGCCCTGAGGGCCGATTCACATATACCAGTCGACTCAGTTCGTCGAGATCGGAAATTGTCTGTGTGTGTATGTAATACTATGTATGTATGTATTTAATACTATGTATGTATACATGTGAAAAAAAATGTCACCTCTGTTTCTCAGAGATGGCTGAACCGATTTGCACAAAAATATTCTCAAATGAAAGGTACAACCTTCCCATCGGCTGCTATTGAATTTTTTGTTGATCGGAATTCCGGTTCCGGAGTTTCGGGTTGAAGAGTGCGGTCACACAGCAAATTCCCATATAAACTGGTACCAAATATATGCAACATTACTAGATTAATAATGGCCAATTGAAGTAGTTTTGACCACATTGGCCACCTATGACGGTTCTTGATGCCCTCGGAGAACTTGCCAAATTCTTATGTTAATATCCCGTCTATTTCTCAACGAATTGTTGATCGATTTGAACAAACTTGATTTCAAATGAAAGAAATGACACTTCCATTATCTGATATTGAATTTTATTCCGATTTGAATATAGGTTCCGGAGTTATAGGTTGATTAATGCGGTCACACAGGAATTTCCCATATAAACCGTTACAATCGTAATATCTCAGAGGTTCAAAATCTACTGAAATAGGCAAAAAATAAGTCTGATTTGCAAATCTAGATCACGGATGGTAAATTAAAGATTCTTTGAAGATATTGTCCACTATCGTCAATTCCGGAAGTCCCGGGTCTCGGGTATATTGCAGAATTTAAGTCATATTAGTTATTCGGTGATGACTGAACCGATTTTCATAAACCAAGTATCAAATGGAAGGGTTTGGTTACAATTCCGATAAACCCTTCCGCCCACCATTCTTTCGAAGTCTTGGTGGCCACATTGCTCACCGTAAAATGTTCCGGAAGTATCGGGAAAAATGTCCATCGTTCAAAATTACCAAATTCACATTAGTTTCTCGGAAATGGTCGAGCCGATTTTTACGAAATTCTTCTCAAATGAAAGGGATATTATCCCCATAGATTTCCATGAAATTTCGTAGGAATCGGATTTATGGTTCCAGAAATATAGACTGAATCATTCCGTCACGTATGAAATTCCCAAATAAGCCGGAACAATTTTTTGTCTTTCCCGTATAGAAAGGTTATGCAATCGCTCTAAAAATCGTCAATCTAATCCCGGCCCGGAGGGCCGAATGTCATATTCCATTCGACTCAGTTCGTCGAGATCCGAAATTATCTGTGCGTATGTATGTATGTGTGTGTGTGTGCGTATGTGTGCATGTGGAAAAAAATGTCACCTCTGTTTCTCAGAGATGGCTAGACCGATTTGCATAAACTTAGCCTTAAATGAAAGGTACAACCTTCCCATCGGCTGCTATTGATTTTTTTATTGATTGGAGTTCCGGTTCCAGAGCTACGGGTTATAGAGTGCGTCCACACATCAAATTCCCATATAAATTAAAATGAAAAATTCTCCCTTTGAGAATTTTTCATTTTAATTTATATGGTAATTTGATGTGTGGACGCACTCTATAACCCGTAGCTCTGGAACCGGAACTCCAATCAATAAAAAAATCAATAGCAGCCGAAGGGAAAATTTCAAAATCTAATTTGCATTTTTGATGCCAAATGACATTAAAATGCATTAAACGTTAAGATTTGATGAAACCAGTGCTGTGCAATCTCACGATGGTCTTTGACATGTGACGGTAAATATGAAGTGACCGTATCACCACAAAAATGACCGTTATTTCATTTCCATTATCCTCGGATCGTGTTTCAGTTAACTATCTCTCACAGAAGCCGTGCGAGAGAGAACGCATTGAAATGATAGACAGATTGAGTACCATTTATTTTGTATTGGTATAGTAAATGAAATATTATCAGTGTATTGTATTCAGGCAGCATGCGGTGCTTTGTTGCTTTTTTCTCCACCTTTCAGTTTCTTTTATGCATAGCTATTTATGTGAAACCGCCTGTTTGTTAATTCTAGCTCGTTGTTTGTAATAAGATAACCGTCATAACCGTATTTATATTGCTAATAAAATGACGGTCTGTTTCCCTTCCTCTCAATAATAATTCCAATGAGTGAGAGATTCAGAAGAGAACCGTTTGACTGTTGTCAATTCATTGGAATGAGAACCGCAACTCAATAAGCATCGCTTACTGTTTCAACTGCTAACCGTTTCATTCTCTTTTGTCTAGCAGGTTTGCCATTAGTATCGTGATGGAGCTCAGCACTGGATGAAACTTCGAAAAAAAAAAATTGACTAGAATTGACTTTTTTGGCTTTGGCACCTTTTTGCTTTTCTCTTATAGAAAGGTTATGCAATCACTCTAAAAATTGTCAACCTAATCCCGGCTATTTTTTTTGACTTATTCAGGCGTAAGTAAGAGTATGCAATGAGGGATTGCTACTTTAAAATTGAAACTAGTTCAAAATTTCTTAACAAGTTGAAAATTTTCGGCAGGACCCGGACCTCCCGGATCTTCCTCCATGATCCGACGCTGGTTTTATGCGATGTTTCAGTGTCGACACATAGGATCTCAAGATCGTGGCTGTCAATCCATTGCATGTATGTGCAAATCGTACTGAATATGTAATATTCATTTCCACCGTTGTATTAAACATAACCAGCCATGGAATCGTAGTTTTGACAAATGAGAAAGGCACAATTGCACCACTAGGTGGATGAAAACAGGTTTTTTCTGTGTAGTAACAATTGAAGTTTTATGGTAGTTTTAAAGCCACTCATAACACCTAGATTGCACTTGGAGTCTGCTATAAAATTAAAATTGTTACGTGAGAGGTGCGTTTCGTTTAGGCTCATATTTCTAATGGAAATACCGAATTAACGGTACATTTATATCGAATTTTCGGCTGTTGCCAAATGAGTTGTTTAACTATCATTAAATTTCAGAGCTGCCACATGATTGCACCTTGACGGCCATAAAGATTTTAGTAGAGGGCAAGACTGCGCCTAACCCGATACGGCCCAGGCAGTCACCAGGCGAAGGTGCGCGAAGCAACGCTAAACGACGCGCAACCACAAAGGCCAAACGTCGTTTGGCCTTTGTGGTTGTCACCAAGACTGGCGAAATGATCTTGGTGCTGAAACGTGGTGCACAATCCAGCGGGGTGACGTATAGGAGGTTAACCCAAGAGGTCTTGGGAGACAGCGCTCAGGCGAGGTCGTTGTGTGCGAAAGTGAAAGCAACTGGATGAGGTTACAAACGCATAAGACGTCGTCTCGGCCGTCAAGGAGCAGTGTGGCGTAGAGATCGAGCGGACCTCTGTACGCCTAAGGGAGCGACTGCTTGGCACGCAGGTAGCCTATTTCAAGCTGCCGGTTGCGGAAGCCAAAAAGGTGATCGAAAAAGGGAATCTGAAGATCGGCTGGTCAGTATGCCCAGTAAGCATGCCCCAGCCGCCTTCAGTGGACAGGTGTTATCGGTGTCTGGAGTCAGGCCACAAGTCATACGACTGTACGGGCCCAGACAGGAGCAAGTTGTGACGTCGCTGCTGTGGCGAGGAGGGACACAAGGCGCAGAAATGCGATAGGGCACCAAAATGCCTTATCTGCGCCAGCAAGAAGCAAGGCCGTAACCATGTTATGGGCGGACCTGTGTGTTCCTTCGAAGAGGCCCGTAAGAAGAAGCCCTGAACGTCAACCAGATGAATCTTAATCACTGCGTATCTGCTCAACAGCTATTGTGGCAGTCGGTCTCGGAGTCGAGGACAGATGTCGCCCTCCTATCCGACTCGTACAACGTCCCTGCCGATAACGGCAACTGGGTGGCGGCAATCTGTACAACGGGACGGTTCCCGGTCCAAGAGGTAGTACACTCCTCTGCGGAGGGTGTCGCGATTGCCAAGATCAATGGTGTGTTCTATTGTAGCTGCTATGCCCCACCAAGGTGGCCCATAGAACAGTTCAACCAGATGATCGACAGGCTTTCGTCCGACCTGGTGGGTCGAAAGCCGTTTGTCATAGCGGGAGATTTCAACGCTTGAGCAGTGGAGTGGAGCAGCCGCTGTACAAATAGCAGGGGCGAAACGCTACTGGAGGCGCTTGCGAAACTCGACGCAGTGCTATTCAATGATAGTTCCACTAGCACATTCCGTAGGAATGGGGTCGAGTCGTGGATTGACGTAACGTTTGTCAGCCCGGGCTTGGTTCCAGACATGGACTGGAGGGTAGACGAGGGCTACACCCATAGTGATCACCTAGCAATACGCTTTAGGATCAACTATGGTGTGCAGGGCGGGTAATCCCTGCCAGGTACACGGGTGGAAGACCAATCACTTCAACAGCGAAGTTTTCACCGCGGCCCTGGGACTGGAGGCCAACACCGACAGCCTAAGCGGGGATGCGCTGGTAGCTGTCCTATCACGCGCGTGCAACGCCACTATGCCGAACAAAACCCTGCCAAGAAATGGCAGACGCCCGGTATATTGGTGGTGTGCCTAGATTGCAGCCCTTCGATCAGCTTGCCTCAGAGCTAGACGTAGGATGCAGCGAGCCCGCACCGAGGAGGTAAGAGTGAACCGCCGTGAAGTGTTTCGAGCTGCGAAATCGGCCCTTAATAAGGCCATCAAGAGCAGCAAGAGATCGTGTTTTGACAACCTGTGCGTGGGTGCCAACGCGAATCCGTGGGGTGACGCCTACAGGATCGTGATGGCAAAGAACAAAGGGGGCTCCTCACTCCCGAACGGTCACCCGGCGAGGATTATCGAAGTACTCTTCCCATCTCGAGCGACAAGTCCCTGGTCCCCTGCGCCGAAAGACATTGTGGGTGCGGCCGAAATGGTGGCCCCGGTGATGAATGAAGAGCTACTCGAAGTGGCTAATTCACTAGCCACGCACAAAGCTCCAGGGCCTGTGGAGTTCCAAGCAGCGCTCTCAAGGCAGCAATCATAACGTACGCGAACATGTTCAGGCTAACTATGCAGAGATGTCTTGACGAGTGCCGTTTTTCTGATAGATGGAAAAGGCAGAAGTTGGAACTGTTGCCGAAGGCCGGGAAGCCGCCGGGCGACCCATCGGCGTACAGACCAATCGACACGACGGGCAAATTGATTGAGAGGATCATCCTCAAGGTATGCCCTCTTCTCGTCAGCTGCGACTGATACTGAATGCAAACGTTTGCACTCCAGTATTTTCACTGGCTGGAGTATAGGTTTTTAAAGCAGCCAACCCCGTGTGTCAGTAGCTCCTGGCAAAGTAAACTCGAATCTGAGACGACCCCGTCATATTCTACCCGATTTAATGGTACATATACTCTATACTCCTTCGTAAAAAGCTTGTAGCCAGCAAGATCATTTTCCTGCTTCAAACTATTAACCACCACCCAGCTTATCAGGGCGAACTTTGGATATTTCTGTCACAGCTGAATACCGCTCCGTCAGAAGTCGAAAAATCTGCAATAAATTCAAACTTTTTTTTCCTTTTTTATTTCGACTAATATATAGTCACATTTTCTTTGTTACTTTTCAACGACATTCAATTAGCTAGAGATTACTGAGTAGGGAAAGTTATGAAAATTTAGAGTCATAGTACTTAAGTGAGAGCAAGGATTTGAAATATACAGATCGGAAAGATTCGAAGGGGCAGGGTGGTTAGAAACAGACTTAAAATCTTACGGGGTAATATTTTGTCTTCTGTTGGTAGGAGTCGAGCTTAGGCAGCATAACTACGAATCGCTCAAGTCTATCAGCATGTCTTCTGACAAAGATAGACTTGTCCCTCTTTACCGTGAGAAAGCACGTTGGTAATCTCTACCTAATTGAATGTCGTTAAAAAGTAAAAAAAAATCAAACGTTTCTTGTCTTTGGTCCGGAAGAAGATCACAAATGGCTCGGTTACTGAGGGGTGGTACCATTTCAGTCTGGTAGGTGATTTTATTTCTAGCTCCATCTCGCCTTAACACAAATCATTTTTGCACGGGCCAACTGCCCAGTGTAGGTTTGTATTGGATACAATAATGAGAAATAAAGTAGTATCCAGACGGCTTACTGGAAAGAAACACTGCTCTTCTAGTCAATGAGCTTAAACGCGCAAAACTCAAAAGAAGGGAAAAAACTGAAACAGAAGAATGCGCAAGATCATCTTGATAGCGGATTAGCACTATTCTTTATAACGTTACACTGCACGAACTAGAAAGATCGAGCTATCGGTCCGAGAGTCACCGAACGAATGAATGCGTGTCAATTTTTTTTTCGCTGAAAAATGCAAGATTTTTTTTTTTTTGAAGGAATTAAAATTTTCGTTCCAAATCTGACGTGGAATGACACAGGCATTTTAAAATATATTCAAGCATTTCGAATAATTGGTAATATTCAAATTGAGCAGGGACCCACAACCACTCAGGGTGAATTTGAAAGGTTTCTTGATACAACAAACGTTAAGAATTTCCGCTATAGTTGAATGTAATATCTGTTACACTAAAAATGTAGTTTGGACTTAATTTCCTCAACCAAGCCGAATGTTTCGTTGCACCATTGTTTTGATTCCATCTTGTATCGGATTTAACCGTTATGTGTCCTACAAAAACACCTTTAACAGGCCAACGAAGGTACCCGGGTACCCACAAATTGAAATGCTCATAACTATGGCTGACTTTAACCAATTTGGACACTTCTAGATGTTTTGGATTCAGGAACTCGTCCACTTTTTGATTCTGTAAAATACTGGATGAATTGATCTGGTTCTTGGATATCCGGATTTTCTGGAGTAATGTTCCAGTACTAGGATATGATTTGTAATTTTTAATAATGTCGTAGCAATATGAGTATCACAACTCTTCAAATTGTCTTGGAAATCTGTTATTTATTGTTACGGGACTCTATGGCGATTTGAAAAATGTAATTGGAATAGAATGGCCACTCACGGCCCCACGGAAACCACCAAATGGTTCCAAAACCACGAGATACAGCCTATTGATGCAATTCCAAGAATGTTGATACCCATATTGCCAGTATTCCATTGAAATTCACAAATGGTATTCCAGCACTGGAACATGCTTCCGGAAATCCAGATTCCCGGGATCCGAATGAAGTAATCTGATTCATTTTTACCGAGTCTAGAAGTGTATGAGTTTCCGAATCCAAAACACCCAAAAGCATCAAAATCGGTTGGAAATTACCTTAGTTATTGGCATTCCGGTTTAATTGGTACCCTGGTACCCACATCGGCCTGTTACGTAACAAAAAAATCAGGAGCCCCTCCTCACTCCCCCTTATTATATCAGCAATATTATTAGCCCAAAAGTTTGTTTTAGTGAAGTTCTAAGATGTCACAACGTTTCAATTTCCAGCTATGTATAAAACATTGGAATTTCATTAATTGAAACCTAAAAAGGTACCTTGGTACCGCGTCGGACACATAACGGTTAAACATTGAAAAAAAATCCCACACCTTACGTCAACAACAACTATTTGAAGGTCGAAGCTTAATGACACGGTTTCCCAACAGACGTCTTAATTTTCCTGGACAGCAACGAACCGTTTCTAGTAGTTCAGGTGTAGTTCAATTAGGCTACATGCCAGTTTAATCAAATGCAGTTACGAATTCATAAACATTCATAATGAATTCAGTGCAATGAGAACACCCTTCCCCTACGAACAGATGGACCAACAAAGACGCAGTCAAATTAACTGCATAATTTTTAATTAGATTTTCATTTCCCTTGTCGATTCCCATCCAACTGAATGCATCCGCCGAGTGTTACGGATTTCTTCGAGCTAGTCAACCGTGCCAGAATCACGCCCGGGTGGAACTGAAAGTTCTTAAAAATTTCATTTACAGTGATTTTAGTTTGTTGATCCGATGTACGCACGTTCTTTGCTTTTTTGTGGAAGCGCATGGTTGAAGGTTATATGTAGTACAAACAGGCATCATTGTATGCATAACATGCTAAAGTAGTAACATTCAATCATTCAAACTGGAGAAAAACTGCGACTCCAAGATACCGCTCGCAGACAGTAAGCAGCAAGTTTTTGAATTAAAATTTTAATAAAAAGCCAACTGCTCATACCGCTAACACCACTGACTGCCTTTGCTGTGAGCGAAAACTATCGTCGCTAGGTGACGGTGCAGGACTCGTCGCTAGCTTGTCGTCCTCCGTCTTTCGGATACGTACCTACGCGTGAACTATCTGGCAGTGAAATGAACCTTGGACCAGTAGTAGAGTAGAGGAAGCTGCTGCTGCTGATACTGCTTCAACTGGTTGGTGATTGCTATAATGAAATTCGTTTGGAATTCCCTCGCTTGCCGTCATGCTTCTGACGGTTCGGTGACTGTAAAAGTCGCCGAGATAACGCTGTGGTGGCTCGAACTCGGAACGAAGTTTCCCAGCAGCGTTGCACAACACAAATGTGACTGGGAATATTCCAGAGAGCTCTACAAGGTGGGTAATGTATTATCAACGTAAAGATGGGTTGGGTGCAACGTCATGAAAAATAAATATTTTACGCTTTTCTTGAAAGCACAGTTTCCATAATTTCGCGTATTTCAATCTCAAGAGTTGCATGGGCTATTTGCATTTCAGAGGGAAAAACAATGAAAAGAGTTAAATTTATTTCTACTTTTGGCCGAGTATACTATTCTATTTGTTCAGATCACGAAACCTTAAATTTCTGTCACCCTAATCCGATCAATTATCCAATGTTAGAATTAGCAACGATACATAGAATGCCATCTTGAAATACCAATCCTCGAACCATGTGGATTATTCAGAATGAAAACAAATTAAGATTGATGATGCGGTTTGCTGATTCAACTAAGTCAATATTATTTTGCCGGCAGATCACAGCAGTAATAACAGACTGACCGGAGATGGACTGCCACGCGAGACAATAAATCATTTTCCTATGTATGAAGTAGTAGATAGGTGGTCAGGAGTAAACCCGAGGTGTGTAATAAATGTCAGAGCAATTAATTAAGGTTTTGAGGTTGTGGCTGATGAATATTTGAATGGAATGTTACTGCGTTGAACCAACAACATTGGAAGCCGTTTAGATTTTAACTCAATTAACTCTAGTTTACTTTATTAAACTACAAATATTGAACACTTTCATTTGAAAACAAACCATCGATACAGTGTGGACACTAAAACAACATATCAAATAATTTCTCACTGCCACAGACCAGCAAAGTAAAGTCAAACAATTGACACAACAATTACCATATTATATGCAACGATCTCTCTATCGGCCCTCCCATTACCATTATCACCATTAACCAATTTTCCAACCCGTAATACTGCTCATATATGCAAATTTCGGAACATATGCAAATGTGATAAATGCTGCCATTACACAGACAATAAACTTTATGAAATGCAAACAAGCCATCATCGTTGGACGAGTGGGAGACAAGGTGTGTGTGTGTGTCTATGGGCGGAAGTCAGAAAGAGAAACCCAACTTGGGAGATACAGGGTGGTGCAATTTATTCTAGCATTATTGTTGTCCTCTGGTGTAGCTATACTACACATTTGCCGTGTGTGTTACGGAAACACACGGGAAATACGGAATGGTGCGGTTGCCTTTGTTCCGAGTAGATTCTGCCCGGACGCTATCCGATTCAATGTTTATAGACACATTGCTAGCAGTGAGCTTCACTCGAGTTTTCGTTCGCAGTACATAAAGAGCTTTTCAATTCCGTTGCGTTGAAATCCGTGGGATTCTAGGAGGAGATGTTCAAATTTTATCAGTGGATTATCGCATTAAAATGTTCTAACATGTTGCGATTATTCTTGGCGATATTCCATAATTGTATAAAACTGTAGTCCAAAATTTCTTTTTTGTCAGACTCCACAATAGGTAATTAGAAAACATTGCCAATAACAAAAATACGATCCGTTGTAAAATGAACATATCTGCAGATGGCTATCATACAAAATTCGACGCGAACAGAGAGAATGAAATTGAATATAATCCACCACGAGTCGGTACAATCGTTTCAGGCACCGGGGAAAATCGGTACTCGTGTCCCTTTCAAGAAGGTATGACGAATTATTCAAAGTGGAACAGGGTAAAGTGGTACCCGTTAAATGAGACAAAAATTATTCGGAAGAGAAACACATTCACCCTTGTTGCTGAGGTAAGTATGATTTTGTGGAAATAGATATATTTATCACATACATATGTCAAATAAATGTCAATCTTTTATCACAGCTATAAACGGCAGCTTAGTAAGCAATTAGACTTAGTGAAGGATTTGATGTAATTCGCCGATTTTGTAGGAAATGCCCAATATATTTGATAAATTAGTAAAAGATCAGATGTAACAATTATTTCTAGAAGTTTTTCTGTTCTGATATTGATCGGAACCTATTTAGATTACAGTGCCTAGGTTTATTAGAACAACACGTTTTCGTAGTCTCTTTGCTTTATATTCCTCTCTTCGTAATCTTTCCATTTCCGACTCGTCTCTGCGTCTGCGATTCCAAGCTCTTCTACACAACTTTTTGAATCGAACAAGTTCGGCATTTCACCAAGGTGTTCCTCTAGAACCATGCATAACTCGAAGTAGGCAAGCCTCTCGGTATGCTGCTGCTATGAGTGAGTTTGTTTTATCCACGGCCTCATCCAAGTCACTTGGAGATTAAAACGTCGAAAAATACCCCTGAAACCTAATCGCCAAGCCCTCTTCGAAGAAGTCCCAGTTCATAGATTTGGGACTACGATATGTGACGATATCTAGCGAGACGTTTAAATAATCAAAGACGATGTACTTATGATCAGATAACGACGGCTCGAGCTCGTTTGGTATAAGCCAGTTTGTCAATTCATGCGTAATACTGTCACAGCAGAGAGTAACATCTAACACCTCTTCTCTGCCATCTAGTGAAAATGTGGGGCGATTTCATACATTAAGTATGTGCAGATGTGTACTGCTTAAATATTCCATCAATTCGATGCTCCTCAAGTTGATATCTGGGCTGCCCCAATTTATGTGGTGGGAATTTGTATCACAGCCGATTATGCGGGGAAACCCATTTCTGCAACGGTATGATACAACCTTTTTGAAATCATCAGAAGGTGATGGTCAATTATGTGGCAAATATGCCGAACAATAGACGTTATTTCTTATTTATGTAATCAACAGTCATATTGACTGTGACAGCACAAATATCGCGAGTTGTGAGGTTGGATATTTTGTAATTTTGTTTATTGAGGGCTTTAACCGAATTGTCATTTGCCCCAGGTTGGATATAAGACATGTATCAATAGCACTAATGGCAAGTATACACGCACTAGGCATTTCACGTGGATAAGCATCACTTTAAAACTACACATAATTATGGGAAACGCAAAATAACTCGTAACATTCATTCAATAAACTAACATGAAATTCGTTCTTCAACCATTTCTTGTATTTTGCCGGTTTAGGGCTCTAGCATGTGCGGGTGGAGAATCTATTCTACGCTATAAAATTTGGCGCGAGCTTTTATCACCATGCGCAGGGAATTTAGGCGTTTACTCACTTTTTATTCACCGACCATCTCGCGCTGTTGCTTTCGATGCGCATTCACACCATCCAACGTCGACGAGTGCTGGTGCCGCGCTGCTTGCACCGATTTCGTCGAGTGCTGTTCGACGACGAAGCGGCTGTTTCAAGTTTTGCTAGCACCGGAGGTGTTGTTGAGGTTCAAGCACGATTTTATTTGAGAATCTAATTTTCTGGTAATCGGCTTTAATTTTTTGGGGACATATTCTGGAAACTGTGGACTACAATAAAAAGGTAAATGATATATATTTTTAAATTTTATTAGGAGGCATGGAAGATGCGAAGATGACGCTGTTGCTCATACTGGGTTACACACTACGACGGAACTAGTTTTGAAGAAACCAGTTGAATCCCAATTGCAGGTAAGTTTTTTAACAGAATCTAATGTTGTTTATTTTTTGGAGAAGACTTAAAATAACTAAATAAATGACAAATATATAAACAACTCAACGTGTAAGTAATAAATACGTCATATTTGTACAATAAACGATGAGTTTATTTACAAATGAATAAATTAATAAATAAATAAATAAACAAAGATCAAATATAAATATAATCGTATATGAATAATGAACATGCACATAAATAAACAAAAATATGCATCAAGAAATAACTCAATATACTAGCAAACCCAAAAAACCAATAGATATATAGTTTAAGTCGCAGTTTTACAATAAATGTTAGCGTTAGGTACTAACATAGTTTTAAGACTCGATGTAGTGGTAAAAACACTAACATCATTTAATCCGAAAGTGAAATAAATTCCGCAGGAGGGTGGGCGATTGTGATTAGCACAACGCCCTATTCATGTCTTTCGTTCTGGTCTTATGGAAAAGTGCTCTCTCGACAGGTACGCCCACCTGTTCGAAAAGATTTTCCTTCTTCGTAGTTTCTATTGCCAGCTCGATTGACTCTAGTTTGCTCTTTATCGACCTTGCAGGTGAAGGACATCTGAGTATTATTGTGCGGTCATCGTTCAAGAATCCCTGATCTTGGACTAGCGGTAGGTTTCCTATTACTGGTACTCCTCTTCAATGTCAATGTTGGCTCGGAGTTTCTAAATTAATTATTGGAGAAGCGTTTTGAGTTCCTCTCAGCGGAATCCGACACAGAACATGACTAAGCTAGAACCGGATTAACGCTATGTAAAAATAAAACAAAAACGCAAACTGTGTTTCTGAGCAAACCCCTAGTCCTACGTGATGTCTCGCAAGAAAATGAAAGTTCTGACTTAACAGTTATGTGTCCAACAAAAAAACACCTTTAACAGGCCAACGAGGGTACCCGGGTACCTACAAATTTAAATGCTCCTAACTATGGCTTCCTTTAACCGATTTGGACACTTTTAGATGTTTTGGATTCAGGACTTGTCCACTTTTTGATTCTGTAAAATAAAATCGGAAGAATCGATCTGGTTTTTAGTAATCCGGATTTTCCGGAGTAATGTTCTAGTACTAGGGTATGATTTCTAAATTTTAATAATGTCCTAGCAATATGAGTATCAAAACTCTTCGAATTGTCTCGGAAGTCTGTTTTTATTGTTACGGGACCCTATGGCTATTTGAAAAATGGAATTGGAATGGAATGGTCACTCACGGCCCCACGGGAACCTGCTTCGGAATGTCCGTTCCGGGGTCAAATCACCAAATGGTTCCAAAACCACGAGATACAGCCTACTGATGCAATTCCAAGAATTTTGAAACCCATATTGCTAGTATTCCATTGAAGTTCGCAAATAGTACCCCAGCACTGGAACCTGCTTCCAGAAACCCGGATTCCCGGGAACCGAATGAAGTAACCCGATTCATTTTTACCAAGTCCAAAAGTGGATGAGTTCCTGAATCCAAAACACCCAAAAGTATCAAAATCGGTTGGATATTACCTCAGTTATGGGCATTTTAGTTTTGTGGGTACCCGGGTACCCACGTCGGCCTGCTACGTAGTAAAAAAATCAGGAGCCCCTCCTCATTCCCCCTTACTATATCATTAACCCAAAAGCTTGACTTAGTGAATTTCTAAGATGTCACAAAGTTTCAATTTCCAGCTAACTTAAAAAGGTACCCGGGTACCGCGTAGGACACACAACGGTTAAGCTGATGAGAATGAATGAACCGAAACTTGGATTGGCTTAGAAAACCAATGCAATATGCACCATGATTTCTCCTTGGTGGAAAAAAAAGATGGGTGGGTAATGTCTGCGACATAACCGGAGAGATGTAGAATACATAAAGAACACGTTCTTCAAATATGTTGATACTCATTGGAATTTTCGGACAAAAGGTGATTTGGGCGAGGAATATTTCAAATTATTCTTTACAAAAATGATGGTGGTCCTGAAAAGGACCGGTTTTGTTGGCGTTGTTGGCCTTGGTGAGGGAGATGGCTAACGATGAAATTAATTGTTAGCATGAGGAAGTCGCGTAGTACTGGCCAATGGAAGAACAGATAATAATTGATTCCTGAAAATCAATTTTTCTTTATTCATGTAAATTATACATACTTACAAATCTAATAGAAGATTCCTGGTCATATTTCTGAATCATTAGTGCGAACATTGTGTAATTTGGTTAAGTACAATGAAAGCTACAAACTTTCCAAACTCGACCTTCTGTTCCTTCAGAAATATTGAAATGGGGTGTCTATATTAAACCGTTAGTCGTGGTCACAATAAAAAAGATGGGTGGGTAATGTCTGCGACATAACCGGAGTGTCGTAACTACACTTGTGACGTTAATCCAAATCTAATGATATGCAACGAAATTACGTTTGCATGTGAAATTTTCAAATGATTCGTTATAATTATGGTTAAAAATTCTAATTGGAAATTCTTTTCCATCACCAACTATTTTTCTTTTTTCGAATCTACAGCATTCTTTGAAAATATTGTTGAAATGTTATTGATGAAAAACTGAAAATGCGTTTGGCAACACTGCTCACTAAATGGATGGTGGGAAGACGCACATTCGTTTTGATTATGCTAGTATTAGTAGCAGAAAAGAAAGAAAAGGCGCATGGCCCGAAAACGAGCAAGCGAGAGAGCGATAGTAGTTCGTATTCGCTCTACTAAACTAAAAAAAAAGATGGGTGGGTAATGTCTGTAACATAACCGGAGCATCGTGACTTCACTTCGAGACGTTAATTTAAATCTAATGATTTATGCAGTTAATCAAAGGAGGCTGCCAAAAAGTTCGAATAAAAGCAAGCGACTAGTGTACTTTGCACGTTCTATATTTTATCAATACTAGAGAGGATCAATAAAATAATTCAAATTGTAATAGCGACATGCAATTGTGGCAACACTGGCCATGAGATGGTGGGGGAACACGCACATTCGTTTTAGTTATGATGGTATTAGCAGCAGAAAGGAATGGAAAAGCAGTGCACGAAAACGAGCGAGAGAGGATAATTTAAATTCTCTTTCTTTCTTTCCACACATCGTATTTCTTATATAGCTTTCTGAAAATTATTTGTTATACACCATAAAATGTAAATTTCAGTTTAACTCTTATTAGAACATAATTAATTGGTCCTGAAAAGAACCGTTTACTGTTTTATTGCGGGAGCATAATTCAGACGCACTCCTCGCGGACACGGTGAGCCAGAAAGCACTATTTTGCATCCTCCAACAAACCGACCAAGTAGGCATCGTTGTCTTCTCGGGGCATCATTACGACTGAGCTTTGTAAGCGTAGCTCGACTTTGCAGTCCTGCACAATCTCACGACCCAGACGCTGGAACGATAGCCTACTCTGTTGCCCTTTAGTTGGGGCGAAATTCTTGCAGGGCGACAGTTCCGATGAGTCACCAGTAGCTGGGGCACTTTTTCCGTCCGTCGCTATTGCCAACTGCTTTCCTTCGGTGGACTGGCTGCTTGCTAGTGCTTGAACGAATACGAATGATGAGTAAAACCGACCGACCAATATTCATATATGAACACACGAGAAAGCACTACTATCGCTCTCTCGCTCGTTTTCGTGCCATTCCTGCGCCTTTCCTTTCCGTTCGGCTACCAATACTAGCATAACCAAAACGAATATTCTGTCTTTCCATCGCCTTCAATCTAGTGGCCAGTGCTAGCAAACTTGCATGTTCAGTTTTCAATAACAACATTCAAACAATATTTTCAAAGAATGTTGCAGATTTGAAAAGAAGGAAGGAAAAGATTTTCACAAATTTAAATTCTTTCGTGTTATTTGTTAGCGCTGATAAAGGCTATTTAGTTTGCTACTAGCAAGGAGCTGCACAAACAAATCGATTTATGCAGTTAATCAACGGAGGCTGCCAAAAAGTTCGAATAAAAGCACGCGAATAGTGTACTTTGCACGTTCTATATTTTATCAATACTAGAGAGGATCAATAAAATAATTCAAATTGTAATAGCGACATGCAATTGTGGCAACACTGGCCATGAGATGGTGGGGGAACACGCACATTCGTTTTAGTTATGATGGTATTAGCAGCAGAAAGGAATGGAAAAGCAGTGCACGAAAACGAGCGAGAGAGGATAATTTAAATTCTCTTTCTTTCTTTCTTTCCACACATCGTATTTCTTATATAGCTTTCTGAAAATTATTTGTTATACACCATAAAATGTAAATTTCAGTTTAACTCTTATTAGAACATAATTAATTGGTCCTGTAAAGAACCGTTTATTGTTTTATTGCGGGAGCATAATTCAGACGCACTCCCAGCGGACACGGTGAGCTAGAAAGCACTATTTTGCATTCTCGAACAAACCGACCAAGTAGGCATCGTTGTCTTCTCGGGGCATCATTACGACTGAGCTTTGTAAGCGTAGCTCGACTTTGCAGTCCTGCACAATCTCACGACCCAGACGCTGGAACGATAGCCTACTCTGTTGCCCTTTAGTTGGGGCGAAATTCTTGCAGGGCGACAGTTCCGATGAGTCACCAGTAGCTGGGGCACTTTTTCCGTCCGTCGCTATTGCCAACTGCTTTCCTTCGGTGGACTGGCTGCTTGCTAGTGCTTGAACGAATACGAATGATGAGAAAAACCGAACGACCAATATTCATATATGAACACACGAGAAAGCACTACTATCGCTCGTTTTCGTGCCATTCCTTTCCGTTTGGCTACCAATACTAGCATAACCAAAACGAATATTCTGTCTTTCCATCGCCTTCAATCTAGTGGCCAGTGCTAGCAAACTTGCATGTTCAGTTTTTCAATAACAACATTCAAACAATATTTTCAAAGAATGTTGCAGATTTGAAAAGAAGGAAGGAAAAGATTTTCACAAATTTAAATTCTTTCGTGTTATTTGTTAGCGCTGATAAAGGCTATTTAGTTTGCTACTAGCAAGGAGCTGCACAAACAAATCGATTTATGCAGTTAATCAACGGAGGCTGCCAAAAAGTTCGAATAAAAGCATGCGACTAGTGTACTTTGCACGTTCTATATTTTATCAATACTAGAGAGGATCAATAAAATAATTCAAATTGTAATAGCGACATGCAATTGTGGCAACACTGGTCATGAGATGGTGGGGGAACACGCACATTCGTTTTAGTTATGATGGTAGTAGCAGCAGAAAGGAATGGAAAAGCAGTGCACGAAAACGAGCGAGAGAGGATAATTTAAATTCTCTTTCTTTCTTTCCACACATCGTATTTCTTATATTGCTTTCTGAAAATTATTTGTTATACACCATAAAATGTAAATTTCAGTTTAACTCTTATCAGAACACAATTAATTGGTTCTGTAAAGAACCGTTTATTGTTTTATTGCGGGAGCATAATTCAGACGCACTCCCCGCGGACACGGTGAGCTAGAAAGCACTATTTTGCATTCTCGAACAAACCGACCAAGAAGGCATCGTTGGCTTCTCGGGGCATCATTACGACTGAGCTTTGTAAGCGTAGCTCGACTTTGCAGTCCTGCACAATCTCACGACCCAGACGCTGGAACGATAGCCTACTCTGTTGCCCTTTAGTTGGGGCGAAATTCTTGCAGGGCGACAGTTCCTGATCGGGTTGCGATGAGTCACCAGTAGCTGGGGCACTTTTTCCGCCGTCGTCATCGCCCACTGCTTTACTTCGATGGACTGGCTGCTTGCTAGTGCTTGAACGAATACGAATGATGAGAAAAACCGACCGACAGATATTTATATAATCGCGCTAATATGCACTACTATCGCTTTCTCGCTCGTTCTCGTGCCGTGCATGAGCCTTTCCTTTCCGTCCGGCTTCTAATGGCCTAACCAAAGGAATATGCAGTCTTTCCCCCACCAAGTGCTCTCGTCAAGCAACCCAATGCGAATAACCATACGAACAAACATGTAGTGGACCTATATATAAACTTTTCATTATTTTATTGTTCGGTTGGTCTACCATAACGACGGCTCTGTGCGGGATGGGCTGAAAATTTTCACTTTTCCGAGTCGTTTTCGAAAGATTTTTCAAAAAACATTTTTTTTGTTATTAGTACATGTTATACATACTTCAAATTTTAATACAGCATAGAGGAACATATTTGCAACAAATTGGCCTAAAAATCAAATCATTCTGTTAAGTATGATAAAAGTTATTAACGTTCAAAATCTGACGCGGCACCGCAGCCGATATTTTGAAACGGGACCCCTATATTGAAACCTTAAATGTATTCTACATTAAAAGATGGGTGGGTAATGTCTGCGACATAACCGGAGTGTCGTAACTACACTTGTGACGTTAATCCAAATCTAATGATATGCAACGAAATTACGTTTGCATGTGAAATTTTCAAATGATTCGTTATAATTATGGTTAAAAATTCTAATTGGAAATTCTTTTCCATCACCAACTATTTTTCTTTTTTCGAATCTACAGCATTCTTTGAAAATATTGTTGAAATGTTATTGATGAAAAACTGAAAATGCGTTTGGCAACACTGCTCACTAAATGGATGGTGGGAAGACGCACATTCGTTTTGATTTTGCTAGTATTAGTAGCAGAAAAGAAAGAAAAGGCGCATGGCCCGAAAACGAGCAAGCGAGAGAGCGATAGTAGTTCGTATTCGCTCTACTAAACTAAAAAAAAAGATGGGTGGGTAATGTCTGTAACATAACCGGAGCATCGTGACTTCACTTCGAGACGTTAATTTAAATCTAATGATTTATGCAGTTAATCAAAGGAGGCTGCCAAAAAGTTCGAATAAAAGCAAGCGACTAGTGTACTTTGCACGTTCTATATTTTATCAATACTAGAGAGGATCAATAAAATAATTCAAATTGTAATAGCGACATGCAATTGTGGCAACACTGGCCATGAGATGGTGGGGGAACACGCACATTCGTTTTAGTTATGATGGTATTAGCAGCAGAAAGGAATGGAAAAGCAGTGCACGAAAACGAGCGAGAGAGGATAATTTAAATTCTCTTTCTTTCTTTCCACACATCGTATTTCTTATATAGCTTTCTGAAAATTATTTGTTATACACCATAAAATGTAAATTTCAGTTTAACTCTTATTAGAACATAATTAATTGGTCCTGTAAAGAACCGTTTATTGTTTTATTGCGGGAGCATAATTCAGACGCACTCCCAGCGGACACGGTGAGCTAGAAAGCACTATTTTGCATTCTCGAACAAACCGACCAAGCAGGCATCGTTGTCTTCTCGGGGCATCATTACGACTGAGCTTTGTAAGCGTAGCTCGACTTTGCAGTCCTGCACAATCTCACGACCCAGACGCTGGAACGATAGCCTACTCTGTTGCCCTTTAGTTGGGGCGAAATTCTTGCAGGGCGACAGTTCCGATGAGTCACCAGTAGCTGGGGCACTTTTTCCGTCCGTCGCTATTGCCAACTGCTTTCCTTCGGTGGACTGGCTGCTTGCTAGTGCTTGAACGAATACGAATGATGAGAAAAACCGAACGACCAATATTCATATATGAACACACGAGAAAGCACTACTATCGCTCGTTTTCGTGCCATTCCTTTCCGTTTGGCTACCAATACTAGCATAACCAAAACGAATATTCTGTCTTTCCATCGCCTTCAATCTAGTGGCCAGTGCTAGCAAACTTGCATGTTCAGTTTTTCAATAACAACATTCAAACAATATTTTCAAAGAATGTTGCAGATTTGAAAAGAAGGAAGGAAAAGATTTTCACAAATTTAAATTCTTTCGTGTTATTTGTTAGCGCTGATAAAGGCTATTTAGTTTGCTACTAGCAAGGAGCTGCACAAACAAATCGATTTATGCAGTTAATCAACGGAGGCTGCCAAAAAGTTCGAATAAAAGCATGCGACTAGTGTACTTTGCACGTTCTATATTTTATCAATACTAGAGAGGATCAATAAAATAATTCAAATTGTAATAGCGACATGCAATTGTGGCAACACTGGTCATGAGATGGTGGGGGAACACGCACATTCGTTTTAGTTATGATGGTAGTAGCAGCAGAAAGGAATGGAAAAGCAGTGCACGAAAACGAGCGAGAGAGGATAATTTAAATTCTCTTTCTTTCTTTCCACACATCGTATTTCTTATATTGCTTTCTGAAAATTATTTGTTATACACCATAAAATGTAAATTTCAGTTTAACTCTTATCAGAACACAATTAATTGGTTCTGTAAAGAACCGTTTATTGTTTTATTGCGGGAGCATAATTCAGACGCACTCCCCGCGGACACGGTGAGCTAGAAAGCACTATTTTGCATTCTCGAACAAACCGACCAAGAAGGCATCGTTGGCTTCTCGGGGCATCATTACGACTGAGCTTTGTAAGCGTAGCTCGACTTTGCAGTCCTGCACAATCTCACGACCCAGACGCTGGAACGATAGCCTACTCTGTTGCCCTTTAGTTGGGGCGAAATTCTTGCAGGGCGACAGTTCCTGATCGGGTTGCGATGAGTCACCAGTAGCTGGGGCACTTTTTCCGCCGTCGTCATCGCCCACTGCTTTACTTCGATGGACTGGCTGCTTGCTAGTGCTTGAACGAATACGAATGATGAGAAAAACCGACCGACAGATATTTATATAATCGCGCTAATATGCACTACTATCGCTTTCTCGCTCGTTCTCGTGCCGTGCATGAGCCTTTCCTTTCCGTCCGGCTTCTAATGGCCTAACCAAAGGAATATGCAGTCTTTCCCCCACCAAGTGCTCTCGTCAAGCAACCCAATGCGAATAACCATACGAACAAACATGTAGTGGACCTATATATAAACTTTTCATTATTTTATTGTTCGGTTGGTCTACCATAACGACGGCTCTGTGCGGGATGGGCTGAAAATTTTCACTTTTCCGAGTCGTTTTCGAAAGATTTTTCAAAACACATTTTTTTTGTTATTAGTACATGTTATACATACTTCAAATTTTAATACAGCATAGAGGAACATATTTGCAACAAATTGGCCTAAAAATCAAATCATTCTGTTAAGTATGATAAAAGTTATTAACGTTCAAAATCTGACGCGGCACCGCAGCCGATATTTTGAAACGGGACCCCTATATTGAAACCTTAAATGTATTCTACATTAATACAGCGTGCAATCCCAATGAAAGTTATCCGGAAAATGCGCCAGAATGTTGGCTGATTCTAGTTCGTATTCCGGCTCCAATGACACAACCCATTCTAATTAGAATCGGTTATGTCACACTAGATCCGGAATACTATATATTGGGCCATTTTAGCTCATTTCCGACTTAACTTTACTGGGATGGGTCGTATGCGAGAAATTGACTGTATTGCATGCTTCAGTTTTAGTTGCTACCGGCGAAGATTTTCACGAAGTTACCATCCGCCTGACAAACTATCTTAAAGAAATCTGTCACTTCGCCTTGTTATTATTTCCAAATCGTTGTTGATTGAAAAATTTCTTGGGAGAGATCGTCTCACAAGAATCCATCCCATTTTGTATTGCATAACTTTGAATAAGTTATGGGCCTAGATTCTTTATTATCAAACACGATTAACTCGTATGTTGGTTTCAGACAGCTTTTTCTGTTGAACAATTCAAGAGTTCCGGTTTGGCATTTTGAATTATTGTTTTGAAAATAACGTTTAAATGTTGCTACCGATTGGGAATAGAAAACTGAATTAGAAGTGTGGCGGTTCCTTCTTCATGTAAGAGGAAAAACCATTTCCCTTAAAAAGAATGGAACTGCATCTTAAACAAGTAGAATTTCTGCATACGATAGATAAAACTCCGGAAGAGGAAGATTATGCGATTGCAATCGATGGAGCAACGGTTGGGAGCAAGAGGGACAGAGCCAATATCCTGGTTAGATAATAGAAGACGATAGAGCGGTAAATGAATTTTGGTTGGCGATCCAGGGGTGGAGTTCTGGACGTCCGAACCTGCCCTCCCGAAAACATTTCAACTTGTTAAGACATTGTAAATTATTTTTTATTAGTTTCAAACTCAAAATCATTTCACACCAAACTTTTCACTGATTTTTATTAAATGAGGTTCTTTATAAAGTATAGTTCATGTCAAAACCGACATATCAGACTCCTCGACTTCTCCCATAAATTTTTTTATGCATTCGCCCCCGTCTTTCAGCCAAAGGGAGCCCTCGCAACGATTATACTTCGAAACTATTCAACGCTTATGAAGACCTCGTTCGGCAATTGGAAGGCATGAGAGTTGCAATTTCAAAAGTGAACACACCAGCACAGCTCATCGCTATCGCTTGTGAGTATAAGCATATACTATACATACATATACCATATAATAATAAGAAAAGGACTTAGCTAGCGTCGGATTGACTCTGCCTCCCAAAACGAAGACACAATCTCGTTTCTGAGTAACCTAGTCAGGCGTGATGTCCCGCAAGAAAAGGAGTTTTTGTTAGACTGAAGAGAGCCAGTGAAATTGAAACTTGTGTCGGCTTAGTCCAGCACTAGCTTAAGTCGGCTCTAAGTTAGTGTCGGATTTGGAAGAGACGAAGTCACAACGCAAACTACCTAATTAATTTAATGTAGAATTTTTTCTTGTCAGATCGGTTTGTATAGTGCTCTTTGCATTCCTGATTTTCCCTCCAATCTCCTATCTGTATCCAAAACTGAGTCAGATGGAAAGTCGGTTATCTTTGAAAAAGGCGGGGTTTCGATTTAAGATAAGCACGGTAGAATTATTGCCCAAGGAAACACATCAATGATCTTTACGAACTGGAGGTTATAGAGGACAAAACGGAAAAGGTATATCTAGGAGAAGTGGGAAAATAGGAGATTGGACGTAAGCGATTTGGGCTCTCGGGAAATTGTAATTTGAAAAGACTTGTCACCGAACAAATGGTTGATGGGTTGGATTTATAAAGAAATGATACTGTAATTCAAGGTATATCTACCTTGAAGTTTGCAATAGTTTTATTGAAAGTTACGTACAAGAAAGATAGAGAAAAGAAGAGATTTTAATTTTCTTTCTACACCCAAAACTCGGCCGTAATAGCTTTATGGTAATAAGAAAAAATTGCTCTAATAGCAAGACGTTTCATGCTAAAACGGTCACAACAAAAAGTTCCTCAAACGGCAATACCAACACATTCAAATCTTTTCTGCGTCGCACTCATGTTTCATCAATTCTTATTGAATAAATATTATCGCGTCGGATTGTCTGGAAGTGTGTAGCACTTCGCTTGTCATTGTATTGCGCATCAAGTGAAGTGAACACTATGAGGACAAAGACGAGGTTCGATTTTCTCTACACGACACATTCCGTATTTGAAGATCGGCTCACATACGGCTAGCTTCAAAGCAGACAGAAAAAAACGACTCGGAATAGTGGTGGGGTATTTCGGCTCGTGTTAAATTGAAATTTCCTTTCTATCACGGACGTTAACAGCAAGGTAGTGACTGCACAAAACATGAACAGTCCTTCCCGACATGTTCGAGAAGCAAGACCAGTGGTTTGGATCCACGTATCCGAACCGAGGGTCCGGATCCAGACACTTGTCTGGATCTCAGCACCAGGTCTGGGTCTGGTTCAAGGTCCGGACTTGGTAAGGGGAAAAGGGGATGGGCTAGATCCGGGTACTGGTCCGGATCCGGGAACTGGTTCGGATCTGGGCACTGGTCTGGATGCGGGAGGTTCGGATCTGGCAGCTAGGCCGGATCCGGAAACCGTCTAAACTTTTTATTCGACTATCCAACCTACCCAGTACAAAATCCGTAATTCTGGCTGGTTTCTGCCAATATTGGGGCAGATTCCAGCCTGAATTTGGTCAGAGATCCGCCAGGATTCCGGTTGGTTTGACTCGGTACTATCATAGAAATCGACCGAATCAACCTACATCCGAACAGGGCCGAGGTTGACACATACTGAAAAAGTGTTTGATTGTGTGATGCGCATACATGAACAGCAACTGAAATTCGTCATTCCACCGTTTACTACCTTTGCGGGAATATGAGTTTAATACCGCAATGCGCAATTGCGTGGTCTGTTACCGAAAAGACAATAGAATCTTACCCAAAAGTAATAAAAACATACCCGTCGGATTTTGGGTGAAGTCACTTTCTATCAGATTGTCCCCGGCCAGTATTTATTTAGAAACGAAACAAAACAATTGTTCCACAATTCGTTAATTGCAGCATCTGCACAATGCTGTAGTCTGCATAAAAAGATTTAGATTGGAAATATGCTCTACGAATGTTTTCCAGAGATATCACATCTTGAGTAAAATTCTATCTGAAATTTCCTGTCATAACATATATACTTATATCGTCATCATTCAACGAGAGCATTTTACACCTCCTAACCCCGCTAGCCGAGTACATCCACGGGGTACACATTTTAACTGTTTGTTAGCATGATTTTTCCTGAGGATAGTTTCGTTTTCCACTGTTATGGTTTTGTCTTGGTGGGCTCGCACAATAAAACAGGAAAACCCGCGAGAATCGTACGGTCGCTCCCACACATACGGTCTCTTGCGGATTACTGTTGGGCGTGCAACTGCAATGCGGTGCGGTGTATGGTGCATATTCTGCCGGGCTCTGTTCTGTCCTATTGAGGTAAGGTCCTCCAGGATTTTTGTCATTGAACTCGGTCCGCAAAGTTACAGAACAAATAAACAAAGTATTCCAATGGCGAAGAGGATACGTGTTCTGTTTCACTGACTGGAAAAATGTTTAGTGGGGCATTTGAATCGAACGGGAAAAAGATGGGTGGGTAATGTCTGCGACATAACCGGAGAGATGTAGAATACATAAAGAACACGTTCTTCAAATATGTTGATACTCATTGGAATTTTCGGACAAAAGGTGATTTGGGCGAGGAATATTTCAAATTATTCTTTACAAAAATGATGGTGGTCCTGAAAAGGACCGGTTTTGTTGGCGTTGTTGGCCTTGGTGAGGGAGATGGCTAACGATGAAATTAATTGTTAGCATGAGGAAGTCGCGTAGTACTGGCCAATGGAAGAACAGATAATAATTGATTCCTGAAAATCAATTTTTCTTTATTCATGTAAATTATACATACTTACAAATCTAATAGAAGATTCCTGGTCATATTTCTGAATCATTAGTGCGAACATTGTGTAATTTGGTTAAGTACAATGAAAGCTACAAACTTTCCAAACTCGACCTTCTGTTCCTTCAGAAATATTGAAATGGGGTGTCTATATTAAACCGTTAGTCGTGGTCACAATAAAAAAGATGGGTGGGTAATGTCTGCGACATAACCGGAGTGTCGTAACTACACTTGTGACGTTAATCCAAATCTAATGATATGCAACGAAATTACGTTTGCATGTGAAATTTTCAAATGATTCGTTATAATTATGGTTAAAAATTCTAATTGGAAATTCTTTTCCATCACCAACTATTTTTCTTTTTTCGAATCTACAGCATTCTTTGAAAATATTGTTGAAATGTTATTGATGAAAAACTGAAAATGCGTTTGGCAACACTGCTCACTAAATGGATGGTGGGAAGACGCACATTCGTTTTGATTATGCTAGTATTAGTAGCAGAAAAGAAAGAAAAGGCGCATGGCCCGAAAACGAGCAAGCGAGAGAGCGATAGTAGTTCGTATTCGCTCTACTAAACTAAAAAAAAAGATGGGTGGGTAATGTCTGTAACATAACCGGAGCATCGTGACTTCACTTCGAGACGTTAATTTAAATCTAATGATTTATGCAGTTAATCAAAGGAGGCTGCCAAAAAGTTCGAATAAAAGCAAGCGACTAGTGTACTTTGCACGTTCTATATTTTATCAATACTAGAGAGGATCAATAAAATAATTCAAATTGTAATAGCGACATGCAATTGTGGCAACACTGGCCATGAGATGGTGGGGGAACACGCACATTCGTTTTAGTTATGATGGTATTAGCAGCAGAAAGGAATGGAAAAGCAGTGCACGAAAACGAGCGAGAGAGGATAATTTAAATTCTCTTTCTTTCTTTCCACACATCGTATTTCTTATATAGCTTTCTGAAAATTATTTGTTATACACCATAAAATGTAAATTTCAGTTTAACTCTTATTAGAACATAATTAATTGGTCCTGAAAAGAACCGTTTACTGTTTTATTGCGGGAGCATAATTCAGACGCACTCCTCGCGGACACGGTGAGCCAGAAAGCACTATTTTGCATCCTCCAACAAACCGACCAAGTAGGCATCGTTGTCTTCTCGGGGCATCATTACGACTGAGCTTTGTAAGCGTAGCTCGACTTTGCAGTCCTGCACAATCTCACGACCCAGACGCTGGAACGATAGCCTACTCTGTTGCCCTTTAGTTGGGGCGAAATTCTTGCAGGGCGACAGTTCCGATGAGTCACCAGTAGCTGGGGCACTTTTTCCGTCCGTCGCTATTGCCAACTGCTTTCCTTCGGTGGACTGGCTGCTTGCTAGTGCTTGAACGAATACGAATGATGAGTAAAACCGACCGACCAATATTCATATATGAACACACGAGAAAGCACTACTATCGCTCTCTCGCTCGTTTTCGTGCCATTCCTGCGCCTTTCCTTTCCGTTCGGCTACCAATACTAGCATAACCAAAACGAATATTCTGTCTTTCCATCGCCTTCAATCTAGTGGCCAGTGCTAGCAAACTTGCATGTTCAGTTTTCAATAACAACATTCAAACAATATTTTCAAAGAATGTTGCAGATTTGAAAAGAAGGAAGGAAAAGATTTTCACAAATTTAAATTCTTTCGTGTTATTTGTTAGCGCTGATAAAGGCTATTTAGTTTGCTACTAGCAAGGAGCTGCACAAACAAATCGATTTATGCAGTTAATCAACGGAGGCTGCCAAAAAGTTCGAATAAAAGCACGCGAATAGTGTACTTTGCACGTTCTATATTTTATCAATACTAGAGAGGATCAATAAAATAATTCAAATTGTAATAGCGACATGCAATTGTGGCAACACTGGCCATGAGATGGTGGGGGAACACGCACATTCGTTTTAGTTATGATGGTATTAGCAGCAGAAAGGAATGGAAAAGCAGTGCACGAAAACGAGCGAGAGAGGATAATTTAAATTCTCTTTCTTTCTTTCTTTCCACACATCGTATTTCTTATATAGCTTTCTGAAAATTATTTGTTATACACCATAAAATGTAAATTTCAGTTTAACTCTTATTAGAACATAATTAATTGGTCCTGTAAAGAACCGTTTATTGTTTTATTGCGGGAGCATAATTCAGACGCACTCCCAGCGGACACGGTGAGCTAGAAAGCACTATTTTGCATTCTCGAACAAACCGACCAAGTAGGCATCGTTGTCTTCTCGGGGCATCATTACGACTGAGCTTTGTAAGCGTAGCTCGACTTTGCAGTCCTGCACAATCTCACGACCCAGACGCTGGAACGATAGCCTACTCTGTTGCCCTTTAGTTGGGGCGAAATTCTTGCAGGGCGACAGTTCCGATGAGTCACCAGTAGCTGGGGCACTTTTTCCGTCCGTCGCTATTGCCAACTGCTTTCCTTCGGTGGACTGGCTGCTTGCTAGTGCTTGAACGAATACGAATGATGAGAAAAACCGAACGACCAATATTCATATATGAACACACGAGAAAGCACTACTATCGCTCGTTTTCGTGCCATTCCTTTCCGTTTGGCTACCAATACTAGCATAACCAAAACGAATATTCTGTCTTTCCATCGCCTTCAATCTAGTGGCCAGTGCTAGCAAACTTGCATGTTCAGTTTTTCAATAACAACATTCAAACAATATTTTCAAAGAATGTTGCAGATTTGAAAAGAAGGAAGGAAAAGATTTTCACAAATTTAAATTCTTTCGTGTTATTTGTTAGCGCTGATAAAGGCTATTTAGTTTGCTACTAGCAAGGAGCTGCACAAACAAATCGATTTATGCAGTTAATCAACGGAGGCTGCCAAAAAGTTCGAATAAAAGCATGCGACTAGTGTACTTTGCACGTTCTATATTTTATCAATACTAGAGAGGATCAATAAAATAATTCAAATTGTAATAGCGACATGCAATTGTGGCAACACTGGTCATGAGATGGTGGGGGAACACGCACATTCGTTTTAGTTATGATGGTAGTAGCAGCAGAAAGGAATGGAAAAGCAGTGCACGAAAACGAGCGAGAGAGGATAATTTAAATTCTCTTTCTTTCTTTCCACACATCGTATTTCTTATATTGCTTTCTGAAAATTATTTGTTATACACCATAAAATGTAAATTTCAGTTTAACTCTTATCAGAACACAATTAATTGGTTCTGTAAAGAACCGTTTATTGTTTTATTGCGGGAGCATAATTCAGACGCACTCCCCGCGGACACGGTGAGCTAGAAAGCACTATTTTGCATTCTCGAACAAACCGACCAAGAAGGCATCGTTGGCTTCTCGGGGCATCATTACGACTGAGCTTTGTAAGCGTAGCTCGACTTTGCAGTCCTGCACAATCTCACGACCCAGACGCTGGAACGATAGCCTACTCTGTTGCCCTTTAGTTGGGGCGAAATTCTTGCAGGGCGACAGTTCCTGATCGGGTTGCGATGAGTCACCAGTAGCTGGGGCACTTTTTCCGCCGTCGTCATCGCCCACTGCTTTACTTCGATGGACTGGCTGCTTGCTAGTGCTTGAACGAATACGAATGATGAGAAAAACCGACCGACAGATATTTATATAATCGCGCTAATATGCACTACTATCGCTTTCTCGCTCGTTCTCGTGCCGTGCATGAGCCTTTCCTTTCCGTCCGGCTTCTAATGGCCTAACCAAAGGAATATGCAGTCTTTCCCCCACCAAGTGCTCTCGTCAAGCAACCCAATGCGAATAACCATACGAACAAACATGTAGTGGACCTATATATAAACTTTTCATTATTTTATTGTTCGGTTGGTCTACCATAACGACGGCTCTGTGCGGGATGGGCTGAAAATTTTCACTTTTCCGAGTCGTTTTCGAAAGATTTTTCAAAACACATTTTTTTTGTTATTAGTACATGTTATACATACTTCAAATTTTAATACAGCATAGAGGAACATATTTGCAACAAATTGGCCTAAAAATCAAATCATTCTGTTAAGTATGATAAAAGTTATTAACGTTCAAAATCTGACGCGGCACCGCAGCCGATATTTTGAAACGGGACCCCTATATTGAAACCTTAAATGTATTCTACATTAAAAGATCTGGGCGAAAAACGTTGGGTTTCGGTTTCATGGTGGTACATTCAACTATTGCGGTGCTTTCAATGAATAGGTTTTCGAACTATTCCGAAGAGTCAAAATCAAAGCGGAAATTAACCAATCCTATAACTACGTTACAATTTTCACCATAAGAAATCAGTACCACAATAGATCTAAATACTGGTCGCAGTGGTTCGTCTTCAACAAAAAATAAGAAATCAGTAACATGTATGCTAGTTTAGTAGGTGAGTCAATGAATTTTCAAAGGGTATAAGATTTGAAACGCAAACTGTTAGAAGGATCCGATGATTCAGAAATCCAATATTAACGCATCGAAGTATAGTCACGACATCCAGATTATGTCACAAATATTATCCACTCATCTTTTAATGTAGAATACATTAAAGCTTTCAATATAGAAGATCGATTCAAAAGGGGTCTAGGTCCAACTAGTTACAGTTCTCTAGTTTCTGAACTTGTTAATTGAAATACAATTGATCGAGCGTTTTTGGGCTTCCGATTCTCGCACTGATAAAACGACAAAAGTCAGAAGTTCAGCTGGCCTTTTTGAGAGAAAAACCATTCCGCAGCGCTCTCTAATTGGATAAAACTAATTTACAAGATGACGGAGAAGTTATAAATATAAATCACGACTGTCCTTCCTGTGCTGCTATCGCCCACTGTAACATGCAGTGTGGCTACAGATTGCACATCTATACGGACAGTAAGAAGAAGCCACTATCGATTTTCGGCAGCAAAATCAACTTATCACTTATTCTCGTTGATGGATTAGCAGAGAAGCTGCTGCAGATTTATTTGTCTGCTCCGTTCGGGTTAATAATGAGAAGCTCAAAGACGACTTCCTGGTACTGTTCTGTATTTAAGGAGAATTTTCATATTTCATTTGTCATTCGTTATTGAGCGTTCTGTCGAGACAGAAGCCTTTTATTGCCAGTCCGTACATTCTACAGCGACAAAAAATAGTGCTAATCCGCGTTCAAGGTTATCTTGCGCACTCTCCGCCTCGTCGAGGTTTTAGTGTTTTTTCCCTTCTTTTGTGTTTCTGTTTCTGAATACCGTTAGCCAGTTAGTGACCAGTGAAGCAGCGTTCTTCTAGTAAGCCGTCTGGATACCGTTACATACACAAGTTAAGTATTAGTTTACGTTTCCCCTTCTTGATTCTCTTACCAACGTGCACCGGGACGACGGCTCATCTCAAGGTGAGATGGACGTCGAAACAAAATCGGCTCCCCGGCTTAAAGTATATCCAAACTCGGCCACCGGGCCATTCGTGATCTGCTTTCGGACCAAAGATAAAAAGTGTTTGAATCTGTTGTAGATTTATCGAGTTCTGACGGATCGGTATTAGGCCGTGACACAAATATCGAAAATTTGCCCTGATAAGTTTTGGGTGGTTGTTAACAGTTTAAACCAGGCAAATGATATTGCTGGCCACGGACCCTTTACGAAGCAGTACAGGGCGTATATTCCAACTAAAGGGTTTCTGATTCGAGTCTGAATTGCAAGGACCTGCTAAAATATGGGACTGGCTGTTCCAAAGACCCCATGCTTAAGCCAGTGAAGATGCTGGAGTGCAAACGTTTGCATTCAGCATCAGTCGCAGCTGACGGGAAGAAAATATACGTCAACTCAGACTCTTATCGGGTGACCTTCGCTGGTTCTGCTCTACCCAACTATCTCCTCTTTGACAAGGTTCGTCTACCTGTTCGCGTCTTTGTGCCGCGGGTCATGAACTGTACTAATTGCAAACAATTGGGACACGCAGCCTCCCATTGTAGCAATAAAGCTCGTTGTGGGAAATGCGGTGGGAATCATGCGGATGGTTCCTGTGGAAGGGATATCGAAAAGTGTCTCTACTGTTGGGGAAACCCACATGATCTCCCTTCATGTCCCGCGTACAAACAGCGCGAGGGGAATCTTAAGTGTTTCCTTCAGGGACGCTCTAAGCGACCTTTTGTAAAAATGCTTAAGATAGCTACGCCACCTGTCTCTACGAACATCTATACCAACTTGTCTACTGACGAAGGCGACTGTGATGAACCCCAGGAGGGAACATCTTCTGTTGTGCCTAGAAGCAATAGAAAAAGGAGGAACATTTCCTCTCCCAAGCTTCGTCGTAAAGGCCAGAAGGTGTCTCTTCATGGCCCCCCTAAAATAACTACTCAAGGAAGTCGCTCCCGGTGTCAGTAACCTGACCTCAGAAAAGGAGTTCCCAGCACTTACAGGAACATCAAAAACCCCAAGTGTTCCCATATCTAAGCCAGAGAAAGAAAACAGCGCTGGATTAATAAATTTCTCTGACATTGTGGACCGTATTCTTACAGCTTTAAATATTTCTGACCCCCTTAAAAGTATCTTGATAAGCTTTCTCCCCGCAGTAAAAACATTCTTGATGCAGTTCACTGCGAAATGGCCCCTCCTTTCAGCGATTGTATCCTTCGATGGCTAATTCATCGAACGAGGTCAAGGATTTAATCACTGTTCTACAGTGGAATTGCAGAAGTATTATCCCGAAAATCGATTCGTTTAAAATCTTACTAAATAATTTGAAATGCGATGCATTTGCCCTATGCGAGACATGGCTCACTTCAGAAATAACCCTACACTTTCACGATTTTAATATTATTCGCTTGGATCGAGAAGACTCTTACGGAGGAGTACTTTTGGGGATCAAAAAGTGCTATTCTTTCAATCGGATCGACCTCCCCTCGACACCA
This sequence comes from Topomyia yanbarensis, assembly GCF_030247195.1. Classification (NCBI taxonomy): domain Eukaryota; kingdom Metazoa; phylum Arthropoda; class Insecta; order Diptera; family Culicidae; genus Topomyia; species Topomyia yanbarensis. The sequence goes on from NC_080671.1 coordinate 81,739,392, forward strand.
GGCATTGAAGTTGTCGCTTGCCAAACCAGAATTAAAGGCAAAGACCTTTGCATTGCTTCCACCTACATCCCCCCTAGAGCCTTAGTTAGCCACCGACGGCTTTGCGATATTGCGGAACTTCTCCCCGCACCGAGGCTAGTTTTAGGTGACTTCAACTCCCACGGCACGGCATGGGGTTGCCTTCATGACGATAATCGATCTACCCTACTCCATGAGCTTTGCGACAACTTCAATATGACCATTTTGAATACGGGTGAAATGACACGGATTCCTTCCCCTCCAGCGCGTCCGAGCGCCTTAGACCTGTCCCTCTGCTCGACATCGCTGCGGTTAGATTGCATTTGGAAGGTAGTCTCTGACCCCCACGGCAGCGACCATCTCTCAATCATAATTAATATTGCTAACGGTTCAGGGCCACCGAATACAATCAATGTTTCGTATGACCTCACACAAAATATTGATTGGAAGAGCTACGTGTCCGCGATATTCGACAAAATCGAGTGCACTCAGGAGCTTCCTCCGGAGGAAGAGTACGGGTTCCTGGCTGGCTTGATTCTCGATACCGCGATTCAAGCTCAGACTAAACGCGTACCAGACGCGAACTCACGCGGGCGTCCTCCCAATTCATGGTGGGACAAAGAGTGCTCAGACGTGTACGCGGAGAAGATCGCTTCGTATAAGACCTTCCGGGACGACGGGCTGCCAGCTAGCTACCGTACGCGATGGCGAAAATGCGCATAAAGAGTTTATCGACATCACGAAATAGCTAAATGGGTCTTCCCCAGGGATCATGTCTAAGCCCCCTTCTCTATAACTTTTACGTGAATGACATTGACGAATGTCTTTTCAATTCCTGCACGCTAAGGAAGCTTGCAGATGACGGTGTGGTCTCTATTACAGGACCCAAAGCCGTCGATCTGCAAGGGCCATTGCAAGATATCTTGGACAATTTGTCTGCTTGAGCCCTCCAGTTGTTGGGTATCGAGTTCTCCACGGAGAAAACTAAGCTAGTCGTATTTTCAAGGAAGCGTGAACCAGCGCAACTACAGCTTCTATTAATGGGTCAAACTATTACTCAGGTTTCAACATTCAAATATCTCGGGGTCTGGTTCGACTCTAAAGGAACCTGGGGATGTCACATTAGGTATCTGAAACAGAAATGCTAACAAAGGATCAACTTTCTCCGTACAATAACCACAACATGGTGAGGTGCCCAGCAAGGAGACCTGGTCAGGCTGAACCAAACAACGATATTGTCGGTGATGGAGTACGGGAGTTTCTGTTTCCGCTTCGCTGCGAACGTACATTTCATCATACTAGAGCGAATCCATTATTGTAGTTTGCGTATTGCTTTGGGTTGCATGCGCTCGACACATACGATGACTCTAGAAGTGCCGGCGGGCGTCCTTCCGCTGAAAAATCGATTTTGGGACCTCTCGTATCGATTGCTCATCCGATGCGATATCTTGAACCCGTTAGTAATTGCAAATTTCGAAAGGCTTGTGGAGCTCAGTTCTCAAACCCATTTATGTCCTTGTACTTCGATTACATGGCACAAAATTTCAATCCTTCTTCATATTATCCCAACTGTGTCAATCTCTTTCATGCTTCTGATTCAACTGTATTCTTCTACACGTCCATGAAAAACGAAATTCGTGGAATCCCGGATCACATACGTCCACAAGTGATCCCAAGCATCTTTCATAGTAAATTTCGAAAAGTCGACTGCAACAAGATATTTTACACCGACGGGTCAAGCCTCGACGGCTCCACTGGCTTCGGTATATTCAATCAAAACCTCACCGCCTCATTCAAACTCAATGATCCTGCTTCAGTTTACGTCGCAGAACTTGCTGCTATTCAGTATACCCTTGGGATCATTGATACTTTGCCCATCGATCATTACTTTATTGTCTCGGATAGCCTCAGCTCAATCGAGGCTCTCCGTTCAATGAAACCTAGAAAGCACATTCCTTAATTTCTGGGGAAAATCTGGGAGCGCCTGCGTGCTTTGTCTGTAAGATCGTACAAGATTACCTTAGTTTGGGTTCCCTCGCATTGCTCCATTCCAGGTAATGAAGAAGCGGACTCTTAAGCTAAGGCGGGTGCTTTACAAGGAGACATATATGAAAGACCAATTAGCTTCAGCGAATTTTTCAGAATTACTCTTCAGAGAACCCTCGAAAGTTGGCAAACTTCATGGAGCAATGGTGAACTGGCTACATTCGATAATCCCTAAGGTATCGACGAAACCATGGTTCAAAGGGATGGATGTGGGTCGGGATTTCATTCGCGTGATGTCTCGGCTCATGTCCAATTACTACACGCTGGACGCCCATCTTCGACGTATTGGGCTCGCGGATAGCGGTATCTGCGCTTGTGGCAACGGTTAACATGAGATCGACCATATTGTCTGGGCATGCGCCGAGTACTGTTCTGCCAGATCTCAACTTTTCGATTCCTTTCGGGCCCGAGGAAGATCACCCAATGTCCTGGTTCGAGATATACTGGCAAGCCGCGATCACCTCTACATGTCCCTCATATACACGTTCCTAAAAACCATCAATATCCAAATTTAACTGCCCCTATCATCTCTTATCAATCCCAGAAGTCCCCTCTTCTGCCTACCGTACCCCAACTCTGATGGTCTGATGAGACTACAAGACGACACAAAACATTTCTATAGAATGTGTAACCGTTAGTTACAAAGATAATATTGTTTGCTCTGCCAACATAAAACGACTCTCTCGACTGACTTTAAGAGTTCCCCGATCCTTAGTCATACCCTGGATATTATGTTGTCAAGCTACGTGAGTGATATCCCGCCAAGTCTGACGTTTCGTCTGGGACGGAGGGGTCACTCACGCAACGATGCTCACAGATACACGCTAGGGATACCGGTCACAGCGGTTTGAGCGAAAGTCGCGCAACATATCATGCAACCATTAGAAGGGCGGCCAATTAAATGAAATGTCAAAGTTCGTGGTCACTTCCTGATCGTGTTGATCATATCTTTTATGATCTAGCTCAGCACAACCATAGATCGATCTCTTTCCGTCGACAACCACCCAACGGTGCAGATGTGCGCGTCGTGTTTTCTCGTTAGCAGTAATTTGATGTGAATTCTGAAATGTCTGTAAGAGCAAAATTTTAGGTTTTATTGCAGTTCACTTATTATTCCAGTAGAAGTATAGCCTAGGAGTAGGAAGTGAAGATTTTCCTCGACGGAAATTAAAGAACTCCATTGAGTTCAGTAATTACAGACCGAACAACGATAAAAAGGTATTTATTCAAACCAGCTATAGAACTTATTGTTCATCTAAAAAAAAGGTGACGTCACGAGTACTAATTTCGCTGGAAAGGTCCTCCAGCGGACCTTTTTATCTTGGGCCGAAACACGTTTCGAAAACTTTCTTCCTCAGATCACTATTGTGGGATACCAATAGCCCGTTTGTCGGCAATTTTGAAGCTATTGACCGATCGACGGATGGCGGTATCAGCCTTGCATGGAAGATGCCCAACCGTGTCGATATAGACCGAGAAGAACGGTGTAACGGGATGCGACCACCGAGGAAAAATCCATTGCCAGCAACATCTACCAGTTATCACAAACAGTATCAGCCATTACTGTGATCAGCCGTCGCCCCCACCAGCTTCTCCGGGTACCCGTCGTAGTCATCATCATCGGAGTTACCGCAAACCGCAAGTACTTACGTGACGTCACAGAAAGCTTAATACCTTACTGATCGAATAAAATTGTATTATGTAGATATTAAGAGTTAGGAGTATTTATGAACAACAATGAGCCTAGTTTAACCCTTACACGCATCTTTTCCGTTATTCGTATTCAACAAAGAATTCCAGGTCTCACCATTGGATGGTGTTTCGGAAACTTATCGATCTTTGCTGCTTTTGAGCATGTCCCTGAAGCAACTTTGTGTTGGCATTCCTTCCCCCCCGGCAGTAGACGTCAGTTGCTGAATCCGTTTCCACATGTTCCCGATGATGAATGAGTTCCATGGTGAATAAATGTGTAGCAATTGATAAATACCCAACATAAGTAATATTCCCCTCCCAACTATCCACTGAGCCAGTCGAGAGCTTACAAATGACCCAACAATCACGAGCCTACAACATAACATCACACGCGCAACGTGATGTGTTGCCGATCCGCATCTGAGTCGTACTACGAAATCGTCTGAAGCGACCCATGCCGGCTGATGCATCATCAACTAACGCAAACGTGCCTTACCAAATAAAAGAATTGAATAAAAGAACCTTCTTTAGTGGGTACTAAAGCCCGCATGATAGTGTGGACTAGTATAAAGGCATCTCCTACGACCAACATTCTTCCAGACTTAATATGGGCTTTGAATACCGTCGGCAAAAATAATTCTTTTCAATGCAAACCATATCTATTTATTACAACCGGCCCCGGGATGGTTTACTTTCGGACCAAAGATAAGCAATTTAGCATCATCGATATATCGCGTGATCTAACCAAACAATATTCGGGCGTCTACGAAGAAGTGTCTACGTACCCGCCCGGGAAGTAGAGATTGATGGTGTAGTTTCCGAGACGGGCCTTAATTGCGAAATATTGGGTTGGCATCTTCCAGAACCCTTCGCTTCAATCAGTGAAAATTCTGGTGTGCAAGCAATTGCGTTCAGCCTTTCGGCAGATCTGTTCTTCCAAACTTCATTTTTTTGACCGGAGCTTATTTACGTGCTCGCCTTTTTGTGCCGCGGGGCATGAACTGCCGTCGTTGCAAACAATGCACAGTGTTTTAAAACGTCGTTTTCGTGCTCAAAATTAATAGCGTTTAAACCGGAGAACTCGTTGTTCTTGTGATTGCACATCCACAGAAGTATACCGTTCAGTGATTAAGTCACCTATATGTGATATACGAAATTTATTTTCCGAGCTAATTAAGATAGAGACTTTGTGTCTTCAGCAAAGTTGTAGCAAATATTACTGCAAAAGAAATTGCTGAAGACACCATATATCTATCGTTAATAGTTTACAAGTTATGGAACATATTATATGGAAGACCCCTTAGATATTCCAAATTTTACGATATTTTTGGGGTAACTTCCACCTTAAATAACTGGTTAAGGAGCAAAAAGGAGCAAACAACATCATAACATACTGAAAATACTAGCTTTTTACTTTTATATAGTCGCCCTATACTAGTTTTCAAAAATATTTCTTACTTCATCCATTGGTCTGAATAAAATTGCATTAATATTTTTTGTGTATCGATCTTAACGCCTTGTGTCAAAATGCATATTAGCATAAATATAAAAATTTTAAATTTCAAGCAAATCCTAATTATTATTCCATATTCTCAAGAAATTTAAATTGTAAAGCAAAAAGATTTGTATCTGAATAAAAAACTAAAATTGTTGTTCATCGAGAATTTCAGACGATTCCATTTTGTGTGCAATATTCGAGGTTAATCTCAGGTTTTGATTTGTTTCAAACTTTCGAGTGGGTAATTCCACCCTTGGTGATTTTCGAGTGGGTAGTTCTACCCATACTACCCACGTGTTCCACCGGCCCTGGTCGTAAGAAATTCCCAACAGAGCGGTAAGACTTCAATAAATTTGGCAGAAGATTATTGAGTTACGTATGAATTCTCTTAATTAAATAGGATTACCTCAAATTCCATTTACTATGATCACTCTGAAGATCTAAGAACACCCGTGATGTTACTATGACTGTCTTGAAGTTTGTAGAATTTCCCCGAGATTCGTAAACATTTCCTGTGGAGTACTACTAACTGTATTATACATGTTACTTTTTCAAACACTTTTTCGTACCAAGAAATGCAAATAACCTCTCCTATTCTTCATGGTAGACGCACTTCCAGCAATGTCAGAACCGCAAAGTACAAGATAAGCATTTGCGTAAACACCAGGAATTATAAGTCAATTTAAGATGAGCACCCGTAAACGCTTACGCAATACCGGCAGCTCGCAGTATTCTGAGGCAGTAGCAACAGCAGCAGCAGCAGGTCTTTGAAGCCCAACATCGCCAGGAGTGCGCCGTTTGTTTGGTAAGCATAAGGAAAAGCTGTCGTTTCGCAACAAACCCTCTGACAAGCCTTAGAACAGGAATAGGCAGAACAACAACAAGTAAAAAAAAACCCTGCGGGTTGACAGGGAGCGAAAATGCAAACAAACTGCCATGCTTCTTGGATGGCCCACGGCAGGCGGGCGGGCAGGCGTCGGTAATGGAGCGAATACATTTTTCGGTTTCTTAAGCCACGGGATGTCTTCGCAGGCGGATTACTTTCCGCTGTGCGATAATGATATTTTGATACCGCGTATGCATGAACCATCATGCCATCCTTGCTTGGTATGCTTAGCAGTGAAGCGGATGAGCGGAAAGAAACCGCGAAATTTATCTTTTGCACTGGTGGCAGTGGAAGACGAAAATGTGGTGGATTATCACGCAACGTCAAACTTTCAGCAGCGGGTTGTTCGCTTTTCTGTACATACTTGATTATTCTAGTTTGTGACAGGTTCAGCTACGATTCTAATGATAACTACCTTTATTCGTGTGTATTTTTTAATGATTTCTTTTTTTTTCGAGTATATTAAACAAATGAAAAAAAGTATTAAAAAGTACTTAAATTGTGATATTATTTTGAACAGCTCGCAAAAACATCCGATCATCCTGAAGCAATTTTGTGCATTTTTAATTGCTATCCTGTCAAAATAAAAAAAAATATGCTCCTTCTAATGATTTGTAACAAAAAATAAAGAAAAGCTCCAAAAATTGGTTCATACCGATTTATACATACTGATTTGAAACTCAGCACTTGCAGCAATACAATGGCTTTCAAATCTGTCCAAGTTTACTAACATTTACATTTTACAGAATAGCCAGGATCGCGTGGTTATCTTGGTTCAAGACTTTAAAACTTCCCTATAAATTAAGACGAGCCTTCTCATCATAGACACTGAAAATCTCATCACAGAATTCCGCTTCCACCCTGAGGGAAAATTTCATCGGTGCATTCCTTCGGAGCGTAGCAGCTTCCACGGTGGGTTCAGCTAGTGTGCACTCATACTCGAAATTCGTTCCGGCGGCGGTCGGTAGCGGGCTGTTGTCCCACAGGGCAAATGTCGTTTATTACGCACCGTTTTATGACACCGCGCAACGCCCGCCCAAGAGAAATGACTAGTTGTCGAATATTAGCATAAACCCCCCGGGAGGCATCCGAATACACATACTTATACACACAGGAATGGGGAGGAAAGGACCGAGAATACTCTACTATGTTGAGATTTGAGAATGCCAACCGGAGTCACTCAGTATACATGTGGGAGAGAAGCGCCATTCCAACGCGGGGGCGTTTAATTAGATTCGCGTTCACCCGGTACGAAAAATGATGATTGCTTTGGGCAAAATTTGCTGAAAATTTATGGGTTCATTTCCAACTATGACATGGATGCCGAACAAGAAGCTATTTCAACATATACAACCGGCTGTAGCTTTTTATCCAGTTGGCAGATCTTGCACAGTTCTTTTAGAAATTTTTAAAGACGACGTTTTAAGTTTTATTTTTGTACAGAAACAAATACACATAAAAGTCACATATTACCCATACTAGTTTTGCATTAAATAACACTAGTTTACAAATGCTGGGGTGATTGCACTAAGTTAAGAAAAAACTGTATTCAAAGTCAATTTTGAATCGCTGAACACAAAAAACATATCCATTTTCTTTTTCAAAAAATCGTTTTTATTTTTTCGAAATACGTGTTTTTGGCACTTTTTGCAGCTGACCACAAAATATGACCCTCGTCGACTCGAACGATGTTCGGTTTATGAATCTCCATGATTTTTTCTGGCAATTGCAATATTTCGATACAAGAGCAAATTTTCAAAAGGACTTAGACGTACATTAATTTCCAAAACTTTTTGCTCGATTACTCTATTTTATACAGCAAACTTCCTGAGAACTAGTTACAGGGAATGAATACTTCTTCACGAAAAAATATGCTCTGAAAAATATATTGTGTCATTTCTTACAAAATTTATATTAAAAATTTAAATTGCAAAAAAACCCATTTTTTTGTTTTTTATATTTTGTCAACAAACACCTAAAGAGAAAAGAAACATTTTGAAAGAGGATGGAGAACTTTTTATAATTTATTTTATAATTTTATACATGGTTTTAAATTTCATATTAATTGACATACAAAACTGTAATTTTATTACAGAATATAATTCTAAAAACTTATCATTTTAAATCAAAATGTATTCAACAACAATCTTCTAAAATGCGATAGTTCTCGAGATATTTGTAATTTTGCTCCAACAAAAATAATTAGTTCGTGTAATTACGCCCTTTTAAAATTTTTTCACATTTATCTATAATAAAATGTCGAAAAGCTAATGTTTATCGTTTTTAACAAGCAAAAGAAACTTTTTGGTGAATTTGGATCATGGAGAACCTTTCAATGAAAAAGTTTTCCTAACAACAACTTTTGACATATTTTTATAATTCATACTATTTGCTGTCAAAATACAATTTTATTTTTGAATATGACTCTAAACGCTCGCCCAATGCTCATAACAAAAATGTTCTGAAATGGTGTAGTTCTCGAAATATTTTAAATTTTGTTTAGTAACACAAATATTTTGTTTTATTAAAACCTTTTTATAAGTTATTCGCAATTCTGCATCCACAACAATAGGTTTTCAAAAGGCACATAAATTTTTCTGTAACTTTCTCTTTCGTATTAAGGCTATATTGTAAACCATTTGAACGCTATACAAAATCAATCAAAATGTTCAACCATAGGGTCTGATGATGAAACTATATGGTTGAATCATAAGTTGGTTGCAAATAACGTGTGAAAAAGTCGTAATAAAACAAAATAATTGTGTTGTTAAAACCAAATTTAACATTTCTGGAGAACTATTACATTTCAGAAATTTGTTGGTTGTGAGCATTTCGATTTAAAGTAGCGTTTAGAATCCTATTCAAAAATAAAATTGTATTTTTGACGACAAATAAAATGAATTCTAAAAATATGCCAAAAGTTGTTCTTAAGAAAACTTTTTTATTATAAGCTTCTCCATGATCCAAATACACTGTAAGCTAGCACTGTAAGAAATGACACAATATTTTTTTCAGTGTATATTTTTTCGTGAAGAAATATTCATTCCCTATAACTCGTTCTCAGTAAGTTTTGCTGTATAAAATAGAGTAGTCGAGCAAAAAGTTTTGGAATTTCATACACGTAGAAACGTCTAAGCTCTTTTGAAAAATTGCGCTTGAGTTCAAATAAACTTATTGACTGTGGAAAATGTTGAATCTTCCATGCCGATGAAACCTGTGAAGTGTCAGCGAAACATAAAATAATCGGTCGCGATTTTGGAGATTTTCGGCCGGATCTTCGTGGAATATCTCAGTCAATATTTCAGGAACAAATCTTCCGACCAAGGAGCCTTTATTCTCAGGTGATACGATCCTTGAAATCGCCGATCAGCCATATTGGTGCTGGAAACGACAGCGAACAACATTGTTTACTACATCTTCATGCACGTTTGCTTGGATAACATATTCGGATTAAATATCAACAATGAGCATGAGTTATACTACGTTCACACTACGAGTTAAAACGTATTTTAACGCTCCATTACAGCATTAACAATGCCATAAATAGCATATAGCATAATCGTTTGCTCTATATGCGTATATAAAGCTGATATAACGCGTACATGCTTCAAGGATCTTTAAAGCATGTATGCGTCACATGTGCTTTTGGTGCCATTGTAGAGCAAATACAAAGCCGATATAATGCTATTGTAACGCTGTGGTTTTATTCGTTATGTAACTCTTCTTGAAGATTATACTCGGCATATTTCATTTCAATCGAACATTTCAACATCCAGACAGCTAATGCAGCGCGCTTACCGTGAAGGACGAGGCAAGGTACCTCAGTTCGAGACTTACTAAAGATAATTTTCGTAAAACATTGATATCGTGTAAGAACGAAAACCCATTAAGAATAGTCATTACAATGCATTAAAAGAGAGTCAATGACGGTTCCAAACAGTATTTTTATATTTTTTCCTTTTCATTCATCATATCGAAAAGGAAACATAAAAAATCGTTGCAAAACCACATCGCGGAAAATGACAGCCACTAAAGCTTTCTAATAGCATTAGTAGTGTCAATATTAGGTTTTCAAATTTGACATTTGTTCGCTAGTGCTATATAATAGCATTGGAACAGCTAAAAAGGTGCTGTCAATCTCTGCACAGTAATAGCACTATATTTCGCCTTTTCTGGCATAATACTAGCATTATATTAGTATTTAGTGCTTCATGGTTCTTTAAGACTACCCTATATGTGGATCTAAAGCAGATATTACGCTAAGTTATAATGGTTATTGGTTACTTGGGTGTATCAGTAACTGCAAATGAAAGGAAAAAAACACCTCACCTTGCCCCAGCTAGACTCTTTAGATGATCATTATTTCCATTGCTGAAGGCAATCATCGCGGAGCGATCAAGTGAATGGAGTAGTAGCATCACTTTGCACGCGGTAATTAATGCACACTTCTGCCGTTATGACTTATATGTCAATTTGACAAACGTTTTACTCTGTTGATTCCGAATTGATAACAAGGACTAAGAAAATGCCGCCCCTCTGCCTGGTTAGTTTTTCCTATATTTTTTCAACTCTGTTTCAATTCAATTCAAATTCTAATGAGTCTTTTTCAAGTAACATTAACAATTTTCATCAAAATATGCATTAAAATGCATATGTGAGATAAATCGGTTAACCGAAAATATGTAATCAATGTCACTTTCGAATTTATTTTTTAATACCATGCTAAAGAAAAGTATGACATTTATACCTGAAGCGAAGGCAGTATAGATACAATTTGAAAACTATGAAACATGAAGAAGTAATAAATAAAAATAATTAAAAACTAGTTCCATTAAGATCGGTTCAGCCATTGCTGAGATAATTATATGACATACACACATACAGACATTGCCTCAATTGTCGAGCTGAGTCGATTGGTATATGAAACTCGGCCCTCCTGGCCTCGGAAGAAGTTTTCAAAGTTTGAGTGAATCCTATACATTTCTTTTGTAAGAAATGTAAAAACATTTTATATACAAATTTTCTAATGACGAATTTCGCGCCAAATCGTATTTAGAGTTGGCAGCATTCTCAGAGATTTTAATGAAACTTTCTTTACATGAAGACTTTGACACAAAAAGCCACTTCGCATGCTTTGCTTTTCCAAAAATGATCTAGACTGTCTTTTGAAAAGGGTCTAACTTTTTTTACCATTTTTTTTTCAAATGACTCTAAAAATGACAAATCCTGCAAAAAATGTTGTAGGAGTGGTTTCCACAAAATTAATCAAATTTTTGAATAGAAATATTGAATAAATTCTTCATCGACTCCTACACTTAAAAAAATCGATTTTAAAAATTTAAAGTCGATTTCCAAAAAAATTATCTTTGGTTTGAATAAAATTTAGTTCCAAGATAGGTAATTATGTTCCCTACCTACCGCCAAAAATTCCAATTGGCCACTTTCAAGGAAAAAAAGTTATTTGAAAAAAAAACTTTTTATTGTCCAAACTGAATTTTTTTCAGTGTACTTTTATCGAAATCTAAACCAATGAAAGCTATAATCATCAAAAGAGTCCAATAAAGCTCAGTTTATGAGAAGATATTGTTTAATTTAGCAATTAAGCATATTTTTAGTAATCAAAAATCCCGTTGAAAAGAGTTTAATTGTTTACGTCGAACGCGAGATTCGTTTAAAAGCAGTTCGAACGAGTAGTAAGCCCATTTGATTTTGCTGTCGTGAACGAGAATTGACACAATTTTCGTTCGAATCTCGCATTCTTCGTAAATAAGAATAAGGGTGATATTACAATAGGTTTGTTCCAGTACCAGGAGAAACTGGAAGTACTCCGGAGCAAACAGGGAGAAAATCGTTCCTGTACTATCTTCTTCTCTTTTTTTTTCTTCTGGTGGCAAACCGGAGTGAAACGGAGCAAGAATTTTTTGCTCCGGAGCAACAGGGAGTAACTTCCATGTACTGGAACAAACCTAATAGTTATCCTACGACGATTTGTGCGTGCCAACTAAATAAATTATTTGTAAACAATTCAGATGTTTGGCAATGCTCAATGACATAACAAATCGAAATATTTCTATTCATTTGTTAAGGCTTCGACCTCGAGGGTCTTTCGCCTTTTTACATTTCTTATAAAAGAAATGTATAGAATTCGCTCAAACTTTCAAGATTTTTTTTTAAAATAATATACGTTTCAAAAATACATCAAAATTAGCAATTCAAAATAGATAAAAAGTAATCGAATATAATTTCAGTCGGCTATCCTGGGTGCACTGCTTTCTGCTTCTTGTGTTTATTTCCTTTCTTGGAGGTGAGCAATAGAAAGGTTTATCCTCTGCCGCCTGCTGATTATTTCGTCTGCCTTCTGCCTTGTGTTTGCGTCCTTGTCGTCGTCGTTGCTAGAGTTTTGATTTTAGCCATTTCATGTTTAGTGCGTTTTGTATTGAGTGCTAGAAGTATTACACGACGAAACAGAGACGGCATAGAAAAATGTGGTAGTCCACGAAATTAAATGTTAGCGGAACTAGCTCAGGGAATCGAAAGAACACTGAAATGAAATTTATTAAATTAAATAGTTAATTTGAATTTGTGAATTTAATAATAACATTATTACAGCTTTGAAGCCGCTCTATAGCAGGACTATCAAAACGGTGTTTCCTTCCAAAACTAGCCGCAACAGGTGTGCTATAACCCATAATTTGTTGATAGTTAAACTAAATTGAATATTATTATTATTATTTATTGGTCAACAGTAAACTAGACTTTCAAATGCAAAATTTTGATTAGATAGTAGGCGGGGTGTAATTCGTGACAGTTCGTGTTTTTTCTCGTGTTATTTTTCCATAATAAAAACCAGTTTCATAAGTAAAATTCTGAAACGTGAAAAAGTGCAAGTGTTGATTCGCGAAAAAAAGTTGGAAGTGTCTTTCGGGAAGAACTGAAGAACAATTCGGCAGGCGATCAGCTTCAGAAACGGAAGATCCCAGGATGGTGGGGTGAATCCCAGTATGAAACTGTCAAACTAATTTGAAGAATTTCGAGCCCCACATTTGTTGCCGGAACAATACTGTCTCAAGCGACGGATCATGAAGATTCGACAACGTTCAGTGGCATCAAAAGCCTTTGAGCAAGGACGATTTTCACATTTTGGATACCGGTGAGATCGCTTCTAATTGATTTTTTTGCATTTCGACATAGATCTTTCATTAGGGCTTAAATCGCAAATGTAAACAAACTGCGTTTTCGCTATTATGACATTATGCGACAAAAATACTACAAGATTGAGGTGAAAATTAGTTAAAATGGTTTTTAGTTCGATTTATAATTAAAGAAAACAAAACGGCGAAACATGCATTTTCTTCGAGATTTCGACTTAGGCCCTTCTTCTCATATGGAATATAAAGGCTAAACTTACATTTTTTGACAGAACCGGGCGTACGGTTATTATTCACAAAATTACTCTTTAAACGGCGGTTCTATTATATAAATGATAAGCAATATCTACTAGGATCATGTCTACTCGATAGTTGTTGCACATAAACATTCGAATATTTCGATATTTTCATGAAATTCGAAGAAAAGAGGCACGCGCCCTATCATTTACATTGGGTTTCTATGCGCCCATTTGCTGAGCCCTATTAAAAAGTATACTGTCAAGCTCGCCCATTTACCCAGCCCTACCCAGCAAGACAGAGTCAGTTTAGCCCTTTTACCGCGCCCTTATGAAAATTATGTACACCGTTTAGCCCTTCCGCAAATGGTGGTTGCTGAAGGGCGAAATCACGACTGGGATGCAAATTGGGCGTAAGCATTTTTTTAGTTTCTACCCACTAAAAGCACATAGGAATTAAATTCTTTGTTATATTGTCATAAGGTTTAACCATAGATGCTTCCGGAAAAACATGGTCATAAAGTAATTTATACCTACAATAAAAACTACATTTAGAAAAGCATCGCCGTATATTGAAACTGATTTTTCTCCATTTGAGTACATTGCGACTTTGGCCCTATTGAAAGATCTGTGTCGATTTTCTTATTGAATAACACCACTAATTATACTAAATGTATTCAGAATTATATAATCCCCAGCTCCTTTTTTTCTCCTTTTGATATCTCCGTCATCTATGAAAACTGTCTCGGTTCCGAGCGTTTTCCATAACTAGATGATAGGACTATTATAAAATAAAACGCTTGTAAGGACGTGGCCAGGTGTGTGGAGTTGAGCGGGTCTACGTCATTGTAGACCGTTGCGAAGTCTGATATGACAATGGATATGTTCAACTCTGCCACTCCATCTACGATTTGTGCAGGTGTTCGTGCTATGCTAGGCTACATGTTTAGCGCGTTTTGTATTTTCGAGTGACTCTGGTATAACCGTCTTCTTTCTTATTTATTTCTTCCATAGGTATGCTGACTAATGACATGGGGATACCGTGGAATATTGTTTTGTTCGGCATTTATTCTTTGGCCGGCTGACTTTGATGTATCAGCAAATGTCGAAGGCTGTTTGGTGGTGTTGGTTGTAGTAGATGAATTTTCTGTAGCTGTTTTGGCACATGGCTTACCGTACTGTGCCGGTTACAAACCTGGCACGTGGACGTCTGCCCAGGGTACATGCATAGGGTACTTGTATACATTTACCACCTTGAGATGATCTGCCCTTTAAAATCAAGTAAGATGGTATAGTCCGCTGGTTCAGATTGCTAGGGAAAAAGTTTCTCCAAGTGTCATAGTAGGCGGTTTCCATTTCTCCATATTTTGACATTAATCTTCGTGGTAGCACGAGGTGCCAAATCATGCAGGCGAATTTCTATTAGTTTAAAATTCATATACACGGTGATCTTGGTTTTGACGTTTTCATATTCGACGTCGTGATGCATGTTCTTCTTCGCAACGAAGCTTTCTGCCTCGGCTAAGGAGTTAAACGTTATTAGTACTACTTGTCCCGTATAATGTAGCTGTGTATGGGAAACTTCTGTAAGAACAAGTTCCATTTTCTCCTTGGTCAACTTTCCACCTCTCGCACTGTAGTTCTACACAGAAAAAAATATTTTGTAATTTTAAGTTTATTTTCATGCACATATTTGGAGCATGAATATAAATGTAAAATTAAGTGCCACCACAAATACACACGACTTGTCGTGCTTTCTTCAACGAATTTTGTTATAATTTTACACGTGGATTGAAAATTACAGTTACTTTAAACGGAAAACCAATGCACTTCAATGTCTTTTTACTGGAATACTGCTGTAAAATAAATGACATGTAATATTACACGAATGAAAGTGTAAAATTGTATGCTGCTTGATTCTCTAATTGATTTTAACGTAATTTTCAATCAAATTTTTTATTCAATCTTTGTATGTTTACATTTGTTTTATTTACATGTCGTTTAAATTTCATTATTTTTTGGCGTGTAAGACGTGCCTGCGAAAAGTCAACCGCGATTGTGTTCTCCCATAATCTATAAGTTACACGTACACGTTACACAGCAAAAAAATGAAAATTAACTTAAGCGTATTTCATGACATCGCAGAAAAACTATTCGTGTAATTATGTTTCACGAATAAATTTACGCTATATATCATGCACATAAAATGACCCCTGAAAATGTATGTTCCTATGGAAATTTACATTATTCTGCTCGAGACCTGCGCGCTAGTCGTTCAACTTACAGGTAAAATATCTAATTTTAACACGATTTTATACGAAATGGTGTTGAGCAGAGAGAAAAACTAACTGCGTCATACACATACATGCACGAGCTGCAATTCAATGCGCTTGAATCATCCACGCTCAAGCGAAGTTTATGTACACCACTTTGCAGTCACGTTTTTATGTGTCGCTTTAGTCTAGTCCATAAGCGGGTGTCTCTGGTGAGTTAATGATTGTCGGTTCAAGTCTTGGTAGTATTATTTAACGGATTTTTTTTATGTCGGTATCGTCACAAATACATACGTAAGTTATTTATAGTACGATTTGTGGCCAATGTAAAATTAATCACTCGCATAATTTTGCACTATCAGTCGCGTTCCCTTTATGTGCAGTATATTTAGCATAATTTTACATGAATTTTTTTATCTGTGTAGAACAGCACGGCACACGTAGTATATTTTGTTTGTACAGTCGTGATTCGCTGGTTGGGCCACAGCCTCTGTCCAACTAACGAATTTGAGTCGCTAGTTGGACCGACTGACATATGCCAAAAACTCTCCAAAGAAGACGTCAGTAGTGTAAAAGATTGTTAGAAAGATTGCCAAAGTAAATGTGACATGAGATTTTGGCGTTCAGATGCTTTTTAGTTGAACAATGATCCAACTAACGGAGGTCCAGTTAAAGAGTGTCCAACCAACGAATCACGACTGTATACTGTTTGTAAGCGATGCGCTTTTTGAATACTGATCTGTACGAAATGACGAAGCAGACTTAAATCGAAATATGAGTTAAGTCTGTTATTCTGTTGAAGCATGCCAAAACTCCTAAATCGAGATATTGTCATATAAGTTTAAAACTAAAAATGAATATTATACTATTGTATTATGGAAAAGAAACAAAATGTAAAATAGCTCAAACTTTTTTAAGTTCTTTTAATATTTTGTGGTAACTTTGAAATCATTTTTTGAACCGAGCAACTCAACAGACCACATTTCAAAGATACAGTCCAGATTCGATTATTCGTAATGGTCAGAAAAATTTCACCTCGGATAATCAATCAAAAAACAAAAATATTTCATAAAATCAGTTTGCTATTGTTTAAAAATACGACCTAAGGTACACGCATACATGTATGACTCATGGATCTTATTTTCCTGCCAAACCGTTTCTCAGTGTTTATTTGCCCAAACCCTGCGACAAACTGTTCTAAAGCCTTATTTTTTGTGAAATAGTTGCAGTGATTAATTCCTCTTGAAGTGTGATAATTGTTACCTACTTTGAAGCTATGAAAAAATAAAATGTCATCAGAAATGTTGAAGAGCTTGTTTTTGCAACCATTTTTAATTGAGACCAAAAATCATTACTTGCAATGCTCATCAAATTAAAGACCGTTGTTTGTGGCCCCTTAAAACCCCCTTTTTTAAGATTACTTCTTAAATATAGTAAAACTGCGTTTCCAAACATTTTTCGTACCACAGACCCCTCCAAAATTGCACGGATTAACATCGATGTATATGCTATTTATCTATTGTTTTCAGCATGTTACGAAAAAATGCTTGAAATTCCACCATACATCCGGAAATAAATATTGGGTTATAGTTGGAAGAAGTATTTTTTTTCAAGAAGGTCTACATATTTTTGCAACTACCCGAAAATAAAATATGAGTTAATGAGAGTTGTTTTGTTACGATTAGAAGAATTTAATCGAAAATTTCAAAAGCGGAGGATTTATATTTGAAAATATATTAAAAAAACACAATTTTTAGGGGCCATTCAAATATAACGAGCTTTAACTTTAAGAAGCATCTCCACAACTTTACTGATATGCGGTTTATGTTCATCATTGCTTCTCGTTGAAATCAAACCTTATCTAGCACTATTTTCACAATTACACAATTTCCTTGTTGAATTAAAGAAGTATATAGAAAGAACAGCTCATGTTAAAAAGAAGAAAAATATCAACAAAATATTGAATAACTACAAATATTGTAAATACAAGAATGAATAACCAGTATTCCATTTATTACAAAAAATAGATTCATTAGAACTCCATTATGGTTATGTAGATAAATTAAATAGCATTCGGCCTAATTACTCATTCGGCTGAATGGTGTCCGGCCAATCAGCATTCGGCTCTAAGGCACCCGTCCATCATATTTGTTACATTTGGCAAAGTAGAAAATATTCGAACTCTTTTGATACGTTCGAAATAAGAGGGGCGGCAAATTTAACTTTCTGACCCGAGCGGCAAAAAATCTCGCGCCGCCACTGCCGAAAAACTCCTCCTAATAGAGGACAGTTAACTTTATTTGAAACCAAGAGATGCGAAATAGGGTCACAATAGCAATATGGCCTTAATAAGCATATAACTCTAACTAGATAGTAAAACCGCTGCTATTCTAATGGCAAACTGTGTCAACTAAATGCGAAAATGGTTGAACAATTTTTTAAAAGACCATTATCAGTAGCAGTACTCTATTGTATTGAAATGTAATAACCACAATCAAAATGTGTCCAACGCTCTTCATACAATTGAGTTCTCAGATAGCACAAGTTAATCAAGTAACCACATATGATAAATTACCGCAAGGTACCCGACTCGAGTGCAGTCACTGGCACCGTATAAAATTTCTATAAATCTCCTTCATTATCTTTACGCTCTCAATAAGCGAAAAGCCCAACCGCACCCACAAAACCACCCAGTAGCAGTATCTGTATGCCTGAAAGTGTGCGTGTGTGTGTCTTTTCCCGTACAAACTCCTGCCATTGTTGCTGATGGAGTTCGGTAAGCGATGCAACTTTCGCCAGGATGTATAGAAAAGCAAAGAATCGGTCCCATTGTGTGTAAAACTATTGAGTATGTACAGGAAAAACAGCCGGCCGGATCAAGGCAAACCCAAACCAACCGCATATACGGGTGATTGCCGGTTGGAGACGACGAGTGGGACGGAAAGCCTTATCACAGAAATGCACCGCTGAGAGTACACCCTTGTTGCTCTGTGTCCTGGGTAAGGCCGTATAGGGAATATCCTGGAGCGTGCTAAGCTTGTTGTAATCGCGTAAAAGAAGCGACATCCGGATGATGGTACACGGCTCCACCGGTTCATTGTTGCTCGTACGTGAACGATAAATAATGTATTGTAATAACAGCAAAATGCAGCAGGAACCACGGAGAGAAAGAGAAAGTGGGATATGACTCAATAGATGGTAGGTATATTAAACAATAACAGGTGCGCTCTTGGCATAACAAAAGGCGTACAAACATATGAACGTCTGTGGACATATTTTTTTTCACTTACAATTGCAATCACTGTTCAAGCGAGGAATCATCAATAGGATTGGCGTGGTTTAAAGACGTGGTTAGCTGCATGACTATAGAAATGGTTGTCATTATACAACAATAATTCGTGCATCTGTCGTACATGGCATGTGAGGCTTCAGGTTTGTGACTATTTGAAAATTGATACGAAATTGAAACTATGATTCATTGTTGGTTTGTGCATGGAATATCGAATCTCCTCCTGTCTTTCAATAGTGTGAAAATTCAGTTTTTATTTCCTTAATCTGTTCTACTGTAACAAAGAACGTTATCATCGTAGAGTGCAAACTCTCCAACGTGAACAGCCTGGATTTTGTTCGACCGAAATCATCGAAGCTCAGTTGAATTCTGCTCAGAACAGGCAACCACTAAACATGCTTTTCGCACGAACGCACCAGCTGCACCATGTACCCTTACGGCTAGACTCTGGCAATGTTTTCGGTCTGCTGAATCCTAACACCTTTAAATCAATTTAGATTAAATGGACGGAAATCGATATATTGGCTAAATTAAATTGCTGCTCGTTATCTTCGTACTGCCTGTATCTCACGTACCGTTTCAGATATTCTGCTGACTGCACAGTTTTGCTCAAACTAGCGGTGTGTCTGTCCGGAACTGGATATTATTTTAAGACGATGAAGGAGGAACACCAGATGACATGTCCACCAGCTCAGTTGTACCCTGTGAAGCGATGCAGGTGAAATGGAAACAAAATGCTTAAAGGTATCCTTAGTCTGCACTTTCGTTTCTTTCTGCAAAGGTCTGTGTTTCGGATGACTGCAGAAAACTAACAAATACCCCCAATCATAATTCCCGTTCCACCGAGCAGCTCAAATTTACATGCACGACGTTGAATGCTTGCAAATTTCATTACTGTGACTATACGGATCCGGGTGGTACCGGACACAGGACGTGACACGGATCCAATTGTCACAGTAATCTTGGAGATTTTTTTCACAAATATCCTATACCCGCTTTGCATTTCTTGGTTAGGTTTTTTTTCTAACGTCACGTTAACCAATATTGCAATCAGTATCAAAAGTCTGTTTAAAACCTTTAACCCTCCGGTACTCACACCGTTGTATTTGTGCAACACCTTCATAAACTCTAGCGAAATCTTTCAACATCAGCGGCTGCTCATTCGGGAAGCCATTCGCGCAAGTGCCGGAGGGTTAAGACGCGGGTAAATCTCTTCATTTTACTTTTCCGTTGTGCTGCATCCTAAGTTAATATTATCTCAGTTTAGTTCGAAAAATTGCAAAATTACTCCTGTCAGCTCCTGCCAACTATAATTACTGGCGGCTCCAGGGACGGGCACAGGGGGGGGGGGGGGGGGGGATGGGGGCACGTGCCCCATCTATTCGACGAGAAGCTGTTTTGGTAAAAAGTTGTTTGCATTTCCTTACTTCAATATGCTAATATGTATTATAGAAATGATCAACATGGCGATCAGTTTTCTTCTTTCTTTGTACTACCTTATTTAACCAAATGAAAGCAAATTCATTGAATATCGTAACAAATGCAATTTCGATTTTTTTGCGATAAGCAAAGCATTGTTTCTAATCGGGTTGTGGCATCGGTAGCACCGGTATCGAAAATCCGGGTAATACCGACCCATTTTGGGTGCCGTAATAACGGTTTCGAACTCAATATTGCCCGTCTACAGTCTATCTCGCGTTGCTTAAGTTCTTGCATTAGTACAGCCGCTAAATAAGTGAAGTACCGGTCCTGAATAAAAATAAGTACCGCTATTTTCGGTGCTATGCGAATCGTTGCGTTGCGTTGTGGCGATGATTTTGGCGGATTGCACACTGACTTCATCATGTTTGACTGCTGATTATCTAATAAGAGTTGCTTAGAAAATAGTAAATAGGAATTCATACCAATCCGACCCATATTAAAACCTCAACAGCATGATAGCCATCATTGCCGGCCGCCTCCATCTCCATCGTTCACGGGGAAGGATAAAGTACACAGGAAGTGTTGATGCTCTACCTACTTAACGGAAGGACGACGATTCATCAGACTCTTCCATAGGTGTCGCGGAGTTGGTAGTTTGGAAGGGTATCAGGTCTAGGATTCGCTCCAAGCAAGCGATGCGACCTGTAAAGCATATTTTATTGGGTAGTTGTTTAGTTAGTCTTCGAGTGCACGATCACTCGAAAAAGAGAAGATCTTGTTTAGTTTTTGGTTTTTTTTAAACTCTGGGCAGCCGGCTACTGAGAGTATACTATGTTCCCTAAACAAAATCAATTTGAACTCCACACAGCCGACTGTGGGAGTATTTCCGGTGCTATGCGAATCTTTTGATAAAGAATGTATCTAAACTAGAGCTAAAACTTGACGAGTATAAAAAAGCCATCACCTCCAGAAACCTATCCGGTAATAACCGGAGTCAAACATATGTATAAGTAAACACAAATCGCGACATTAAAATTGTTGTTGTCCGTCTCAGATTCTTCAATCCACGCTGAATATTCAGAAGTGTTTGTAGACAGGGATACTCAGAAGTGACATGTAGTTTTTATGGAATATATTGCGACGAGCGAAAATTTGAAAGTATAACGAACTCACGTACGGTAAATGTAATTACTACTTTGCCCTTGTGAAACAGTGATAATTTGAGCGGAGAGAGAACTGATTGTTCAGCTACATAAGCTGTTAGACTCTCTAAACATACCATTGTAGAGTGTACTTGAAAACTCGATCTTACAAACTTCAAACTAGCTTTACCGCACAGTTTCACCATGTGATCAACCTTTCAATATAAGTGTTCATTTCAAAATAACGACGTGGTATTGTAAGGTTAATGGTGATGGATAATTTTCGTCGTACTGAACGATATATTTTAACTAATGGGTCGAAAAGAATTACAACAACCATATTTTAAAATTCAAAGTATTTACAACGAATGGGAAATATGATTTTTTGAAAATGTTTTATAAGCGATGTTATGATTAGTTTTCATTATTCGCTGTGCGCCGACATAATTAGTTTGGTTTCGATTTGCTAATATTTTTCTACAAAAGAACAAACACCGATTTAGTACATAATTTTAAGCACGATCCGCACGAATCCCTTCGAATGGTGAAAATTGTGATTTGCTGGCGAGTGTAAAAAGAAGACGTGGTGTCATACAAGGAAGACGTCTTGTATTTCACAGGAGAGGATCAGGAAAACCGTACTTTAGCATAAGGCTCGTACAGTGAATTGTGCCTGAGATGTGGGAGAAGAGCGAATCCAATCTAGCAAATTGAGGATACTTTATTGATTTGTTGTTGAACATAGGGTTTCTAGTATCCACTAGCATCTAGATCGAAGCAAGTAGCGCCGGTAAAAAGTAATTTAATCCAAAAGTGAACCAAACCGTGGAATTAAAAATTAAACAAGGCCTCTTTAGAAGAAAAATCTTCTCATAAAAAGTGAAATATTGTTCCAAAGTATGTGATACATTAAACATGCTTTGTTGATCAGAATACTTTTAAGGCATACAAGATCAGATAACAAAATCATCATTTTGAACGTTTTATTTCACTATGGAATTTTTCTTGACAAAAACAAATATTAAATTACCCTAGTTTCTATATTCCGAGGCTGAAGTTTTTTTACGATAATTTGGCATGGCTCTAAGTGTTCGCTTTGGCAACTCGTGTGTTTTTTATCTAGTAAAAGCGTCATTTGATGCAACAGAGCAATACAATACAATATGAAAATGCAGCGCAAAAATTGGTATGCTTTCACAATTCTTTTTTTTTATTTAGACTTAGGTGCCAATATTTTGCAAATGAGTTAAATGGAAGTAATTATGTGAAAAAACTACAAGGGGCAGCCTTATGGGGTTGCACGAAGGACTATACTACTTAATGTAAAATATTTAGTGTGTGGGAAAAAACACCCGGACCGGTGAAGAAAAATCAAATTTTAGACAATATAATCACATCTCATGTATAGGACAAGCTTTCTAGTTGCTCTCAAACAGATCCTAAAAGTTCAAACACCCATGGATAACCCCAAGTTTGTAGATGTGTTTTCGATGCCACAGGATTGTAAAATGGTAAATATTACGTCATGAAAATTCAATTCTTCCGTGACCATTTTTTTGCCTGCAAAATGCCCTGTGTGTATGCAAAGCTCATGATTTGTTGGGTATTAGCATTGATCGGAAAATGCTTTCCAACGATGCGCATTGGAATTTTGCAGGTCACCAGAAGCTGTTCATTTTACCCACTTGCTATAAACATGTCTTATTTTTGGACATGTTTAGAAATCAAGAATCATGTTTGAAAAAATGTGTTTATGACGAATTATTTTTACCAGATATGTACAAAACATGTCTAACAAGAAACATATAAGGTGATTGTAATATCTCATTCACTTATTAGTTAGAAAATAATGACTTTGCTTTGCACATTCGCTCCAAACATTGAACCCAAGCGCACAATGCAAAATGAGTCAACGCTGATGATGATGGGTAGAGCGAAAGAGACAACTAGTACCACCACGACACTATTAGCGCGTTTCACCAAAATTCCACGCAGCCTTTCCCGATTGAAAGAAACGGCCGCGCTTAGCCCATCTGTCATAATATTGTGATTTTGCATAGCGAAGGGCTGAATGATTTTGTTCCAAAGACAGCCCTGCGTTATGCAACACTTTATGCAGGTTGATTATACTAGTTGCAAGTGGGGCCAAATTCACCAAGTTCCGTAAAATTCCTTTTAAATTGCAGAATTGATAAAATTGCTTAGATGAGCTAAACTAATTAATCAAATCCTGTTTTAAAAACTGTCCTTGCGTTTAAACCAAAATGGGAAGCTTATTACTACCACTACATTACTTAATTTCAAGCGCAAATAGCAAATACATGTGCTAGTTAAACCAAAAATTTACTGGCAACATTACAGCGGCATTTAGGAAGCAGTTGGAGCGGTCGCCTGTTGGACGACACAGGGTAACGTCCCTCCACAGCCAGTGTAACGGACTTCTAGCTCAGCTACACTGGCTGTAAAAAACACAGCGCAGTGATTCACTTCGCCAGCCGTTCAACAGGGAACTGAGCGTGTCTGGCCAAGTCCGTTCTTTAAATAGTCGATGATGACGTCATTCATAGAAGCGTTGCGCGCTAGGTACACCAAACCGTCGTACAGGGCTTGGGAAGCGCTATCTTCTGTGTGTTAATGCGCGATATTTTGACAAGGTTGTATATTATTTAATTTTTTAATGCTATGATATCAAAAATCTTTGGGTTTATCTATTGGAATCTATTCTTAGAAGTATTTCGGGGCGATTTGCGCAAAAAATTTGAAAATTTATCGTGAGATGGCTGAATTATATGCGTTTAAAATTGGACCACTTTTCGTTACATACCATTTTTGTAGAATTTGCAGAGTGCACCCCCATATCGAAAACAAAAACGTAGTCCTACGTCAAAATCCCCCAGACAAGATTCGAATATGCACATTTTGGGTGCCCGGCCTCCTACGCTATCTATGGATATGATGTCCAAAAAGAGCACATAATTATCATATTGATGATAGTGAAACTTATCCGCCATCAGGCAAGATCACTCAACCGACCCACTAAATTTTAATTTCACGATCAATAATCCATCTCCATGCAGTTGTTGCACTTGTCGAGAAACATCAGCATTTAATTCCTTTATGCCCATGTTGTTTATAAACAACGACGCTTTTAAACTACTATAACTTATGATTTGCTCACAAAAAAGAGTAAGGCTTATAAATGTGACTATGACCATTCATTTAAGTACTAATAGTTACAAGTATTAGCTGTAGAACTAAAGTTATTGAAATTAGTCTGATTGGATTGCAATGGAGCAGTGCTGCCAGAGACAGTTTACGTTGACAACGAAAAATGAAATTTTACTATATCTTCGTTATTTTGCAATATTATTGAAATTGTTAAAACCTGTCAATTTAGACTGTCTTCAACTACGTTTTCCACGCACTTGGACTATTGTGAAAATTCTAGGAAAATTGTATTGAGCATTGGAAGATAAAAATTGAGCAGCTTCTTGCACTGTGGAGGAAGCACATATCTTTATGCAAAAATGTTTTTCGTGTTTCTTGACCCCACTATTTTCAAGAAAAAAATAATTTTGTAACCTCAAGAAAAAAAATTATGAAAACAACAAAAATAAAAACTGTGTATCTATTTTGATAAAGTTAGATGATTTTTAGAAGCACATGTACACAAATTTCTTAAAATGCCGCCTGCCCGACGTACTGACTCGTGATCTAGTGTGCCTAGGAACCACGCTAAGAACATGTGGAAAGAAGTTCTTTCAATTTTCGTATTGCCTCTCTTTAGTGCGACATTTTGGTCACTGTTTTTGTACCCACGAATAGATGAATGGCCACGTCAATACTTAACGTCAACCGCTACGGTGTAGTTTCCCATTGCAGGCATATAACACATTGTTCTTTGTGTTTGTACAATGTACAAATAAACAAAAATCTTAAATCTGTTGCTTTGTGCGGTTACAGTTTCCTTATTTGGCCGTGCTAGAGCAGACTGGAACACTGATTTTTAAATATTGTGTTATTTCAGGATACAAGTTTCGTATTAATCGATGATGTGCAAAACAACCAGTTAGAGTGCTCATGTTGAGGCAAATGTCTAGACAATTACCAGTGAATTAGACAATTTTTGTACTGAGACATTTCACTGATTTTCCGTAAATGGAATTAATTGTGTCCAAAACAGATAAAATAAATGAGAAATATTTTTAGGGATTCAATAAAATTTGCATATTTTTTCAAATATTCTGGGTAAAAAAATTGAAATTATGTGGTAATTTCTCAATTGAACTAAACGCTTAATTGTTGAACTCAGAGTTTTGTTTGATACGCATAAATTTACTTCATGCAGTTTCTGAAATTCCCTATTTCAAAATCATTAAAATAGTATAAAATAAACTAGGAATATTTCTGATATCACAATCCCGAATATTTCAGATCGATTCTAAGTAGCACACGTCAAACAAATCTGCAGAACCAAGATACTTCGTATTAAAGGCTAGATCATTTAGAAATGAGACATCCTCCTTGAACCCCCCATCAAGAAACTTTGTTGCGCACAGTACAGTCACGGTCTTGGTAAGCTAATTCAACAAATTCTTCATCCGACCAATGTTACTGGTGACTGCTCCCTTCCTCTTCAGTTTCCGCTTCATTACCGTCCAATATGCCTCTACTGGACGGAACGGTGGACAATTTTGTGAATTCAGTGTGCTCTTATGGCAGCCGGTTAGATCTGCTCATAACGTAACTGAACCATCATGGTACAGATGATGCTGATTTTCTGGCTGGACGAACAGCTTCCTTGCAAATCTTTTTTTTTCGATATTCATTCGCGAATACAAACTGTATACTGTTAAAGACCGTGAGCAGTCGCCTTGTAAAGTTCGAGCCCCGGGATTTTTCTGAAATTGGGTTTCGTATAAGTTTCATCTTCGATCAAAACACATTCATCGAGTTTTAGCAGCACTGGGCCGTACAGCTAACATCCCCAGGCTCTGACCGTTCATCGATGTTACTATTGGCTACTATTAGGTTGTTTACCTTCTCGGTGATATTTGCAGTCTTCTCGGAAACGGATTCGCCGCTCAGCTCAGCGTTCAGTTTTTTCGCCATAATGACATAGATCTTTGATGAATAAACCAAAGATTAATTGTCTTAAGTGACTTCCCAAGTAACAATCCAGGTTTTATGATATTCTTGAAGTCGCTTTTAAAACTTAGATTACATTTGTAGTGTGCTATAAAACTTCAAATGTTATTTGGGTTGCTTGTGTGAAACCTATAGAACTATGACAACTATGATTCCGCCACTTCAAAAGCTACAGTAAGATATTGGATTTTAATCAACTGTCCAACGACTGAGAAACAATGCTTCTCAACAGGCTGACCTTTAAAGAATATGGTTGAATCAATACTTGTACTTAGACTTGTGCTAGTTGTTCTATGGTTTTCCTGAAAATACCGACTCCAATAAAGACGCTAGGACGACCTTAAGAGATGAGCTCAATTTATTTCAATTATCTGAAATTTGCGTTAACAAGGAATAAAATCGGAGAGAGGCAAAGAATAGCAGTTTAAAGGTGGACTTGGGCTGAATAGACGTCTACTGAGTGACTGGAATTTTATTTGGCAAAATGGTACCAAGATTTCGAGCATCTTCTTAGTTTAGCAACAAATCAGGAGTCACACAAGAAAGCAATATGAATTTATATTTGGTGTTGTACCGGAGAAATTGCCACACAACATCAAGCAGAATTTCTATTAGTGCAGTCAGGGAAAGTAAATTAAAAATCCATTGAGTTGTTGCAACTACTTGTTGATAACAAGGCAAGTATTCAATTTGATGTTTGCAATAAACAAACAAATAATTGCAGCAAAATGAGAACAAATTTTGATAACTTATTCGGTAATCACAACATTAAATCAAATTAACATTTGAATTTGAAGCTAACTTCAAAATGTTATTTTGTTTTTCTGTAATTTTGTTGTTTAATTTTTAACGGATTGGACATTGACACTACTGAAAATGGTTTTTGAGTTTGTGTCGCTAACAGATCGGTTATAGCAAAACCCTTCAGGTTGACCAATAGGAACAACACAAAAATAATCACCATGAGCTGTTTGAAGCAAAAAATTGACTCCCTAAAGATTAGTAGAGAAAAAATAGTGGTTGCATTCAAGGATGGTGTCATTTGTCCAACTATTCGCATACGAACCGTGCATACATACAAATATAAATTTCAAAATTCCAAACTATATTGTCAGGAAAGTGTGCCCCCCTTTGTCAGCCAGCTGGAGCCGCCTATGAGTATAATCTACCATCTGAAACACAGTACGAGTACACAAGAAATTCAACTTTATATCCAAAGTTCATACCCCCTTTGGGAGGCAAAGAATTGACCATCCAAGCTCATCGTTCAGGGGACTCCTAATGAGACATGCATGCAGACTGGTAGCTGCAAGCAAAATTGAAAATGCAAATAATTGCGTTTGGGGATTGCATCCCGGCCAGTAAGCTGCACTGCACAATACTTTGACCTTCGGGATCAGCTGACCGGTTCGTTAGCAGTGACTTTTCTTGATCCATTGGCTTTGTGCGGTGGATGTCTTGGTTATCACGTATAACCTATTTTGTAGTGACTAACGACTTACCTTTTCAAAATTTCGGAAGAAAAATGATGTAAGGTTTTGAACGCTTATATCTTTTGTTGTACTGAATGGATTTAATCAATTTCTTCGGCATTTTGTCGAAAATATTTGTACTAATGTTGTATTAGATTTTGGAATATGTAGGACATTCATTATCAACAGAAAAATAGTGTTTTGAAAAATCTTTCAAAAACGACTCGGAAAAGGAAATTTTCAGCCCATCCCACACAGAGCCGTCAATATGGTGCACCAACCGAACAATAAAATAATGAAAAGTTTTAAATATAGGTCCACTACATGTTTGTTTCTAAGAGTATTCGTATTGGGTTGCTTGACGAGAGCAGTTGGTGGGGGAAAGCCGGCATATTAGTTTTGGTTATGCCATTAGAAGCCGGACGGAAAGGAAAGGCTCATGCACGGCACGAGAACGAGCGAGAAAGCGATAGTAGTGCATATTAGCGAAAGCTTTTCGTACATTTTGAACCTTAATAACTTTCCTTCTTCTAAACGGATTTCTAATTTTGTTTCAACAACACTTGCTACCGATACGTTGTTTGCTATATAAATTTTTTTTAAATAGTTAAAAAACTACTTTAAATGAGAATCAACATTAGTGATAAAACCTATAAATAGGGGTGTCTCATCTTTTCTCAAAGCCAGACATGTGTAAGACGCAGTGCATAACGGAGGTAGGTAATCGTGAGAAGCTGCATCAGACGACCAATCAAATCGGCTACCACCGGAGAGAAGAAGAAAAACGTTGGTGGAGGTGGTGGCGGTGAGAAGGCCAAAAAGCCAAAGGCTAAGAAACGCTGTCACTGAAAAGGCGGTAGCAACTGCCACTAAAAATGTCACCAAAACATCGAAGGCTGCAGCGAACAAGCCGAAGACCCCAAAGCCAAAGAAGGCCGCCAAACCTGCCAAGAAAGCTACCCGATGAAGATAAGTAAATTCACGCGTCTCTAATGTTGCCAACAGTCCTTTTCAGGACTAACAAAATACTTGTAAAGAATTGGTGGTGCTTATTTTCCGTTAGCACTGTTAATTGTAGATGGATTTGTGTCATAGTTATATGCAAACCGTCCTTAGGATGAATATATAATGGAAAAGAATTTTATTAGGAAGGTCCTTTTATTAATTTGTATAATTAAAAATAATTATCATATAAGAAAATATTTTTCAAATTAATCTACCAACCCGAAGGTTTTTGCAAATCCTTCCAAGAAAATCAGTGAATGTGGCAACTCTACCACTAAGCGAAAGCTACACCAAAACGAATGATAAAAATATTTTCATTTATCGCACAAAAGGATGGCCTTCCATCAGCACCGAAAAGTTAATAAATAGGAACGCCTTGTCGCAAAGCGTGCTCATTCGGTATGAGCTGCGAAAGGGGAATGTTCATATGTGTGTACGCAGTAGAAACAAATCGTCGGCAAGGATTGAATTGTTTCAAAAGATTCTCGTTTTGTATCACCATATTTATCTACAAACCGTCCTTATTAGGACGAATGCATAATGGAAAAAGATGGGTTGGTAATGTATATGACATAACAGGGGTGTCGTGACCACACTTCGAAGTTATTTCAAATCTTGCAAAGCATAAATTGACATAATTTCAATGATTGTTCCTATATGAATGAAATGACAAATTTTCAGGTTAACACGGCAATAACTTTGCAATTTATTGAACAATTTTATATTTTTAGTTATCATCTAATAACTGTCATCTCTTCCAATTAACTTAACCCTCTGCTGCCAACCCCGTAGTTTTGCAGGGTTAAAGAGAATCATTGTAAAATGTCCAATATACGATTTTATGTTACCTCCACTAAAACACTTCAGAACACTCCCACCTGTCATACAAGTACATTGTCTGCTTGTTGAAATCATTATATAAAATTATTGACCTGTATACAATGCGGAGAACTCGGTAATAAAATTGTTTTACTGTATAGATTAACGAACGGGATCCCCAGGAAAATTTCGCTGACCCCGGTGAATCGAACTTAATGCGTAAAATTTAGGCATTTGTAAGAGAAGAATTTTAAGAATATTATCATCGCGATTATGTCCCGGACATTACCCGCCCCTAGTTTTTCGCTAAGCGTGATTCATTTCTGTACGCTAGGAAAAAGATTCCGATGGTTGGTTCAAGAGATTTTAACATTTATATTTCAAAGCAAGAAAATATGAAATTTTTCATTTCATGAATGAATGTATCAACGAGCTTAGAATCCAGCGCATCCCCTATCAACGCAGACGCCAACAACAAAGGTTCTTTTCACCACCATAATTATTATAAAGAATAACTTGAAACATTCCCACATATTTCATTGAGTATCATTCGATTTGAATTACAAGTCAAACGAGTACTCACGACACTCCGGTTATGTCCTAGACATTACCCACCCATCTTTTTTGATTTATCAACAACTATCCTTGGAAATGAGCCACCTTGCTAATGTAACTAATTTTCCGATGTTATTTTATTGCAAATAAGTATTAGCCTTCGTCTTATTACTTTTAAAACTTCACATGTTTTGTCATATATAATTTTGAATGATCAATGATTTGATGGCATTGTAATGGATCATGTATCCGCCGGATGATGCCAATCGAGCTGATATTTCTTTGAACTGAGAATTATTTTTTTTTGTTTGTTTAGTGTGACCAACAGGGCATTAAATGTGCGTGGGGAGTACGCATAACCTTGTCTGAGTTGAATGATTATTGTTGATATGTGTAGGAGTTGGGAATTTGCAATTCGCGAGAATCGAAAACCAGTTACCGGTTAGCGACAATCATATCAGCCCTAAGAACAAATGTGTTATTGTCATATGCATTGGTTTACTTATAGCTCAATCATTTTTATTACGGTTCATTGAGTACTTTTATATAGAAAAAAGTATCGTTCGCAACTTTCTAATTTACTAATCCGAGTTCTAAATTAAAAGAGTCATTATACTTCGGTTTACATTCAAAGTTCTATTCGTAGACAAATATTCCTTCAAACGTAGAACGTCTTACATGTTATATCCATTTTTAAATTTATCTATGTGACAAGATTCCTCAAACTCGTTCTGGCAGCTCACCACTAAGTCAAGGAGCAGTTCTGTTCCAGTATAAGGTGAAGTAA
Organism: Topomyia yanbarensis; assembly: GCF_030247195.1. Taxonomy (NCBI): domain Eukaryota; kingdom Metazoa; phylum Arthropoda; class Insecta; order Diptera; family Culicidae; genus Topomyia; species Topomyia yanbarensis. Next base: position 81,770,828 of record NC_080671.1, read on the forward strand.
ATTGAAATCATAAATAATAATTAAATCATATTGCACTGATACCGATGCGAAGTTCGTATACATGTAGAAAGTTTTCTTTCTTCATTGGCATACTCCGGCTCCGACTGCGGTGATATATTGCTCTTCATTACAGTCACTGTTTGGAGCTTTCTTTGCTAGAGGAAAAAGTATACCTTGGGGCACTAGTTATGAGCACAAAGAAGGAAAATATGCTCCTGCTGTGGCCATTAACTGTGCTGGAAGACCCGGTAAGAAATCCGAAAAGGGTCACAAAAACATGGCTATGATTTACTTAGCTCAAGCTTCTACGAAAACAACACGTTATAGATTAATGTCAGCAATGAAGTTGTGATTCATGTGGTGAATAAGAGGATTTGGAATTGACTTTTGTGGTTGAAGTCTACTATAATTAATTAAAAATTTCCTTCCGCGTAGACTACACCTTTAATTTTCAAAGCGAATTGTCTCATGACGTAGACTTTAAAACCCTTTTTGTCAGCCTGACTTTGTCATTGTAGGGAATCCACAGACACACACACACCCGTACCGCGCTTCCTGGTCGGGTGGCATCGCAGACCAGCGTGGAGACATGTATATTTATATAAATTGGCCCCCGGCGATGTTATCAAGGATTTCTAGCGTGTTGCTATAGTATAGATACTCTCTTTCGGTGTAGACCTGTTCAGCATAGGTTCCGTGTTCGCTTTGGGGCTAATGGGCTATGACACTGAACTTTTTTGCTTCATTTCACCATGATCAGTTCCTAGTCCCCCGCACCGGTACCGCTACCGAATGTTGTCTTTTCCGGTGTGTTTAATTTCGAATTTAAATATATAAATTGTAGGCTTATCTGCGTAACAACTTTCCCTTTCTTGCCCTGCGGTGGTTTAATGGCAGAGAAAAATGATGCAGCAAACCAGAGGTGGGTTTTGCTATGGATGTACATAGTGTTTTCAAGTTTTGTCTGAAGCAGCATTGGGTCTGTGCAAACACTAGCATAAAATATTTATTCTGAGCACACACTGCTACCAGAAAATTTATATTGCCAATACGCATATTTATGCCAATGAAATGTAGTATCAAAGTTAGTTTAGTTTGGCGATTGTGGGGAAGCTTGATTTGTAAACAGAGCGTTTTTCGGTATATTAGATTCTCACAAACTGGTTTACTACTCTTTAAGTATTACAAATCCATATCAACTTTTGAACAGAACTAATAAGATTTGTAAACAACCTTTTGTTTTGCTGATTTTCTTAATTTGTCATAATTTTAATCCAGAAAACAAATGTAATTGATTCTACCAAGGGAAAAGATGTTGATTAATGTGTATTTTAGCATTGAAAATGCTTTACTCTACTATATGGGGCTGGGGCTAGGTGTAAAACTAAAATCTGATTTCGAACAGCGTCACAAAAATGTGGCACAATTTTAAATTACAGTAGAACTGTTAATTGTTGATGGATTTGCGTCATTTATACACTAATCGATTCAGAGAAGTTCAACTTAAAAATTGGTTGGAACTATAAATTGGTATTTCAACTGTACACTATTGAATTCGTATTATTGTAAAACATAGGAAAAATGTAAGAAAATAGACAAAGTTTTTGCTTACGTTATGTTAATTGTTGATGGATTTTCATAATTCGAACACCAAACGATTACTTAAAAATTGCCAGTATCATTATCAAATTTATCTGTGTATTTTATTAGCACATTATTGAAAAATCCGTAAATATGGAATAAGTAGGGATAAACGTATACAATTTCAAAAATTCGCGCAAGACTTTCCCTAACACGGACCTCATCTCGTTCCATCGCTTGATATAAAAGGAATGTTTTTGACCGAATTCCTTCATTGCCATGCCTGCTCTGCTGGCAGAACCAGTAAGACTATCGCCATTGTTGCTCTATTGCACATGTATCGCGAGCTGTGAGCTCCGATATGGGATAAGTGCTAATAGCCTTATTTACAAGAATGCAAGCACGAGGCATTTCACGTGGGTTAACCTTTACAGTACCAAGCTAAAATTTTTCTGAAAATTTTGTTTAAATTTTGTTCTCATTTCGTCAATTTTTGACCGAATTGGATGGAACCGGCTTTAAAAGATCTGGAATTTAGTCCAGATTCTATATACCGAGTAGTGTTCAAATCCGTGAACCGGTTCCGGAATTAATCCGAATTCCCTTGGGGTATATCCGGCATCCCAGTGGGGTGACGGACGAGTTTTGAAGAAACATCCCATAAATTTAAGTAATTGTATTTTGAAATGTGCTACATAAGACTATTTCCCATTGATCCTTCACAATAGACATGAATTGGACCAATCTTGGCCACCGGAGAACTGTTCCGGGAGAACCTAAGAAAATGTATATATTTTTCTATCATTCCAGCGATTTGGGTTCATAGCTTTATACGAAATGCGAAGTTCTTCCAATCATACGGTTCTACAGCTCCCTCAAGGCCATTCCGGCACCGGTTCCGTACGGATGGACATTTGACGCCATTTTGGAAACCAAGATGGCGGCTTCCGGTTACCACAAAACAGTGAAAACCACCATCAATATGGGTGTTATTTGAAAGAGAACGGTCAACAAAAGCCGGAAATTGATAATTGACGCCATTTTGAAAAGAAATGGGGATTTCCGGTTACCACAAAACAGTGAAAAGCATCATCAATATGGGTGTCATTCGAAAGGGTGTGGTCAATAGAAGACAGAAATTGATTTTTGATGCCATTTTCAAAACCAAGATGGCGGTTTCCGGTTATCACAGTGCAGTGAAAACCACCACCAATAATGGCGTCATTGTAAAGCGCTAGCGATCAGCAAAAGCCGGAAATTGGTTTTTGACGCCAATTCGAAAACCAAAATGGCGGGTTCCTGTTCCAAAGAAACAGTGAAAACCGTCATCAATATGGGTGTCATTTGAAAGGGGTGTGTCAGCAGGAGACGGAAATTGATGATTGACGCCATTTTGAAAACCAATATGGCGGCTGCCGGTTTCCAAAAAGCACTGAAAACTACCATCAATATAGGTGTTATTTGAAAGGGATTGGTGAGAAGTAGTACGAAATTGATTGTTTATGCAGTTTTGAAAACCAAGTTTGCGGTTTCCTGTTACTGCAAAACAGCGAAAACTATCATCAGTATAGGTATCAGAAAGGGGTAGTCATAAAATTATTTTTAACGCCATTTTCGAAAACCAATATGGTGGCTTCCGGTTACTACAAACAACAGTGAAAACCATAAGTATGGGTGTCATTTGAAAGGGGTGGTCAGTAGATATAGTGGTGGCGGTGGTACTACCACCTTTGTAACAGGAACACTCTCCATAGCACTGAGCAATCTTTACACGACAAGCATGACGTGTTCAAGCATTACTCTCTGACCATACTCAGCATGCTACTGTACGAAGGGCCAAAAAGGAATTGCGTAGTCGGAAAGTGACTTCGCTTACATGTACTACGGAAGCTTTTGCTTCCAATAACAAGACCATATAAGCCAATTACAATGCAAGCCATTGTTATAAAAAGTAGCCTCAATAGGTGGGGAGAAAATCCTGTGCAATGTTCACGAAATGTTAGCAACAAGAATCTGGCTACTCCACTCTTCCTGCCCAAAGCGTTTCAATCAGGTGGCTTGATGGTCCCTCTCAATTCCCATGTATTCTACACACCAAAAAAATTTGAATTTTATCGTTGACGTAATTGCAAACATGACACAATTCAACAAACCGTAATTTAGGAAATGACGGAACATTGCCGTGTTCCGTTTAATTTTACATGAAACGTATACTTTACATGCGCAATAACATAAAATTACACTTCCTACCATTCAGAACAAACGCTGTATGTGGAGTAAAATTACATGATTTACGAAATTAAACGTCATGTGAAATTAAAATCAAACGTAAAACTAAGTCATTTTTGATGCTCGTATATGTCAGGGTCAGGAGACATAAATTTACACTATTTTTTCTAGGTGTGTATGTAAGGGTCATTCCACGCGCAGTGATCAAGGCACGTGTAATCGACCTTCACGGATTTGAATCAAATTTGAAGGAATTGCTCATCTAGGGCCAATATATAAAAACCTAAATTTTTGTGTCTATTCAATCACCCCTCGGGTAATGGGAGCACCCCCCCCCCCCCCCCGTTTTGGCAAATTGTCAAAACCCTTGATTTCCTTTTGAACATATTTCCGGTTCTATTTACTCTAGAACCAAACCGTAAGATGGGTTTTGAAGAACATTGTTCAAGGAGTTTAGAAAATATATTATATTATTGGTGGCAGTGCTGCCAACTATCCGATTTTTTCAGCCAAATAGCAAATCAGCGATATTTTGAAGCAAAAAAAACGCTATTTCCCATATAAAATCGCAGGCGCACAACAATAAAAAAACTAACTTGAGTATTCTAAGTTCACACATAATTTATCGTGAAGTTGACGAGAAATTATGAAAAATTACTTTTTGGTTGCTTTTTAGCAGATCAGGGTCAATTTTTATGACTGTTTGAAGATTTTCTCAATTTTGGCCAATAAAAATGGATTTTTATATGAGAAAATTCGAGTTCTTCCCTTCAAAACGGTGCATCTCAGGATGCGCCCAAATTATATTGAGATTATAAGTGTTTTTTATGTAAAAATATCTACAGAACACGATGGCATTAGAATCTTCAAAATTAAAATATTTGTAATAAGAAAAAAAAAACTTTTAATATTTAACTGAAAAAAATCGCATAGTTGGCATCATTGCCGCGAAAAGTTAAGCTCCTTGAGCAATTTTCTTCAAAAACCATTTTTCGAATGGATTCTATAGTAAATAGAACCGGTGATATTTGTAGAAGACACCTAATTTCTATCTCTCTCCGTTGAAAAGTTAGTGTTTGCGCCATCTATGCGGTCACAGGTGGCACTAAAATTTTCTAACCAAGACATAACTCGTATTATGTATTGCAATTCTTACGAACATACTATTCAGCTAAATCTAACCATTATTCTACAAAAATGTTTAGTATGTTAGAACCTAGTACCGATACACTACCACGCACTGCTAGACCCCACGCAAAACTGACTCAGACACCACTTCGCTAAAAGTTTAATAACTTCTTTTAACAAAGCCGAATTGACTAGCAGTCTTCGACAAAGTTGTACACAATTAAATTATATTTCTTATTTTCACTTACAGTGATAATTCGATGCATACTGTGCCACCTAGCCATCGTCGCTAGGGAGGTTCCAACAAAGGAGCCAAGCTCACCTCCCTAGCTAAAAGTCAAGGACCGCTGCCGGCGCAGCCAACGACACCAGCAGGAGAACGCGGCCGTTGTGTTCCCGGCCGGTCGGAAGAAACCGCCCGCCTTCCCGCCATCGTCAGAAGCAGCTGATCAACTTCATCGACAGAGTGCAGCAAAGTGGAGATTTGGTGGAATAAAAGTTGGTAAATCTATTAGTTTATTTACCTTTTTTTGTTGTGAAACGAAAATCCGTAATTCTGTAGAAACATCTAGGCCGCCCTGAAAAGAAGGGTACGCCGGGAAAACAAGAACTCGAGTAGTGGAAAACCCTTACTTACAAAGTAAAGAAAAAAGTAGGCAACCGCCACATCCCAGTCGCCGTCGTTTCCACAGCACATTATTCGGCAGCGGCTCACGAGTCAAAACTTCTTGATATCGTCCACTGCTTTAATTGAGGCCAGCAATCACTCCATAAACGATGAAGTCATCGAAGAAGCCCCACACACCTGCACGTATACCACACTATGAAGCCGACACCGACACCAACCACGAACGCGTGAATCAACAAATACATCTCCAATGCAACGCACGATCACGATCCGCAGTATTGAACGAGGAAAAATACACATGTCCAAATCGAAAATTATTATTATAATAATATTGCCGATTGATAGCCCATGTGAACATCGGCAAGAATGAACTAATCTTGTTGAGATCTACGTTCAACATATTGACAACAATATGATTTAATTCGGTTATTCTCGCATAGTAATGACTACGAAACGGGAGCAAGTTTTAAAAGTTTCGCTGAACTATATTGAAAATTAGTCTAAATCTGTACCTTTTGAGTCACGAAGAAAGCTAGTTGTCTGTCACAACAGCACATACTTATTGTTGGTGTGAAAAATTGCTACTTGGGTGACCGTTCATTTCTAAATAAAACCCATACCGATTATGATTTTGACTATTTTGTGGTACCACCATCTTGCTTTCCAAAATGGCGTCAATCAATATCCGTATCTGCCGACCATCCACTCGCAAATGACTTCCATCTTGATGACAGTCTTCACTGTTTTGTGGAAACCGGAAGCCGCCATCTTGGTTTTCAAAATGGCGTCAATCATCAATTCCCGTCTTCTACTGATCACCCCGTTTCAAATGCCACCCATACTGACAATGGTTTTCATTGTTTCCTTGGAACAGGAAGCCACCATCTTGGTTTTCAAAATGGCGTAAACAACCAATTTTCGTCTTTTGCTGACCACCCGCTTTATAATGACACCATTATTGACGGCGGTTTTCACTGCCTTGTGGAAACCGGAAGCCGCTATCTTTGCTTAGAAAATAGCGAAAAAATCAATTTCTTCTATTGACCCCCCCTCCTTTTGAATGCCACTCATATTGACAATACTTTTGACTGTTGTGGTAACCGGAAACCGCCAGCTTGGTTTTGAAAATGGCGTCAATTATAAATTTCCTCCTTCAAATAACACCCATATTGATGGTTGTTTTCACTGTTTTGTGGTAACCGGAAGCTACAATGACGCCATTATTGGTGGTGGTTTGCACTGCACTGTGATAACCGGAAATCGCCATCTTGGTTTTGAAAATGGCATCAAAAATCAATTTCTGTCTTCTATTGACCACACCCTTTCGAATGACACCCATATTGATGATGCTTTTCACTGTTTTGTGGTAACCGGAAATCCCCATTTCTTTTCAAAATGGCGTCAATTATCAATTTCCGGCTTTTGTTGACCGTTCTCTTTCAAATAACACCCATATTGATGGTGGTTTTCACTGTTTTGTGGTAACCGGAAGCCGCCATCTTGGTTTCCAAAATGGCGTCAAATGTCCATCCGTACGGAACCGGTGCCGGAATGGCCTTGAGGGAGCTGTAGAACCGTATGATTGGAAGAACTTCGCATTTCGTATAAAGCTATGAACCCAAATCGCTGGAATGATAGAAAAATATATACATTTTCTTAGGTTCTCCCGGAACAGTTCTCCGGTGGCCAAGATTGGTCCAATTCATGTCTATTGTGAAGGATCAATGGGAAATAGTCATATGTAGCACATTTCAAAATACAATTACTTAAATTTATGGGATGTTTCTTCAAAACTCGTCCGTCACCCCACTGGGATGCCGGATATACCCCAAGGGAATTCGGATTAATTCCGGAACCGGTCCACGGATTTGAACACTACTCGGTATATAGAATCTGGACTAAATTCCAGATCTTTTAAAGCCGGTTCCATCCAATTCGGTCAAAAATTGACGAAATGAGAACAAAATTTAAACAAAATTTTCAGAAAAATTTTAGCTTGGTACTGTAAAGGTTAATGTCTTGTTGTAAGCAATGAAGGTAATTTTAGGTATCTTTCCAATACATAAATTAGGGAAGTACGGTTCTAGAACCAATGCTATGGAAAAACTTAACCTTCCTGCATAAGTCAAGACAGATTCATTGTTGCTGTACGCATATGCTGGCGATTGATTTGTGCTATTTTAACCATTGTTGGTAACAAAACTGTACATTTCATTGCCAACATATTAAAGGCGAACACGAAATTATTGCGACACATTCAACAGGGCATAACTTTTTTACCATTGGGTAAAAATCAACCAAATTTTGCACACTTTCTCTTTGATGTGTATTGTTTACATGCTGTCAAACTCGAAGTCGTGTTTTTCGATTCAACGAAAACGGAGGTGAATCAACGCGAGTCGAGAGAACAAATTATTTCCAAACGCAGTTGGGAAAAATGTTGAACATTCACCATTCAACCGTCTCCTGAGTGTTGAAGCGGTTCCAGGAGCGGTTGATGTTGGACCACGGCAAAGGAGCTGGAAGAAAACCGGAACGGGAGAACAAAAAGACGGAGGGAAAGGTAAAGCGGATGATTAAAGCAAATCCCAACGTCTCAAGCCGTGATTTGGCTAAAAAGATCGGCATGTCGCATCGCTACGTCCAGAATGCAAAGAAGAGAGCTGGACTGCATACATACAAGGTACTGAACTTCCCAAACCGCGATGAGCGGCAACAATCGACGGCTAAAACTCGGGCACGGAAGCTCTACGAGAAGATGCTGACAAAATATGGATGCTGTGTGATGGACGACGAAACGTATATAAAAGCCGATTTTAAGCAAATTCCGGGGTTGGAGTTTTTCACCGGCAAGAGCAAGTTCTATGTGGACGACAAATTTAAGAAAAAGAAAATGTCGAAGTTCGCCTCCAAATATCTCATTTGGCAGGCCATCTGCTTTTGCGGACTGAGGAGTGAGCCTTTCGTGACAAAGGGCACAGTAAATGGCGAGATCTACAAATCTGAGTGCCTCGAGAAGCGTCTTTTGCCGTTCTTGCAGCAGCACGACGAATCTCCGCTATTTTGGCCAGATTTGGCATCATGCCACTATTCTAAAAGTGTACTGGAGTGGTATGAGGCCAATTCTGTCCATTTTGTTCCAAAGGACATGAATCCGCCAAACTGTCCGGAGCTGCGCCCGGTGGAGCAGTACTGGGCAATGATGCAGCGGGAACTTCGGAAGAGCAAGAAGACAGTCAAAGACGAGAAGGACATGTTAAGAAATGGAAAAAACTGAGAAACTGGTACCGGATGACACTGTAAAGACTTTGATGGAGGGCATCAAGCGAAAATGCGTTCAATTTTACACTCAAGGCTCCATCGATTAACTTTTCTTTTGATTTTTGAAGTAAATATATGTATAAAACTACCCTAAAATTTTGGTTTGATTTTAAACATTATAAGAAAATTGGCATGACATTTTCGGTGTCGTAATAATTTCGTGTTCGCCCTTTATTGCACAACAACCAGAGGACATCAAGCAAGTTGGGATGTAAACGTATGTAGCGAACCACATGAGGCTTAAATGGGACACGATCATTTGATTCCCAGGATTTGCGAAGAAAATAATGGTCCACAGTGTCAGAGATTCGCATATTTTTAACCCTCCAGCCATCAAGTACTTGGCATGGAAATACACCTTGACTTAAGGACCCTCCTCGCCTCCTTCGCCATGGAAGCAGGAACCCAGTGGCTCAATTCTTGGCCGGATGCCACACGGCCTCTGGGCAGGTTCGTCTGTACGCATCGAAATTTGATAATCAATACTTAGCAAAAGTTCATCGAAAGTCTCAGCAAACCCCAAGCCAACAAAAATCCGGCAATATAACTTACCCCTTAATGTAGGAGTATATCATACAGTTTTTTGAGCCACTTTGGCAATTGTAATTTTTCTTAACTTCTGCCTAATACCACCAAACGAATTATCATAGCTTATTCAGGTTACAATGCGGAGTTTTTTATGCTATACGACTTTTAACGAAGTATTGCCAGATGTTGTAATAGTACTGCTTTTCAGGAGTCAAGGAAGCTTTCAGTGTAATTTGACATTATTGTGGTGCTCACATTAGTCACAGGTGCTTCGATAAAAAGATAAAGAGGCATGGCGTAGTTGGTAAATGGATTGCATTGTACGCAGCTCACCAGGGTTCGTTTTCCAACCCCGCACATAGGGTTAAAATCTTAAGGGATTTTCCTAACCCAAAAAAGAGGCGAATGGTTAAAACCTCTATACAGCAATTCCATGAAAAAAAGTTATACGATCTCTCAGAATTCTGCAATATTTGATAGAATCGTTCCTTACCGAAAAATTACAGATAAATATTTTTTTATTTCGGGTGTCCCTTTCCATGTTAGGGTTCAAAAAATCGTCATTTTTCAAAAGTTGATTTTTTTAAAAATTCATAACTTTCGAACCACTGAACCGATTTTCATGGGTTATAGATCAAACGAAAGGTATTTTAGTGTAGTTTTAAGAAAAAATTATCAAGTTTTTAAAAAAATGAGATTTGTATGAACAAAATGCGCATTGAATGGTTTTTCTTGATTTTCACTGCGAGGGTCCTCGAATACTTTTATCTTTTTATTTGAAAGATCATTCAATTCTACACAACATCTCCAAACATATTTTTGAACCAGATCTAGAGGCTTCGAAGATATAATTTTTTGAAAATAAAAAATGGAAATGCATGGAAACGATGTAACCGCATGGTAGTTCACCATACACTTCCAGCGAGTCACAGCAGCTGTGAATGATTTACTTACAAGCTGGGTGCAACATTCGTTTCAACCTGGTGGTTGTCCATTAACCACGTAGAAAAAAATTCAGACGTTGCAGACCCTCGCGTTCAAAATATTTTTACTGGGCGTCATCTTTGGTTAGAAATTCCACTTCAATAAACATCCAGGTGGTTTTAAAAGGGTCATATAGCGTACATGGAAAATCTTATTTTAATATCAGGATAAGTATTTTTGAAGATGGAATATGGATGGAATAGAATTTTTATTTTCTATTATCTCCGAAACATATACTGCCGTTACAAGCATATTTATCCCATGTTCTATGGGATTCCCTATATACATGGAACAATTATGCATAGAACGGCAGTATAGATCTGGTTCAAGAGAATGTTTGGAGATGTTGTGTAGAATTGAATGATCTTTCAAATAAAAATATAAAAGTATGGAGTATTCAAGGACCCTCGCACTGAAGATCAAGAAAAACCATTTAATTCATATTTTGTTCGTACAAAACTCAATTTTTTTAAAGTTAGTAACTTTTTCTTGAAACTACACTTAAATACCTTTCATTTGACCTATAACCCATGAAAATCGGTTCAGTGGTTCAAAACTTATCAATTTTTAAAAAAATCAACTTTTGAAAAATCACGATTTTTCGTACCCGTCAGAAGATGATTGCGTCTTAAAACTACACTTAAATACCTTTCATTTGACCTATAACCCATGAAAATCGGTTCCGTGGTTCAAAAGTTATGAATTTTTTAAAAAATCTTTTGAAAAATCACGATTTTTTTGTACCCGTCTAGCGTGGAAAGGGACACCCTAATGACGAAATAAAAAATATGTATCTAATATTTTTCGGTAAGGAACGATTATACCAAATATTGCAGAATTCTGAGATATCGTATAACTTTTTTTCATAGAATTGCTGTATAATTGAAATTTTATTTTTTATTGTTTTTATAACCAGAACAGCCAAAATCATTGCAGCCGTTAGTGATTTTTTTAGGACAAGAATACAGTTCTAGACATCAAGACTCAATTGAACCGTAAATTTTGGGTGAGAAAATTGTTATTTTTAAAAGTTGGTAATTTAAAAACATCGAGTTATCATGTCAATCAAGTTCGTCACAAATATTTATCACCGAAAAAGCGTAAAATGCAATCTCTTTGTAATATCTGAGACTTGTCGTAGATTCACAATCAAGATTAAGAGTCATAATGCCGAAAACATACAATCATCCTTTGAGTTCGCATTTATATACAAAAATTATGATAAACGAAGACTCATTGCATTCCTTGCAACAGTGTTTGAAGACATGTTTGCGAGATGAATTGTAGAAAAAGAAACTTGTGACCAGTCAGTGTCCTAATTCAAATTTCCCAGATAAAATACATCAAAATCCAAGCTTTCTAGTCACGATTTTCGCTTCGTTCATCATGACTGAGACGGTGTTCGCCTTGTCACCACAAGCCGCCTCTACCCGGGAAGTGCGACGGCTCATTTGAAATTCAAACGCAGAACTCATAATCAACATCATTTATTTTTCGCAACGAAACATACAATTCCTGATGGATGAATCCTAATGCGTTCCCTTTTTTCTATCGACTCGGGAATTCCGTAGCCGTATTCGGGAGCATGGCACATGTCTATCCACCAGCTCCTTCGTGGCAGGACCCGCTCGCTCCAGCAGTTCATCCGTCACGTTTCCCCAGGACGTGGCTCGGCAGTTGAAAATAAATATGTATTCCAGAGCCTAAAGTCACGAGCTCGGAATTTGGTCACGAAACGAAAAGTTGGCAGGAATGATGTTAAGGCAACTCGACGCATCGCGAGGAAATTCAATAACAGAGCGGTAGGTACCCACTGTTTGTTGATTTCGATTTCGTTTCGGGCGAGTTTCTTTTTTTTTTGGCTGACAAATGATCTTTCTGTGTAAATTTTTGTTGTTGTTTTGGGAAAAAAAAAACATTTCGAATGCAAACGGAGTCTCGGAATTCCGAATGGAAAAGCTGTGTATGCGCTTTACGGAGTTGTATATTCGATGGTCGCGAAAGAAATGGCAAGTCTGTTTATGATTCCTGCCGCATTGTGGAAAGGATCACACTTCGAGATGCCGGAAAGCGGATTCCTTGGTTGGGAAAACATCTTATTACCCAAGTATATTAAATATGATTCAAGATAAATTGACGAAAGGAAAGTGGTATCATCCATCAATGTACGACTTGTGCCTTCGAGAGTCGAGAAAAGTAGCATGTTACGTGATTAGACCTTAAAAAATATGAGAAAGGTTAAATTGTTGGATAATTCTGAAAAGTATTATTGGCAAACTTCCAACAACCAAAATTCGTTGTCACGTTCAAAAAGGGAAATTTTTCGAAGCGTATTAGTCGCAGAGCACAATCCATATTTTATTCTCACGCTTATTGCTACCACAGAACACAAGGCTGAATAATGGTACCTCATTTTTCAGTCTGCAATCATTAGTCCGACTATAAACGAATCGCGGCGATTTTTTTCTTCGACCCGTCCCTTAAAGTTTTCTTTTCACTCTCTGCGGAAAACTATCGTAAAAACACGCGCTAAGTACTGAAGAAGAACTCATTATGTACTTTCTTGAGCTATAAAATTGAATCATTCTGCCACCGAAAATCTGCTCTGACTGGCACACCCCGTGCCCCCTGCTGCCAAGGTAATTAGGTTTTATGAAGCTTATAAACTTATTACAAAAGTTAAACATTTTATAGCGCTGGCAAAACTCTTTCTTCCGGAAACCGGCCGATAACCGACGTTTCGTTGACATCACCCGCCGCGGAATGCTGTCCCGTGGCCTGAAGGCACCGATTAAAATTATTTAATTAAAACCCCGCAGCACTTTCCGACTTGTTGTGTCCCATCGATGCCTGGGCTAAGATTTGATGACGCTAGTATTTTCATGTCGTGCGTTCCTAGCCAAGACTGTTGCCATCATCAGAAGGAACCCAGGCTTGCACCGGCAAGATACTAATTTTGGTTTAAACTTAATGTGACATCGTTATGAGGACACTTTTGACCTCTTGGGTTTTCGTCATTTTGCGGTCTGTTGCGTAAATATTTGTATATTTATATTTATTTGGCGATGCCACAGCACCCATTAGAGATGGCACAGTCGTATCCGATACCGTTTTCTCTATTTCGAATTTTCTTAGCATTTGCGTTCTATTCTTGCTTGGTCTTTCTGAGTTCCCGTTGCGTTATGGTCCAAATGATTTCGAATAGATGAAGTTTCGATGGAATCGTGTCCTTGAGGACAAAGTGCACCTAATTAGTCTCACGCCATTCCAGCTAGCTTTTGTAATAGTGCACAAAATGCAAAGTTCTGTCAAAATGGTGCTAATCCATTGTGCTACTCCCAAATAGGAAGAAGACGTTTTGGAAGGCACGATTCACAAACGTCAAATGGTAGTATCTTGTATGACGAAAATTAAACTTCGCTTTCCACAGGTGCAGATTGCCTGCCAAATATGTTATTTCTTTGAAAATTTCGACATTTTTCTTATTTTATAATAATCGTCCACTTCAAACTTCCTCTTATGGTAATTGTTGGAAGTCAGCTTTCACGTATGTGTCGTTTTCCATTATCAATTGGTTGGTTATTTATTACGTGCTTTAACCTAATTGGTCATTCGTCCGAGAAGGTAGTATACTGTAGTATATTTTCATATAATGTAAATTTCGTTGGCGATATTCGAAAGGCTGAGTGGTAGATTGTTGTTTTGTGGGTTGCTGAAGTGCTTTGGGTTATGAAGTTCACTAGAGCGAGTGGGGCGAAGGCTCCATGGGAGTTTCTATAATTTCTTGATCAGCTCATCATCTCTCAACAATGAAATAATAGTCCCTCACTTGTTGGATCGTTCAATAAAATGTCTCGGATTGTAGACGGTAGCTGGTTTAGGTTTCGGAGATGTGATCGTGAGTGAGTTATCGTAGTGCGTCCAATGCGTAAAAGGGTGAGGGCTCCCTTGATTTGGCCGGTGGCCGATTTAACTCCTCCAATGGCTAATAAAGCGGACCAAGGACCAATTCCATCAGCAATTCCGTAAGCTACCAACGAATCTACTTCGTCATTTCCGCGGTGATCGGATTGCAGATATCTCCTATAACCTATATGTGAGGGTGGTGCGATGTTTCCGTTTCCAGGGTCAATAAGACCGGCAGAGAGTCAGAGCAGCTTCTGTTGAGAAAATGAAGCAGCTTGTGGAGAAGCGGCAGATGAGACAAGCTCCCATTCCGCGGACCCACACTTCGACTCTTTCTTGCAGCTTGGAAGCGTCAGTGTAGCTCCGGGTCTGGCAATCGTTGGTTCATCAACTCTAGGGAATTGGCCTGAGCGATCTAGTGGGGAGGGCAATCTCTTAGCGACCTGGATACGTAGTTGTTGATGTTTTGGCTACTCATGTGCCGGTGTCGGTCCCGGTTCCTGTAAGAGCGACCCATTTGTGGGAGATCTGTGCCAGTGTATTCTAGGAATATACTTTGAGCCGTTTTCAGCAGGGCGCCAGTGCTATCAGAAGTCCTTTCGATGAATCGCAGAGCGTTCCTGAGTATGAAGTTGGCGATCTCCCGCCGAAAGGGGTGCAGGCCAACTTCGACACAGGTTTCTTTTGCGGGAGTACTCGGCAGCAGGTTAGAAGGTAACCGAGTCGTTCCGTTGTACAGGGGAACAAAGATCCTCATAAGTCCGTCCAAGTTGTGGCTGGTTATTTCAATACCGTAGAAGATATTGCTGTTTTTATTCAATTCGTTTTATGATAAGACACGTTTGCGTTAGCTTAAAGGGATTACACATTTTTTTAAATGAAACGAAAGAAATTTTACATCTAACTTATACATATACAAGAGGAGGATTTAGGATTTTTAGCAGAGAAATTATTGGAGCAATTATTTGTTAACTAAGCGAAATATTTTACTCCATATTAAAACTAGGAATAACTAGAGGGAGTGATTCAATTTTATTAAGATTAGGGGGAGGGGTCAATTAGGGTTATTTTTATGAGCAGTTGGGCATTTATTAACGAGAGTACATATTGAACAACTAAAACTAGAACGGACAGGGCGCGAATAAGTTTTGGGAAGATATTCAGGAGGGACGGCGTAGTGAATTTCTACATCTAGGTATCAGAGACAGGGGAGATAGGGTGGACAAAGCTGGCGGTGTGGAGAAAGACATTAACTTTTAATTTCCGGTATCGGGAAATCAATGGTAAGAATTACAGGCTTGTACGGTCTTCATCAGGAAGCCTCATGTACTGATACGCCGCGTGGTCTTCCTCGAGCCAGCAAGAGTTCCTCCAGATGATTTCCTGATTACGGCTCAGATGGGGATCAGCAACACACCGCGTTGCGCATGTGATGTTTGTGTTGTGGGTTCCGTGTTTGTTGGCTCAGTCGACAGAGATGTTTCCCTAATGCACCCTAAGGCGATACGCAAACAACGATACTCAATTCTTTCGAGTTTGATGAAATGTATGTTCGCGGCGGAGCGAAAGCAGAAGCATCCGTATTCCATTACCGACAGTATCGTTGTTTGATACAACCTAATTAGGTCTCCTGGGTGGGAACCCCACCATGTTCCGGTTATTGTACGAAGAAAGTTGATCCTTTGCTGGCATTTCTGTTTCAGATACCGAATATGGCATCCCCAAGTACCTTTCGAGTCGAACCAGATCCCTAGATATTTTAGTGTGAAGACCTGAGCGATAGTTTGACCCATTAATAGAAGCTGTAGTTGTGCTGGTTCACGCTTCCTTGAAAATACAACTAGCTCAGTTTTCTCCGTGGAGAATTCGATACCCAGCTTAATAGAGCAAGCAGACAAATTGTCCAAGGTATTCTGTAATGGTCCTTGTAGATCGACAGCTTTGGGTCCCGTAACAGACACCACGCCATCGTCTGTAAGTTGCCTTAACGTGCATGAATTGTCAAGACATTCATCAATGTCGTTGACGTAGAAATTGTATAACAGGGGGCTTAGACATGAGCCCTGGGGAAGGCCCATGTAGCTAAATCGTGATGTCGATAAGTCACCATGCGAAAAATGCATGTGCTTTTCCGACAACAAGTTTAGTAAAAAGTTGTTTAAAGTCGCTGAAAGACCATGCCGGTGCAGCTTCTCTGAAAGAATGTTGATCGAAACTGAATCAAAAGCCCCCCTTAATATCTAGGAACACTGATGCCATCTGCTCTTTGCTAGCATAGGCATTTGAATTTCAGTTGAGAGCAACGCAAGACAATCGTTCGTCCCTTTGCCTTTGCGAAAGCCAAATTGTGTATCTGACAGTAAGCCATTTGCTTCGACCCAATTGTCGAGGCGGGATAGGATCATTTTCTCGAACAACTTCCGGATACAAGATAGCATTGCGATCGGACGATACGAATTGTGGTCGGAGGCTGGTTTTCCTGGTTGTTGGATGGCGATGACCTTCACTTGTCTCCAATCGAGTGGGACAATGTTAGCCTCGAGAAACTTATTAAATAAGTTCAACAAGCGTCTCTTGGCAGAGTCAGGCAGATTCTTCAACAAGTTGGATTTGATTCTGTCTGGCCCCGGAGCTTTATTGTTACACGACAAGAGAGCAAGTGAGAACTCCACCATCGAAAAAGGTGTTTCGTTCGCGCTATCGTGAGGAGACGCGGCGCGGTAAATCTTCTGTGCCGGGGCGAAATCCGGACAAACCTTCTTGGCGAAATCGAATATCCAACGGTTTGAATATTCTGCACTCTCGTTAGTACTGTTTGGGTTTCGCAATCGCCGGACCGTGCCCCAAAGAGTGCTCATCGATGTTTCTCTCGTTAGTCCGTCAACGAACCGGCGCCAATAACCGCGTTTTTTGGCTTTCATCAAACTCTTCATTCGCGTTTCTAACGTCGCATATTGTCGATAGCTAGCGGGTAACCCGTCGTCCCGGAAGGTCTTATACGGGGCGGCCTTCTCCGCGTACACGTCTGAGCACTCTTTGTCCCACCACGGATTAGGAGAGCGTTTTTGTATGTTCGCGCCGGGTACTGGCTTAGTCTGAGCTTGATTCGCGCTGTCGAGAATCAAGCCAGCCAAAAAGCTGTACTCTTCCTCCGGAGGAAGTTCTTGGGTAGATTCGATGTTGTCGGATATCGCGGCAGCATAGCTCTTCCAATCGATATTTCGTGTGAGGTCATACGAAATATTGATTGATTTCAATGGCCTTGAACCGTTATTGATTGAGACTACAATCGGCAGATGGTCGCTGCCGTGGGGATCAGGAATTACCTTCCACGTGCAATTTAACCGCAGCGATGTTGAGCAAAGGGACAAGTCTAAGGCGCTCGGGCGCGTTGGAGGAGCAGGAATCCGTGTCATTGCACCCGTGTTTAAAATTGTCAAATTGAAGTTATCGCAAAGATCCTGAATTAAGGAAGACCGGTTATCATCATAGAGGCAACCCCATGCTGTACCGTGAGAGTTAAAGTCTCCTAAAACTAGTCGCGGTGCTGGCAGGGATTCTAAGAGGTCTTGTAGCCGTCGGTGCCCAACCGCAGTGTTGGGGGGAATATATATGGAAGCTATGCAAAGGCTTTTGCCTTTGGTTGTTACTTGACAAGCGACAACTTCAATACCTGTTATCGAGGGAAGGTTAATTCTGTAGAAGGAATAGCACTTTTTGATCCCCAAAAGCACTCCTCCATAGGGGGTGTCTCGATCCAGGCGAATAATATTAAAGTCGTGGAAGTTGAGTTCTATGTCGGAAGTTAACCAAGTTTCACATAATGCAAATGCATCGCAACTCAAATTATTTATTAAAATTTTGAAGGAATCGATTTTCGGGATGATACTTCTGCAATTCCACTGTAGAACAGTGATCAAATCCGTGACCTCGTTCGATGAGTTAGCCATCGAAGGATACAATCGCTGAGAGGAGGGGCCATTTAGCAGTCAACTGCTTCAAAAATGTTCTCACTGTAGGGAGAAAAGCTAACATAAGACTTTTAATAGGATCAGTAATATTGAAAGTTTTTATTAACCAGTCCACTATGTCCGAGAGTTTGATAATTCCAGTGCTGTGATTATTCTCGAACTGAAACAAAGGAACACTTGGGATTTTTGATGTTCCAAGAAGTTCTGGGAACTCCTTCTCTGAGCTTAATCCTCCGAGACCAGGAGCTAATTGCTTCGGTTTGGTTGCAACACTTCCAATAGATGTCACTTTCGGAGCCCCGTCAAGGGACACCTTCTGGCCTTTACAAGGAACTTTAGGAGAGGAAATATTCCTACTCTTCCTATAACTTCTAGGCACCCTAGTAGATGTTCCCTATTGTGGGTTACCAGCCTCGCCCTCGTCAGGAGGCAAGTGAGTATAGATGTTTGCTGAGGATGGTGGCGTAGCATTCTTTAACATTTCTGCGAAAGAATGTTTGGATCGTCCCGCAAGGGAACGTTTCAGTTTATCCCCGCGTAGTTTGTACGCGGGACATGCCGAGATATCATGCAGACTCTCCGCACAGTAAGGACACTTTTCGGCTTGCCTACTGCACGAATCATCTAGATGATTCTCCCCGCATTTTCCACAGCGGGCCTTGTTGCTACAATGGGTGGCTGTGTGACCCAGTTGTTTACACTTTGTGCAATTCATGACCCGCGGCACAAACAGACGCACAGGCAGACGAACCTTGTGCAAGAGGACGAAATTTGGCAAAGCGGTACCAGCGAAGGTCACCCGATAAGAGTTTGATTGGGGGTACGTTTTTGAACCATCCCCCGCAACTACTACTGAGTGCAAACGTTTGCACTCAAGTATTTTAACTGGCTGAAGTAAGCGGTCTCTGAATCGGCCAACCCCGTACTTCAGCAGATCCTCGCACGTCAAACTCTCATCGGTTACGACGCCTTCGGATTGTACTTTTTTTTTATAATCCCGCGTAAAGTGCTCACAGCAAGAAATATCGTTTGCCTGCTTTGAGTTGACTCGCAACACCCTTATCTTGTCTGAGCGGACCTTTGAAATTTCGGTCACAGCCGAGAACCGCTCCGTCAGGTCTCTAGAAATCTGAAGAAGATTCAGTGATTTAGTCTTGGGCCGAAAGAAGACCACAAATGGACCAGTTGAGAGTTCTGGATAGCATTTGGGCCGGAGGGGAGCCTTAGAAGTTGAACCCGATTCAACTTCCATTTGACCATCCGGAGAGGGAACCATAGAAAACGTCAACGCACGGGGTCAGACGGAAGAAAGCAATAAATGTGTTACAAAAGACAAAAACCACTTAGCTTTAAACTGGTGTCCAACGACGAACCGATCCAGCTTATACAGCTGGCTATTGTTTAATCCTCACACGCGAACAAAAGACTGAGGACCGAACCGAACTGGCAAAATAACCTTGAATGCGGATTAACACTATTCTTTATCGCCTCATACAGCACTACGGACTAGAAAAAAACAACCTCTGTCTCGATGGAGAGCTCGAAAACGAATGGATTCACCTGTTTGTTGGATTAGAGAAATCTCTTTCGAAAATTCTCTAGACCTATGTACGGGGTTGGGAATTGAACCCCGGTGAGCTGCGTACAAGGCAATCGATTTACCAACTACGCTATCTCCACCTCCACGATTAATTTGTTATGTACAGAAATAAAAAAACCGATAGGATTAACGAGCTTTAATTTTCAGATAATAAGATCTTCAATCGCTGATTAGTCATACCGATTTTTGAGACGACAGTTAGCAACATTGTTTACGTCTCGATGTATGTTTGCTTAAACTTCAGTTTGTACACAAAGTTCCCCGCTATCTATTGCACGCTTACTTCACATCCAACCTAGTTATTCTTCAAAACGAATCGCAGTTCCGCATGGCGATGGATGCTTCCTCTTAATTTCTGAGAGTCATAAGAACAAGAAGTTATTGAAATTCCTATATTATTCTTTATCTGGCAAGCGATCTGCAGATGTGGCAATTTGATGCTTGATCATATCTGGGACCATTATTTTCTGCGCATAGTAAAGCTTAACCTGTGAACATAGCCAACGGTTCAATTTCGCTAAAGTTTACTTTATCAATCTATGATTTAAAGCGAACTGACCCAACATGGCTGATCAAAACGGTTACGTACAATCCTTCTAATTCTTCCAAACAAGTAAATATCAAGAAAAACCCTGCAGCAGTGTAAACATGGATCCGGTGTGGTTCTCGACGGCTCTGGATCCAATGTACTATTCCCACGCACTGCTCCTCGGTGAGAATTTCCCCCTATCGAAGAGCCATGCCAAGCAATTTCGTATCAATTGTCCTGCTGTTAAATTAAACAAACCGCGATTATGATTGGAAATTCGCGTATCGCTACATAATTAACAATATAAACGAAAATATGACGGCAACTGCAATCGCTAAATCCGTACATAGCAACATGATGCCACCATCAAAGGGACAATATCGGTCGGGTTTATAAATACAATTGACACTAAATATACTTCACTCATTTCCGAAACGTATTAATAATTACACTTTTTTGATACCCGCAGTGCTGCCAGCAGCGTGTTCAGAATTTCAGCAACTGAAGATAGAATATATGATCACCTGGTACTCTCCAGAATAATCCTTTCTGGCAATAACAACTTAGGGATGAATGAATCCCCATTTTCAAACAAATGCGACGCTACTGGACAGCGTACCGGGTCATTAATAATTGAAACCTAATAAACATTGGATGACGATCTGATTCGATTGATGTTGTTTGTCATCGGAAGCAATGAAAGCCCGCATGGGAAATTAAATTGGATGTGGGTTGAAGTGAATCGTCGGCGCACTCAGAATGTGATGATTGGTTATTCAATTAACACAGATGTGGAATATCATCGTACGGTGTGATAATTTGGAGCGATATTTCATAGTATATTTAAGACTTTTCGGTCGTATCCAACGGGGGAAAATAGATCGAAATGGTGAGTTAATCGTAAGCAATTATGTGAAAAAAATCCCCCCAGAGGCTGAATTCAAACCTGAAACCCTTGGGACTCCGGCCCAATACACAAACCCTGGGATATCATGATGTCCCAAAAAGAACACATGATTATCACATTGGCGACAGTGATGGTACCTGCTATGACCAAAACTGAAAAACATGTCTCTATTGTGGTTATCTAGTAGAATACAATGGGTATTCCTTTCATCAATACTGGACCAATTTTGGCTTTCGGCCAAATGACCGGACTCTGAACATTTCACAACATGTTATGTAAAAATACTCTTGCGAGTATCAAGTACAAGTTTTCAATCAAAAATTCACTAATTTTTGTTTAAGAAGTTGAATATTTGTACCCGAACCAGCTTTACGAGCTTCGAAGTCTGTGGAAGTAGTACCAAGGATACACTTTGTGCTATGGATGAATTTCAATAATCACTTCTACATGGCGACTCTAGAGAACTATACAAACACGATGCAAATCTTTGAGAACAGTAGCAATGTTACACTTTATCTCCGATTTCAGGCCAATAAATTGACCTAACCAAAGTCGTCCCTTATTCCATTGAAGAGCAAAAAAAGTGCTTTCATTATACTGATTGTTTTTAAATCTCGTTAGAACCATTTGCGGTTATAAATCTTGGAGCGGAAACCAGTTTAAGCCTCGTTAATACTTTTCTATTTGAATGCATGGATCTTCCCAAAGCAAAAATAAACAAATTCTCAAAATTGATTTTTAATGAAATTATAAGCCACTGGGCAAAAAATCGACGACGAAAATCGTCTTTGTGTAACTATCGTCCTGGGAAGGAAACCGAAGACATCCACAGAACGCCCCTATCCCTTGCGATGAAAACCCAGACATTTGGATGGGCGAATATTTATGCGAATCAGATTTGATATATAGTGCAACATTTTTCCGATTGTGCACAATCGGCTGTAACGTCAGGCCTAAGGCAACTCCCTCTGAAGCCCCCCTTGAATAATCCCAACGAGTTCCTGATTTATGCCCAGTTACAATAAAATAGTACACAAACATGGCATTACGTCGAATTTATTTCAACACAAAGGGACTCATTAGCCTTAAAGTTAAATATATTACACGGAGATGGATCAGATTAGGCTCGACACGCGAACTTTGACAGGCCGGTCTCGCACAGGTGACAACGCTAAAGGGTGGCGGCGGCAGTCAGCCATAACTCTCCGGACGTCATAAATAGTCCCACAGGTCCGCGCTCATATCGTGATATGTTAATGGAGTCGCGTGGTGATTTATGAAGTTTCTTTCAGTGGAACTGGAATTTCCGCCTAAAGCAAAACACCAAACACCTGCCTGTTCCGTTCATCAATAGACGTAATTCACGGCAACATATGTATTCAACAGCACATTCGGAAAAATTGGTAAGAAATCGTCTTGGCGTTCATTTTTATTACATCACGCCTTGTCTATTTTTCCTTCATCGCCTCGGTGCATGTAAAACCTATATGGTCGAATTATGATTATCCCGACGTGATGACGGTGGTGGAAACTCAAACCGGAAAGGATCCCCACCGTTGTCGTCGTTGTTGTTGTTGGTGGTTCACGGCGGGCACAATTCCGCTATACTGAACGTGACAAGGTTGCAAATTTTGCCCGAAATTGTACATTTTTATGCTGCTTTGTATGGCTGTCACATACGCTAGTTGTCTGTTGTTGTTTTGTGTATAGGAAAAACTACCCCTCCGGAGTCCTAACAGGATCGAACATTCGTTATTTGGTCCGATAGTGGGAGATGGCGCTGTGGTCGATTCCAATGAGCGATTTCGTAATGAATGTATGCGATAGTGAACATTGGCATGGGGATGGAGTTCTGCGTGAGGAATACGATAAACTGCTGGATGATCATAACCCAGATACGTGACCGTGGGATTTTCGGGTTAATTTTCGACGAATGAGGTAATCGAGAATCGTAAAAATAATTAGAGTTTTTGTTCCACGCTATATTTTGTCTGATTGAAATTTTTATTGCGATAGCTGATACAATTCAATTTTCAGTTAAATGATATAAGCTTGTTTGTTGTAGACAAAGGGTCCTGAGTCCCCACAATGTTTCTAGTTTTTTCCCGTGCTACCCACAAACAATTTAGATTTCTTCGCAGTTAGTTAAGTTAGATAAAACGATATAAATAAAGAAAAAAAATAAACAAAGATTACAGAAAAACTATCAATAGATTTACAATGAAATTCAAGAAAATAGAGTATAATTAAAAACATTCAAAATGATGATTATCCTCAGTGTTAGCATTAGAAAGTGATTTTTTTTATAACGTGATAGTCTTAAGAACCTATATAACATGTTATGTAAAAAAAACCCGGCGTAAAAAAGCTTTTGCAAATGCCGTGTCAAATAAACGTTTCATGAAAAAAAAAAAAGGGTCCTGAACGAGTCAATAATATTTTTATATATTGCGCTGGTGCTAGGTACAAGTGTAATGCACTTTTCTGACAAACGAGTTGTTATATAAATTAGTTATGGAATTTGCGTTTCTACTTCGTCTCATCAGAATCCGGCACTAACTTAGTGACAGGAATAAGCTAGCGCCGGATTGACACTACCTCCAAAAACGAATATAATATTTGTATTTCTTAGCAAATATCCAAGCGTGACGTTCCGCAAGAAATGGAGTTTAGATTAAGTTGATGAAAATTAAAAAAATCGAAACTTTGAGTTTTGAAGCTAGTGTTAAACCGGCGCTAGCTTAGTCACTAAGTTGAAGACGAGGTCGAAACTCAAATTCTAAATTTAGGTTTTAAGCTTAGATATCGTTTCAAACAATTTTCTCCTTAGTGGATAAAAACTAATTTTTACCCAAATTATAGCAACCAGAAACAATCCTGCAATAATCCTGTACAATGAAAATTTGATGCGAAGTCCATTAAGACTGCGATATAATGATATAATGGATTTATTTCTACTGTCATAGGTTTGGAATTGTTTTAAATAAGAACTTTGCGAAAATGTCGTTCGGTTTTAGTGACTAACTCGAATCATCCGATTTAATACTTTTATGTATTGCCATTTTAAGCACCTCATGAAACAAAATCCTGGCAATGGGCCTGATTTCGTTATAGTTCTGAGGCGGTAACTAGCGAAATTCCACTTTGATGAACCCAGGTTTTTACGCGGTTTTTTGCGCGGTTTTTTACGAGGTTTTTTTAAGCGGATTTTCTAATTAACGCGGTTTTTTACGCGGATTTTCCAATTAACGCTGTTTTTGCAAAAATATTCTAAGTCCTTTTGAATGCAAAAGACTTAGACTTTTTTCTGAAATAAAATTCCTTTTAAAGGCAAAGAACTTAGAAGAATTTTTGCAGTTTTGATTTTGCGCGGATTTCGCAATTAACACGGTTATTGCAAAAAATATTTCTAAGTCCTTTTGAATGCAAAAGACTTAGAAGATGTTCGGAAAGATGGAAGAGACGGGTCTGGAAGATTCCTTATGGCCCGCACCTCAACAATATGGGAATTTTCGGAATGGTCATGAAGAGTAGGTGCCAGAAATTGATCTTTGACGCCTTTTTGAAATCAAACATGGCGACTTCCGGTTTAGCGAAATTCGCTATAACCCAATCAATATTTTCAGAATGGTCTTGAAGAGTACGTGCAAGAAATTGATTTTTGACGCAATTTTAAAATCAATGATGGCAACTTCCGGTTTAGTGAAATTCGCTATAACCCAATCAATATGGGTATTTTCGGAATGGACTTGAAGAGTAAGTACCAGAAATTGATTTTTGACGCCATTTTGAAATCCAAGATGGCGACTTCCGGTTTATCGAAATCGATATAACCCAATCAATATGGGTATTTTCGGAATGGTCTTAAAGAGTAGGTACCAGATATTGATTTTTAACGCCATTTTGAAATCAAAAATGTCGACTTCCGGTTTAGCGAAATTCGCTATAACCCAATTAATATGGGTATTTTCGGAATGGTCTTGACGAGTAGTAGACAAAGATCGATATTTGACGCCATTTTGAATTCAAAGATAGCGACTTCCGGGTTAGCCACATTCACTATAACCCAGTCAATATGAGTGTTTTTGGAATGATCTTAACGAGTAGGTTCCAAAAATTGATTTTTAGCGCCATTTTTAAATCCAAGATGGCGATTTCCAATTTCGCGAAATTCGCTATAACCCAATCAATATTGGTATTTTTGGAAGTTGAAATTGAAGTACAAATAGTTTTAATTAAACAGTTGAATTTACTTAAATTTAAGCAATATGTTTAATTTGAATAAATTCAAACCCCCAACTCACACCACATACGTCTCTTTCTTCTCTCTCTCTCTCTTCCATTCTCACCGCACTTTCCTGCATGAACACATAAAAATATTTTGAGGGATTCTATGAGAAACCGGCCGACCGCAAAATATGACCATCGTCGATTCGAACGAAACTTTGCAGGTGTGTTCGCTGTATGAATCTCCATGATATTCTCTGGCAATTGGAATATTTTGATACAAAAGTAATTTTTCAAAAGGGCGTGAACATTTCTACGTGTATGAATTTCAAATTTTTTTTTGTTCGATTACTGTATTTTATACAGCAAAACTTTCTGAGAACAAGTTAGAGGGAATAAATACTTCTGTCCGAAAAAAATATACACTGAAAAAATGTGTCATTTTTCAAAAAAACAAAAATTTATGACAAAAATTTAAATTGCAAAAAACCCATTTTTTTAATTTTTTATATTTTGTTACCAAAAACCTAAAGAGAAAAGAAACATTTTGATTGTGATTACATGATGGAGAAAAAATCGGTAAAAAAGTTTTTCTAACAATAACTTCGTACATGTTTTTAAATTTCATACTAATTGACATACAAAATTGTAATTTTATTACAGAATATAATTCTAAGCACCATTTAAAATCAAAATGCATTTAACAAAAATCTTCCAAAATGCGATAGTTTTCGAGACATTTGAAATTTTGCTACTCCAAAAACAATTAATTCGTGTAATTATGCTCTTTTTAAAAGTTATTCACGTTACCCCATCAAAAAATGTCAAAACTTTAATGTTTATCGTTTTAAAGACGTAAAAGCAACCTTTTTAGTGTATTTGGATCATGGAGAAGCTTTCAATAAAAAAGTTTTCCTAACAACAACTTTTGACATTTTTTTATAATTCTTACTATTTGCAGTCAAAAATACAATTTTCTTTTTGAATATGATTCTAAACGCCATTTTAAATCGAAATGCTCTTAACAAAAAATTTCTAAAATGTAGTAGTTCTCGAGATATTTTAACTTTTGTTTTAACAACACAATTATTTTGTTTTATTACGACCTTTTCATAAGTTAGTCGCATTTCTCCATCAACAATAATAGGTTTTTCAAAAGGCCCGTAAACTTTCGTGCAACTTTCTTTTTGACATCAAGGCGATATTGTAAACCATTTGAAAGTTACATGAAAGCATGGTGCTTAGAATTATATTCTGTAATAGAATTACAATTTTGTATGTCTATTGGTATGAAATTTAAAAACATGTTCGAAAACTTTTTTACCGATTTTTTCTCCATCATTCAAAATGTTTCTTTTCTCTTTAGGTTTTTGGTAACAAAATATAAAAATTTTTAAAAAAATGGTTTCTTTCGCAATTTAAATTTTTATCATAAATTTTTGTTTTTTTGAAAAATGACACATTTTTTCAGACAGGAGTATTTATTCCCTGTAACTCGTTCTCAGATAGTTTTGCTGTATAAAATACAGTAATTGAACAAAAAAATTTGAAATTCATACACGTAGAAACGTTTATGCCCTTATGAAAAGTTGCTCTTGAGCCAAAATAATCTTATAACCTGTGGAAAATATTTAGTCTTGCATGACGGTGAAACGTGTAAAGTTTCATTGGAATCTAAGATGGTCGGTCACGATTTTAAAGATTTTCGGACGGATCTTCGTGGAATTCCTCTTTTGCATTTTGCTGGTTTATGATTAGATCTTATATTTGAGGGTGATTTAGATGATTGCCCAAATTTTTCACGCGGGAATTTCGGTAAACCGGAAGTCGCCATCTAGAATTTTAAAATGACGCCAACCGTTTGTCTGCTACTCGTCAAAACCACTCCGAAAATACTCATGTTGATTGAGTTGTAGAGAATCTCGCTAAGCCGGAAGTCGCCATTTGGGATTTGAAAATCAATTTTCATGGAAAACCTTGCGGGTGTAAGTAGGGGTTTGCCCGCTACTCGGGTTCTTGTTTGCCCGGCGTACCCTTCTTTTCAGGGCGGCCTAGGTGCCTCTACAGAATTTCGGCTTTCCTTTCACAACAAAAAGATAAACAAAATAAATTAATAAGTTTACCGACTTTTATTCCTCCACTTCCTCTTCCTGTACTGTGCGCTGCTGGATCTCGTCGATCTGCTGCTACCGTTGGCGGGAAGACGGGCGGTTTCTTCCGATAGGCCGGGACTACAACGGCCGAGTTCTCCCGGAATGGCGTTGGCTGCTCCGGCAGCGTTCCTTGGCGTTTAGCTAGGGAGGTGAGCTTGGCTCCTTTGTTGGAACCTCTCTAGCGACGTTGGCAAATTATCGCCGGATCGACTTGCTCGCCGTAAGCGATCCCGGATGTCACTGCGGTGCATTTCCCAGGAGGAACCTTTGCCCGCCCGGCTTCGTTCTTCTTGGCGATTAACTGTGGAGGAGAGCTAGGCTCGTTCGACTGATCCTCCACAGTGAGAACGGTCGGTGTTTTGACTCCTTCTCGTTTAGTCGTGGAAGCGAGAACACTCCTTAGCGATTAGCTATCCCCTAATGGTGGATCAACACCGTACTTACGTGTGCCCGAACCACGGGCCGGCACTTTCGACGGTATAACTTGCCGTCGCACGCGCGCACTCTACCTCACTGGCACTAGTGGCGGGAAACTGTCCCGAAAAAGGATCGATTATTCTGGGCGTCTGTTCACTGCCGTGGTTCGTCACTCTCTTCAAATTTTATGGCCGCCTTATTCGCTCCACCAAACAACCACCAAAAAACACACCGCCGCATAGCTATCATTGCTAGGGTACAGCATAGTTAGCAATCACTTTTACAGCGAGAGGAGAGCGGTGGCCTACCTAAACCCTATTTTTTATATACAAACATAAAACAAAAATTACTACACCTATCTGCACGCACAAAACCGCTCACAAACGCGAAACTATACAAAAATTTACAAACTAAATGTGAACGGTTCGATACCAGCGGTGAGCATAAATATTCGTAAACAATGCACTCTACGGAAAGAGTACGCACGAATACGGTATATTTCCACCCAGTGCTAAATTGTTACCATGACGGGTTACACGGAGAAGGTGCAGATTTATTTATTTCTGGCACCTACTCAGCAAGACCATTCCGAAAATACCCATATTGATTGGGTTACAGCAAATTTCGCTAAACCGGAAATCGCCATCTTGGATTTCAAAATGGCGTCAAAAATAAATTTCTGACACCTACTCTTCAAGACCATTCCGAAAATACCCATATTGATTGAGTTATAGCGAATTTCGCTAAACCGGAAATCGCCATCTTTGATTTCAAAATGGCGTCAAAAATCAATTTCTTGCACCTACTCTTCAATACCATTTCGAAAATACCCATATTGTGGGCCATAAGGAGTCTTCCAGACCCGTTTCTTCCTCCTTTCCGAAAATCTTCTAAGTCTAGCATTCAAAAGGACTTAGAATATGTTTTGCAAAAACCGTGGTAATTGCGAAATCCGCGCAAAAAACTTCCAAAAATATTCTAAGTCTTTTGCTGAGAGTTTTTTTTACGCGGATTTTCGAATTAACGCGGTTTTTTACGCGGTACGCGTAAAAAACCTGGGTGTATAGTAACTCGTTCGAGGCAGGTTCCTTGCTCGTCCTCTGTCAACAGCAACCGATTATGTAATTTTAGCTCAGTACTTTTAGCGCTTTAATTTATATTTTCGCCTTGTCTCGAATCGGTAAGTTTGAAAGTTTTAACTTTCTTAGAATAACAAGGATCACATGTTTTTCCATTACGATTCATTAGTATGGTTAATGCATCATTTATCACATCTGCTACGATTGAATGAGAGATTTTAAACAATAACATTTCTAACTGAATTAGTTTTGAATCAACATCCCAATTTTACCTCAGTAATGAATTCATGACAAACTCCAAATTCAATTACGTTGCTTTTTGTGTTGAAACATATTCTACCATGTGCTCAAACTCTCACTAAAATCCGCCGCGTACTTTGTCAGTAGCGGAAGCAAATGTGCCTCGCGGTCGTTGCTACATACAGCAACAACTAACTAACTAGCACAATGCAAACATACGCTTTGCACATTCCCTTTGGCTCGCAGAATTTTTTTTCCGCATCCTGATGCGATGTTTGCCCAAACAAACTTGTTAGCACTATTCGCTTAATAACAAGGATCCTAACGGCACCCAGCAGCGTCAGCGGTCTGAACACTACTGCTTGTAACTTTAAACAATCCGATTCAGTAGCAAACCATTTCGTGACATGAATCAAATGATACAGCCCCGGCCGCAATCTAACATCAGGCAGGAAACCGTCCCATCCTGACATAACAAATGATCTAATAATTTCCGCATCTCCCCAAGATGTTGGCTGCCTGATAGCGGCTAATAGAATACAACAAAGCTCATTAAGAAGCCGACCCCACGAGAGAATTCCTCCCCACATCGTCGAATGGGACGGCCCGAAAAGCATTTGCTGGCAAGGATCAACTAGTGCGAGACATAGAAGCTACATCGTGTATCATTTATCTGAATGATAATAATAGATGAATGGTGTGGCCGGAAAATGGTCGTTAAAAGAGCACAAAAACGTCGAAATTAGGATCGGAAATGAGCACGGGAAAGATATCTTTTTCCTCTGCTCCGCTATGCTGTATCGTGTACGAAGGGATATGGAGGGTGTGATGGTTTTTCCTGGAAACAGAAAATTTATTTATTTTCATCGTGCGGTAAACGTTTAGACAAACGCATCCGCATTGTTTTACACCTTTTCACCTTGTTAAAGAGTTGAATATACACCAACACTTTCAAAGTCTCTAAAGAGCTAAAACACATTCATCGCGCTTCAAGGAATTTATACGCGTAGATATGTTTGGAATTTCAATTTGCCTTCAACCCGTGTCTGAACCGATCATAATGAACCAGTGGTGCAAATTTTCATTTTCAAATGCCAACTTTCAGTTCAATCAAACCCAACCATGATTCAAATTCAAAGCCTCCCTCAATCACTCACTTTCAAGTTGGCGGGATTTTTATGACTAAATCGAATGAAAAAGCATCAATTTGAAATGAAGACGTACTTCATTTCAAATTGATGCTTTTTCATTCATCAACCAAATCTGTCATTTGCTCTACAGATGCCAATTTAGGTTAAATGTTGACATGTTTTGCATTTTCAAGCTTACATGAACAGTAAGAAGTATGATCAGAGTAGTTTTGCTTGAAAAACCTAGTCAATACCCCAGTTAAGAGATACTCACAGGATCAATGAAATTAAAAATGAATGGGAAATGATTGAGCAGGTCGGTTGTTTGAATGAATGATGCAAACCAACAAATGCGAATTGAACAAAGTAGGGTACCTATTGAAAATTTGCAGCTCTGCACACAACCACGTGTTTCAAGTTGCTATGCAAAGTGATTGTTTGCGTTTGGGCCAATTTGTTGAACGCTATCAGCACTACCTGACATTCGGTGGAATTTGATCAAGACGACTTCGGTAAGCCTAAGCTCCATTTTCACTTTTAATAAGTGAAACGCTGGCTTCCAAAAGGTGGCAAATCACAATTCCTTTCCTTATCTTTCGTTTTAGAGTTTGGTAAACTTATTACATAGCATTCAGCGTTTTATTTAATCATACAGTAGGATTCCGTTTTTGGCAACAATATATTTTTTTCAGTTGCCAAAAATGGAACCTTACTTTAAAAGCTTTTATTTTCGATTTATTACATCATAAATGTTACAAGTACATTAAGGCCATTACAAATCTTTTTTAAAAATTATGTCCAAGTACAAATTTTTTTCTGAAGGGGGGGGGGCAAACAAAAAATAAATATTTATTTTAATAAACACATTTTTTTTTTCTTTTTGCATTTTCTTTCGATTGTTCTCGTGGACGTTTCCGCAGGGTGATTTCGAATAGCGGGGTTGAGCTAAAACAAGTCCAGTTTTACTAGAAAAATTCAAGCAAACATTACTGAATCAATCAAAAGTTCACATAGGAAAGGGATGCTAAAGTTTTCGTTTTAAATAATTTTCCCAACAGTGCAATTTTTAAATTCCCAATAAAAGCTTGAAAGTTTTCTAAGAACTTAATGTAAACATTTAAGAGTACTTTAAGGTATTAACTTTTGGTTGCTTGAATAGTTTTCGTTCCGTTGTGGCGGCACATGGACCGACTGTACACACAAGGCATGAAAATCGGTCAAAGGTGTACCTGCTTGATAACAATGTACAGAAACAGGATTGCAACATTTCACTTAAGGACTTTTGGAAAACATTCTGGAATGAATCCAAAGGTAAAGTGTGCGTCAATGGAATTATTCATCTCAGATATGGTTTTCTCTGATATTTTTTTCTATTGCGTATTTCGTATACAGTAGCCTGGCGAACGTACATCCTGTGCATACTATACTTTTTCGAACTCTAGTGGAAACATCAGCTTTGGTTTATCGCTTGTGCTTGAAGACTTGTAGATTTGTTTGTTTGGTACATGATAGCAATTCGGCTCGGTTCCGTGTACATCTTCGAAATCTTTGCATTTTTCTCCATCTTGTTGCGCAGTAGGTAGCCACATCAGATAAATTCATTTGATAGTCGTACGGATTTATGAAATGTATAGCAATCATCAGTTCATTTTTTGCCTTTTTCATATAAGGAAGACTGTGCAATCACTCTGAAAATCGACTTTTTAAGCTACACCCGGAGTGTCGAGTGTCATGTACCACTAGATTCAGTTCGTCGATATCTGAAAATGTCTGTATGTTTTATAGTATGGTTAAATAGCTTCAAAAGTGCATTGGCTCTAGGTGGGATTCACTTTTGTGCGTAACCGCTACTAATAGTTCTTACTTCTCTTCCTTCCTTTTGTTCCACGAGACTGCATCGAAGTGTTATATCGTGGGGAGGCTGATTCAGTCTTAAGACAAAATGATACATTAGAGCGGTTTAGCTCCGAACACATATCCGGCTAATCGCAGTGGTGAACTTCCGTTAGCCATTTGGCTCCCGTTTCTGTGAACCATTTAGTTCCTGTTTTCGCAAGCCATCTCAATTCCTCGTCGGAAGTTCTCCCGATACCGATGCCTGTTGCGTGAATCATTTAACTCCCAGTTTTGTCGCAATCTTCTCGCATAGTCCATAAATCCTACTTAAAGGGCCAACCAGTACTTGGCGAGGACGGTTCGGCGATACCGGATGGAGCGTAGCTTCTGGTTCGCTGCTTCCGGTTCGTTGAAAACTCGACGATCCACCGCTGGTGCTTCACTCGACCTACTCGATCTTGTCCCTGACGGTGAAACTAGTCTGCTCACATGCTTCGGTCCGGCGATTCTAGCTGGTTCGTGGTGCCCAGTACACTGGCGCCTCAAGCAAAGCTGTGGTTGCTCTCACAGCCTTCCCCTTAACATAATCATCGTAACTTTAAAAGTTCAAATCGATGATATATTTTCCGACCGCGCTGTCTTTCGGCTGCTAGTCATCACCAACTCTGTTTTATGATGGGCAATCGTCTCCGTGTCGAGTGTCTCCTCTTCTAGCGATTGTCCGATTACTTGGAACACCACATCATCCGTGAAGCCGAAAATCGTTATATCTCTGGGAAGGTTCAGCTTCAATACTCCATCGTACACTGCGTTCCACAGCATCGAGTCGAGGAACGTCAGTTGTAGTTGTGATTCTCCCTTGTCTGTCTCGTAAATCAGTGTTCGGTACTGAAAGTAGCTCTATAATATCCTGCAGAGTTACTCATGCTGTTCAGCGAATGGGCGATTGCTTCCCAGCTAGTACTATTGAAGCATTCTTCACGCCTAAGGTAACCACCACGCAATAACGATATCCTTATCTCTGCTGTCTCCACAGCTCCCACAACCGTTTGGATGGAATTCACTGTAGACCTGCCTATAAGGAAGCCGAATTACATGAGATGCCGTTCTCACGGTCCGCGTACTTCGTTAGCTTGTTCAGGATTACTCCTTCTCTCTAACATTACCAAGGGATCTATTGACTACGCTGAAAGATTTCCATGTTGTCCCGGCATCGGAAGCAACATCAGCTTTTGTCGCTTCCAATTATCGGATCATTTTGAACATATCCGGGCTCTTATGTATCGCTTCACTTTTATGGCTTTCGCCATCTCGATAAGCTGTTTGTTGGTAAATCGATCTTCATCTTTGTGATCATCCTCCTCACTGTACAGCGTAAATAGATTCATGTTGTGGGGGAA
The DNA here is from genome assembly GCF_030247195.1 of Topomyia yanbarensis. Lineage (NCBI taxonomy): Eukaryota > Metazoa > Arthropoda > Insecta > Diptera > Culicidae > Topomyia > Topomyia yanbarensis. Next base: position 81,804,622 of record NC_080671.1, read on the forward strand.
AACCTTTCGATGGTGACCTCCATCTTTTCCGGGCACCTTTCAGGTGGTGCAGCTGAGCCTTTTATCTTTGTTATGCCAACTTTGTAGGTCTCTCCTAAGGAAATTCGCGTTGGCTTTGTGACAAGGCTTTCTTGTACAGCTTGACTGCTTTGTTGAGAGCAGTTCTTGCAGCTCGCTTCCCTTGAGCTTTCTGACTTCTGTTTTAATTTTAAATATATTTGACACGGCTCAATGCGTTAGCACAACTGTGCCGTGGAGCGCACCTTGGGGGTCATTTGGTCCGTCTTCTCTCGCGTTTTCGTTTACGTCCATGTCATCATCGGTACTGCATTCATCTTGCTCATCGTCGGATGTTCTTATTTGTTTTTTGTGCTTACGAGTCGCTATTGTAAATCTTTCTTCATCGGTATTAGATTCCTTATTGGTGGTGTTGGTTTGGAAACATTTGCTGTAATCGTTGTTACTTCGATGTTGGTAATGGCAGTTGGTTTAGTGGTATACCGGATTGTATACAGGCTTTGGTCGTATCAGGTGGAATTTCTTTAGCATTCTCTGCGCAAGGTTTCCCGTGGTGTAGCGGATGATCACAATATTGACAGGTAGGAATCTGTCCTGGGTGCGTGACTAGTATTCGTTGAGAATATTCAACACCATGAGGTGATTTGCATGTGAAAATCAAGTAAGAGGGAATAGGTTTTGTCGGACGCATTCTCACCACACGAACGCCGTTGCGGAGTCTTGGGAAGAAGTTCCTCCAAGTATCTTCCATAACACTATTCACCACTCCGTATTTTGACAGGATTTGTTTGATAGCGAAGGAACTAGTACATGGTGCCAGGTCATGTATCTTTATTTCAATACTGTCAACATCTATATACGTTGGGATACTGTATAAAATGTCATTACATTCGATGACGTGTTTTATGTTGTTCTGGGAAGCGAATGATTCTGCTTGACTAATGTTTTTTAACATATTCAGTACCGCGTGACGTAAATGGTGGAATTACACCGCATAAAGTACCGCAAGCTACGTTGAACTTCAAGTTCACCTTCAACATTTGCTCCCCTTCATGAATTGATGGTATTACCGGATATTTCGTGTAGTCAACAGCAACACAGTTTGCCCGCATCGTGATATACTTTTGCTTTGCATTGTCACTCATTGTTTGTTCACGTTTCACACACTAGGCAGAAGGAATCAATTTTTGCCTTTTCAAATAGACCAAGCGTCGCGCGGATAAATTTGATTATTTGCCCTGCTATTGCAGCGGAGCGATTTCTAGCTTCTGAACTGAGCGAGATGAGAAACTGAAGTGACCTCTTACACGCCCTTGTTAGTAGTGCCGTGAACTCGTTCGCATTTAGGTTGAAGAGGATACCCTCAAATTCAAGTTCTTCGACGGACACGTTCCTGTGAAAAATCGCTGTTTTCCATCTTCACTCGTTTATATATCTCCCACATATTCATATTCATGTGTAGTTCATAGTCCTGTTATCAATGCTGTACCAGATCGCTTGGTGGTCGCTGTGGATATATCCTCGCACACTTTTCAGTCCATCTTTCCGGTTACTCCAAGGCTACAAAAATTGACATCGATAATGGATTGCCGGTTCCCCCTGCGGTAAGTGCCGATGATACCATCATTTGTAAGATCTATATTTAGCTTTGCTAGAGCATTCTTGATTCTTTTGACTCCAGCGTCTATCTCGAAAATTTCGCATGTTTCTGGTTCTTGGAATATTTCAGAATTAATGTCTCTTCGGCTTCTTGGGAAACGGCTTAATCGATTTTCACAAGCTTAGCCTTAAATGGAAGGTTTGATAGCAGATTTTGATCTGATCAAGTTCATAAGAATCGCACATATGGCTGCGGAAATACGATATGAACACTACGATCCCATATGAAATCTTTAATTGTCAAAAACTTTTCGGTAAAGCTCATGTATATTGAATATTGAACCACATATAAATCGCCAGGAGTCTGATTTGAATTCAGATTGTTTCCTTATCGAAATTATTTTCGAATGCAACGATCGATTATGTCTCTATCGACTGTTGCGTTTAAAATGGATACGATTCAGAAGTCGGTCTGTATTAGCCTTTCCATGAGATTTTCGTTTGATAATACACAGATGGGTCCTTCCTTCCGCGACCAGCAAACGTTTCATTTGATGTTGGACTGGATCGATGATCTCATTTAAAATTCACATTTACCCGAGAATGGTCAAAATAAAAATTATCATGGGATGGTAATTTCGAAAACTACCATAATAGTTTTCAGTTACGAAAAGTAAAACTCTATGGAAGCTATTGTTGCTCTATAAAACGTGACAATTTTTTGAATTTTGGTTATTTTAAAAAAATTATTTGCCCCCTGATTTTTTCAGCGATTTTGAAGGGGGGGGGGTGACATAATTTTTAAAAAAGATTTGCAATGGCCTAATTGTATAATAATATGTGATATGGAATGAAATGATAGAAGAAAATCAGAAAATTTAATTTTATTCGCTATACCCGCCCCATAGAATATAATAAATATGACTCACATGTTTGGAAATAAAGTCAAAAGTTATAGCAATTAATACAACAAAATGTTCGAAATTCAGTCGCTGGGCCGGCGTTGTTGGAATGGAACTGAATAGCAATATGGTGTCTACGACGAAGTTGTAGGTCGGGTAATTATAAAAATATCTTCTAAGACTTTGTAGGTTCTACAGACCTTAAAACGTGGCGATTTTTTAAACCAAGTTAATTTGTTACCCACAACAAGGTTATTTTTAATCTAATCTTGTTTAATTGTTCAGCGCTATTATACACCCATACTTTTTCAATCTATAATTGAAACCATTGTGAAGTTTAATGTCCTTAGTAAAAGTAGGTTTTCACAAATAACATTTCAAAAGATGGGATAAGATTTGATATGTTTGTTTTATACTGTGAGTAATATAGGAAGTTTAAAGTTATTATCATAGACTCGGGTTACTTCTTAGCATACACGCGCTTGCCTGTTGGCGTCTCACATTCTTTATCGCTACGTTCAGGTTGCGCTATTTTACCTATTATCGCATATTTCTCGGCCATTTTTTAATGTAGGAAGATGAGACTTTTACTCGAATTGATCAGAAAATTACGCCCAACAAAATACATTGTCAACTATTAGTAGGAACACCAACTTTTTATTCGGGATGAATATCATATTTTTTGCATTTCTCATATAGAAAGGTTATGTAATCACTCTGAAAAACGGCAACCTAATCCTGGCCCGGAGGGCCGAGTGCCATATCCCATTCGACTCAGTTCGTCGAGATCGAAAAAAGTCTGTATGTGCGTGTATTTTTTTATGGTAAGGTTAAAAAAGCTTCAAAAGCCTGGCCTGTAGTGTATTGGCACTGTGTGGGACTCACGACTCACGTTCGTGCCTAACCACTAAAAACATTCCTTACTTTTTACGCCCTTCTTCCCCACGGAACTACGTCATCGTATTACTTCGTGGGGGGGGGGGGGGTTCGTTGTGCTTCCGTCGCATCTCTTTCTTTTGCTCTATCTCAGAGCCTCGCTTGGTTCATGGAGTGGCTCGACCTATGAGCTTTGATTTAACTCTCGACTCTTCTCTTGCTTGTTGTCTCCATCTATCTACGTCGCCGCTTAGCTCTCGTCCTCGTGAGCGGTTTAGGTGCTGATTCATTGAGCCATTTAGCTCGTGTTTCCGTGAGTCATTCAGCTCCGGCCTTATCACGATCTACTTGGATAGTCCCCAACGATAAACTCACACTCCTCCGACCGATAATTACCCAACCGTAATTACCCCCGACACCGATACCCGCTCCTTGAGCCATTTAGCTCCCAGCTTTATCGAGATGAACGCGGATATTATTCTACTCCAACTGAGAGTTTCACGGCAACGGAATTTCTCTCTGTACCGGTGTTTGTCTCGTGAGGCAATTAGCTCCCCTTTTCGTCACGATTCTGTAGGGTAGTCCACGGCGGCGAATGTACCCTACCGTGAATTCCCCGGCGGTAGATTGCTCCCGATCCAATGTACCTTTCTGTGAGCCATTTAGCTCCTCGCTTCGTCGACTCGGTCTAGTGCCCGGCGGTGGAACTAGCCTACTCAACGGGCCAGCCAGTAGGTGCTGAGATCCATCCTGCGATTCCGGGTGGAGAGTAACTTCCGGTTCACTGGCGCCCCAACAACCCACTGCTAGTTATTCGACACGGTCTACTCGGTCTAATCCCCGACGGTGGATCTAGCCTACTCACGAGCTACCCGGCAGGGTGTCGAGATCGGTCCGGCGATTCCGGTGACGCCTGAGGTCCGGTTCACTGGCGCCTCGACGTCCCTAACCTAGTGCTATATTGCGTACTACTCAACTGGTCCCCGGCGATGGACCTAGTCTACACCGTCGGAGAGTTCCCCGGCGGCGGAATTTCTCCCGAAACCCGATTTGTGGTTTCCCGGCGGCGTTCTAGCCAGTGGTGCTACTTTGTTGGTTCCTTCGCCACTTTCTCTGCAGCTCGGAGAGTATACTCGTAACCACTCTGTTGACAGCGTGCCAGATACGCTCGTCGCGGCACATCTCTTCGACGATATTGTCCACTGTCATCCCTTCGGACTTCCTCGAATCTAGGGCATTCGAAGACTACATGTTCCGGCGTCTCTTGCACGTTCACACACTCCGGGCAAAGAGGTGACGAAGCGTGTCCAAACCGATACAGATACATCCGGAAGCATCCGTGCCCCGACAAAAACTGCGTCAAATGGAAGTTCACCTCTCCATGTTTTCTATGTACCCAAGCAGACACATTTGGGATGAGTCGATGGGTCCACCTTCCTTTCTCCGCGTTGTCCCACTCTTGCTGCCACTTAGCCAACGAGTCCACTCGAACCAGTCTCCTTGCATTACGTTCATTTCTCCGCTAGTAGCATTCCACGTCCTCTGCCAGAGTGATGCAGATGGGAATCATCCCAGCAATTACATATACCGCCTCCGACGATATCGTTCTATACGCACTCGCGACAAGAACAGCCATTAGGCGAAACGTGCTTGTCAACTTCGTCCGGTTCCGCTTTGAGTTCAGCGCAGCAGCCCAGGCCGGTACTCCATACCTCAGTATTGAGGATGAGACACACGGCAGGAGACGTCTCGTGCTGCCTCTTGCTCCTCCGTGATTCGGCATGATCCTTGCCAATGCGTTAGTTGTCCTCGCAGCCTTCTCACACACATAGTCGAAATGGCTATTGTAATTTAACCGATCGTCGACCATCATGCTTCAGCGCACGCATCGATGGGATGGACTGTCCCCCGACGCTGATCTCGACACGCTGGATTTTTTTTACAGTTGCTGGCCAGCACTACCTCAGTCTTGTGATGAGCCAGCTGCAACTTGACTTCAGCCATCCAGGTTTCCACGATGTCTATTGTCTCTGCCGTCAACATCTCCACCTCCTCAAGGGTCTCGCCGGTTATCGTCAGGACAACATCATCTGCAAAACCAACGATCTCAACTCCTCTGGGCAGTTCCAGTGTTAACACTACGTTGTACATTATATTCCAGAGCGTTGGGCCGAGTATGGAGCCCTGAGGTACTCCCGCCGTGACCCTAATCGACCTCTTCCCGATGTTCGTTTCGTAGACCAGTACTCGGTTCTGGAAGTAACTTTCCAGAATCTTGCACAGATAGTCCGGAACCCGCATTCTGTGTAGCGCTGCGGCGATGGCCCCTCTGCTAGCATTGTTGAACGCGTTCTTCACGTCGATCGTCACCACGGCACAGTAGCGGTTTCCCCTTCTCTTTTGCTTCTACGCTTTCTCCGCGCTCTCGATGACTGTGCGGATGGCGTCCACCGTCGATATCCCTTTCCGGAACCCGAACTGCCTCTACGATAGTCCGTTCTCACTTTCAGCGTAAGTCGTCAGCTTGTTGAGGATGACCCTTTCCAGAAGTTTACCAAGAATATCCAGCAGGCATATAGGCCGATACGATGCTGGATCTCCTGGTGGTTTCGCTGGTTTTGGCAGCAACACCAGCTTCTGGATCTTTCATCTATCCTGGAAGTAGCCTTCGTCCAGGCATTTCTGTAGGACTATCCTGAACATGTCCGGAAACGCCAGGATCGCAGTCTTCAGTGCCACGTTGGGGATACCATCCGGTCCGGGAGCTTTCTTCGCTTTCAGCCCTTTTGTCACAATAAGGAGCTCGTCGTTGGAAACTTGCTTGTCACCAGCATTTCCACCGTCTGCATCAACGTACGGTGTAGGCGGCCATACGGTTGGGTCGTGCTTCGGGAAAAAACCCTCCACGATAATGTTTAGTTTGTCAGCGCACATTTCGGCTGGCGTCATTGGACCCTTGATCCTGGCCATAACGACACGGTAAGCATTGCCCCAGGGGTTTGCGTCTACTTTTCTGCACAGCTCCTTGTAGCAGGTGGACTTGCTTAGCACTATCTCGCGTTTAAAATCAGCCCTGGCCGCCCGGAATGTTACTTTACACTCTTCTCTGACCACCTCTGATCTTGCTCTTTGAAAGCGTCTTCTGACTTTTAGACAGGCAGCCCGGAGGATGCTGAGCCTTTCGTTCCACCAGTACGCCGGACGCCGGTAGTTCCTCGGCTCCATTTTCCTCGGCATTGTTATATCGTATGCCCTCGCTACTGTTTCCGACAGCTCATCGGCGCTCGGAATTGGAGTGACGCTGTCAGCACGAAGTGCTTCCACAAAAAGGTCGAAGTTCTTTATTTTCCACTTCCGCTCGCCAGTCCTCACTCTCCGCGATACAGTACAATTCCGCCGACTAATGGTGTAGTGGATAGCCTGGTAGTCGCTGTGTGTATACTGCTCACTAACTCGCCAATTCATGTTATCCATCAGCGACGCGCTGCAGAATGTTACGTCTATGATGTTACGGTCGTCTTTGCGGAATGTGCTAGCGGAGCCTTCGTTGCACAGCCTTACGTCCAGCTTTGCCAGTGCTTCCAATAGGCTTTAACCTCTTGCGTTGGTTAGCCTCCTACACCACCCCACGGCCCAAACGTTACAGTCTCCTCCTATAACAATCGGTGTTCGTCCGACTAACGAGTCAGTTAGTGCTTCCAGCATCCGATTGTACTGCTCTGGTGGTTACCTTGGGGGAGCGTAGCAGCTACAGACGAATACGCCGTTGATCCTGGTTATCACGAAGCCTTCGTGTGTGTTATCCACCACCTCTTGAACAGGGAAACCGCCCATCACTTGTATTGCAGCCATCCCTGCACTATCCACAACCCAGTTACCGTTATCGTGGGGAACACGATACGACTCTGCAATTATTGCAACGTCGCACTTCGTTTCTGTTGTCGACTGCCACAACAGTTACTGTGCAATGTCGCAATGATTGAGATTAAGCTGGGTTATCTCCATCATCATCGTTGGCCTGCCTTCGCCTTTAAGTACGCAGGGCATTTGAAGCCTCCCGCCATGTGGTCGTTTCCGTCTTCCGGTTTGCAGATCAAGCACCTTGGTTGCTTCGTGCAGTCTCTAGCAACGGGCCCGTATTCTCAGCATTTTCTGCACAGTGCAGACCTGTCCTGGCCCTTGCAGTTCCTCGCCAGGTGTCCGAGGTCAAAGCATCTGAAGCATCGCTCCATCTGCTTGGAAACTCGCGGAGTGACTCTCAGCGAACACACCGACCATCCTACTTTTATCTTGCCGGTCTCCGCCAGCTTGCTGGCAGTGGCCACCGGTAGTCGAATCGCCGCCGTTTGCGTTTCTCCATACGATTTCCAAATCCGGATCGTCGCCGGTACATCCAGTTTGCATTACTCGATCAGTGCATGCTTTAGTTCTTCGATGGTCGTTATCTCATCTAGACCCTTGCACTCGACTACGGCTTCCTGCGACAGGGCTCTCACGTTCGCTTCGCATCCCAAGGATTTAGCAACGAGCTCGCGGTAGGTCGAACTCTTGACGGAAGGATCCTTCTTCAGCTCGAAGATCATCTCGCCCTTCTGTGTGCGCCTCGTTCTAACGACGTTCTCTCCCAACTCCTTCAGCTCTGGGTCCTCTCTCACTTTCTTGAGAAGAGCAGCGTAGGACTTCGTATCGTTCGCTTCGACGATCAGTGCATCTCCTTTTGGCGCCTTCTGACGGACCGAAGGTTTTCCTTCCTTCTTTTGCTCCCTTTCTTGCTCTTCCTTCTTCCTCTGCTGTTTCCCGTGCTTCTCCTTCCGACCTGCAACGATACTCCAGCTTTCTCCCTGTTGGGTGTCGTCTTTTTCATCGGCAACAGCCACAGCATCCTCGAGCATCTGCTTTTTGGGCCCGCGTGGTCTTCCGTCTCCTGGCGAGGATCTTGTCCTCTTTGGAGTCACGGAAACTGGCGTGTTCTCCACACCAATCTGTTTCTCCTTACCCTGCTTCGGAGGGGCTATGAAGATAGTAGCCTTAGCCGACACCAATGCTCGCTCGGCTACATCAGCCCTCCGCGTTGCCGTGTCGTACTCGTTTACGGCAGATAGTAGCACCTTTCGGATTCTGATGACCGTTTCTTTAATGTCCTTATGGACATTGTTTCTCGCATCCACAAATTTGTGGAGCTCCTCCACGAAGTACTTCACTGCCACTACTTTTGGCTTCTGATCATGCTAAATGAGTTCAGTTGCTGCTGGTGGTGACCTCACTAACCCGCCTCTGGCAAACGGATTCGCCGTGCCTGCTCCGTTTATGTTAGTTGTTTGTTTATTCTCCATTTTATTGGGTCCCAACTTCGGGCCGCTATCTCCACTCGCTGCACATAGTCGCCTCTCGTGATCCCATGATTATCTATACTGCCAAAAGGCAGCAGGGAGGTCATGCAAGGGTTGACACTATCCTTCTTGGGGAGTAGTGTTCAGAGCCGGATCGGCGTAAATCGGAAATGCTCCAACCGAACCTAGTACCACCAACCAAATGATGACGAGTTTCGACCGTACTCGGAGACCAGCCAGGGTTTTGTTGGGACAGAGTCAGCCATGCTGTTAGCCCACTCGCCATTTCAGGTCGGTGTCGTCCTTCCTTACTCAGGGAGTAGAACAGCACGCCTGTCAACCCAAAGTCGCCGTCCTATTCGAAATCCGTGTCCTGTCCGTTGTCGTTCGCCATGGCCAGTATGCCATAGTCAGGATGTTACTGGCGTCGAACCTTATGTGCCGGTTGGCACTCCGGTTGGGATAGGGTGCTTTTATTGCTAAGATCTTCGATAATTTGAATTTTCGAATCTTAGCAGAAGCGGCACAGACTCGCTTCGTCGGAGCTGCTTTCGGTATTATAGCTTTTTTTAGATGTTTAGCAGAGCCCAATCCAAACCCCACCATATCCTAGCAAAACTCCGCAACTCGCAGTAGCGACGGGGGGGTGTATGTGTGTTTGTGTGTGTATGTATGTACGTATGTGTCAAATAATGTCACTCATTTTTCTCAGAGATGACTGGACCGATTTGCCCAAACTTAGTCTCAAATGAAAGGTGCAACCTTCCCATCGGTTGCTATTAAATTTTGTATCGATCGGAATTCTGGTTACGGAATTACGGGTTTAAGAGTGCGGCCACACTGAAATTTCTCATATAAACTATAGGAAAAATTAAAAATAGAATTTTTATTTTTGATACTAAATGTCTTTAAGGTGCATGAAACGTCGAGATTTGATGCAAATTTGACGAAAATTCACATTTTTGTGGATTTTAGCACATTTTTGCCTTTCTCATATAGAAAGGTTATGCAATCACTCCGAAAAACATCAACCATTTTTTTACTGGCATACTATTTCTAGATTTTAACAGGAGCGTAGTTGATGGTACACGGAGAGCGGTTCCCCCTCCCTCTACTGTTCACTCCCCTCCCTTTAAAATCCACTTAAATCACCCCTCAGACCACCACCCCATCCAGACCCCCCATCTCAACCCCATCATGTTTAAACCACCACTATATCACAAAACATACTAACTTAAGCTGGAGAGGCAGATAACATTGATCTAATGTTGATTAGGCTAATGAAGTATGATATTTTTTTTGTTTCAAGTGTTTCACCGTCGACACGTAACTCATCAAGTTCGTGGCTGGCAAGCTATTGTGTGTTGTTTCCAAGCACATTTCATTGTCAAAATTTTCCAAGCAAAATCTGATTTCACAGGCAATTTTTGGAAGCGGCAAAATAAGCTTATCTCTCATCAACAAACTGTTATCTCATAATTCTGGTAGGAATAACGCTTTTAAAAGCGAATAAACCAAATACTTTTTATTCGGATAACAAAATTGAAAGTAATCCTGCAAGAATTCATCTATCGCAAAAATAATGTGTGGCGAAACTATTATCTTTTAATCACATATGTACACAAAATAGCTAATCCCAGCAAATTTCACGAGCCACTGCGAAGAAAGAGTACACTTCATTCCACCTGGGAGCTGCATTCCGGTGAGCTTCCACCTGCCAGTTATCTTCTTTGGTAAAGTTTCAGCAAAGATTCTCCTGGTTAAACTTTAAAAACTGTTTCGGCTGAAGATGAACTTGCTTACTTTTGCCGGTAGTTGCAGTGGCATAGGAAGATAGCTGAAAGATGCTTTCATCCCAACGAACGCTTCTTCACTAGTTGCACCGGATCTTGGTTAAACCCTACTTGCACCAGTCTTGGCTGCATTTTACAGCAGGTAGAATAGTTTCAGCCCTCTCGAACAAACTTGAGCTGGAGTAACTTAAAATAAGAAAGGGCAAAATAGGATTAAACATCCACCCAAAAGAATAAAAGGATTGTGTATCGTTTGGCTTGAATGGAAACGAGCCAGTTCCTGCTGAACTGGTTGCATTTGAGCAAGAGTAAAGCCCACCCTGCCTATTGATAGAACAAAATGAAAAACTCTATTCATGATCCTGAAAAACCTGCTGCTGCTGCTGCTCGAGATTGGAAAGTAAGCACTCTAAAAGTGTTTTGAATGATTTACCGGTTTCTTCATGTGATGTGTTTCGTCTTTCGTTGTCCCACTCTGCAAAATCATTGGTGAGTAGTATAAACGATACTTTGCCGAGTAGCATAAAGTAGGATTAAACACTTAGGCCAATTGGCGCGCGTGGCTTGCCGTGTGAAGAGGTATTTATGGGTGTCAATAAATTGGAAGAGGATTTCGCCATGTCAGGGACGACCATATGCGATTACAGTTGTTTGGTTGTATTTTATAGGATTCCGATGGGGACTAATGCCCAGAGAAACATCAATCGAATCGAATTAAACGCAGTTCAACACCCGGGTATTTGGCTTGGGTGATAATGTGTAACAACGTACGATTAACGAAATGTGACAAATTATGGCGATGCGATAATTATTGGAGTTTTATCCTCGGCGGCATTATCATAAATGGGATGAGGAAATCAGGGCGAACTTATATTTTTTATCAAATGTGTTAATTTATGTATCATGAACATTCATTTCGATTTAAACTTACAACATCGTGAATTTCCGGATTCCGAAAGTAAAACATTTGACTATTCGCCGAAAAAATGCCCTATTCTATCATTGCCACCCAAACGATAACAGATAATCGATCTCGTTTTACGCATCACTACCGCACATAGATCAGACAACCTCCCTGTCCCGACTCGATGCCCTTACCGAAAGAAAAATCACAGCCTTTTTCATACCCGAATTATGTCTTGTGTATCAAGATTTTTACTTTCATTCCAATTCCCAGCCACGTCAGCGGAATACCAATGCGAATCCCATCCTCCGCAACCGAGCCAGGAATCACTGCTTGTGCCAATTTTTCGCCTTTTTTATCCGACTATAAAATACCGAAAAAAAATAAAACATCTCCTGCCTCAAACGAGAAGGGTGAGAATTTTACGATCGGAAGGGATTTTCCGTGATGCCACTTTAGTGCTCCGCAGTGCCAGCTGTAGTAAATTTCCTCTACCCAATCCCCCTCTTGATTACGGCAGAATGGAGGGACGGAATCGATGCCAAAAAGTGTTGAAGCGTTTAGAAACGGTCATCAATTTATGTGCATGGGAAGCTGCTAGGATACAATCGGAAAAAATTAGGGTCAGTTCGAAGTTCGATTACGGGGGGCAGTAAAGTCGGCAAAGTAGTGTCCCCGGGGAGTGATTAATGGAATGGGAAAATTGATTTCCATCGGCTGGACCACGCGTGGTTTGTAGCTAGTGAGAAATAGAATGCAAAAGGTGTGTTTTTGGCTTGAAATTATGCGAATCAGATTGATTTAATATTTAAGATGAATTCCGATTCGTATATGTTTCCATTTAAACCTTCACTCAATCTGCGTTTCTGGGTGCCCGAAAAGCATCTAGTTCATATAACTGAATTAGTAAAATCTGTCACGTAAATATCATACTCCAACTATAGTAATCTTTTTTTTGTCACAGCCAATAAAGCAGAAGCGAAAAACCGTGTAGATTGTGCTCAATTTAAGCATAAAGACAAACACAGATGAAAGTAGCTGAATGGACCAACATCAAACGACACTGGGTGCTTTCTCTGAGTGACTCCGATGATAAAGATGAAAAGATGCTAAGCTTATAGATACATCATATGGCCTTCTAGAAAATTGTTTTGGGTACAAACTGAAGATGAAAGCGGCAGCGAAGTTCAAGTTTCAGCGCAGATATGGATGAATGGAATATTAGGAGCTTTATTAGTTTTTTTTATAACGACTAATGTGTGTCGAGAAATGTTTACACTTAATACCATTATACGAACTGTTACTGTTAACCTTTGAAGTCACCATTCTACACAGGAATGTTATGAAAGAAACCCACCTATACCAACTCGCATTATAGTTTCAATGTAACTGTTCTGTCTCTACTAAAATCTCTTCTGAATCGGCTACAGGAGCTAAAACATCAAGTCTTGGAATTATTATGAATGATAGTAACTGTATATTTAGGTTTCGTCAGGGTGTAGATCTGTACGATTCCAGCACATCGAGCATACTTTGCACTCAAGATAGAAGCAAATCTTACGTTGAAAGAAAATGTAGTGCCACGGAATCGTATGCCTTATCATCGCGGCGATTTTGCACTTACAAGAAGTAAAAGTAAATGCCAGCCTGGAAAATGAAGTAATGTGTCTACCTGAAAAGGTGTCATCACACGATCATTGAAAGTGACATTTCATGATGCCATTAATAACGACTCGTGTTAGGGTACCTGATATCTGCGGGATTCTAAAAGAGCGACGGTAAAGAAGACTAAATAGACACAAAAAACAATGAAACGACAACAAGAATTAATTTTCTCAAACAAAACAAAAACTGTTTTACCGTTGCTTAATTTCCCAAATATAGAACAATTCTTCAAATTTGTCCATTGCAATCATTATTTCATGCGAAGTCGTAGTATGCGACATCGACGATTTTTCTTTGTCGTTCTTCAAATTTTACAACTGTAAAAATAATTCATCCTTTCATTTATTATCTTGCATTTGGCAAGCAGGGTGGGCACTATTGGAGCTTCAGTTGAATAAAATTAATTGATATGGTTGCGAGAATTACATTTTGTGCAATGTGTTCAAGAGATGTCGCTAGTACATCGTGGGCGATGATTTTTTTAGAATTTCCTTCAAGCTGTCTGTTTGTATGTGCTGTGAAGTCTTACAATAGAAACCGACAATTTAAGAAAGGATTTTTTTTGGTTACAAAGGCGTCAAGATTCGTCACGCCGACACACGCCGGCGCGCCACCGCCGGTAGGGTCCAACGGCGTGACGCCGCCGCCGCCGGCCAAATATGTCGCTTACGCCGCTGCCTATTAAAAATGCATCGGCGCACACCTCTACTCAGGAATGACTCTCAGCACAGAAGAATTGAATCACTATCCCTGTAATTTTCCTGTACACTGTGAAATGGCTACGAAGCCTATTGAAACATTTTACAAAGAGATTGTGGGTCTTTTTATGATTTCATACCGTACAAAGGGTGTCCTACATCAAATTACATCAAGGTAAAAACTCTAGAAAAAATAACCCATTGGATACTTTCTCTTGAAAATTTGGGTAGAAGTAGTTTAGAATGTATTGTTTACACGCTAGTTTTTCGAGAATTGAAAAAAATGGCGTCACCCGAAAAGCAACGTCTTGAATTGATTTTGTGCAAGCATCTGGAAAATCCTCAACTCTCTCACCGGCACATCTGAAACAAATCGGTGTGATTGAACGTTACAGGCCAGATTCGATTATCCGTAGGATGCAGAAAAATTTCGCTTCGGATAATCGAATCATCCGGATAATCGAATCAAAAAAAATGTTTTTATCTTCATGAAATATATTTGGTATATGTTAAAAAACAGTATCTAAGGTACATGCATTAATGTTTGACTTATGGACGAATTTCGATCACTTTATATTAGTTATTTGGCCAACTAATTCTATGTTAAAGTATTGTTTTTGATTAATTTGGATTAAAATACTTATGTTTGGTCTAATAATCAAGAAGCATAAAACTAAATTCTCTGCGTGAAACTTCAGTCAACTTAATACTGGTTTCGGTAAATTCAGACAGAAATAACAACTGAATTTGAGATTGCGCACCACTGCACTGGTGTGTATACAACAACAAAACTTTGAGAATCCTCTAAGAGACGCACCACGCTAGATTCCACTGAGAAGCCCAAAAATTTATTTCAAAACCATCCAATACAAGTCCAGTAATTGATGCCTGCTGAACGGTCTGCTGGGCGTCGCCCAACGTTGGTCCAACAAAGAACTAACATTGGACGATTTTGAAACATGGATTTCTTAGGGGGATGAATTATGCATACGTTACGAATATCAAAAATGCATAACTTTTTATGCGCACGACACCAAGAAGCGTGCGTCAGCAGCAGTATCATCATCGTCATCATGCGCTCTAAAGATATTGTTGAGCCAATCAGAAATTAGCTGAATCTTGGTTCTTGGATATTTTTAGCTATAAATATGCTTGTTCAAACGGATTAAATGATTCAGTTTGTTATACATCGTTGCACAGTAAACTTTTTTGTCTTGTTTGCTTGGTGGAAACATCATCCAGGATCTTCATTTGACCATTGTTTGGCGTTCTACCGAGTCGCTTAAAGGCTGTTCAGTGTATCTACTTCGTAAAGAATTATTAGCGCTGTTCTTTTCAGAGCGGTGCGAAGTACTGACTACAGTGAAGATCCTATTTAACTAGTCCCCGTGTTTGTCCGCTTCCGAATTTTTCTACAACAGAGTTTGTCAGCTTTTTGACCCAATTTGGAATTGAAGCGAAAGCCTTTGCGTAAGTGTGTTAAGAATTCAAAATGTCGATGTTCTTAAAGTATTTAAAAAGTTTCAAACTTTTTTCAAACTGATGCGATAATAGACTGATTCCGAAGAATATTTTAGGGTTTTATTTCATACCTTAGATAGTCCCAAACAATCTGAAATGGATTGGATGTTCAGATTTCGTCAGTCCTAAATACATAATGGGGCTCACAAAATCAGTCATTGTATTCATTCTAAAAATTACAGAGAAAATCACAGGCATCTACAGGAAAGTGTAGTATGTAGCCAAGCGAGTAAATCTCTTTATTTTCCCAATTTTTTGTAATTTTCGAGTTTAAAATTTTGTGCTTCCAGAAAATGTAGCTGATATCAATTTTTATCAAGTTTTGTGTTTAAATATTGGGATAGAAAAAAAAGTTTTTTTTAAAAAAAAAAATCGAAATTTCTGTATTTCCACGTATTTTTGTGAATATTTTGTGAGAACATAAAATTCTGGTTTTCCAAAAACTGTAGCTAGTATCATTTGTAGTCGATTGGTGTACGAAAATATATAGGTCATCGCATCAAATTCAAAATTATATGCTAATTAAGTAAAATTTCTGTATTTCTATGAAGATTTCATAATTTTTTAGAAAATATTTATTCTTTCGGAAACTGTAGTTGGTATCAATTACAATTATAGATGTGTAATGTAACTTTAGAGAAAATAATATGCGTACAATTAAAACAATTTCTTCGGACTACGGATAATCGAGACTACGGATAATCGAATATGGCCTGTACTACCAAACTCTAAGCATCGAACAGAAGGAAAAAAGCGGTCAGAATGGATGCTGTAGTAGTGATCAGGATCATAAGCGTGTAATGAAAGCATTTAAGCGAAATCCCAACGCATCGGTCAGGAATGCGGCCAAAGCGAAATCCAAACGCATCGGTCAGGGATGTGGCCAAATGACGAATCATTGTCTCTTCATAGATGATGAGACTTACGTCAATGCAGACTTCCGGCTACTGTTCTTCACTGCCCAGCATAGGTTTTATGTTCCGGAGAAAGTAAGGAAACAGAAACTTTCAAAGTTTACCAATAAATACATGATTTGGCAAGCGTCTTCTCATATGGCAAAAGGGCGTGACTACCGAGACTGTAAACGGAGAGATCTTCCTCGAGGAGTTTCTACAGAAACGTCTGCTTCCTCTGTTGAAGCAACACGAGGGCCCTACAATCTTCTGGCTGGATCTAACTTCATGCCACTATTCAAATGCTTTCCTGGAGTGGTACGAGGTCAACGGGGTCACTTTCTTACCCAAGAATATGAACACCCCCCACAACGCACCGACCTGTCAAAAAACACTGGACAATTATGAAGCAGGCACTACGGAAGCATCCCAAGGAAATCAAATGAAAAAAAATTGGGTTTCCGTACAGAAGAAGCTGCAGCCAGATATACAGAGCCTAATGAGTGGAGTAAGGCATAAGTTGAGAGTGTACGGTTTTGGTATTGAAGTTGAATTAAATAAATTAAAGAAATTTGCCAAAAGCTTACTAATTGGTTATATTTAATTGTCTGAATGTGTGAAAAGGATCAGTCCACTAGGTAATGTTCTACAGTGTTTTTTCCGCGATGCATTCCGCAATATAAAAATGTGGAATGCGTTACTAATCAGTCTTGAATATTTTTATACTAGCATTGACAACAAAATTAGTGATCTGAAAATGCGGTTATCCCACGCAATTCCATCTTTCATGAAACTGGCCCGTGGCACTTCTTACGCTCAGACCATGCTTTTTTTCTAAGAGAATCAAACAGTCAGTAATATAAACAAAATGGGCTCCGTAGATTCTTCGAAAGGAAAGGAATCATGAGCATCGTATTTGAATAATCCGCGTCTTCACAATCATAATGGAATGTAGTGTAGACTTCCAGATTGCTTGATATTGGGCCGCCACTTAGCAGTTACGTTGTACGCGCGCGCATCTCTTACGATTGCATACAGCCAGTGAAGGCTGGGTTTGCTCCGAAGTCGTCCACCACTTCCAGTTTCTCTACTGAACATTACTTTTGCTGGTCATTTTTCCGACATTCGCATTACATGGCCAACTCACTTCAAAGAGTGTTACGTTCAAAATTTGGTTAAACAAGAATGTTTATAAATCGGTTGAACGTTATTAAACTACTTTCATTTTAGATATTTAATTAGTATAAAATACAAAACAAAATCAGCTAAGCTCCGATCAGTCAGAATTGCCGGGTCTTTCGTTCAAATTCTGCTATTAAATTCAGTACTGCCAACTCGTCCATTTTCATTGCCGCATAACGCCAGTTAGGCTTGAGCTGGTTCTCACTTCTATCTGTTTTTTGGACTTCAGATTTCACTTGAAGATGACCGCAACTCTGACAAGTTGGGAGGGTTCCTCGGACT
The DNA here is from genome assembly GCF_030247195.1 of Topomyia yanbarensis. NCBI lineage: Eukaryota > Metazoa > Arthropoda > Insecta > Diptera > Culicidae > Topomyia > Topomyia yanbarensis. Next base: position 81,822,285 of record NC_080671.1, read on the forward strand.
TCACCTGCACGTTGTTTGCGACAAACTACTTAATGGCATTTTTCCTTAATGGCAGGATGCTAAATCTAGCCAAAACAACATTGAACAATCGTGTTATTTCAGAAAAGGCAGTAAATGTTTTACCAAAAATTCGTTACCGTAAATTTCGTGGTTGACGATCCTGGTTGCAATGAAAATGTCGCTGTTCAAGCTAAATATACAGACAGTCTGCCAAACTAAATATTATTTAGCAAGCTACGACAGTTTCATCTGCTTTAAAATGTCTATCACCTTTCTCATTTAGGATGCCGTATAAAATTCCTGCGCAGGAAACTGTTTGATGTCTGCATTGGTGTAATCGAACTTCATCAGCATAGTCGTTTACAGCTCCCAGAATCGCCCATATATTATAATTCGACGAGAACATTTCAAATGGGCCCATAACCAAAACGTAAACAACTCCAGTTAATACTTACTTCACATGTACACTAACAAAGTTTCATACACACCTTAACCTTCCGGAAGTCGCACCAAAGCACTGAGTGCACGCTGCTCTGAAAATCTAGCGAAATCGTATTAGAGCAGCTGCGGCTACTCGTTCAGTGAGCCATTTGTGCGACTTCCGGAGGGTTAAATAAGCCGATTCTAGCAAGTAGCAACTGGTCAACGAACAACCAGCAATCGCTAAACTGACCTTGCATGCAAGCTTGGATACAGTGGTGATTGACGCATGCGAACCTTTGAGCAATGATGGTTTTCAATGTATTTTTATTCGAATGTTTACATAGGTTGTACAGAAAAGTTCGTTCCAGCCGCTGGAAAACAGGGAGATCCATGAACCTAGCACGATCGATATAAAATACACTGTCGGAAATAAGTATAAGGACAGTAGAAAATTCTTATTTTTTTGAGCAACGTGCAATACTTTCAAATTGATACTGCACTAACAATATCTTTGTAAGAATACACCACTACATACAGCACGTAATCATATATATGAGTGAGTATGCGTGTCGTTTCTCTAAGTTGACATTTAACCGCATGGAAAAAAAGATAAGGACAGCATCTAAGTGTCTCAAGTTATTTAAAGAATTGCATTTATATTGTAATTTTTCGAAGTTTTCGCGTGCAAGTACCAATGTAATACACTCTGTAGCGACCGGAATGTTCGAGTTAACATGAAAACACTGTTTCTTTCAGAAGGTTTCGTGAGAATGCCGAAGGGAGCTCCACTTACCGAGTTTGAAAAGGGTAAGATATTAATTTTGCAGCAGGAGGGCTATTCTTTTCGACAAATAGCCTTTAAAGTTGAAAGAAGTAAGAAAGTTGTTCATAACTATTTACCTTTACGTGAAAACTACGGAAAGAAAAAGGGAAGTAGACGCCGGCCTGTAGTTTCTCCACGCGATAAAAGGTTGATTACTCGCCTAGCGGTAGAAGAGAAGCTCTCATCACAGGAAATTGTGCGTGAAACGAATATACCTGTGACCAGTCGTCGCATCCGACAAATTTTGCATGACAATCGTAACATTTGTTATAGAAAATCTGTATCTGTGCCTCATCTAAAACCACGACATAAAACAGCAAGGTTGAACTTCGCTGAAAAACATCAATTTTGGGAAGACGAATGGGCCAATGTTGTTTTTAGTGACGAAAAGAAATTTAATTTAGATGGTCCAGATGGTTGTTCGGCTGCGTGGATAGACAAACGTCAGAAAAAACCAAATAAAGAGCATCGGAATTTCGGAGGTGGCACCTTAATGATTTGGGCGGCATTTAGTCTTAAAGGAAAAACTCCAATCTGCTTCATATCGACGAGAATGAACGCTGATAAATATGCCGAATTGTTGGAAGGCGAATTAATACCCTTTATAGAGAATGTTAGGGGAGATTTCATGATTTTTCAGCAGGATAATGCTGCTTGCCACTCTGCCCGTTCCACAAAAACTTTTAAACGATCGAAACATCCCTGTATTGAACTGGCCTGCTTGCAGTCCAGATCTTAACCCTATAGAGAACGTCTGGGGAACGTGTTTAAGCATGGACGCAGGTTTGAAACTGTGAAGCAATTGAAACACGCAATTATCGACGAATGGAATAAATTGGATGAAGCAGCCCTGAATCCTTTTATTCAATCAATGCCACGAAGATTGCAGGAAGTAATTATGAACAAGGGATATGTAACACACTACTAAAACTTTTATTTACCACGATAAATGTCGAATATCTTCGAACAACTTGACTGTCCTTATAATTATTTCCATCACCAAAAAATAAAAAATTGAATGCACGAGAAAAAACCTATTTTAATCCACCTAGCGGTGCAATTGTGCCTTTCTCAATCATTAATCACGAGAGTGTGTGCGTTGTTTATATTCATTAAAAGCTTTTAAATGCATATATTACATTTTATTATTGTACATCACATGACAACTATATACAGGAAAATAAATCATTATTCGAGTTCTAAAATTTTGAAAAAGAAAAAACAGCCACGGTAATATTGAACTGAAAAAAGGTGCGAAATCGGCAAAGTCCCAAAAAGTCGATTTTTATAAAAAAAAATTTTCGAGATAACATTAAATCTCGACGTTTCATGCATTTTAAAGATGTTTGGCATCAAAAATACGAATTCGATTTCTGAAATTTCATGGGGTCCCCCCTTTGAAAAAAAATTTTGAGTTCCGGCTTATACGGGAATTTCATGTGTGACCGGACCGTTCAGTCTATATTTCCGGAACCATACAAGCGATCCGTGCGAAATTTTACAGACATCTGTGGGGATAATATAGCTATCATTTGGGACTAAGTTTGTGAAAATCGGCCCAACCATTTTCGAGAAACTGATATGAGTTTGCTAGTTATGAAAGATGGCCGCTTTTCCCGGGCACTTCTGGAACCGTCTATGGTGGTCAATGTAGTCAACGAAAGTTTGTTTGGCCGTCGGTGACCTAGAACTGCAAAGTTAAGTTATTTGAGAGACATTTTAGCGAAATTTTTACCTTTTTTGCTTCCATCGGGGTATCGGTTTGAATCACAATTTGCTATGTGATCGCACGCCACAACCCGTAACTCCGGAACCGGAAGTCGGTTGGGGATAAAATTTAATAGCCATTTACGGGGACGCAATACCTTTCATTTGAGGTGAAGTTTGGTCGAATCGGTCTAGCCATCTCCGAGAAACCGATGTGACTGTTACTCTGAATTTGGATACTTCCGCCGGGGCTTCCGGAACCGATGATGGTGGCCAATGTGACCAAAGAGACTTTGAATGGCTGTTAATGACCTAGTACTACAAATCGAAGCAGTTGTGGTCACATTTTGGAAAAATTTTCACCATTATACATTCATTGCAGAATTTCTTAAAATCGACGTTTTCTGCGTGATCGTACTCATCACCCTGTAATTCCGGAACCGGAAGTCGGATCCATTTGAAATTCAATAGCAGCCTATGGGAACGTTGTACCTTTCATTTGGGACTAAGTTTGTAAAAATCGGTTCATCCATCTCTGAGAAAAGTGAGTGAGATTGTGTTCGCGTACACACACACAGACGCACATACACACACACATACATACACACACACATACATACACACACACAGACATTTGCCGAACTCGACGAACTGAATCGAATGGTATATGTCACTCGGCCCTCCGGGCCTCCGTTAAAAAGTCGGTTTTCAGAGCAATTGCAATACCTTTCTATTGAGAAAGGCAAAACGTTAATAATGATTCTTAATTCATGTAATCTAAGTTGCTATGTTAATGAACAATTTAAAATAATTTACCAAAAAAAAAATATTCCACAGATCTTTTTAAATAAATTAGGAGATGTAAGTGTCCTTATAATTATTTCCGACAGTGTATAAACAATACGCCTCATAGTCGGCTGTCCCGAATCCAAGTTGTTTATTTTGCAAATTGAATTTATAGAAGAAATGATAAATCTCCCAGTACCAAATTTTGATGATTAGTATGTTCACAAGTAGTGTTTCCACTTTTAGACCAGCGTCAGCCTGGTGCCATGAAGATAAAGTCAATACGCGAAACTCGCAACTTTCAATCATTGTACTCAAATACTAAAAAAATATATGATAAAATCTACAATAGCACAAAAAAATTCGATTTGTGAAATTAAGTTTTAACATCAGTATAACAAAAAAAAATTAACACAAAGTTTTAGCTAAATATTTTGCGCTCAAATAGTTACCCGCGGAAGTATATTTTTCACCATTTGTCGAGGAATGCAACTGCGTTCGTGTTGCACGTCTACATAAGCGTACGTGTAATACACTGCAGTACAGACAACTGACGCTTGAAGGTGGTCGGCTCCAACCGCGAAAAACTAAAACGAACTATACAAAATAAATCAATTTATAGTTTTTCCCCACATTCCACCCGTATTAAACTGGTCAGACGGACACCATCCATCAGGACGACTCAGCGGCACTGCAAAGAAAATTGATATGTTCGCTGGCGGATGAATGGATGATGTTTACAACAGCGTAAAAAATCGAAAAAAACTGGCGTGTGTATTTTGGACGCAGGACAATGAAACTGCACTAATTTAACGAGTGTTCAGTAGAAATAAAAGTATACAATGTCAAAAAACACTCTTTAGAGATTTTTCGCAACTCTCGAAAGCGCAAACCTGGAAGCACATCTAAAACAAAATTCATATTCCTAACGCTGAGTGGATCTGCTGAGCTCCGATTATCTTACATATCATTCATAGAAGGTTATCCCTACAAGTGGCCTGCGTTAAGCCAAACCTAGCTAAGCGCCATAATTTTTTTCGTGTATTTTTCGCACCAAAATTCATTTTTCGATAACTTACCATTTACGTAGAAAGTCAAAAAACACTTGCTTGCTTTCGTTTGCTATTTGAGCTCCCAAAACATAATAGATATTAGAATTCCTGGTGTTACATTGGATGTTAAAGCGATTTTAAATAAAGTATCTCGAAATGCGCTTGGTCCTCTTTGGCTTAACACAGGCCAAGTATATTATGCTAACGAGTGAGAAATTTAACTATCCCAGAAAGGTGAGAATGAGGTAGCAGGTAGATAAAACTTGTTGTAAAACTGAACAAATAATTGCAGATCCAGTCAAATTGAGAGATTTTTCTGCCTTTTTGATGGAATTAGTTGATTAACGAGGTGTTTATCGTTCGGCTCGGCGATGATGATTGACGAGAATGTCGCAAAAATTAATTATGTGAAATAGTATTATGTAGAAGTGCACTACAGACCAGGTAAAATTGCACCTTTCTGTTTGATCAAAGTTTTTGTCATCTTTTCGTTCCTATAATTACTGATTCATATATTTTTGTTAACTTTTTTTCTTCTTCCGTCGACCTCTGTCCGCACTGAGGGCCTATCACCGAGACCAGATAGTTGACTTCACCATCTTGACCCCACACATCGGACTATCATCACATGAACCAAGCCCAGCGATCTCGGCTGGGATTAGAGACTGGTGTGAGAAGCAGTTACGCTTACCACTCAACCACCGGTGTCGTCTGTTTGTTTGTTGGTTGGTCGAGACGAGTGAGGCTTTGCTTGTACTTGTACTTCGGTTTAACACAGTGGCTATTAATTTTAAATATTGCAGTGCTCGACCTTCTGTCCGTGTTGTGGGATATTTTTGGGATAAATTTTGGGCTTTAACTTAAGGAACTTAAAATTGATTCTTATACGAAATTCTGTACTGAAGAATTTAACTAGGAAGTATCGAACCGAGGAAGGCAGCCTTGACCGTTAATAGATTGTTCCCATCAAGACTGTTCTTTTTAGCAAATTTCAAAAGGAATTATTGACGCTTTTACTACGGTTTTGAATTAACAACCTTTCCACGTTTTAATATAGGAGCCAAATACAGATATTGGCATGACATGTGGAATATATCTGAATTATTAGCCATGTCCAATCGATGTTCATGGTGCCCAACCCTAGAATGGAAGATATGCATATTTGTAGAACATATCATATATATTTTAAAAAATCGTCTGGAGGTTCCGTAAATGCGATTTATGAAAAATGGCCGGATTGAGAAAAACTGTCGTATACAGGGTGTTTGGTTCATGGCTAAGAACCTCTCAAGGAGTCATAGACTATCATACCTACTTGGAAAAGAAATCGTTCTACACATACCACTAAATTTCAACTGTTACAGAGTTATTGACCTTTTCATGTTAAAAAACATTTTTGCCTTTAAATACCTCTAACTCAAAAGGTATACTTTGTATTTCAAATGTTTCGTTGGAAAGGTGAGAAAATTTCCTATTGGATCGTGTTCTCATATATTTCAGTTAATTAGTGTAAATTACATTTTAGTTGTTAAGTATTTAAAAGTTAATGTTTTTGATGATGTTTTTGTCACTTTTTTTTTCAAAATAATGAATAGTTTCCATAGCATTGGTTCAAGAACCGTATTTCCATAAAGGAAACTTATATTTTGGAAAATTACTTAACATTGCCTTCATTGCTTACAACAAAACAGGCATAACTAACTCACATGAAATGCCTCGTGCTTGCATTCTTGCAAATAAGGCTATTGACGCGTGTCTCATATCGGAGCGCAAAACTCGCGATATCTGTGTTGTCACAATTACACTGACTGTCGGTAACGTAGACAAAAAATACATATATTGTTCACCATATCTACCGCATAACGAGTCATCTCCTTCTGACGATTTCAAAAGCGTTGTATTATATTGTACCAGAAATGGGCTTCCGCTCATTATCGGCAGTGATGCGAATGCTCATCACATCATTTGGGGTAGCTCAGACATCAATCTGAGAGGCTCTGTACTGATGAAGTACTTAAGTAGTACAAATCTCCATATTCTGAATGTGGGAAACCGACTAATTTTTGCCAGTTTTGGGAGGGAGGAGGTGTTAGATATAATACTTTGCTCTGATAGAATTTTGCATGAGCTGGGAAATTGGCAGGTTCCAAATGAAACTGAACCGTCTCTATCCGGTCATAAATATATATTTTTCCATCATTTTGATGTAACCTTCAATGTGGTAACATATCGTAATCCTAAATCTACAAACTGGCACCTCTTTTTGTAAAACTTGGCGACTAAATTTGATGGATAATTTCCAACAATTAGTCAACTAGAGGACTTAGATGACGTCGTGGATACGATAAACTCATTCATAGTAGCATCCTACGAAAAAGCTTGTCCACTTCGTACTGTTAAAACGATGAGGGGAACCCCGTGGTGGAGGGCTGAGCTTGAAAGAATGAATAAGAATACGAGAAGAGCTGGCGAAACGGTGTCAGCGTGATGATTCCAAGGCTTTCAGGTCAGCTTGTAGTGCATATAAGAAATGTCTTAGATCTGCAGAGCGAGCTGGCTGGCAAAACCTATGCACTAATGTCTCTAGTCTGAACGAGGCTAGCAGGTTAAATAAAATACTCTCGAAATCGAAAGATTTTGCAGATGAACTCCTTAAAAATCAGAGATGGTATTTATGTGACGGATGAAAAAGATGTTCTTAATTGTCACTTCGACGCACACTTTCCAGGTTTTATCGATCCGGAGTTGAACAATGTTCACAGATCTCATTCTGATGATTCGGACTCGTTAGCACGAGTATTGGTTACCACTTAATCGGTCAAGTAGGCAGTTGACAGCTTTGCTCAATACAAATCACCCGCAAAATATGGAATACTTCCCGTGCTACTGCAAAAGGGATTTGATATTCTCAAACATGTCATGAAAAAGATTATGGTTTCCAGTCTTGCTACCGGGTATATCCTTAAAGCATGGCGTAAACTAACTGTTAGATTTATTACCAAAGGGGGGCGCTCAAAATATGAAGAAGCCAATAGTTTTAGGCCTATCAACTTAAGTTCTTTTCTCCTGAAAGCTTTGGAACGGATAATCGATCATAATATCAGGAACGTTAGTTTAGTTGAATATCCACTGCACAAAATGCAACATACATATCAGTGTGGCAAATCCACGATCAATCTACTTAACGATGTTGTTTACAAAATTGAGAAAGCCTTCTCGCTCAAGCAATCTAGCTTGGGTGTATTCCTAGATATTGAGGGTGCTTTTGACAATGTGTCCGTCCAGTCCACTCTGGAAGCGACGCGCAGTCATGGGATATCTGCATGTATCTCGGGTTGGATAAACGCAATGCTTAGTAGCCGCATTCTTTGCTCGTCACTGCGACAGGGTGAGATACGGAAGTTGAGTACTTGCGGTTGTCCTCAGGGTAGCGTTCTGTCACCTTTGTTATGGAACTTGGTTGCCGACGGCTTGTTGAAGAAACTCAATGAGCTTGGATTTCCAACCTACGGGTTTGCTGACGATTACCAAATACCAATTACTGGATTTTGCATCGGAACAATCGTTGACTGAATGCAACAGGCATGATGAGCTGTCGAACGATGGTATCGACAAGTTAAATTATCAGTTAACCCAAGCAAAACTTCAATGGTTCTTTTCACGAAGAACCAAATAACAACCGGGGTTCGTCCCTTGCAGTTCGTTGATTCTGAGCTACTTTGTGCAGATCAAGTCAAACACGTTGGAGTTATATTGGATTCCAAACTGAATTGATCTGCTCACATTTATTTCAGGGTCAAGAAAGCGTGCATGGGCTACGGGCAGTGCAGACGTACTTTCGTAAAGACCTGGGATCTCAAACCTAAATACATCTATTGGATTTTCACAACAATTGTACGTCCAATACTGTCATACGGATGCCTTGTGTGGTGGCAGAGGGAAGAGGTGATGACAGTCCAGTCAAAGCTAAACCATCTGCAAAGAATAGCGCTCATAGCGTTAACTGGTGCTTTTCCGACTGCTGCTCTTGAGGCACTTCTAAATATCAAACCATTACACATACACCTCAAACAAGAAGCACTATCATGTGCACACAGACTGCAGGTTACTGGGCTTTGGAATAGTAACCATGTTGATCTTGCTACCAGCCATACACGATAGTGGTCACAAATGGTTACATGGGGTGAAAATATTCGTGCTCTCAGTGATATTACACTCACATGTACTTTTCCTTACAGGACATTCCATGTGAAAGTTCCCTCTCGAGAGGAGTGGTTGTCTGGCTATATGGAAAGATAACAACAAACCCAAGTGGTCTGTTACACTGACGGTTCTCTGATGGAGGGACGTGCTGGTGCTGGTGTCTACTGTCGTGAAATGAAATTGGAACAATTCCACTCACTAGATAGATACTGTACTGTATTCCAAGCAGAAATCTTTGAGATTATGTGCGGGATACAATCGGCCCTTCAATTGAGTTTGTCCGGCAAAATTTTAAACTTCTGCTCCGATAGTCAGACTACAATCAAGGTCCTTCGATCAGACAAATCACGGTCCAAGCTAATGATTGCGTGCCGAACCCAAATCGAAGAACTAAGCATTATTAACACTATCTACCTTGTCTGAATGCCCGGATATTCCGGTATTACTGGAAATGAATGGGCTGACGAATTGACCAGGGCAGGTTCAGCGATTGACTTCGTTGGTCCTGAGCCTGCCCTGCCAATTTCGACAAATTGGATAAGGGAAAAAATACGGTCCTGGGCTTCGTCCGAGCAATGTAATTATTGGAGAAATCTACAAACGTGTCGCCAAACTACTGGGTCGCCAAACTAAGGTGTCTCTAGAACAACCGTGCCAAGTGATTTCGAAAAATCTCCTACATTTTTCGAAGCTTCACTGCGACATGCTGACCAGGGCTTTAATCGACCACTGCAAACTCAATTATCACATGGCAACTATTCAGCGCGCTGAGTCTTTTTCATGTGATCTTTGTGAATCCGACTACAGAACCTCATATCATCTGATATGCAACTGTCCAGCAGTAGCGCAATTGCGATTCCGAGTTTTCGGCCGTCCTTACATAGACGATACCATGTTTGGACGACTGAAACTCAGAGACACACTAAAGTTTCTTTTCCAATGTGGTAAAGAGCTTTAGGCTTTCTCGCAGGCGAGTTGAACTACTTGATTAACTTACCTGCTGTTTGTTTTTGTTTATGGGCTGTTATTTTTCCCACCCTTCTAATTCTACTTCCCCACACCTCCTTCTACTTTCTTTCTGCTCGGGAAATTATGAAAAAACACGGCACATCACAAATCCCCCTACATCCAGCAAACGTGCCATTTACGTAAATATATTCTGATTCCTGATACATGCCTCAAAAATATTTGATCCGAAGAACCGGTTTCCTTAAAGGGGTCTTCTACTCTCACGGTTTCAAAAAAATCGATATTTTTTTCTTTGTTTTATTTCAACCTATATGTACACACCTAGAAAAAATAGTGTAAATTTACGTCTCCTGACCCTGACATATACGAGCATCAAAAATGACTTAGTTTTACGTTTGATTTTAATTTTACATGAGGTTTAATTTCCTGAATCATATAATTTTACTCTACATAGAGCGTTTGTTCTGAATGATATGAAGTGTAATTTTATGTCATTGTGCATGTAAAGTATATGTATCATGTAAAATTAAACGGAACACGGTAATGTTCCGTCATTTCGTGAATTACGAGTTGTTGAATTGTGTCATGTTTGCAATTACGTCAACGATAAAATTCAGATTTTTTCTGATGTGTATCTAAGAATACGCTGTAGCATGTTCACCTTTTTCGTGATTTTTGTCATTATTCGTTCACTACGCTCACTGTGCCAAAACGCATCACATCAAGAAATATTCAGACGCTTGTGTACAAATATTCCCTTGCATGCAATTTTAGCCTATTTCGGATGAACTTTCAAAAAATATTCCGTCTCACCGAAACCCAAATGCGCATTAGAATGAAATGGATAGATACGAATGTGTTAAGAGGAAAGAGTATTCTTAAAATTCAAGCGAGAGAAATGGTTGTCGAAAGTGTAGAATTTGTAAAAATACGTACTTCTGACTACGAATACTCGAATCACTTGACACCTATCTGAGGATCTACAGAACTGCAACTCGTCCATTTCGATCCTGATCGTGGAAGAGGCAGCAGTGTGAAGTTCTTTTTTTAGTATCGCGGTGTGTTTTAAAAGGTAGTTGTTAAAAATGTGAGAAGTTTTTTATAGCCGATCGACGGCTTCTTCTCTTTTATTGAAAGTTTGGAGATTTTCCGCCATCTGCGTTCTAGCGACGCATACGCTCGGCATGCTGCCCGTCTCGTTTACCACCCTGCTGACCCCACGTTCCGACTTCGAAAGTTCCCGACGCTTTTGGCAAAAGGTCGGAAGGAAGCTGCAAAATCATCAACGCGCTTCGTTAGAGCGACGGCCATCTTCATCGTCGAAAAGTTGGCCGAATTCAACACCCGGTAGGCAAAGGCCTAATTAGCGTCATCATTGCGACGCCATTGTAGACGCCGTTCGTCGCCATCGCTGAATTGGTTTGCGATAGGAAGTCGGTGCCGAAGCCGCAATACCAGTCGGCACCCAGCTGAGATGCAGCTCTGCTAGATCGACGCTGTTCCAGAAATAACACATGTGAGTAAAAATAGATCATTGATCTGTGCACGTAGATCCATACACACACAACACTCAAACCTTCGAAAGCTTTCTTTGCCGCTCGAAAGCTAAAGCCGAGCGCGCATTTGTACTGCTCAGCGCAGCTTTATCCGCTAGCAGAAATTTTGACCGCACTTAGATAGAAAGAAAAGGGGAAAGCTAGAAAGAGAGGAAAGGAACCGGAAACATGTAAATATATTAATTAATAAAACCTAGGTTAAGAATAAATGCCGTATTTCAATCCGTCCAATAAAATGTTTTCCTGTTAGTTAGTGTTACCTGAAATGTTCGTATTTTTTATGTTGATTAGCTTTCCCATGTAGTGAATTTGGTTCGAGAAGATTTCTCACGTTTCGCGTCGTTTCCGTAGATTTGAATGTTATTTGTGTTTGTTTTACTCCGATGGGCTATCGGGAATTAGTCCCCACTACTACTTACAAAGCGAGAGGGAAAGAGTGTTCGACTGAGTTCTGCCTGTGATGATAACTGATCGTTTTTTTAGTGCATGAGCTTTCGAGTTGGTATAACGATCATTTCTCTTGCGTCTTTGCTAAATATAGTAGTGGCTCCATCTATACGCGAAACGGAGTGCATCTTTTCACATTTTGTGTTTACCTACCGTTCCTTTGCGCCATTTCGGGATCAATTTCTATAACCTGCCCTGAGGTTAGGTTTCATGCTGGGCAATTCTAACCTGACGAGTGGTCCTTTTCGGGGTTGCGCTAAAGCTACTCGTTTAAAACGTCTTGAGGAGCGTTTTGGTAGACGGAAACCGTAAACGGCCATTTGGCCCGCTACAACGCCACGGAAAGAATTTGGTGAAAATCATATTTCTTGGCATGTTTGTGGGAACTGAAAGGTGCCCATCTCCGGTCGTTTCAGAGATACTAAGCGCGGCGCACCACGATGGCGCTTGTCTATGGAAAAATCATTGTAGCTACTGGACTCTAGAACAACAACCGAAAAATCGTGCACCTATTCGCACAAAATTACACGAGAGTCACTTTTCGTCGAATTGACTGTCTGGAAGAAAGTGTGAAATTTGAAAAAAAAAAAAAACACGGTTCTTTGTTAGACGGTTGACCCAGGGCTGGTGTCGGTTGTCTTGCGTCATTCTGGTATTACTGGAAGTAGACGTGCCAATTGAGCCAATTTAGTATGAATCGTAATAGGTGGCAAAACACAATTTTCACTGTTGTTTGTAAGAGACGTTAAGCTATTGATTGATTTGGATACATAATGAGTATTAAAGGGCAAACACGAAATTATTGCGACACATTAAACAGGGCATAACTTTTATACCATTGGGTAAAAATCAACCAAATTTTGCACACTTTCTCATTGATGTGTATTGTTTACATGCTGTCAAACCCGAAGTCGTGTTTTTGATTCAACGGAAATGGAGGTGAACCAAAACGAATCGAGAGAACAAATTCTTTCCAAACACCTGGAATTTCCTGACCTGTCGCACCGGCAGTTGGGAAAAATGTTGAACATTCACCATTCAACCGTTTCCAGAGTGTTGAAGCGGTTCCAGGAGCGGTTGACGTTGGACCACGGCAAAAGAGCTGGAAGAAAACCGGGACCGGAGAACAAAAAGACGGAGGGAAAGGTGAAGCGGATGATTAAAGCAAATCCCAACGTCTCAAGCCGTGATTTGGCTAAAAAGATCGACATGTCGCAGAGCTACGTCCAGAATGCAAAGAAGAGAGCTGAACCACATACATATAAGGTACAGAACTTCCCAAATCGCGATGAGCGGCAACAATCGGCGGCTAAAACTCTGGCACGGAAGCTCTACGAGAAGATGCTGACAAAATATGGCTGCTGCGTGATGGACGACGAAACGTATATAAAAGCCGATTTTAAGCAAATTCCGGGGTTGGAGTTTTTCACCGGCAAGAGCAAGTTCTATGTGGACGACAAATTTAAGAAGAAGAAAATGTCGAAGTTCGCCTCCAAATATCTCATTTGGCAGGCCATCTGCTCTTGCGGACTGAGGAGTGAGCCTTTCGTGACAAAGGGCACAGTAAATGGCGAGATCTACAAATCTGAGTGCCTCGAGAAGCGCCTTTTGCCATTCTTGCAGCAGCACGATGCTATTTTGGCTAGATTTGGCATCATGCCACTATTCTAAAAGTGTCCTTGAGTGGTATTAGGCCAATTCTGTCCATTTTGTTCCAAAGGACATGAATCCGCCAAACTGTCCGGAGCTGCGCCCGGTGGAGCAGTACTGGGCAATGATGAAGCGGGAACTTCGGAAGAGCAAGAAGACAGTCAAAGACGAGGACATGTTAAGAAAATGGAAAAAACTGAGAAACTGGTACCGGATGACACTGTAAAGACTTTGATGGAGTGCATCAAGCGAAAATGCGTTCAATATTACACTCATGGCTCCATCGATTAACTTTTCTTTTGATTTTTGAAGTAAATATATGTATAAAACTACCCTAAAATTTTGGTTTGATTTTAAACATTATAAGAAAATTGGCATGACATTTTCGGTGTCGCAATAATTTCGTGTTCGCCCTTTATCAAATATTGCAGTCGACTGCTGAGAACGTCGATGAAAGCCGGGAAATATTTTAAACCACTTCTTTGCGTCTCAATGCATCTGGTGATAACCTAGTCCAGTATGCCCACGCATAAAAACGATACTGACACATACACACAATTAATTGGCCATTAAAACGTATAATACTATTCATATAATTTGAATTGCTCATAAAAATTCACAACAAACAGTCCTGATAAAAGCTTTTAAGCAAAAGTTTACCCGATTCCAGAAAATATTAATTTCCGTTCCAACGAACATTTCGTTCGAAATAACCATATTCCCAAGATGAATTACCGGATCAATTGACATGGCAAATGACAATCGAAGTTGGAGAGAGTGCTGAGTATGCCGCAAACCATCCGCCCAAAGCCATATATGCCACATCAACCTGTCACACGTTAACTCACCAACACAACCTGACTTAAGTGCAAAATCATGTACCTAATTCTGTAGCTCGGAATAAAAAAAATGTCAATGGAAATGCACTTTCGTGCAAATAGCTCCTGTCGATATATAGCGGGAAGCATTCACAGAGAGACTGAAACTAGCGAAATCAAACGAGAGTCAATTGTAACGACCCTAAATTATTCACAGCATCCAGAAGTGGCAAGGAAAGCCGAAAGCACTTGATGCAAAAAATTTCGGTGAAAAATTCATACCGTCAGAAACGAGCTTGTAAAATGGGTCGATGAATATTCGATTGGTTGAAATTTAGTCGCTGTAAGTTTCTGTGTCATTATTATTGAAAGTCATCATGGGAAAAAAACCTGCTCTTGACTGAATTGAAAGTCTTTTTTTGTTATTTTTCGATTGAACTATTAGAGTGGAAATAATAGCATATTTGTTCTATTTGAATATAAAATGCCTTTTTCATGTACGTTAGTCGTTCCAATCGGAAGAGCAGAAATATTTGCCAAATATTGGCGAACTAGCAAACCCGTTAACATCTTAATGCAAATTTTATGTCTTCTCTGAAATCCATCCTACCTTCCTCCCAATCAAAACTCGGTTGGCATTTCAGCATACCGATCCCTAGCAAGAAGGTAAAATCTGGTAATATATTGCAGCTGTAGAATTTATGTGACACAATCAACCTTTCCATAAAATTAAACGATCCCCAACATCTGCTCCTGCAGGAATCGCATAAAGAAACAGACTAGCTGGAATTTAAATTCCACCACTTGTAGACAGCATGGCAGTGAAAATCTGCAACCACGATGTAATCTGACACCTTTTCTTGGCGCTTCCCACACCGGCCCGTCGCCGTCTTTTTATTCCAAATCAGATAAGGTGCTTATAGCCGGATTCTACAATTTAGGAACTTTCGATTTTCCCCCTAACCTAGTACGGCACGAGGGTGCTCCTGCTCCATCAGCGCTTCCGAAAGAATGGTTTTCCTAACGTGCTCTTGCTTGAAATTTCTTCATTAACTGTGGTGCGGTGGAACGTTTATTACGTGATCATTCGATGAGTCGGCGCGCTTGGTTCGGGGAGAAAGTTTTCATGCGTTTGGAATACGAAACAATTGAATTAGGATTACGCAGTCCTGACACGTTTGATGGGGTGGGGAATTTTTCCGCCTTCACAGCAGATATACATAGTCTGCTCATAAACATTGGACCGAAACATTATTCGATTGTTCGCTAAAGATGGATGCGTAATCGAAAATAGACACCACAGGGAAGGAGTGCAATAGCAATCTTCAGCATTTTGAAAAGAAAACCATAAGTGTTCCATTTTAAGTACTATCATTTCTGGTAGTAGCTCTGAATATTACATTTGTTGTGACAATAGTTTATTTAATTACAAAGCGAAACTTGATTAAATAGAAATAGCACATACTACACTTCCCGAACAAAATTTTCACTTCTTGGAAGGAATATTAAATTTCATGTTCTCCATCACCCAGGTGAAAATGATTAACCGTTACCATCCCTTGCGTCATTAAACAAGCAAGGATATCCCATTAGATGTTTCGTCCCTAGTTGTTGCATACTCACGCTTCCAACCGAACTTCAAATAGGCTTTCCCTTTGATAGCTACCTCTAATACTCCCGGTATTCCTTTCAACCTTACAAACGGTGTCAAGCGAGCTGATAATTAGGAATTCCCTTAACGTTCGTCCGTAGACACCTACACACCAGCACGGCAGCAGACTGGGCCATATTTTACGTGATTCGATTTACTAGTGGAGCAAAATAATTTTGCCTGCCTTCAGCTCGGTTGGTCCTTATTTGAATAGGCCACACAGCAGTTCCTTCGCTCGGTGGAATAGCAATGCAGCAACAGTGTAGTGTAAGCAAAGAAAGACCTCTATTCTCCAGTACGAGGACAACTCAGCTAACAGCCACACCATCATCCATGATCTATTCCTGGTGTGCTGGCATGCCGGGCCGGAGATAAAACTAATCCCATGTGCTTTCACCTTCACCAACCGAACAACTATGGAAAGTGTCATCAAAAAGTCCGCCTGAATGGGAGATGCTCAGGCCGAGTGTTGCTTTTGAAGATCCACCCACTACCGCTGACATAAAGGGCGCAAGTGACGGCAGCGAGCACGATTTTGCCTTTCCAGCTCCTACTTACTGTGAAAGTTGTCTCTGGGGTATGTGTTCATAATGTGCGGAAAATTCAAATGAATATTATAATTAGCAACGAGAGCAGCATCCGCTGCCGGGACGCAAGTCACTTCTCGGGGCTTGACTTGGCAGGATAGTAGCAAGAGGACATTCGAGCTCCTATGGGCTTTCATTGGAACGAGCGGCCCTTGACTCAACATAGTTCTTGCTCGGGAGCAACGATTTTTAAATAGTATCTTTTACCCTGGCTGGTCTATTTGCGATATTAGAAACGATTAGTAAAGAATTTCATTTTGTAAGAAATTAACTAACCTAATATAACCTCAAGGAACAGTTAACAGTTTTAAAAAATATCACTGAATAAAGGAACCCCGGGCTAGTCGGCCAATCTTTAATTATTTTTATTTTTAGCGCTCTGATTTAGGTAGATCGCATAAAATAGAAAACGTCACATTAACGGGTAGACTGTTGGAAACATCTCTAAATTTTATCAAATGGTCCAATGCATTGCTTTCATTTCTTTATACATAAATTTGTGACTCAGAAATCTTGCCGCCGCAAGCGCACGAAAAAAAAAAAATTGTTCCCAAAATATTGGATTCTGGGACTTTCTTACGTTACGTATGTTTTATAATTATGTTCAATTTCTCTTCAGTAACGCTAGCACAACGCTTTTATTTTTAGAAATATTTCTTTTTGTTTTGTGAATTTCAGTCACTGTTTCCGCCATGTCATTACCAAATCGATTTTCTGAAGTAGTTCACAACTTTATACAAGCCTTCTGGTGTCCGTCGGGCTAATTTTTTTGCGCTATTTCAACCAAGAATAGAAACACTAGCAACCTGCTCCCATGTCGTAAGAGGCGACTAACAACATGCTAAAAGTTCCTAGGTCAAGGTATTGATCCGTACTGAAGACTCAACCTGGACGGACCTTGCGGTTTAGCATCACAGCCTCTATCCATTCTATATTGAGTGAATCACTGACATATAGTCACCTTTTCTAATCCACTATTCCCGATTGTGTACCAACGTTTTAGGTTTCTTCTGGCGGTTGCACTATAGCCCTAAAGGATGAATTCTAATTCTACACTAAGTAACAACATATATTAATATAAGGGTTCTTCCACGCCAAGGTATAACTTTCAAAGCCTTGGTTTTAAAACCGTATTTAAAAAAGCAAACATTCAAGTGGGAAATTTTTTGAATTGGCCCAAGATGAAGCTGTCTAATTACAAAAGTTTTTGTGTGGCAACCGACCTATAGATATATCAAAGTAAGCCAGTTTTTTATTAAACCTGGAACCGTCTACCGACAAATCTACATTGACGAATGCCTCCAAAAGTGACTTCTTGAGGTCTCATGAAGGTCTGACACTAGCTTTGTACTACTTTTGCTTTCCTAAACAGTCGTAAACATTTGAAGAACTTCACTCTGTCAGAAAATGTAAGGCCATTGGAAGCAAAAAACGCACTCATGGTCCTCTCTTCAAAATCATCCAGTGCAGTACTCTGCATCACTCTTTCGAGTTTGAACCACTCATATGGTAGTCGGTCTTTGCCAGTATTGCTCTTCTCCCATCCATTCTTCTTCTGGGCCGCCGATGCATCGAAAAGCCTTGTCGTTGTGTTTATTATATTTATTACGCATAATAAATACTCCGGATTCAGTTTTTGCACGCACTTTTTTGCACGGTTTTTTTTGCGCGGTTTTGCAAAATAACACGATTTTTATGTATAAAATACCTATTTCGATATACCAGTTTAATGATTAGATCATCCCGTCAAAAAAACCGTGCAAAAAAATTCGTGTTAATTCGAGAAACCGTGCAAAAAAAATAGAGTCTGAGTAGATAACGACTGATGTTTATTTTTATCAACCAATTAGGGATCTCTTATTAAATAGAGCTTTCAAAGAGTTAGGGACAGGCACAAGTCTATTTTTTTACTAAGATGGGACAAGTTGGTGCTGGACCTGGGGCCTTTGTCTGGCATGATCCATTCTCGTTGGTACGGATGTGTTCATGACTGGTTTGTGGATGAGTAGTCCTACTTACAAGTGAATTGATCACTTCGCTTGGGTGGAGATATATGTGACTTCTGCTAGCTGTCGAGCTTGGGTATGTTAGCTGGTTCCAAGAAGGTGTGCAGGACTGGCACCTGCGAGAATGTTGATTGTTTCACTCGACCTTTGGTTCTTGGAAATAACAAATCGCTTCCTCGGTGTGATATGTTCGAGTTGTATGCTCAGTGGTTGAAATGTGCATTCGGTTCGAGCAGATTGAGTCGTTTGGAGGATTGGTGGTCTCCGAGGGCAGATGCGAATAACTCTGAAGTATCCAATAAAGGGAGATTGTATCTATGGAACTTAAAAATATTGTCACTACTCTAGCATATTTTCCTAATGTATTATACATCATATCAACTACCAATATCGACTATTTAGAACAGAGATTTTCAAATTCTGTTATAAGATCGAGTAGAAATATAGCACAATTGTAGTGAATAAAGTATTTGCGAATAAGATAATATTTTGTAGAAGAAGACAAATTAGAGGACATTACACTTTTTGAGGCACACATGCACAAAACTTTATCGTCCTCCTGAAGATCGGTGTTTAATTGGCAGATAGTTGCCATTTCGAACGATTTTGCAAAGTTTGTCTCGCGGGACCGACCGATATCCACCAAGGCATAGGTAGCAGTCGTTAAAAAAAACTAGATTCACTAAGTGTAAAATAGCGAATTTTTCAACTTTTCAGGAAAGAATTTTTAATCAAAGTGCAGTTTTGCAAATTTTAAATGCAAAGAAGGGGTCTGTCAATATTGCAAAATGGCAAATGCTGTCACTTTTCAGGAAAGAGCATTTAATAAAGTTTTTTTACTTTTCATGAAAATTCTTTTTATGAGAAGATAACCATTTACATGAAAAAATCGCAAAAAATGACAATTTTGATATTGTTGTCCCAGAATCGAAGAATGTTTGTTACCAAACTGCATATGACAGCATACTGTTCGAAAGGTCCGTTAAAAAAATGTTACAAAATCGGCTGAAAATGACAACGTAGCTAATTTTGTTTTGGCAAAGGTCCCAAAAAATGTTTTTTTGCTTCAAAATTTCGTGTGTACATTATTTTGTATCGCATTTGCTATACTAGTTCATTTGAAAAGTTCAAAATCACTGTAGCACAGTGTAATCTACAAAAAGTTGACAAACTCTAAATAGTTGAAATATTTTAACTATTGCTGTTCATCGGACAATAACTTCTTTTAACGAATGAAAAAACTTACATTTTTCTAAAAAAAAACTCGAAAAATTAAAAAACTTCTACTGGACACATTGACAACCCCCTTGTGCATTTAAAATATCCCATTGGTTCAATATGCAATTTCAACAGGCTTTGATCACTCACGGGAAACTCACGGGTGGTCAACTAAGCTAAGCTAAGCTAGGTGAACTAGTTCACAACTTTAAGAAGTTTATTCATAAAACCAAGGATTAAATTATGATGTTATTGATAGATTTAAGAACATTAGATCACAAAAACAAAACATTCTGGATATTTTCTCGTGAACTATTTCAAGACACTCGGAATACTGTTCATGGAACTATGCTTGAATACATACAATCCTCGTGGACTAATTCATGATTTCTAATATTTTAGTCACGATCTAATACCCGTGGTCGTGAAATAGTTCACAGAATCATGAAATATTATGCATGTATTCGTGAACTGATTTATGATTCCTAGTACATGATTTACGATCTATTTTCGCTATTTCGATATTTGGAAGATATCCCTAACTATTTTCATTTTCATGCAATATGGTAATGAAATTTTAACTTGAACTATTTCACAAAATTTGGAGTATTATTCGTGGAATCATTTTCGTTCCATGCACTTTGTCATGAAATGTCCGTTAAAAATCAGCCAGCTGATATAAGAAAATTATTAGGACCCCAAACATCGTTATTTATTTGATAAGGTTCAGTGTAATGTCCGGATAGAAAACGAATACTGCGCTGAGCACCACAGTGATACAGTTCGCGGAACAAGATACTGCGATGATCCAGTACATATTGTTACGTTACTCCGAGTAAAAAAAACCGATGTAACCATAAATAACAGATCGCGATAAGGCGATATTACGAAAAACATGATCAAAAACCTGCTTTAATCCACCTAGTGGTGCAATTGTGCCTTTCCCATTTGTCCAAACTACGATTCCATAACTGGTTATATTCAGTACAATGGTGGAAATGTACATTACATATTCAGTACGATTTGCACATAGTACATACAATGGATCGACTGCCACGATTTTTAGATACTATGTGTCGACATTGAATCATCGCTTGAAACCAACGGCGGATCAAAGAGGAAAATCCGTTAAGAAATTTAAACAAGTTATAATTTTAAAGTAGCACCCCTTACTGCATACTCCTACCTAAGCCAATACAAGCCAAAAAAATTTTTGGCACTCCGAATGGCGTCGAATTTTAGAGCGATTGCATAACCTTTCTATATGAGAAAGGCAAAAACACGAAAATCGTGACCAAGGTCCTGAAATTACACATATTACTGTTGGATCATTCATTAGTTTGCAGAGCTCATGTGAAGTAGGCACCCTACTAGAGCTGGGATGAACACAGATTCGAATCCTGCAGGAATAAACGGAATAAATTATAAAAAATAGAAATTTGGCGGTGAAACAAAAAAAAGTTACCAAAGTCATATAAATTCTAATGAGTAGAATGAATAATATAAATCACGTTAATAAAACAAATATATCAGCTTAGGCTAGCTCATTACATGGGTGCGTTTCGGCTTCGCCTCATCAGAAACCGACACTAACTTTTTGTCAGAATACATTAGTGCCGGTTTGACGCAAATCCCTTAAAACTAAAACACACTTTGTGTTTCAATCGAACGACTTTTTCGCCTTAGTGAGAAATTTCGGTGTTTACCCAATTTTCCTCCTTAGGGTGAAATATAGCATAGGCTAGCTCATTAAATGTAAAATTAAGCAATACTTAAGTTAGTTATAAAATTAATGGAATAAATTGACACAAACTAACAAATTGAATGCTGTAAATAATAAATAATTACTAAACATGAAATGAATAAAATTAAAGAAATGAACAAAATGCATAAAATGCATAAAGGGCGAACACGAAATTATTGCGACACCGAAAATGTAATGCCAGTTTACTTATAATGTTTAAAATCAAACCAAAATTTTAGGGTAGTTTTACATATATTTACTTCAAAAATCAAAAGAAAAGTTAATCGATGGAGCCTTGAGTGTAAAATTGAACGCATTTTCGCTTGATGCCCTCCATCAAAGTCTTTACAGTGTAATCCGGTACCAGTTTCTTAGTTTTTTTCCATTTTCTTAACATGTCCTTCTCGTATTTGACTGTCTTCTTGCTCTTCCGAAGTTCCCGCTTCATCATTGCCCAGTACTGCTCCACCGGGCGCAGCTCCGGACAGTTTGGCGGATTCATGTCCTTTGGAACAAAATGGACAGAATTGGCCTCATACCACTCCAGGACACTTTTAGAATAGTGGCATGATGCCAAATCTGGTCAAAAATAGCGGAGCTTCGTCGTGCTGCTGCAAGAACGGCAAAAGGCACTTCTCGAGGCACTCAAATTTGTAGATCTCGCCATTTACTGTGCCCTTTGTCACAAAAGGCTCACTCTTCAGTCCGCAAGAGCAGATGGCCTGTCAAATGAGATATTTGGAGGCGAACTTCGACATTTTCTTCTTCCTAAATTTGTCGTCCACATAGAACTTGCTCTTGCCGGTGAAAAACTCCAACCCCGGAATTTGCTTAAAATCGGCTTTTATATACGTTTCGTCGTCCATCACACAGCAGCCATATTTTGTCAGCATCTTCTCGTAGAGCTTCCGTGCCAGAGTTTTAGCCGTCGATTGTTGCCGCTCATCGCGGTTTGGGAAGTTCTGTACCTTTTATGTATGTAGTAGTCCAGCTCTCTTCTTTGCATGTAGCTATGCGACATGCCGATCTTTTTAGCCAAATCACGGCTTGAGACGTTGGGATTTGCTTTAATCGTCCGCTTCACCCTTCCCTCCGTCTTTTTGTTCTCCCTTCCCGGTTTTCTTCCAGCTCCTTTGTCGTGATCCAACGTCAACCGCTCCTGGAACCGCTTCAACACTCTAAAGACGGTTGAATGGTAAATGTTCAACATTTTTCCCAACTGCCGGTGCGACAGGTCAGGAAATTCCAGGTGTTTGGAAAGAATTTGTTCTCTCGACTCGCGTTGGTTCACCTCCATTTTCGTTGAATCGAAAAACACGACTTCGAGTTTGACAGCATGTAAACAATACACATCAATGAGAAAGTGTGCGAAATTTGGTTGATTTTATGCATAAAATGCATAAAATGCATAAAATGCATAAAATGCATAAAATGCATAAAATGCATAAAATGCATAAAATGCATAAAATGCGTAAAATGCATAAAATGCATAAAATGCATAAAATGCATAAAATGCATAAAATGCATAAAATGCATAAAATGCATAAAATGCATAAAATGCATAAAATGCATAAAATGCGTAAAATGCGTAAAATGCATAAAATGCGTAAAATGCATAAAATGCGTAAAATGCATAAAATGCATAAAATGCATAAAATGCATAAAATGCATAAAATGCATAAAATGCATAAAATGCATAAAATGCATAAAATGCATAAAATGCATAAAATGCATAAAATGCATAAAATGCATAAAATGCATAAAATGCATAAAATGCATAAAATGCATAAAATGCATAAAATGCATAAAATGCATAAAATGCATAAAATGCATAAAATGCATAAAATGCATAAAATGCATAAAATGCATAAAATGCATAAAATGCATAAAATGCATAAAATGCATAAAATGCATAAAATGCATAAAATGCATAAAATGCATAAAATGCATAAAATGCATAAAATGCATAAAATGCATAAAATGCATAAAATGCATAAAATGCATAAAATGCATAAAATGCATAAAATGCATAAAATGCATAAAATGCATAAAATGCATAAAATGCATAAAATGCATAAAATGCATAAAATGCATAAAATGCATAAAATGCATAAAATGCATAAAATGCATAAAATGCATAAAATGCATAAAATGCATAAAATGCATAAAATGCATAAAATGCATAAAATGCATAAAATGCATAAAATGCATAAAATGCATAAAATGCATAAAATGCATAAAATGCATAAAATGCATAAAATGCATAAAATGCATAAAATGCATAAAATGCATAAAATGCATAAAATGCATAAAATGCATAAAATGCATAAAATGCATAAAATGCATAAAATGCATAAAATGCATAAAATGCATAAAATGCATAAAATGCATAAAATGCATAAAATGCATAAAATGCATAAAATGCATAAAATGCATAAAACGCATAAAATGCATAAAACGCATAAAATGCATAAAACGCATAAAATGCATAAAATGCATAAAATGCATAAAATGCATAAAATGCTCAAAATGCATAAAATGCATAAAACAAAACAAAACGAATTGATAAAATGAAGGAAAAATAAAGAAAATAAGCAAAACAAAATGAATTAAAATATTTAAAAAAAATTAAACGATGGCAAAAGAAACACATTAATAGAAAAAAAATAAATTGCGTCAAATTAGAAATTTAGATGAAGGGGGAACAGGCATAGCGTAGTTGCTAAATCGATTGCCTTGAATGCACCCAACCCGATTATCAACCCCGCACATAGGAGACTTTTCCAAAAGAGATTTCTCTAACCCGAAAAGAGGCGAATAATCAAAATTAAAAAAGAAATTGGATGAAAAGAATAAAATAAATTACTCAAACAATAGTCAAATTATTAAAATGAAGAAACTTTATAAAATGCATGAACTTAAAAAAATTAATAAAATGAAAACAATGCAGAAAACAAGTAAAATGAGATATTTAAATTATTGCTTTACCGTTGAAGTTATAAGGAAATTTGAAAGGTATAGTCAACGTTCAAAATACAATTTCCCATCGATCGCAAACCAATAGATTCGGAAAACAAGCTTAAATTTCCCGTGCTATTTGAAGTCATAGTCTGCGCGTACCCGTTTACGATTCGTGGAATCGACCAAGTTACAGAACATCGAAGCAAGTGATTCAGGAAGTAAATTTTGTCTTGAATTTTGCTTCGTGCGATTTCCTCTGATTTTTTTTTGATGATAGTTGACATCGATATTTTCAATTTTCACAGATGTATGCACACACACAAACGATGCTGTTATAAGCACTTTGACCATTTCAAAATCTTGAAAAAGTTTGAAGGTTAGCGCTTACACCTATGAGGATACAAATTAGTTTCATTTTCTTATAAAAGACAATAATACAATGAAAAATCCACGTGGACATTTCCCACACCCCCGCCCCCTTCCTATGGACAAGCCTGGACTTTCTCGTGACCCCTTACCCTCCCCTTAATTGACCACGTGGTATATGGATGGCCCCTTAAGTGCACCAATTAATTTAGAATACCCTTTTAACCGTTAAAAACTTGTTTTAATCCTCCTGCTGGTGCAATTACGCTTTTCTCATTTCTCTAAACTATGATTCCATATGAAATTTCAGGAATCGAAATCGTATTCCATGGTTGGTTATGATCAATATAATTATGAAAATGTAAATTACATTTTTAGTACACCTTGCACCTATTTAGCTATATACATGTCTCGCCAACCACGAACCCGATGAGTTGTGTCGACGCTGAAACAATAGAAACAACGAAATATCAGACTTAATTAGCTTAATAATCATTAGTTCAATGCTGTCTTCTTGCTCACTTATTTGAACATGTGGGGGTGGGTGTGTGAGGGGAATGAAAAATCCACAACCACCAACCAGCTTACTTTGGGATGTCTAGTGGGTGACAGCGATGAAAATGAGAGAGTTGTGGGTCTGTGGGTACTGAGATGGAGTTGTGATTTTAGGGGAGTGTGATGCAGATGGATATGAAAGGGGACACCAAGGATCGTTATAGGCGGCCAATGTGGTCAAAGCTACTTCGATTGTAGTTTTGCACACATTTTCATATGTATTGAATTATTCGGACAGTTTTTGCCACATACACATACAGACATTTTCCGATTTCGTCGAACGTTTTTGCCACATTTTTGCCACATACAGACATTTTCCGATTTCGTCGAACTGAGTTAATGGTACATGGGACTTGGCCCTTCAGAGTTCGGTTAAAGAAGCGATGTTTGGAGCGGTTTCATAACCTTTCTGTATGAGAAACGTAAAATGCAGTGCAATTGCGTATCTGAAGTTTCGGTTCTCCAAACACAGATGAACAGGGAGCTAAAACTCTTTGACATACTATTGTTCCATCCCTATATGGTAAAAACCTATAAGCTTTATCAGCAGGGTCCATTATTCCTTCGGTAGTGAATAATCCAGGCTGTTTACTGTTGTGTGTTGTGATTGTATTGTGTTGTAATTTTCCATTTCCCTACCTCCCCAAGGCAATGTTCTCGGAATAACATGGGGAACGAGCCAATCGAGCAAATATATTCTGATTCCAGATTTTTGATAATCTGGTTGAACAAGATTTGGTACGCTATGGAGCTTAGGGCAGTGTATGAGAATGGCAGATTAAACAAAACGATCAAAAATAGGTGATCCTTCTGGAATGGTTCAGAACAACTTTTCATAAGAACATTTTATGTTTCATGTGACTATTTCTACGAAGACTCAAAGCAAACGACTGATTTAAATAATTTTGATTCGAACGAATTTTGTTCTAGGATGAAATATTCTCAGTATTCCAATCAGCAACTCTTTTGATATTCTTTTCCGAATAGCACGTTTTATAACACTACTAGTATGAGCAAATCCCTATCAAAGTAACCATGCGGAAAGCATGAAATTCTCTGGATGCAGGTTAAGCTTCCACACTGACTTAGGAATCATACACACTCCATGCATCCATGTTTCCATGCAAGAACGGCGAACTTTTCCCCTTCCCTTGACTACATTTGTGGCAGTGAAAACATCTGTTCTGCTTCCGGCTGGAATTTATGATTTTTACAGCGAAAATATATGGATTTTCTCGCATCATCCGTCGTCACCGCTGCAGCAGCGTTCCTTCTGTTGCAGCTGTTGGCTGCTGCTGTTGCTTCGCCGGCAAAGGTCAAAATTATTGCCACCGGTGCTTCTTGGAGCCCTTTAGCAAAGCTCTTTACGCTACACCAGACCTCGTGCTGCCAGTCACTAGCCAGGATCAGCGTAGTTTGCAGTGGCAGCGAAAGCATTGCATACACATATGTGCTCGCATATAAAGAAGCGAAATAAAAATGATAACGTCGCCACTAGCTTCCTCATTGTATGCAGGCAATTCTTGTGCAATCCCGCGCCACACCATCGAAATGTTTTATAGCTGCAGGACGAAAACCCAATATGGTCGGATTCTCAAGTGTTCCCATCGTTCTAAGTGTGTGTGTGTGTGTGTGTGTGAGTGTATGTGTTTAGTTCTGCGGCCGATCCTGAAAGCTCAGCACAGCATGTGCATATGGGTGGCAAGTCTCACCGAACAGTAGGTTTCCTCTTTTTGGCGTGATGCACATAAAATATGCACACACGGTAAACAGACCGGAAATATATTATTCCGCGCTACGATTCGTCCGGGTGGACCAACCGAGTGGACCTCTGGAGCAGGGATGGGGGCGATAGTCGGAAGATTTAGTGTGACTTCTGGAAGGTTTCCGAAACAGTAAAATAATAACCCAGGGAAAATTGTAGCAAATTTTGAACTGCTTTTGGTAAATTATAATCAATTCATTGAATCACTTTAAGTTATATGATTCTCCTGGTTTGTGATAGGGAATGGCAAAATGTTTGGAATATTTCATAATTTCATCTGCAGACTTCGCATTTTGATTCAGCAACAGCGTTTACATAAATTTGGACGTTTCAAAAGATTGTTGAAATAATCGCTTGCAGAGATAGTATAAAAAGACCTAAGTAAATTTGGGACACTGGTCCCAATTCACCTAAAGGCCTTTAGTTTTTGGCAGTGGCGCAGCCAGAAATTTGGTTTGAGGAGGGGGGGGGGGTTTGACGAAAATCGTCGATTTCTCGAAAATGCTTAAATTTAATGTAAGTTTGATAAATTAGTGAAAGTTCAGAAACAAAATTAGTCTAACAGATGCCTTTTATAATTACGTTTATAATATGTCAATGAAGACAAAGAATGCAAACACAAAGTACACTTTTAAAGCGAAGTAAACATTCAAAAACTCTTCTAACGGTCAAGATCACATAATTAACTTCGAGGGTTCATCAACCTCGAAGAAGCTTTCCAACACAAAGAAGCGCATCTTTTGATACAAAAATTTTGATAAGTAATCATGGAGAAATAACTCTACAAAAATAGTAGGAGACTTGGTGTCTTCAGCAAAGTTAAAGCCAATTCTTTTCAATAAAACTTTATTGTAAGCTTCAGAGACTACTGCGAATAGAATGTGAATTTTATTGTTTGTACCGGGAGGAACGCCACTTTAAAATAATTGTATTAGCTAAAAAGTTTGAAAAAATTGCTATTTGCTCCTAGAGGTTCCAAAATATTCCAAGAATCTAATTCTGTAGTACGTAAAGCGTGGCGGAATTTAACCTTCTTTTTCAACAGGCTGCAGAACCAATTGTTCGTGTTCAAGACAATTGCAGTGCTAGTATTACGATCCTACTGACCGCAATAACTTCTCCATAGGCGTGCGCCACCTTTACCGTTAGGGGGTTAACAGCTCAAATACTTACTGTGTTGTCAAACCTTTGTTATCAGTTAGTTTTTTGGTCGAGGTTTCGACAGGAAAATGGTTATTTTACTTATTTTATTTTTTTCTATATTATTTTGTGTCGGCCTCTATCCGCACTGAGTGCGCGGAAAAAAAATTGTTCCCAAAATCGTGAATAAAGTGCCATGAATTCTGGAACAATCACGTTTTTTCGTTACGAAAACAGGACCATGACCAAAAATCATGGCTTTTATACTTATGTTCAATTTCCCTTCAGTAACGCCCGCATAACGCTTTCATTTGTGGAAATATTTGATTTTGTTTTGTGAAATTCAGTCACGGTTTCCGCCAGGAACTAGTTCAAAACTTTATGAACATTATTCATAAACACAAAGGTTGACTCATAATTTTTTTCATAGTTATAATAACAATAGTTCACAACATCGAAATATTCTGGCTTTTTTTTTCGTGAAGTATTTCACGAATTTTGGAATGTTTTTTTCATGAACCCATTCAATTCTCATGAACTAATTCATGATCCCTAATATATTAGACCCAATTCAATGTCCGTGCTCGTGAAATAGTTCACAAAATCATCAAATATTATTCCCTTCATTATTCATGATTCCTGACATACTAGTCACGATACAATATCCGTACTAGTGAAGTAGTTCACGAAATCATGAAGTATTATTCACGTATTCGTGAACTGGTTCAAGACTTCTAATATGTTAGTTACAA
This sequence comes from Topomyia yanbarensis, assembly GCF_030247195.1. Classification (NCBI taxonomy): domain Eukaryota; kingdom Metazoa; phylum Arthropoda; class Insecta; order Diptera; family Culicidae; genus Topomyia; species Topomyia yanbarensis. The sequence goes on from NC_080671.1 coordinate 81,851,464, forward strand.
TCCAATATACGTGCTCATGAAATAGTTCACGAAATCATGAAATATTATTTATATATTCGTGAACTGGTTCATGTTACCTAGTTTAATAGTCACAACTTATCATTCGTTTTCGTGAAAAAGTTCACGAAATCATAAAATATTATTCATGTATTCGTGAACTTGATTCTTATTACATGAACTATCTAGTATCTATTTGCGTGTTTGTGATATTTAGAAGATATCCCTAATTATTTACAATTTCATACAACATGGTAATGAAATTTTTACGTGAACTCTATCACAAAAGTTGGAGTATTATTCGTGCAAACATTTTTGTTCCATACACTTTTTAATGAAATACCCAGTTGCTAGCGACCAGTAAAAGGTACGAGCAGTAGATATAAAAAAATATTAGAACCTCGAACATCGTTATTCATTCGATAACGTTCATTGTGATGTCCGGACAGAAAACGAAAACTGCACTGAGAATCTCAAATAGTGTGCGTGAAATAGTTCACAAAACCAGATATCGCGAATGAGTCTTATTTTAATGATCCAGTGCATATTGTCACGTTATTCCGAGTAAAAAATCCATTAAGAACCAAAAAATAATAGATCGCGAAAAGGCGAAGAGAATTTACGAATACCATGAAAAAACCGCTGATATCATGATCATTATTTACATTCCTCTTTGAAAGTAAGCTCCAAAATAAAATATCATGATAACATGAACAGAAATTACAAAAATCGTGACTAAGATCCTGAAAGCATGAACACAAACCACACAGCTAGTGACAAAAATATATAAAATCGTGACCAAGATCCTGAAATCATGAACATGAATTGCTCTATTCATGACTAAAATATCATGATAACATGAACAGAAGTTACAAAAATCGCGACTAAGGTCCTGAAATTATGAGCACAAATTACACATTTCGTGACAAAAATATTTAAAATCGTGATAAAGATCATGAACTCATGAACATGAATCATTCTACTTATGACTAAAATATCACGATAACGTGAAAAAAAAATTACGAACATCGCGACTATGATCTTGAAATCATGAACTTTAATCCCGCTAACGTCATGAGTATTTACAAGAATCGCGAATAAGCCCTTGAAATCATGAACAACGTTTGACTGTCGACTGTGTATTCCCAAATCATGAATAAGAATCACAACAAAAACTAAACAACAACAGTAACCCAACCAAACATTCTAATGTAACGCCATGTATATATTCGGGGCGAACTGGTTTTTAGAAAACATAAATAGTTTCATGAATACTAGGTTTATTATTCATAATTTCAGGAACTTTGTCACGGTTTTCGTAAATCGTCCAGCTCATGAAATCGGGATCTTTTGTTCATGAATTTATGAACGGATTTTTTTCCGTGGGCCATCTGAACCCTAGATATCGGCCCATCAATACATGGTTATCAACGGCTTCACTTCCCTTCAGAAGAAAGAGGTAATCACAGATTCTTTACCTCAAAGGCCTCGGTTAGCATTACTACTGAGCAACTGGTGTCGTCGAAATTCGAACGATAAACAAAGTTTCAGTTTGAGTATCAAGTCAAATAGGACTGAGCGCGCAAACCAAATCGTCGAACCAAAAGTGACCTTCAAGAGAAAATTAAAAAAAAAATTAAATGTTCTGCATTTTCTAAATATGATTGTTGCGGCAGAGCGCAATCTGTGCACATGCCCCCGCCGAAATATTATCTGTGATAATGTGCGCCAAATAAAATAAAGCTCAGTCCCGTTCAGCCACCGCCAGCGGCGGTCGGCTGATCATCGTCCAGCACTGTGTATTATTTTATACTTTCGTATCACAGTCCGTCTTTTGTTTCGCCAATTTGTGTTTCGTTCAATTGTGCTGATTGAATATCGGAAGGCAGGAATAGGTTCTACCGCTACGATCGATCAATGATTTTTTTTAAAATCTTCATAAATCTGACTAAAACACATAAAAAATAATGAACTGCCCAAATTTCAATCCGCAGGCAATCGTACACAAAACTTTATATGCATTTCTTTCGAAAACATGTATTTGGTATTAATAATATCTCAAAACCCATTCAAGCTCTCCCCTTTCATTTTCTGTTAAAAGCTTACGGGAATACACTTTTTCGATTTACGCATGTTAGATCAGTAATCGACGATGTGAAACAGTCACTAAAAGCGAGGTGAAACAGTTACTGCAGCTTAACTTTGTCAATAGCAAGCGACGTACGTAGGATTTTCTCGATATTTTGATTCAACGCGAAATGGCGCACTTTTGAGTGAAAAAATGCCGAAAATGTCATACAAATCGACACAAAATTATTAATTAAAAAAAGTTAGGCAATAAAGAAATAAAATCTTACGTACGTCACTAGAGAAATCAATTTTGAATATACTGTGAAAATTTCAAAGCGATCAAAAATCATTTGTTCAAGTTACATTTCCGGCAAGCTTAAAAAAGTGGTTTCGAGAAAACACAGTTCAAGTTTTCAGTACACACGGGACATACCCAGTTCGAATAAAACCAGTAAGTTTATATTTACTTGAGTGTAACAAATGTGCTACATAACCTGTAACTTAAATTTACATGTGATTTGAAATGTACACGTTTTGCATTGAAATAAAACATAATTTTACATGTACTATTAAAAGACATATAATTGAAAAAATCGTTGAGTAGTAGATATTTCTATGTCGCTTTGATAAGATTTAATCTTCTGCAGTAATATTGGCTGATGTATGCTATAGTTTTGTGTTATGAGTGACGTGATTTTTATTTATGACAATTTGAATGGAAAATTGCATTAGATCAAGTTTTACGTCACCATTTATTGAAATAATTTACAAATTGCGTTATAATTAATATTCACGAATTTTTACTGTGTACATAAGAGGCATTGCGGCATGCTCTCACAAGAGCCCTGTACGGCACTGAAGACCATCTTCCGGATACAATCCCGGATCCTGGTGGTCAACTGCTTCGTATCCTGGGCCCGCCAATTATTTTTATACACTAGGGCTGTGAGGGAGCCGATAAGACGGCACTGGCGCAAGCTGGTCAGGTTCCTTTCTTTCGGCACGTAGGGTGTCTTTTTCTGCTCAAGATACTCCAGCATCTTCTTGGCGTAATAAGTAGACGCCTTGTCCCGCCAGAAGACATATTTCCCATCCGCATGATGCTCCTTTAAGAACGGCAGAAGAATTTTCTCAAGACATTCCTCCTGGTATACTTGTTGATTGATAACCAGACCGCTCGGCTTGAATCACGGCTTTGAAATCCCTCTGTCCAATATGGCGATGTACAGCATAACTTGTTTTTCAAATTTATGCTTAAACTTATATTTTACTTCGGGGGGTGTGGACGACTAGTCGCTGGAATAGTAGCTGCCATTCCTGGAATATGGGTCTTTGAGAGCGGAAAGTAATTTTCGTCGTCCAGCACGGACGATGTCCCGTGGTAGTTCTTCGTCATCCACCGGCACTGCGATTTCACGATCGCTATCTGCTCGTCTTCTTCCGACAGATGATGTCCTCCATCTTGAGGGTTCGGTGAATCAAGGTATGGAACAGAAATATTTTTGGTCGGCGTTACGCTAACTCGTTCCATCCTTGTTGTCGAACAGCTTTTTCAACGGTTCCTTCTTCTTTGTCATTATCTTCGCCGTACGGTCACTACCGACCTTCCGCTCCACACTCAGGGATGGCAGGATCCGGTAAACTGTATTCACAGGCACGTTTTCGTCTCGAAAGTGGTCTACCGTAAACTTTTTTCCAAGATGACCATGCGTTTCGTAAAACCGTAGAACACGCTCGCGGAGTGCTTGCTGCTTCGACGCCATCTTCGATTGAACTGACAGCACCCGAGCGAAAAGAAACATGCCACCGATTTCTAGGGAGTTCAGAGAGCATTACTCTTGCAGAGAAAAAAATTTACGCTCTACTTTAATTACAGAAAGGTATTGAAATACTTTAATTACAGAAAGGTATATGAAATATTTAACGTAATGTAACAGCAAGCGATGACGAATTTGGGATGAATTAATGACAAAGTTGAAGTGACGAAGCGTAGTTAGTGTTACACATTCCGATGTGTAGCTATGTTCAGGGCGAAGAACTTGGGTTGGGGCGTAGAGGATGATTTGCCCAAGGAGATCGGATACATCGAACTCAGCCAAAAAAGCTTAGATAAGACAATGACCTGGGTAAACTCCAACTGCTACTGCACCAGAGAGCAATAAAAAACCTTGAAACACAAAGGATCTCAGAATTCGCTGGAAATTTTGAACATAAAACCCAGCTGTTGAATTACTTTGTCAATAGTCACTGATAAGTGATTATTATTTGCCTAACTTTTTTTAATTAATAATTTTGTGTCGATTTGTATGACATTTTCGGCATTTTTTCACTCAAAAGTGCGCCATTTCGCGTTGAATCAAAATATCGAGAAAATCCTACGTACGTCGCTTGCTATTGACAAAGTTAAGCTGCAGTAACTGTTTCACCTCGCTTTTAGTGACTGTTTCACATCGTCGATTACTGATCTAACATGCGTAAATCGAAAAAGTGTATTCCCGTAAGCTTTTAACAGAAAATGAAAGGGGAGAGCTTGAATGGGTTTTGAGATATTAATAGCCTTTCATCAAAAATAACGCCAAGATCTTTTACGCACTCAACGCGTCACAGTTGATTTCCAGCTATGTTGTAGTTAAAATTAAACATGTTTCATTGACACCAGTTGTAAAATGTGACACTGCAGCTCACGGCAATCGGTTTCGCTCCATATGACAAGGAATATTGAAAGAAATCATCGGTGAAAACAGCTTCCCTCCACACATTAGAACGAAGACTGCATCATTCAGGAACAATGAAAATAATAGCGGACCTAGTACACTACCTTGAGGAACTCCGACATTTTTAGATAAGGATTCAGATAATAGTAAAATAAATTGTAAACAGTTTCTTTAAGAAATTTTTATGTTTAGTCAACTAGTTTAAAAACAAAGTTGCGTTTCTCTTATTGGCGATTTCTAAGTAACACCTACTGATATCGGAACATCGAAGGCTAGCTCACATTTCAATGCGATATGCCTTTACTGACTGCATCAATAATTCGCAATAAAAAATTGTATTTTTTAGTAAGAAGATGAAATTAAATGGTTCAGCCGTAGTACTCTTGTATTTTTAAATCAATAACTTCAACGGGCTGGTGTCATTTGTTGACTTTTACGATTCGTTCCTAGATTACATGGCTTGCTTAAATAAAATGAAATATACAGTAAGTAGTGTTGTTTTCGGTTATAGAATTGAGTCGCCCTAGGTTCGCTCTAATGTTTACAATATCCATACAAAAGTGACAGTTTCGATTGAACCTAGAGCAACTCTGATCTAAAAACGAAAATACACATGTTTCTTGTATTTCTTCAACATTATAATCATACTTATAAAAATATTTCAAAATTTGCTTGCCACCTCCCCCCCCCTTGCGCACACCAAGCAACTTCTCCCAGGCTGTCACAGATCAATATAGTTGAATAAAATCAGTGCATTTGCGCAGAGTGTTGGATTATTCAGTACCACCAAAAACGGGAAACAATCATCGTGACGGTTGCCAGGATAACATCTACAAATTTGGATTCTACCAACAGAGTATATAGGCATCCCTGCCACAAAAGTTTTCATTTCACTGCACTTTCGAAAGCTTGATCCTGGGTTACGTCAATTTTCATTTCTCACTCTATCCGCTTTTCCACTTACACTTGACTTAGCATGTTCGCTGTTTCGGGTTTATTTTTGTAACATGCCAAACTGCCCGTGCAGACACACGAAAGCTCACGTTGTCGTAACTTGTTCAGCTCCAAATGGAGCTCAGCAGCGGTTTGTGGCATTGCTCCCGCCTCTTTTTCGCCTGTTCAGAAACCCTCCTCCGCTCCGCAGAACAACAGTTTCGGAAAAATTCGTGATTTATTTAGTAGTTTGAAATTTTCCTCCCATTTGGCGTATCATACATATATTCATAAATTCCGTGGATCCGTCCGTGACTTTGCTATGCAAGAATCAACTTTTTCGCGGAAAAAACTGACTGGTATGGGATAGGAAAACCTGGTCACTGTCGAGTAGATGGTCGGAGAAATTAAGCCCATTTCGGTGTCAAATTAAATTTTCATCGCCTAACTTTCAACTGCTACTTATTCGTGCATGGTTCGAATATTTCGAAACTTTTTTTTGTTTGCTTTATTATTTCGTCGAAAATTGCGGTAATAGTTCATTGCTTCCGACGCGATGACACTGTTTTTGCAACTCTTGTGCGAATGAAATAATTAAACACGTAGGTTGTTTGGAAAAGTGTAGTTAAATTTTACTCGTCCGATTCATTTGCTCTCGGGAGCGTAAAATTGCCTCTAATTTTAAATGCTTCCCCTAGCTGAGCCGGGTTTTTGTGCACTGCTCACAGCACAACTACGTACCTATTTACAATTGTCCCGCGCGACGTTCTCGGCAAATGAAGTTGGCCCGTTGCCCAACCGAAAGAGATTGCCCCATTACACAGTCCGTCGAGGAGAGGAAGTATCTGCTGTGGAAATTTATGAGACAAAATTGGCTTTTTAATGCCTATTGTTCTGGCGTTGTACTTCACCGCTATCCCTCCGCCAGAGTAGTGCTCCTTCCAGTTGACAGCGAGTTTTCCTGATAAATTTTAATGCCCCCCTGAAGGAAAGTAATGCTAATGAACCTACCCATTCCTCCCCGAGTTTTTCCGCTCTTGGCTATGGCTAGTATACTCCGGCCAGATTCGGTGGTAGTAGAAGAAGTACTACCGGGAACGCGAAAATAAAACTAGCCGAAGAAAGAGCATGGAACAATTTAAATTTTCCGCTTAACTTGCACCGGGGAGTTTCGGTATTTCGCGTCAATTCTAAATTCGAAGTGGTGTCTTCACGGGCGAAATGACATCGGGGAATTTATTGCGGTTGTGGCGCACTGAAAGTGATGAACTCTGCGGTTCAGGAGGGAATCGGGGGAAATAAGATTCCAATTTGAGCCGCAGGGGAGAATCAGGTTCTTTCAAACTGGATGCTTTTCGATATTTTATGACCGTTAGCTTTGCTATTTCAAACCAAATGTCACTAGGAAAGCAAGCACAAAGCTCGTCTGGCCATTTCGCAATTAAACTTTCTGCATTTCTATATCAAAACCAGTTTCCGCGTGACTGAAATATTAAGCCGGTCTGTTTCTGCAACCATCTACACAAACGTCTACCGTCGGGCAGCATTGTTCGATTTGACTTACTGAGCCGTAGTTGGGTTCCGGAAAATCCAATCCTTCCACTAAGGCTGTAATTGGCACTACCGGGGAAACAGCAAGAAAATAAGATAATTTGATTCACGCTGCCCTCTTCAATTACTTGGTTCGTTTTTTCTCTTTTCTGTCTATCACCGCGCCGTCCTGATGAAGAAGGCACCGGCTAGCCAGGATAAGATGCTAGTTTTTTCTCGTATTTATGCAGCTTTGCACAAATTTAATGATGAGCGATGAGCAATTGAGCATCCACCAGTAAATGGAAGCAATTCCATGGGAAGGAACGGAGAAAAGAAAATAAAAGTATGAAAGCAATCATCAGCTGCCCGATGGAAGTAATCACGAATAATCGTTTGATTGTTGGAAAATAAAGCTTTTCCAAGCTTTCATGGGATGTACAGGTTTCTAGAAGGTGATTAACTTCCATTAACTTCCAAACTCATGTAATTAGCATACCCAAAACTAGGCAATATGGAAAAAATCCCTAACACTTTTTACTTAAAACATAAAAAAAACTGGCGCATAAATATAAAATTTCAGTGTACTATACATAATATCAGTGAACTCCAATGGATTTCAAACATTGACTTTTTGCCTTTCTCATATATTGCCTTTCTCATATAGAAGAAAGGTTATCACGGTGTGTCTAAAACCATTATTAACTAAAAAAATGACCATAAATTTGGCATACGGCATTCGAAAGATACAGTATTCAAGCATCTTCTCAGTGAATTTCAAAATGATCCATCGAGAGATTCGAGAGAAATGGCGATATGCAGTTTTATGACACGTTTCATAAGGCTACCAGCAAACACCCACGGGTTTGGTCCTATCATATTAAACAAAAAAATATTGGTCTACTTATTTGGTACTTGGCATTCGAAAGATATAATAATCAAGTATATCCGCTGCAAGTTTGAAAATATTTCAATGACGGAATCGAAAGTTATAACGATTTGAATGCAGTATGCGGTCATAGATGGGTTTTCTACCAGATTTCAAGTGTTTATCGTATATTAACCCATTCATGCCCATGTTGTTTGTGGACAACAACGTTTTTAAACAGCTATAACTTTTTATTGTGGCGAGAATTTCTCACAAAAACAAGTAAGGCTCATTAATGTGATTATTGTCTTTAATTTGAGTATTAACAGTTGCAAGGATCAGCTCTAGAACTGAAGTTATTGTAATTAGTCTGATTGGTTTCCGATGGAGCAGTGCTGCCAGAGACAGTTTACGTTGACGACGGAAACAAATTTTTTCATATATCTTTGTTATGGTGCAATATTATTGAAAACTGATAAAATTTATCAAATTAGGCTGTCGTTGGCTACGTTTTCCACGTAATTAGACTAACGTTATTATTCTGGGACAATTGTATTGAGCATTAGAAGGTAAAAATTTACCAGCTTCTAGCACTGCCATGGAAGCACCTATCTTTATGAAAATAGGCTTTTCATGTTTCTTGACACCACCGTTTTCAAGGAAAAATAGTTTTGAAACCCTACATGCACTAGAAAAAAGTTGGGCATGAAAGGGTTAAATCATTTACGAAAATTAGTGCCTAAAACTTTAAATAATAAACCGAATTAACTGATACTTAGATGAATACCGCCCGTTTAAATATATAGATAAATAGACTCATAATCCTATATGTCACTGCGTTAGGTCCGTTAGTTTGTGGATATACCTTATTAAGAACCCGTACCTAACGCAAATGCTCATTTAATGACATTCCGATGTGAAAAAATACTTTTTAGCTATGGTCCCTTCGCCATCATATGCGGCATCTCACCCACAATTTTGATGTGGCATCTATCCCAATTGTAGGGGAGAGATGCCGCACGACGACATTTTCCTCTGAAATTATGGATGACTCTACTCATGATCAGAATGCCTTCTAAAAGATCCCAGCTATTCAACCGATACATGATTTATCAAAAAAAAAAATCGAGCAATTTAAAAAAAAACGAAATTTTAATGCGATGCTGACAAATTTTCGACTCCTCGTTATGCAACTACACACACATAATCATTAATAAAATATTCATGAGTTAATAATAGGGATTATTTTACATCTCCAGTGTTGTAATTCTTCGAAAGACAATCTCACAATATCATATTACCGTATAAAAGTGACCCCATATACGAGATATTGAGAGTGCGGCATCTCTCCTGAAACTACCCTAATATTGTACCGTCATCTCGGCTTACTTTACGCCAAAAATAGGGCTCTTTGCACATTACATTTAAGAACTACGATCACGCAACTTCAAATTTGAAACTGTTTAATATTTTACATATGGCAGAAGTACCCATAGACGTGCGTAGCCTTTTCCATTCGGGGGGGGGAAGGTGGTGCTAACAGCTTAAAAACTTTCAGTTGTGTAAAGCCTTCATTGTCAGTTAGAATTCTGCTAGACATTCGATTGTAAAACAGTTATTTTATTTTGTGATTGAAATTTATGTTGTTTCATTTGTTTCCTGAATCTGCAAACAGGTTTCTCAAAAAAGGCTACCAAAATATTTATCTTACTATCATCCTATTTTAATAAGGCTTATAAATTAATATTAAACATTTTCAATTTCCTCGAAAAAAATTTCTCGTGGTCTTCAGCACAAATAATCCTCACGTTTTATTCAATACGATTTTTTGAAGTTTATAAAATTAATGATTTTTTAATCCCAGATAACTCGTAAACTATTGATGCATGGAAATCGTTTACGAATAATTAAAATTGTGTTTTCGTATGAGTCGACTGGAAATTTTTTTTAAATATTTTTGCATCATTTGACTCATGTATCCTGCAAAAAGTAAGGCCAATTTGAAAACGAAAGCGTGGGCTTTCAATTGGAAGTATGATTAAGCATAAAACGTTATTAGAAGAAAATTATACGTATTTATTGTAGTTTATCGATAAATTGTGAGTTTTTGTGGTTTTTATTCGTCTCAAATGAAAATTTGAACTTTCAGCTTGATACCTGCCTTAAATCAAATCAACATCACCGGTTACTTTTTTTCTAGTACCTGGTCTTTGAACTAGCATCATTAGCGATGTTTTCATTCTAAATATTTATAGAATTATAGGTTTAGATTGGGTGCATTTCCTGTATACTTCGATTGTGTGGAATTCCTGGCAGATTAGGGAGTTCATCCCATTCTCAAGGACGTTGACGTCATTATCACGGTATCGCTATTGCGCATTCTTACTGTAGTGGCTACTCGCCAAATCTGGCAAAGACTTGGGAGGACCCCGGTAAGATTTAATTAACCACTTGACGGTTTTCAGATAATCGTTGATGTATGACTCGGTTCATATTGTTGGTTGTGATGAAAATCGGAGTCTTACGACCATAACAACAAATTTACTGCCAGATCATACACTTTTTCCAGCAAACTTGTCTGTAACAACAAATTTATACTTTTGTGATCTTTGGCAACATAAAACTTCTATCCCATAAGCTGTTTACAGTCAATTTTGACATATGTTGCATTATCCCTTCAGAAGAATTTATTGAATTTGTACTGATCCCGATCATACATCTTTCAGACCAGCGACTTTGGCCGTAATGTTTTGCTTTACGGTCCAGTTCGATTGCTTGATAGCCCTATACTTGAAGAAAACTTCCGCATCCATGCCCGAAAGTTTTGGATTAGCTTTGAAAGTCTTCATGAAGTTCTGACGCAGTTTTCGGTATCGCTTCGACGACACGGTGGCACCTTCAAGACTTTGTGCCATTACTTGAAATCTGATTGTACTGCACATATAGAGATTTGATTATTGCGATCATTATACTCGGGTTTTCATTTCATTTATGCAAAATTAAATCTCTCTTTTTTCCATCGCGTGACAATTTGTGGAAACATTAACTTTTTCCAAAATTTTTGCACGAGATTTCAAGAGAAAGACATTATAAGCAAATGGCAGTCAAGAGCTTCCAGAACCGACCACAAAGAGCACTGTACCGGATAAGAAGACGCATAACGATTCTTCAAATGTTTCCAACTTGGATTTTTTTGTAAACTTTTAGAATTAGGTTGATAATGATGCTAGTCCATAATACTCAAGCCTTTTGCACCGCTGTCATGATCGTCTTTTTCATCGGCTCTCAGCTCACTACACTGTTCCAACATATAACCAGTGCGAGCAATAAGCTCCTAATCTGATTTTTCTAATCTGTTGCTCGTTGACACTCCCTATCGGAACCAGTTTCTTCATGTGTTATCCGATAGTGTGACTGCTAAACTGATGGGCTTATGAACTTGCTACGTTTTGATCAGGAAATATCCTTGTTGGTCGTTCCTCAGATGTTTCAGAAGCACTTTTTCTATAAACGAAACTTCAATATATGAGTATTTTTTTGCCTTTATTATATAAAGAAAGGCTATGCAATCACTGTAAACATCGACTTTTTAACCGAGACCCGGAGGGCCGAGTGTCATACACCATTCGATTCAGTTCGTCGAGATCGGCAAATGTATGTGTGTGTGTCATTTAAACTCACACAATTGTCTCAGAGATGGCCGAACCGATCTTCGCAAACTTAGCTTCATCTGAAAGGTATAACGCTTCCATAAGCTGCTATTGAATTTTTAGTTGATCCGACTTCCGGTTCCGGAGTTACGGGTTGAAGAGTGCGGTCACACAGTAAATTCCCATATAAACTGGTACCACCATGATGTTCAAATGATGTAAAACATATTAAAATTGATGTAACATTACTCTAGTTTGCGGATCTGGATCACTAATGATCAATCAAAGCAGCTTTGACCACATTGGCCAGCTATGACGGTTCATGACGCCCCCGGGGAACCCGCCAAGTTCCTTAGCTAATATCACACCCATTCCCCAACGAATTCTTTACCGATTTTTACAAACTTGATTTCAAATGAAAGATACAGTAATACCATTGACTGCTGCTGAATTTCATTCGGTTCTGACTCTTGCTTCCGGAGTTACAGGGGTGTTTGTAAGGATACACTGGAATTTCCCATATAAATCGGTACAATCGTAATACCTCAGAGGCTAAAAACTATTGAAATGGTCACCAAATTACTTCTAATCGTAGATCTAGATCACTGATTGCCAATCAAACATTCTTTGAATATATTGTCCACTATCGACGATTCCGGAAGTCTGGAATTCCGGGCATATTACACAATTAAAGTCACATCGGTTCTTCGGTGATGACTGAACCGATTTTCTCAAACCAAGTCTCAAATGGAAGGCAAAATATGTAGTTGAGTATTGCGTCGCCGCCCATCTCCCCACCTTGCCCATACACCTCCCTCCTTCATCACTCCCCTCCCTTGGACCACCCTCACGCCCGCATTTCCTTCATCCACCCCGTATACAGAAATAAGATGAAGGATTTCTGACGCATCCTCCACTCCCACTCTACTAACCCCCCATTCCCTCCACTTTCAAACCAATTCCACCAACATTTCAAAATATAATCACATGAAGATAACATTGAACTCATGCTGATTAAGCTAATTAAATATTATTCTTTGCCTTTCTCATATAGAAAGGTTATGCAATTGCTCCAAAAACCGACTTTCTAACCGAGGCCCGGAGGGCCGAGTCTCATATAACATTCGACTCAGTTCGCCGAGATCGCAAAATATCTGTGTGTATGTATGTGTGTGTGTGTTTTTTTTAGAGAGCATTAAAAAAAATTTCAGGAAAACCCTGAGTGAGGGAAAATGTACAAAAACCCTAATATCTCAGGGAACGGGTTTGGGCTGCCATCACCCGATCCGCTAAAAACCACTGCTCTTGCCCAGAACCTGATTCCTCCCCGGCACTACCTTGCGGCATTACTTCGGAGAGGGGTTTTTATTTGCAAAGCACACACTCTACTTCAACTACTTACTAGTTCGTTTCTGGGTTACAGCCCCACTCCTCTACACACCACCAATTCTCTACCATCCACACAGACTGGCAAGTTCTGCATGGCAGTCGGAAAGCTGGCTGTGAGTCGAGACTTAGTACTCCTCCCCTACGAATACAGTCTGTCTAATTCACCGAGCCCTTCGGCTCCCTTGTGCCAGTTAGCACCGCAACTCCCTTCTCGCACCATTCAGCACCGTTTACTCGTTGAGCACCAGACTTGTTCGCGAACTACTCGGTCTAGTCCCCGACGATGGACCTAACCTACTCCGACGGAGAATTCCCCGGCGAGAGAAGTTCTCCCGAAACCGAGCCAACCAACCAGATGTCGAGGTCAGTTCGGCGATTCCGGTGGAGCAGGGCGTCCGGTTCGCTGATGCCCCGACGACCTGCGACTGGTGGTATTTCGTCGCGGTCTCAGTCTAGTCCCCGGCGGTGGATCTAGCTTACGCCGACGGAGAGTTCCCCGGCAAAGGAGGCTCTCCCGATACCGATTCTTCTTTTGTTTTAGCACCACAATTTCTTGAGCCCTTTGGCTTCCTCTCGTTCCGTTTCGCTCTACTTTCCCGATGAGCCATTCAGCTCCTGCCCTCACTTGTTCGCGAACTACTCAGTCTAGTCCCCAACAACGGATCTAGCCTATTCTCCTGCAACCGAGCGGTAGATTTCTCCTGATTCCGATGTTCGTTTTTTTTTGTGAGCCATTTAGCTCTCCGCGTCGTCCCGATCTACTCGATTTATTCCCCGGCGGTGGATCTAGCCTACTCAACGAGCCATAAAGTAGGTGCTGAGGTCTATCCGGCGATTCCGTTTGGAGCGTAACTTCCGGTTCACCAGCGCCCCAACGACCCACTGCTAGCTCTGCGACGCGGTCTACTCGGTCTAATCCCCGGCGGCGGATCTAGCCTACTCACGAGCTACCCGGTAGGATGTCGAGGTCGGTTCAGCGATTCCGGTGAAGCTTGACGTCCGGTTCCCAGGCGCTCCGACGACCCAACTCGGTGCTACGTCACATACTACTCAACTGGTCCCCGGCGGTGAACCTAGTCTACACAGTTGGAGATTTCCCAGGCGGCGGAATTTCTCTCGAAACCCGATTTGCGGCTTCTTGCTGGTCTCTTCGCCACTTCCTCTGCAGCTCGGAGAGTATGCTCGAGACCACCCTGTTGACAGCGTCCCAGGTATGTTCGTCACGGCACATCTCTTCGACGATATTGTCCACTGTCATACCAGGTATACCCCTACGATCTGAGTTCTGGTTCCTGAATTACAGGGTGATACGTACGATCACGCAGCAATTCCCGATTCTAACGAATTCTGCGATGAATGTAAAAAGGTGAATTTTTTTCCAAAATGTAAACACAACTGTTGAATTTGTAGATCTAGGTCACCAACAGTCATTCAAAGTCTCTTTGGCCACACTGGCCACCATCGACGGATCTGGAAGCATCCAAATTCAGAATAACGGTTATATTGGTTTCTCGAAAATGGCTAGACCGATTTGATCATCTTAGTCTCAAATGAAAGGTGTTACGTCCCCGGAAACTGATATTAAATTCCATCTCCATCCGACTTCCGGCTCCGGAGTTACGGGTTGTTAAGTGCGATCACATAGAAAACTCCGATACCGCGATGAATGCAAAAAGGTGCTTTTATATATACTTACCAAGTGTAATAAGAATGAAAGACATTTCCATAATGTTATATTATACGAACCAGCTTTTAAATCATAGTTTGGAGAAATGAGAAAGACACAATTGCACCTCTAGGTGGATTAAAACACTTAGTAGGGAAAGTTATGAAAATTTAGAGCCATAGTACTCAAGTAAGAGCAGCTCTTAAAGAGCTATTATTTAACCCATTCATGCCCATGTTGTTTGTGTACAACAACGTTTTTAAACAGCTATAATTTTTGATTGAGGCAAGATTTGCTTACAAAAACAAGTGCGGCTAATAAATGTGATTATTGGCTTTCATTTGAGTATTAACAGTTACAAGGATCAGCTCGAGAACTGAAGTTACTGCAATTAGTCTGATTGAACTCCGATGGAGCAGTGCTGCCAGGGACCGTTTACGTTGACGACGGAAAATGAATTTTTCATATAACTTCGTTATGTTGCAATACTAGTGAAAGCTGATAAAACTTATCAATTTAGACTATTTTTTGGCTACGTTTTCAATGCATTTGGACTATTGTAAATATTCTAGGAGAATTGTGGTGAGCATTGGAAGGTAAAAATTGAGCAGCTTCTAGCACCTACTTTTATGAAAAAAGGTTTTTCGAGTTTCTTAACCCCACCGTTTTCAAGGAAAAATAGTTTTGAAGCCTTAAATGTACTAGAAAAAAGTTGGGAATGAAAGGGTTAAAATATACAGATTGGAAAACAAGTAATAGGGTTTTTAGGAACAGGCTTCAAATATTCGGGACCAATCGTTTATCTTCTGCTGATGGGAGTCGAGCTTAGGCAAAATTACTACGAATTGTTCAAATTTACCAACATGTCTCACAGCAACAGCAGAGTCGTCCCTATTTACCGACAGTTTTCCTATCTAATATTCCAAATTATTTGATAACTTAAATTTTTATAACTTTTTCTACTTAGTAATCTCTAGCTGATTTAATGCCGTTGAAAGGAAAAAAGGATAGAAGTAGAATAAGTTTTTATCCAAACAAATAACATCTATATAATTCCACAAGTTTTTCTAAGATTATATAACTGTTGTGTTAGAAGAAAGTTAAAAGTTTCTTTTGTTATCGCTTTCCATGTAATACCTCCTGGAATCGCCATATATGCCTTTATCGACTGCATTAATCATATGCAGGCATTGCATTTATCGCTCATATGCAGGCATTGCATTTATCGCTCATATGAGTAAATGCGCCTGGATAGTTTGCTACTGCGACAATAAAAACTCACATTTTCACACGAAAAGTTATTGGCACTCACACAACTTCTCCGGATAAATACAACGTGTTATTTCGCCGGATAAATAAAACAGCCGGAGAATGAGTAAATGAGTTTATCACGGTATCCTTTTTTCGCTCGCTGCTTTCCTGCCGTTATTTCAAAACACGAAAAAACAAGTCTATCATATTTCTTTCCCACTTTTCTTTGTAATTAAGTGTATTTTTTTAAGTTTTTATTAATTTCCACGAAATTAAAATTTTATCACCTTCTCCGGTGAGAAGGAAAAAGTCAAATAAATTTTATCCGGAAAATCATTCTCACGCTATTTGTGGAGACGGAGAATTTTGCGACTCATCTTATCTCGGAAAAGTTGGACATCGGATAAGCTTCTTCTCGCGTGAGTGAGAGAGAATTACAATGCCTGATCATATGCAATAAAATGTTTATAATTTTTAGGCAAAGTTACCGCTTCCTCTCAGCAACCTTATCTTGCTATCGTTAGAGATTCCTGATTTCAACGCAATTAAGTTCTTTACTGACACAGTTGACCTCACTTTTCTTGACAGTTCACTAGTACTGTTTACATGGACTTAGAAAAATCTTGTGGACAACTAGATTCGTTCGAAGTAAATCGCAAAGAATTGTTCTAAGTCCATGTAAACAGTACAAGCGAGTTGTCAAAAATGAACACTCGAGCTCATTTGTGACGTCAACGTAAATTATTCAATTAGGTTTTACACCAACCGACATAACCCCACAAAATGAGCCGGATGAACTTCGTTTGACAATTCTCGGTGGTTTGTTTACATGGTAGTTACGTAAATTCGAATGTAACAGATGAGCACCCTTTGCACTCGCACTCACGCAACTGACAAAGTAAACGAACTACCGAGAATTGTCAAACATGAACTTCATTCATCATGAGTTCATTCGTGTCGTCATATTGTAGAACTCAATTGCGCCAACTGTTGATTTTATCGAGGCGTTCTTAGATTACATGGCTTGCTTAAACAAAATGAGACATGCAGTAAATTTCACATGTTTCTCGTATATCTTCAACATTAAAATAATAGCTATTAAAATTTTTGAAAAATTCCAAAACATTAGGGGAGGCTATTAGCCCCCCCTAGCCACCCCGTGAGCATGCCAATGGAAGTACCTCCAAAGACAGTGAAAAGAACAATTGAAAAATCAAGATTGGACGTGAGATATAACGAACTAAAAATTTGTCCCCACAGGGGAGCTACTTTACGCCAAAAAAACATTGGTTTCGTTCCAATTACTATACCTGATTTACTATTAATAGGTGTCTTGATAATTATCGACTCACCCTTGGTGCTTAGAAACTATGGGAATGTTACCTTAATCTGTTTAACTTTTGCAAGAATTTTGATGAATTCATATAGAACAGGTACTGTTCCGTCTATCCCTGACAGGCATTTTTACCTAATCATCCCTTACATGACAACATTTAAAGATGAAGATCTATTCGATAGCTTGAGATGATAGCGTTGAATGTTTCATGAAAATCTAACAATTTTGGAAGTGAATAGTTGAGGGAGGCTTTTAATTAGAATGTTTATTGTTTTTGACAATAAAATAACTATGGTCACTGTAGTGGATTGGGAAGGCGACAATCGTAATTATTTATAGGCACAATTATCAATAATCGCTAAAGCCATAGCTGAGCTAAAGGTTCACGTTACAAAAGAAAATGAGCGGGAGAAGAAAATTTTCCTCAGACGCACACCATAACCATAGCCTCAACTATTTAGTTCTAGGGAGCATAAATCTCACCTCCGTTCTCGCCACGTCGTGCAAGTTTACTTTATTAAAGTGTTACTTTCTCCAAAGCCAGCCAAGTCGATCCATAAGCCCGAGTATAAGATGACGGCGAAAGACTGGCGTACCACGCAGAACCACGAAGCGTTACGTTATAATGATAAAAGGTTAATATCGTGTATTATTTATTGTCAACGCCGCTGCATCCTAACTCGATGGCACTGGTCTGCCTGCAGCATTCCCGTACGGTGGCAAAGGGCAAAATTGAGAGGGCAAATGTTTTATCGCTAGACCAAAGGACAAAGGAAACGAAAGCACTGTTCGTTACGAAAAGGATCCGAATCCCCCAACCCCAAAGCCACTGATATGCTATATGGCTGGCTGGTTTATATGGTTATTAAATAAAAATAGATCTCGCTGCTGGTTGCTGTCGCTGGTGATTTCTTCCGCCAGGGGTAACTAAACGAGCTTTGTCTTCTCGGAAGTGGTTATTATAGTTCGTATTTTTCTACTCATTATGACACAAAAATATATTGCAATAATAGTAACAGCGAGCGAGAAAATGGTTGGTAGGAAATTTAATCTTGGTCTAGAACGAAATTGTGTTTGGGTTTGAAAAAATATGAGTAATTCCGCATTGTATCCATTTTGAAGGCAAAATTTTGTCTCAACTATTTTAAAGCTTCTCATCCGTCACCACCCCGTATCGCTACCATATACCATCAGTTCTTCATCCATTATCTATCGCCTTGTGGAATAAATTTCTTCAAAATGGTCTGAAATCCCCGGAAAAGCTTCGAAGGTATTAGCATTAAACGAAGGTAATGATGTGACGAAATGGCTCAACCCCCAATCTCTCCGTCGTGGATAACACTTATACGCGCCTTCGCTCTGGTTGGAATTTTTAGTGTCGCTTCCAGAGTCTTTTCCTCAATTTACTTTCACAGCCGGGATTTGACACACATTAAGAGAAGATTTTCTTCGCTTCTACCACTTCAAATGTCTGGCAACGGCTCTTCGACTGCTTCGGATTGAAGGGTGGCTTGGAGTGGGCTTTAGGATTGCGATAGGGGAGAAAAAAAGTGAAAACACTGCCTGCGACCCACAATGAAGACAAGCTGAAAATGTGCCCGGAAAAGGCAGCCGAAGTGTGAACGGAGAAATTTAAATGAGTGCAATTGTCTTTGCCTTTTATTGCTTCATTCACTGTTGGAATGCGCAATTGTTTGCCGGTTGAGATTTGGAGACTGTATGGGACTAAGGATGAAAAGTGGGTCAGTAGAAGCATTATGAATACGACTTTGATTGCGGCCAGCCATATGCAAACCTTATTATTGTTATTACCATTTCATTTGAAAACTATAGTCAATCGACTAGAATACAGGGAAATTATATTTTTATTTCCTGCTATCCCATCCTGAAAAAATCCCACTCTTACAAAAAAAGTCCTTTCTCTTCGCCACGTGTGCACACACATTGATTTTATGTCACTTCTGGGATGACACAACAGAGCCGTAAATTCAAAGTTAAACACTTCTGCTGTACTGATTTCCTGCTGCGGAAGATTGGTTCCGACTCTAACGGTGCTGGGATCCTTTTGACGCACCCCCGCCGGTACGTGCAGCATCACGCTTTCGCTAGAAACGGTTAGAACGGTTGGTCGCTCCCCGGTGGGTCGTATTTTCTTTCCACTTTTCTCTCCTGTTACTTGTGTTTTCCAGATCGCAGAGAAAGATAACTACCTGCTGCAATTTCACCTTTTCATGGCAAGGCCCACTTCGAACCGATTTTTTTTTTTTTTTGCTAAGACACACCGGTAGTCATCATTTTTATTCCGGGGATGATCGTCGCTTTTCGGTTTATGCGTACGGAACTTTTATGGTTTACGTTCAATTTCTCGACTGTCTCTCGGGGTGTCAATTTTACGACCATTCGATTCACTATCAAGTTGTTGGAATATGAATGGGATGATTTTATTGCTTTTTTTGGTTTGTTGCAGTTATTTTATATTTTTGAATTTAAATCTGAAGGTGTTTAGTTACTTAGCAGGACGTCAAGGGTAATATATGAATTTAGGAAATGGAAACTAGAGCAATAAATTAACTGTTTTGTATGACCTCCATCGTTGGTCAGTCCAGCCTTCTGAAATATTTTCTCGATTGTTGTTTTCAGATGGCGCACGGGTCGGCATCCAATCAGTTCGATATCATTACTTCTTCATTCTAACAAGCACTTGAATCAGTGGCGTAGCCAGACATTTGAGGAGGATTTTTCGATTTTGAAGAAAATGCTTAAAGTTATCTATCTCAGCACATACCGTACAGTATGTACACCGATAAATAATCAATTTCATGGCAAAAAAAACCTGTTTTAATCCACCTAGCGGTGCAATTGTGCCTTTCTCATCTCTCTAAACTATGGCTCGGTGGCTGGTTATGTTGAACATAATTGTGGAAATGTCCATTACATTCTTAGTACACTTTGCACTTATACACAATAACTTGCCAGCCACAAACTTGATGAGCTAATACGTGTCGACGGTGAAACACTTGAAACAAAAAATATCATACTTAATTACCCTAATCAACATTAGTTCAATGGTATTTGCTTGCTAACTCATTTTGTCATGCGGGGTGAGTGTGTGAGGAGGGCGAAAATCCCACGAACGAACGACTCCGCAGCTTAATTTGGTGTGCTTTGTGATATAGTAGTGGTTTAAAGAAGATGGGGTTGAGAGGGGGAGAGAGGGTATGAGGGTTGGATGGGGTGGTGGTCTGAGGGCTGATTTAAGGAGATTTCAAAGGGAGGGGAGTTGACAGTAGAGGAGGGGGGTAACCCCTCTCCGTATACCCTAAAACACGCCCCTTTTAAAATCCAGAAGCCTTATGCCAGTCAAAAAAAAATTGGCCGGGATTAGGTTGACGGTTTTCAGAGTGATTGCATAACTTTTCTATATGAGAAAGGCAAAAATGTGCAAAAATCCAAAAAAAGTGAATTTTCGTCAATTTTTTTTTCGAGTTTGCATCAATTCTCGGCGTTTCATGCACCCTAAAGACATTTGGCATCAAAAATGAATTTTTTTTTTTAATTTTTGCTATAGTTTATATAGGAAATTTCTGTGTGGCCGCACTCTTAAACCCGTAATTCTGGAACCAGAATTCCGATTGATACAAAATTTAATAGCCGCCGATGGGAAGGTTGCACTTTTCATTTGAGACTAAGTTTGGGCAAATCGGTCCAGCCATAAGTACAGCAAATAGGTGAATCAAGATCTTGTCCAATGGGATTTATAATACTAGTTGCGAGACATAATAATTTTTTACATGATTCTATCACAAGATGGCGGTTGTGCAGCCTTTTCCCGTAGACGCGTCATTTTGGAAATTTTTAACCTAGAGTTAAAAACTAAAATTTGTATGATCCCCTATAACTATAGCAAGCGATGTAGGTAGGATTTTTTTTTTCGAATTTAGATTTTTCGCGAAATGGCACTCATTTTAGTAAGAAACACTGTAAAAATTTCAAAAGGTCCAAAAATCATTTGTTCGAATTACGTTTCCAGCCAGCTGTGGTTTGTGGTTTAGAGAAAAATGCGGTGAAATCTTTCAGTGCGCTCGAGATATCCATAAGAGGCATTGCGGCAGAAATGAAAATTTGAGCATTTACCAATTATCGTCATTTGTGTTTTTTTTTTGGTACAGGTCGGGCTCGATTATCCGGGGATTTCAAAAAAATCTCACCCCGGATAATTGAATCAAACTTTTTTGTGTTATTTTATGAATATAAGCTTTAAACGCGAAGAAATTGGAAATAAAATGGTCTGGTTAAATTTTCCTATAACGGTAAATGTAAATGTACCTATTTTGACCCTAGTCGATTTCTCAGAATTTCAAGGCGTTTTATATTCGTAACGAGTTAACAGTAGTATCAGTTGTTTATAGCGGAGTAGTCTGCTTCTTGTCTCCAGTATAATTTACGTGGTGGTGTCACATAAAACAGCTAACGTTTTTTCAACACTCATTTTAGTTAGAGGGCGCATTGTACATCCAAAAGAGATCCTTGTCTTTGTAACATCATTTAGTTGACCAATGTCGTACCGGATTGTCAGGTGATCACTTCGCATGTAGTCTTCGCAAATTCTCCCACTCATGTTTGTCACCAGCGAAGAACTACAGAAGGTTACGTAGATAATAGGTTCCCGGCCAGCCTCAGTGAGAAGTACTGCTGGCACCCTCTTTACATAGCCTAACATCCATTTTTGCTTGAGTTACTCAAGCAATTTCACCCCAGTGACTGCCGGATGTCTTATCAGAAAAACCTGGTTTAATAAAGATAGGTGCTTCTTTCGCAGTGCTAGAAGCTGCTCAATATTTACACCTTCCGATCAAGTCCAATTTCATGAAAAAGGTAATTGAAGGTAGTCTAAATTAGAAAGTTTTATCAGTTTCCAATAATATTTACATATTGGCTACGAAAATATTCCAAACTTTCACTTTCATCATTAACATAAACTATCCCTGGCAGCACTGTTTCAGCGGAACCTAATCAGAATTATCGTGATAACTTTTTTTCTACTCATCATATTTATAACTGTTACTGCTCGAATGAAAGATATTAGTCTCAGTTATTAGCCTTACTTGTCGTTGTAAACATACGTTGTGTAAACCAAAAGTTATAGTCTTTTAAAAACGTGGTTATATATCAACAACATTGGAACGAATGGGTTAAAGATGCCATTGGAATTCGGAGCAGGAATCAATTGTTGAAGGGGATAATGGAAGAAAAGTTCACTGGAACTCAAATCAGGATATTCATCTGAATTTTATATATTTACATATTTTTATATTTTTTATTCAATCGAAATTTTGTAATAGATTCCATCGGAATACTAAGAAAACTTCGATCAGAATCCTAGAAAGTATCCAAACAGAATCCTGAACAGCATATCATCATTACCCCAAGAGAGTGTCAGAAACCGACCGAGTAAGTATGATGACATTTTATGTGTAAAAAAGGCCCGCAGTAACCGATATGTGTATTACAAGAAAAATGTATTTTTAGTTTAAAACTAAAAAGTTGCATATTTGGCAACACTGCCGTAAAAACTAACATTTTTTCCAAATTCATTGAACAAATCCTTCAAAAATCATCTCTGATTGCTTCTAGTGCAAAGATATAATCAGAAGAACAACTATTTTTTTAAACAATTTGTTAAAATTAGGAGTGTTCCCATGGACCGAGGGGTGGTTAAAGATGACACAATAATTTAGGATATTATATATTGGCTTTAGAGGAACAATTTATTCAAAACTGGTTCCAATTCGTGAAGGTCGATTCCAAGTTTTGTTTTTTTTTGCCACTTTGCGCGGAATAACCCATATATAAGCTTTTTTTGAGGTACGTCAAAATTAGTGAGGAGATTTACCCTAGACCCCCCGAAAAAAAAATTGTTGACTGCAATGATCGAATTAGCACTATAATCAGACATTTTAGTTGAAATTGGAATCTTTTTAGAAACACCCGGATAATCGAATCGTTTTCCCCGGATAATCGAATCACGGATAATCGAATCCCCGGATACTCGAGTCCGATCTGTATATAATTTTCAAGATATTTTAGACAAAACATATCGATTTTTTTAAATTCTAAGGTGGTGTAACCCCTTAATTCAAAATCAGATGATTCAATATACTATATACTCCCGAAGTTTCTATAACTCTGCAGCGCTTGGGTAGGTTTATCACATACTGTTTCTTAAATCGGAATGCCCAATAGTAAATTAAAAAAATACCTAAATGTTTAGCTATCCTTGTTGCGAAATTAAAGAATTTTTTTTATTAATTTTGAACAAAGATTACTTATTGAAAACTTTTTTAAATTTTTTATCCCGTATGCCTGTGCTACATACGTATGAACAGTATGAACACCAACGCCACCACCACAACAAACGGAGGTTTCAGGAAACTATCATCGTGCTATGAGGGTGAAAAAGGGCCGGTATTGCATTGTATTGTAGCCAGGGTGGCCAGACCTACCGATTTATCGGTAGTCCTTACGATTTTTGACTTGCCTACCGATTCACAGACGAGTGGGTCAAAACTACTGATAATCGCTAATTCCTACCGATAATCACAGATTTTTATTTTATTAGACTAATATTCCCATTTATTTAGCATTAAATTTTTTGAAAACATGTTTTATTTGAAACTATTTTTTTATTCAAATCGTTTATTTGATAAGGCACATTATTTGAAACTAGTTGTATTTGATTGTCGCCTCTTTATCTTTCTAGTATCTTTAGGATCGGTTGTTGTGTTGCAGTCGTTTGATGTTCAGGGTCTATTTGTGACTTGTTCGTCGTTGGCGTGTAGTAGTTAGTTTCTTTCAATCCCTCTCACTCTCGCGCAAATTGATATATGAGGAAATGCGCTTGAAATTATTAGAGAAAGATACTATTTCCTTTCATTTTCATAGTTTGTGTCACGCTCCCTTTGTGCGCGTTCAAAATTTGAAGAAGCGCGGAAGTGTTTTTAAAAATTACTTTTAATATTGTAATAATACATCGGATTATGGCAATTTTTTTTTAAAAAGGGAGGTGAATGCCGACGCCCACAAGGTAAATAAATTACAAAGATATCTAAGATAGTGATTTTTTTTTTCTTGCTGCAGATTCGGATGGTGGTGGTTTGAAACTGTACAAACGATCTGCACCGGTTCGACGAATGTGTCTAAGTTACCGTCAAAAGTTGCAAAGGAAGTTAAACGGAAACGAAAATCATCTGCCGACGAACTCTCGGACGTATGCGAAGAGTTTAACCCAGTCCAGCAAGATATCGGTGTTGATCAGTATAGCAACGGAAGCAGCCGTCGACCAAAAGAACCAGAATTACAGTTGCATAAAAAGATCGGCTTTGCCGATGCTTATGATGGATCTAGCCCAGTCTGCTCCGGTTAGAGCTTTGTGCCAAAGTCACCGACTGTAGCTGCAAAGAAAGCTAAGAGAAAGCGTCAATCGTCTCTCAACGAAATCTGGGGCCAGCGCACAGAGGAGTAACTAGAACAAATTCTTGACCAAAAACCAAAACATTTTTTTTTCGATCTTTTTGTTTCGTTATATATTTTTTACATACCTAAGAACCTACTGTATAACGTGGAAAAATTAGGAGTATATCAAAAATTGTTAAAGAATTTTTGCATGTATGCCCAATGGTGATATTTTAAGGGATATTTTAATCGTTTTCGTTATATATTCAGCAAAATCGCTTTCTAGTGATGATGACTGTATTAAATAAGATAATACTATTACAAACGTAGTTCAACACAACCGTTTGTTTAACTTCAGCTTAAAACTAACTAAAAAAAGTAAACTTGCTTTGTATTGCACCAACTTTAAAAAATACCTTGTTTTAACATTTTATTCCAAATTTGAATTATAAAAAAGTTACATTATACGGCTAGATCCGGCAAAGTTGCTGAAGCAGTATTACAAAACAAGATTTCAGCTATACAAAAAATATTCGAACTCTTCCGATATTGTCCGATCCACCAATCCCAAACGATTTAAAAATATTGAAATTTTGACTAATTTGAGGAGGAAATGCTGTAGGGCCAAATATTATGTTTGCCAACATGTATCTCTATGAAAATATGCACAGGCGTCCCTTTTCTTCTCCCTTTCCCACTGATCAAATGTTTATGCAACTGGAAAAATAAATGTATTCACAAAGATCATCTAGAAATTATTAGTATTTGAAAGGATATAGAAAATTGGCCTCTGCACTGGTAAGTGGGTAGATGCCAAATTGTTCCAAAAACTAGTAATTGTCTATTTTTAGTTCATATTAAGGCATAATAACAACAATTGCAGCAGCAAATAATTTTGACCAGGATTCGACCCCAATTACTCCTCTGTGCGTCGTCCGGTAGAATCAGTGGCTGAATTACAGGAAAGGGCCGATTTTTCGAATGATCACCAATTGTCCAGTAGGTGTTAAGGAGCTAGTCAGTGTATTTTCTGCATTAACTAAGTTATTTTTACAATATTTTCCAGGTGTTGATAATATTTCTTTGGTGGTCGACAATACGTCAGATGATGACGAAGATAGTTGCGATGAGAAACCAAGTAAGTCACTGTGTCCTCAAATTTCGGATTCAAATTTCAAAGTGATGATCAATTTTTAAAGTGTTCTGCAAAAAAATCCAATTTTTTCTGGATGTTCGCAGAAAGTATCACCACAATACTTTTCTTTAAATTTCCAAAAAATGTTTTGTACACGATTTGGAAATTGGATTCAGACATTAAATGATAATTGAATCCTTATTCCTATGTAGGTGGAAAAGTTATGCGCATCACAGCAGCTCATTTTGATCACAGATATCCGTGTTTCAATCATAGTCTACTATTTTCATCAGCTTTATTTTTACACCGAAATCGATTGATTGTTATTAGATTTGAAAACCTGTATGTGCGAATATTTATCAGCAAGTAATAATACACTACATTGTAATACTAAGGGTGTTGATATAACTGAATTCAACGCACTATGAAATTTCTTTATATTGTTGAATAATAGTTAAAATTTTAGCTCAGTCGGTGCGCTCGCGTAGAGACCGGGGCGAGTACTTATACACAATTATGCGTGTACTCAGGTTTTTGAAGAAATGTTAAAAAAATGTGATAATAATCATTTTCATTCTTCTGTAAATTTACCGCGTTCCCACGGTATATTGAGACACGGCAGAGGAATAAGTTATTGAAAAACTTTCTGTTCGATCGTTCGATGCTTAGTTTTAAATAGCCCTCATATGTCAAGCACTCCGAATTCGTACTTTTCACTTAAAACTAATTGAAAACATACAGATAGCTGACTTATTGATGATTGCATTGATCGCGGCTAGTCGCTTTTCAATAACGGATCAGGACAAGGGTTTCCCTTCAACAAAAAAGTTACAGTAACCCAATTGTTTCCCTGCTAGTTTCCGTTTTTACAATGAAGTTGGAAAGCAAATCTTGTAATGTTTGGTACACAGGAACACGAACCTCTGAACATTTAACAAAGGCTATCAGAGATATATTTTAATGTAAAATTGAACTAGCTAAAAAGTTCCTTGGTTATCACACTTATTGCTTTTCGGTTTGGCTAATGCGAGCGAATTTGCAACATTTGATTCGCTTTGTTTATACTTCGTGCAATTATTCAGTCTAACGATTTTCATCGCATTCTGCTATTGTAAATTGGGATCAATTGATGCACTTGCCCCAAAATTTAGTGCAGTACTAAGCAATATATATCTAATGTTTTTATGTAGATCCATCATTTATATTTTTTCACTGAAAACCATACGAGCTGCTCACACAAACGACACTAATGAATGAAATGACATGCAGTTTGGAAGTCATTTGTGCAGCTATTAGGACGTTCTGATAGACGTGGCTCTGTAATCCCAGATGGTTTAGAATTGATACATTGGCTGCATTAGCGTGCCCCGTGAATCAGTCCCGGTCTACTTTATTTTACAACAAAAATTCCCAGACCCTACGAACTTAATGATTTACCGAATTCCTTAAAACGATTGTAGAACACTTGCATTACTCGAAAAATTATTTCTACTTTACTTCAGGCTCTAACGTAAAAAATCGAAACAAAAAAAGAAATGGATTCAAAAGCGGAAATTGCTATCGCTCGAAAAAGGCAAGAGAGGAGACCAATTTAGATTTTGTGCAATCTGCGACAAACATGTTCGAAACACAGGATGATTTAAGGACCTAGAAAGACATGGGAAAACATCGAAGCATTTAAGCAATGGCGGCAAACTGAAATCTTGTGGTAGTTCGTCAACGTTGAAGCGATATCTATCTCGAAAAGAGACTGTAATGGATACTGAGTTACACATTTGTGCATGGGGATCATAACGTATCTGCAAGGGATCTCGAAAGCTTTGTAGAATTTTCGAAATATATTTTCAAAGATTCTAGCGTAGCACAAAACATAAGACTAGGTAGAACAAAAATCACTACTGTTCAAGCCAACGTCATTGGAAAGGCAAGTCTTGAAGAGTTGATCAATATAATAAAAAGCAACTATTTCAGTTTACTTATTGATGAATCAACTGATCTCTCAGGAGTGAAATCGTTGGCTATGATTGTCAGGGCGAGCAAATCGCTTAATGGTAAACTTGTAGCGCACGATTTTTTTTATCACGTTGAAACCGTTACCGATGCTACCGTGGATAGCTTGCGTGCCATGATCGTCACTAAGTTTGAATCAAAGTTCCTTTTAAAATTAATCTGATTGGATTCGGTTCCGACGGCGCTAGCGTGATGATGGGAGCACCTCATTCGGTAGTCAGTATGCTTAAACGAAACTGTCCAAATGCTTACACAATGAAATGCATTTGTCACTCGCTAGCATTATGTTCGTCGTATGCCTGTAAACATATTCCTTGTCATGTGGAACAACTTTGCCGTGGCATTTACAATTTTTTTTAGTTCTGGAGGGCAACGGGGGAGCCGTTTCAAGGAGCTTCAAAATCTAGTCGAACTTAAATCTCTCAAAATGCGACATCAACTACGTTGATGTTCGCGCTGACAAATCGACTCGAGAGAAAATGGTTGAAATTCGCAAAGGATTAGAAGATGCTGCTGTGAAGGGGTCCTTTAATTTTAAAAGTATATCCTTCCCATAATAAACCAAATGAATAGACTATTCCAGTCAGAAACACCGGAGCTTTGTAGAATACATGGAAAAATTTCTAGACTCTATCGCACTGTGCTCGACAACTTTTTTAAAGCGGAAAACATGGCAGGAATAAAACAATTAAGCAAAGTATCTTTCAGCCAGCAGCACTACAAATCCCTGGAAAAATGTGTACATCGGTACCGAGGACATGCAGTACATGAATGAAGCTCTCCGTTGCCAGGCTATAAACATAGACACATCAACTGAAATAACCAGGAATATAATGAATTTTTACATTACGCTGTGTAATCAAATCATCACTCGTGTTGATCTCAGTAATCCTGTTTTGATCAACCTAACTGTTCTGGATCCGCAAAATGTAATCAAAGGAAAATACGAGTCTGTCTTGCCTTTGCTGGAAAGTTTTCCCAACTTGGTAAAACCTCCTATCATACTCAGTTGCGTTTCGGCTTCGCCTCATCAGAAACCGACACTAACTTATTGTCGGAATAGATTAGCGCCGGCTTGAAGCAGATCCCTTAAAACTAAAACACATTTTGTGTTTCAATCGAATGACTGATCAAACGTGATGTCCCGTTCGAGCAGAAGTTCTGTTTATGCCGATGAGACACAGTGAAGTCGAAACTTGTCTTGGCTTAGCAGGCCTATGCGAAAACACTATGGGACATCACGTTTGATCAGTCGTTCGATTGAAACACAAAGTGTGTTTTAGTTTTAAGTGATTTGCGTCAAGCCGGCACTAATCTATTCCGACAATAAGTTAGTGTCGGTTTCTGATGAGGCGAAGCCGAAACGCAACTGAGTATGAAATAAGGATTTGTGCCCTCAAGTACAAAGACTGGTTTTACCAACAAATTTTCACCCTAGTGAGATATTTAGGTTTTTACCAAATTTTCCTCCTTAGGGTGAAATATAGCATAGTATTGGTAAAACCTTCCGAATTACAAACCGCTGATTCGGAATACCGCGAAGTTCGAAACATCGATTTCAACGAATTTAAACCAGACGATCTGAAGGACAGTGTGTCGTTTGGGAAAAAGGTATTATCAACTAGCCGAACTGACGAAACATGGGCATTTCCAGTAATAAAAAGAATAATACCAGCGCTACACTCTTTACCGCATTCCGACTGTTCTCACAGTACAATCTGAATCAAAATAAGCTTAGAAACCGTTCATCCCCCGAGGTTCTGGAAGGGATATTAGCAACGAAAGAATATGTTAAAACCCACACATCGCCCAATGGCAGTCTTCAAATGACAGATGCTGTAAGGAAAAAGTTCAGCAGTGACGTGTACAACATAAACAATTGGTAAGAATTCCATTACATTTTTCAAAGATGAATTGTTGATTTTTATATATTGTTTTAGATCATCATCACTGGATTCTTTAGAAAATTTACTAATCGGACAATAATTATTTCTTTTTTACGCTTTCAACATTTACAACTGACAAATTCGCTCACCACAACGAAAATCATGTTGATCCTCATCTTATTTATCACCATTATAACTAGACTATTTTGACATCTACATATTGAATAATCCATCGCTGCTCACGTGGCAACCACAGAACTGAGCAAAGCTGAGAATTTTTAAATAATTTAAATATTATAAATTAAAACTACAAGGGGCAGCCCTGTGGGGTTGTACGAGCTGTAGGCGTAGGACTATATTACTTAATATAAAATATTTGTTTTCTTAGTACATTAGAGTAATAAATAAATCAGATATATTTCTTAAATGTAGCTTATAGTACAACCAACCAACATCGAATGTTACATATTGAATCAAACCTTCTTGGTTATCAGGTCATTTCATTTGTAGTAGGTGATCAAATCCAATTAAACTTATTTAAGAAGATCTGCAGAAAGAAGATGGAAAACCGTGACCGAACTATTATTTGAAACTACAAGATCTCGGTAAAAAACCCGAACCGGTGAAGAAAAATCAAATTTTAGACAATATAACCATATTTCATGTATAGACCAAGATTTCTAGTTATTTTTTGCCATTATTGTAACTTTTCCTAAAGTACGCATACAAATGTAGCGAAGGCAGTAATCCGCGTAAATTTGTTGCTAAGAAAATTTTCGTCTTTGCGCAACGAAAGCACAGATTGCTGTCATGCCGGTTACGCATGCAACCGCTAACAAAAAGGGATGCCACATTGAAATCTGTGTTTCGGTCAAAAATATCTTTTTACCATCTGTGGAAACTAGAACAGGAAAAAAAATTATGATAAATTTCCGAAAAATCTGTGAAAAATCCCAACATTTCCAAAAATCTGTTAAACTTTCAGCAAATGCCAAAAATCTGCCAACTGTGACAAAGAATCTAAGATCAAAAATAGTAAAAAAAAATCTGTGACATTACAGAAAAATCTGTGAATATGGAAGCCCTGCTAACAAATTAGATTACCTACTTACACATTCGCCTCAAATATTGAACCCAAGCGCATAAAGCAAACTGAGTCAACGTTGATGATGATGGGTGGAGCGAAAGAGACAACTAGTACCACGACACAATGTTAACCGAGTTTGCAAATGGAGCTCGAATGTACAAGCGATTTTGTGTACGAATAATTGTGTTCAAGATTGTACATAAAAGTGTGCTGGAAACGAGCACAACACAAAAGAAAGCATAGTATTTGAACGGACCACAGCGTAACGGACTTCTAACTCAGCTACACTGGCTGTGAAAACACACAGCGCAGTGATCTGCTTCGCCTTCCGTCCAACAGGCAACTGAGCTTGTCCGGCCAAATCCGTTCTTTAAATAGTGGATGATTACGTCATTCATAGAAGCGTGGCGCGCTAAGTACACAAATCTGTCGTGCCGGACTTGGAAAGCGCTATCTTCTGTGTGTGAATGCGCGATATTTTGACTAGGTTGCACATTATTTAAATTGTTAATGCTACGAATTCAAAAATCTTTGGGTTTATTTATTGGAATCTATTCTTAGAAGAGTAAAGCCATGTCAAGTGATCCTCGAATTTTTCGCAAAATCGCCGATTTTCATGAGGTATATTTTATTGTATAGGGATTATGGTGAATAGCTCATGGTATAAATATTTCGTTAAAACTCCTTTTTTTCTTTGAGATATTAACCCTTAAACTTTATTGCATGATAAAGTTGTATATTTTATATCTCAAAAACTACTGAAGATAAATGAATGAATTTTTGTACACTAAGAGAATGACAATAACACTATCTCACAAAAATATACCTACTCTATAAATGAGTAAATAACTGTACTTTGCATCTATTTAAAAAATTCATTTCCATTTTGTCTTGTGTTCTTCACGTTAAATATTTTTAAAAAGTATGTCAAATTACGCAGCAATCCTTCATCTTCAATAATATGTATTGATATTTTTTCATTTTTGTTCTTATCGAGAGTTATGGATGACTTTGTAACGGTGTGTTTCTTTAACGCACGGCCCACTTGGATGCAGCCCGCAAACACTTACATATTGGCAACGCCGCACGTCGCCACAACCTAATGCGCATCGCTTTGGAAGAACGTATCTCATGCTCAAAATTGCCATCTCTGATATTAGAGCAAAAACACAAGCTTTTCATTACGGATTATTGAAGGTAAATGTTTTTCGGGTGATTTGCATGCATTTTCGCGTTATTATATTTTTCGGGAGTTATTGAGCAGTGGACATGTTTGAACCTGCATGGACACGATTTTTTGCAAATAGACAAATTTCACCACTTTTTTGTCAGTTGGTTCTGTCTGAGTGGTAGCACGGTATATTTGCTCGAAGAAATATTCGATTGTTTTTATGTTTTATATTAGTCGACAAAAAATGCTACATTCCGTTAGAAAGGTTTCATAAACTTGTTTGTCACTATCTGGATTTTGTGAACTCCATGTGGAATGTTAAATTAAAAAAATATATTGGTCAACACATGTGTAGCGTATGTCGTATATGGGCGAAAAAAATACTACGAAAATGGTCGGTGTTAAGTCAGACCGGACTAAGTCGCAAAACATAAAAAAAATGAGATAATGATAGCACTGGATAAAGAATTTCGTCAGCTACATTCAACTTTTGCCAGATTTGAAATATGTAACCATAAACAAGAATTATGGCAAAAAATAATTTCCAATTATAACGTAGAGGATGCTGCGATTCAAACTTTAAACTCGTTTTTCTCGAAATCAATATTTTGTCACTTAGTCCGGTCTGACTTAACACCGACCAAATATGAAATACACATGAATGGAATACAACGTTAGTTAAATTTTCAAATTTACATCATAGTTGTATGTTTATAGTAATGGTTTCATTTATTACGCGTTTAAAACATAAGTAAAATTCTCACGTTCAATTCTTCTTATAGTGTTTACCAAAGTAATGAAACATTAACATTCGATGCCTCAATAGATTCTACAAAACATTGTAACGATGATTTAGATATAAAGATCATATATGATTCACTTCAATTCGATAAAGTAAATAATATCTTTCTAGAACTCGGAGAACCACCAATTAACACGCCAATATCAATGCGATTGTAAAACCAATTCAAAGTAAACCATTTTCCTGTATAATGCTGTAGAAAATAATGAATTTGAATAAAACATAGGTGTACTTTGACTTCCAAAAGTGTCTTTGAAGATGGCAATAACATAAGCTCATTACATAAGTTAAGTTTCAGGTATTTGCGATACAGTTTAATTGTGAGTAACGATAAATTATAAGAAAGCATTTATTAAACAATTATGATTTTTATTGTGCACTTCGTTCAAAAAATCCAAAATAATTTCAAAATTTCCGGAAAACATTCATCTTCGTTTATCAGTATAAAAAAGTTTGTTCTTTTGCAGCAATTGAGAGATGTAGTTTCTTTTAGTAATGCGATGCACGCTTCCAAGCGATGCGCATTAGAACGTCGCGACGTGCAGCGTTGCCAATATGTAAGTGTTCGCGGGCTGCATCAAAGTGGGCCGTGTGTTGACGGAATACACCGTTACAAAATCATCCACAACTCTCGATAGGAACATAAATGAAAAATTATCAATACAGATTATTGAAGGTGAAAGATTGCTGCGTAATTTGAGCGTTTAGCGTGAAATTTTAGCGTGAAGAGCACAAGAAAAAAAAATTGAATTTTTTAAATAAATGAAAAGTACCGTTATTTACTTAATTATACAGTAGATATATTTTTGTGAGATAGTGTTAATTTCATTATAAAAGAGTATAAAAATTTATTCAATAATCTTTAGTAGCTTTTGAGATATAAAATTTACAATTTTATCATGCAATAAAGTTTAAGGGTTAATATCTCAAAGACAAAAAAGAGTTTTAACGAAATATTTATACCATAAGCTATTCACCATAATCTCTATACAATAAAAAATACCTCATGAAAATCGGTGATTTTGCGAAAAATTCGAAGATCACTTGGTATGGCTTTACTCAGAAGTATTTCGGGGTGATATGTGCACTTTTCGTTAATAGTATTTTTGTAGAATTTGCAAAGTGCACGCCCATATCTAAAACAAAGACGTAGTCCTACGTCAAAAAAATTATTATGCAATATTGCTTGTGGCACAAAAACTGGATTCGAACCGCACTGTTCACTTAGCATTCTTCTAATAATTTTTTCTCACAGACTAGTTAGTTCGACTGAATGTGTGAGTAACATTTCTATCGCTTGAAATACATGTGTTTTGACAACTCGCAGTTTTGAGTATATCAGCTTGATCACTCGCACTTTGAAAGTGCAAAGTCCAGATTAGTGGGAAGTGCGCAATACATTTAAATTATCGTATTTTTCATTTTTTTTCATTTACCCTATAGGTTTGTTCAAGTTCCAAAAGAAACTGGAGCAAACAGGGCTACAACCGTTCATATATTCTCTTATTTTTTTCTTCTGGTCGTAAACCATGGGACATTTCAAGATGTCATATGAGTAAAAATGCAAGAAAAATGACAGTTTAGTGAGCTTGTTTACATGGTGTAAGAATTCGAATCGAGTTTCTTATACTGGGTGGAATCAAAAGTTTTCGAAGTCCATGTAAACAAGTTATCTGAGTTGTCAGAAAAGCGAGGTTTTACATTTTCATGCAATGTTCTATGGTAAAAAGAGAGTTTTTTGATCCTGTGAGCTCCAGAGCAACTGTAGCAGTAACCTTTTGTGGCCTACCAAAAACTAACGATAAACTTTCAGGAAGCCTACCGATATAACCCATTCATGCCCATGTTGTTTGTGGACAACAACGTTTTTATACAGCTATAACTTTTGATTGAGACAAAACTTTCTCATAAAAACAAGTAAGGCTAATAAATGTGACTATTGCCTTTCATTTCAGTATTAGCAGTTACAAGGATCAGCTCTAGAACTGAAGTTATTGTAATTAGTCAGATTGCATTCCGATAGAGCAGTGCTGCCAGGAGCAGTTTAAATTGATGACGGAATATGAATTTTTCATATATCTTCGTTATGTTGCAATATTATTGAAAACTTATAAAACTTATCACTTTAGACTGTCTTTGGCTACGTTTTCCAAGCAATTGGACTATTGTAAATATTCTAGAAGAATTTGATTGAGCATTGGAAGGTAAAAATTGAACAGCTTCTAGCACTGCGAGGGAAGCACCTATCTTAAAGAAAAAAGACTTCGTGTTTCATAACCCCACCGTATTCAAGGAAAAATAGATT
This sequence comes from Topomyia yanbarensis, assembly GCF_030247195.1. Taxonomy (NCBI): domain Eukaryota; kingdom Metazoa; phylum Arthropoda; class Insecta; order Diptera; family Culicidae; genus Topomyia; species Topomyia yanbarensis. Next base: position 81,886,716 of record NC_080671.1, read on the forward strand.
TGAAACACTATCTGCACTAGGAAAAAGTTGGGCATGAAAGGGATAAGGAAATACAATCTGGTCAACTTGGCCGAGGATGAAAGCTTTAGCGGTCGTTTTTTGCCTAAATTGACAAATGAATAAATAAAAACCAAACGAAGTTTTTTTTTTGCTTTAAAACAAAACATTACCACTGCGAATAATAATAGGCAATAACATCAAAGACTGAAATAATTGGCGTTTTCTGCCTTGATAATCAATTAAGTGACTACTTTAGCTAATTCTAGCCCTTACACACAAACAGTAAATATAGAAATAAATGGCTGTTTTGCCATAACAAACGGACAAATCCATAATTTGCAGTTTTAAGAGTGAACAATTAATAGATGGATGGCTAATGTCAGAGACGAATATTGCAATTTTTACTAGCTTGTGAAAGGTTGATTGGAAGTTAATGGTTTCAGCGTGAAAAAACACTTATTTTTCGATTTTTTTAGAACTTTGCGTGAAGCGAATTGATCAATAATTTTGTGAATTTTAATGTATCATTTCAAGACCATTCTGTAATTGTTTTATGCAATGTTTATTTCGACAAGCGACTCGGTTACGAAGCGTTTTGTAAAATGTCTCTGTAAAAAACAGGATAAGCGGTGTTAACTGCCATTCAAAAACTACTTAACCGATTTATTTCAAACTTTGCATACACATCCTACGTACGAAATACCCAACCCCTACATTGAGTTTTTGAGATAATTTTTCAAATAGGGGATTTTTTACTCATACATGGTCTAGCAGCTGTTTCCTACAATACCAACAACCAAGTAACTCCACCAAGCGAAAGCTTACCGTTTTAGATATATACATATTTGCAGCAAGCAGCACGATGAAAAACGAGCGAAATTCTATCGTGAATGCCCAGTCGGGCGAAAGCTCTGTCTAAAGCTCTATCATTCGATGCTCCACTCCGTTTTCCAACAGATGTCGCTCAACTTCACAAAGAAAAGTTCGCCGTCAGCCCATGGTTTAAATTTCTGTGTTGAGAAACTAGCGAACAGTGACCACGTTTATGATTTGAAGATAACCTTGCAAATATTGCAGTTCAAATCTGAAGAATTATTGAAAGCAGTTGAGCAAAAAATAAGAAGGTAAGTAATAAACATCTAGAAATTATTCAGATTTTTAAAATACCCACCGACAGAAGTGAAGCTAGGAGTATAAGCTGCAGGAGTTTGAGCTTTGGCAACAAAAACATGGAATTGTTCATATGAATAATTTAATCTAAATATTTACAGACAATAACTTAGTTTTAACGATGAAACCTAGTTGTCTCTAAATAGGTAACGCATCTTCTCCTAGCACTTTATTAAAGTTCGCCCGTTTCGTAATACAATTTGGCTATGTTCCCTCGTTCGTGTAAGTGGTAACTGTTACTCCAAATTACAAATTACTATCTAAACTTAGTAATGAAACAGTATTAAAAAAATGGTTGAATCTCTTTCGTATAGTTTTCGCCTTTGCCTATATCTATCACTAGAACATACAGCACTAATCTAAAAAGCACATCATCACTATTCTAAAATAAAAACATGACTTTGTTCCGAATTGAATCATTTCTAGACGTTTTTTTTTCGTTCTCTCCAACGCGAATTTTCTAAGGGTTACATCGACAAACGCAGCACGAGGGAAACAGGAACCAGTCCATAAAAATACCCTTGCAGTCGTTATCCGGATCATAAGCCAGCAACCGGTGCCATTTGTATTTTTGCTCGCAGCCACAATCTCCGGAACAGCGAGATGTTTGAGTTTTCCTAAAATAAATTCAAATTTGATTACTCTTATTATTATTCGACATTTAACAGTAGACTACTTACGAACAAACTTCCTGGTGAATGGCTTGCTCGAAATGCTGTGTATTTACAATGGCCCGCACTTTTCCGGCTGAATTAGAAGCCCAATAGGGTGTAACGATCTCGATTTTCGATTCACAAGCGTCGACCCTAGAAACGAATTGGCATTAATGTTGTACACATCACTCAATTGTCGCTTCCGATTATCCGACTTACCTCCCCGTACTTTCACCGCTGCCGCTATCGGATGAACCTTGTCGTCCGTTGGACCGATTGTTACTACCGCCATTACTATTACTACTACTCCCTCCATTCGCAGCTGCTCCTCCACCACCGCCTCCTCCTCCTCCGCCACGATTTTGACTTTGTCTTTTATTGCGCAGCTTACCAAAGTAGGAATCGCCTCCGCCACCGACAAACATTTCCGGTGCATCCGGAGAACCTGGCACCCCGTACAGATCCATTAGCTCCGGCAGTATCGTGAAGTGATCATCGGCTTCCTGTAGGTGACGTTTGCGTTTTCGGCTCTGCTGCTGCGGAGGATTCCGTGACGACATTTCAAAGTCACCGTACATTCGCTTCATCAGCGCCTTATTCTCGTCGATGAACGTTTCGATTTTATCTCTGAAAGAAGAAAAAAGCAAGAGAAGAAAAAAAAACAAACAAACAAACGATTTAAGATGGTATTGACCTCCTTGAGTACAGGCTACGGCTGTGAGATTTGAGATTACTCTTGATTCACACAGATGGTAAATGCACAAATATAAAAACAACGCAGCATTTGGGTTGGCAGATTGTGCGCCATGAAAAGTGAAAGATATTTCCGCAAGCGGCCTTGCCATGGTTGGTGAAGTCGTGGCCCAGTGAACCAAGCTACGGCCTGACTTGAAGCGTGTACGGGTCATGACTGGGAAAGTCTGGTGAGATCTTCTTTTCAATTGCAGGTGAGTAGAAAAAGACCGGTCCAATTTAATATAGGGGATAAATGCTTTAAAGGTTCACAGGAAAGAGCATAATATGTACTAAGTACATTGCTGACGTTATTCGTTTGACTTACTTAAAATTTGGCTCGCTGAATGCTGGAAACCATTGTCTATAATAAAACCTTAGCAAAGAGTTGGGATTTTTGTAGTGATTGAAAGGAAACTACTTTCAACGAGGTTTTTTACAATTCACTTGATGTCATTGAGAAACCCTAAAACGAATATTTCAGTTATAATTCTTACTAGAATGATTGGGTGGTCCTGGTTAGGACCGTTTGTTGTTTGTTAAGGGGACAATAGTTTAGGCACGTGCTTCAAGGAGAGATTTCGCACATGACGGCGGTTTCTAAAGCCTTAAATATTGCTTACTGCTGCTGGAACTTCCGTACCTGACGACTACGAAACACGCAACGAAGAAGTCTTATAGACAATTTCTTTTATGAGTAAACCGCGTTTATAGTCATCCACTGGGCGGTGTTTACAAGATAATAATATGTTCGCTCGCCGGTCAAATGCTACGGACTAATCATGACTGCTTTCACAAATCATTTTTTTGTTATTTAAAGTAGTCTATTTTGCAGATTTAGATGCGAAATTGTCTCTATTCCATTCCCTATTTCAGATACTGCAACAATCTAGTAATTTCGATTAGAACAATAGCTTGGAAACGACTTCAGCAAGAAAAAAGTTTGAATGGGAACCCCTGTATTGAAACTTTAGACGTATTCTACTTCAAACGAAATGGTCAAAGGCCACCGAGACATTGTAGTGTCTAGCAAGAACGGATATGTGTATGAAATCGATGAACAAGACCGGTTGACCCTTGAGGATAATACGAATCCAAATATTTCTCATTTAATATGGTACTAGAAACAATATTGCAGAGAGTTATCACAGTTACAGTTAATCCAAAATTTATTCAGTATATATCGTATTGAATATGTTTAAATTTTCCGGAAAATATGAAGGTAGAATGCAGTTCTAGTGATTGCGTACACACTTAATTTTTTTCTGCTGATTCCCAGCTTTTTGCATCTTTTGTCGAGATCGCAATATTGCTGAAATATTAGCAAATATTTTTTTGCTAAATTCTAAGTAAAGGTGGCTTTATAAACAAAATTTCATTTTGCTGATATATTAAGTTTGATGACTAGTCGATTATGCGAAAATGTTCAGCTAAGTTAAGAGCCACGTGAATAAAATGAGAATGTATTGTGATCAGCGCATCTTTTTTTTGTTTCGATTAAAGAGGTTTTAATCTTATGGTCATTCGCCTCTTTAAAAAATTCTAACTATGTACGAAGTTTGGAAACTCCATCCAAATGAGACCCGCTCTTAATTTTTATTGATCTATAGAGTGTTTCCTCAGCTTATGAATGTTTTCATGAAATAATACCACAGACTAACAGACATAACACTCAAAAACAAAGCTTCGCCCGCTTTAACGGACATTTTAAATATATTTGTAGTTGGGACTATGGCCACATTTGAAATTATGGCGCCACTGACATATAAACAAGCATATGGGGGATGGACCACTAGTGAAAAATTGTAAACCAGTAAATAAGTGTTTGGGACTGTGAATAAAAGGTGGAGCTAGTGTTCTGGGAAATTTGTCGGATCGATGTTTTTGAGGGAATTCCCTCATACTGTTATGTCTGTTAGTCTGTGATAGTACCTAACTCATGAATATATAATTTGAATCATAGATCAATTGTTGCCTTTTACTTTTATTTTTTTTCAATTTTATTGATGTCAATTGAACATCATTCTTGATAATTTTCAAATTCACATTGAATTTTATAAATCTAAATCTAACCATTGTCATAATTTTGAGTTCCTTTTTCTCGTGACCTTCGGTTATACAGATGTTTGAAGATGACACAGCCTCCGACTTAAAATTTTAAAAAAAATATGTTGATTTGTTTATTTGTTTATTTGTTTATTTGTTTATTTGTTTATTTGTTTATTTGTTTATTTGTTTATTTGTTTATTTGTTTATTTGTTTATTTGTTTATTTGTTTATTTGTTTATTTGTTTTTTTGTTTATTTGTTTATTTGTTTATTTGTTTATTTGTTTATTTGTTTATTTGTTTATTTGTTTATTTGTTTATTTGTTTATTTGTTTATTTGTTTATTTGTTTATTTGTTTATTTGTTTATTTGTTTATTTGTTTATTTGTTTATTTGTTTATTTGTTTATTTGTTTATTTGTTTATTTGTTTATTTGTTTATTTGTTTATTTGTTTATTTGTTTATTTGTTTATTTGTTTATTTGTTTATTTGTTTATTTGTTTATTTGTTTATTTGTTTATTTGTTTATTTGTTTATTTGTTTATTTGTTTATTTGTTTATTTGTTTATTTGTTTATTTGTTTATTTGTTTATTTGTTTATTTGTTTATTTGTTTATTTGTTTATTTGCTTATTTGTTCATTTGTTTATTTGTTCATTTGTTTATTTGTTTATTTGTTTATTTGTTTATTTGTTTATTTGTTTATTTGTTTATTTGTTTATTTGTTTATTTGTTTATTTGTTTATTTGTTTATTTGTTTATTTGTTTATTTGTTTATTTGTTTATTTGTTTATTTGTTTATTTGTTTATTTGTTTATTTGTTTATTTGTTTATTTGTTTATTTGTTTATTTGTTTATTTGTTTATTTGTTTATTTGTTTATTTGTTTATTTGTTTATTTGTTTATTTGTTTATTTGTTTATTTGTTTATTTGTTTATTTGTTTATTTGTTTATTTGTTTATTTGCTTATTTGTTTATTTGTTTATTTGTTTATTTGTTTATTTGTTTATTTGTTTATTTGTTTATTTGTTTATTTGTTTATTTGTTTATTTGTTTATTTGTATATTTGCTTATTTGTTTATTTGTTTATTTGTTTATTTGTTTATTAGTTTATTTGTTTATTTGTTTATTTGTTTATTTGTTTATTTGTTTATTTGTTTATTTGTTTATTTGTTTATTTGTTTATTTGTTTATTTGTTTATTTGTTTATTTGTTTATTTGTTTATTTGTTTATTTGTTTATTTGTTTATTTGTTTATTTGTTTATTTGCTTATTTGATTATTTGATTATTTGTTTATTTGTTTATTTGTTTATTTGCTTATTTGTTTATTTGTTTATTTGTTTATTTGTTTATTTGTTTATTTGTTTATTTGTTTATTTGTTTATTTGTTTATTTGTTTATTTGTTTATTTGTTTATTTGTTTATTTGTTTATTTGTTTATTTGTTTATTTGTTTATTTGTTTATTTGTTTATTTGTTTATTTGTTTATTTGTTTATTTGTTTATTTGTTTATTTGTTTATTTGTTTATTTGTTTATTTGTTTATTTGTTTATTTGTTTATTTGTTTATTTGTTTATTTGTTTATTTGTTTATTTGTTTATTTGTTTATTTGCTTATTTGTTTATTTGTTTGTTTATTTGTTTATTTGATTATTTGTTTATTTGTTTATTTGTTTATTTGTTTATTTGTTTATTTGTTCATTTGTTTATTCGTTTATTTGTTTGTTTGTTTATTTGTTTATTTGTTTATTTGTTTATTTGTTTATTTGTTTAATTGTTTATTTGTTTATTTGTTTATTTGTTTATTTGTTTATTTGTTTATTTGTTTATTTGTTTATTTGTTTATTTGTTTATTTGTTTATTTGTTTATTTGTTTATTTGTTTATTCGTTTATTTGTTTATTTGTTTATTTGTTTATTTGTTTATTTGTTTATTTGTTTATTTGTTTATTTGTTTATTTGTTTATTTGTTTATTTGTTTATTTGTTTATTTGTTTATTTATTTATTTGTTTATTTGTTTATTTGTTTATTTGTTTATTTGTTTATTTGCTTGTTTGTTTATTTGTTTATTTGTTTATTTGTTTATTTGTTTATTTGTTTATTTATTTGTTTATTTGTTTATTTGTTTATTTGTTTATTTGTTTATTTGTTTATTTGTTTATTTGTTTATTTGTTTATTTGTTTATTTGTTTATTTGTTTATTTGTTTATTTGTTTATTTGTTTATTTGTTCATTTATTTATTTGTTTATTTATTTATTTTTTTATTTGCTTATTTGTTTATTTGTTTATTTTATTATTTGATTATTTGATTATTTGATTATTTGATTATTTGTTTATTTGTTTATTTGTTTATTTGTTTATTTGTTTATTTGTTTATTTGTTTATTTGATTATTTGATTATTTGATTATTTGATTATTTGATTATTTGATTATTTGTTTATTTGTTTATTTGTTTATTTGTTTATTTGTTTATTTGTTTATTTGTTTATTTGTTTATTTGTTTATTTGTTTATTTGTTTATTTGTTTATTTGTTTATTTGTTTATTTGTTTATTTGTTTATTTGTTTATTTGTTTATTTGTTTATTTGTTTATTTGTTTATTTGATTATTTGTTCATTTGTTTATTTGTTCATTTGTTTATTTGTTTATTTGTTTATTTGTTCATTTGCTTATTTGTTTATTTGTTTATTCGTTTATTCGTTTATTCGTTTATTTGTTTATTTGTTTATTTGTTTATTTGTTTATTTGTTTATTTGTTTATTTGTTTATTTGTTTATTTGTTTATTTGTTTATTTGATTATTTGTTCATTTGTTTATTTGTTCATTTGTTTATTTGTTCATTTGCTTATTTGTTTATTTGTTTATTCGTTTATTCGTTTATTCGTTTATTTGTTTATTTGTTTATTTGTTTATTTGTTTATTTGTTTATTTGTTTATTTGTTTATTTGTTTATTTGTTTATTTGTTTATTTGTTTATTTGTTTATTTGTTTATTTGTTTATTTGTTTATTTGTTTATTTGTTTATTTGTTTATTTGTTTATTTGTTTATTTGTTTATTTGTTTATTTGTTTATTTGTTTATTTGTTTATTTGTTTATTTGTTTATTTGTTTATTTGTTTATTTGTTTATTTGTTTATTTGTTTATTTGTCTACTTGTTTGCGTTTTTGTAACGCTATTCGTCTCGCAGTTCTTGAGGTGACCGGTTAAAAGGTATCCAACTAACTCTAGATATACTCTAGAGTTTATTTAGTTAGGAGTTGTATGAAAATTCTGGTTTTGAAAGTGTTCTCTGGGCCTCAGGGGTTTACATTAGTTTCTTCAGGCCCTGTAGAACGATGAATAATGTACTTAAATTAGCTGAAGTCCTATGCTAGAACCTTTCTAACAACTATGTGGGCGAATCGCCAGTCGTTCATCCTTTCCTCCACAGCGAGGGTGGCTAGTGCTTTTGAATTTATTGAAATTAGCTGGAGAAGTGAAATTCTACACCTAACTAAACCGACAAAACAAATAAAATCTAGATCTAAATGTTCACGATGCAGTATAGTGTATACCATTACACCTTGTGAAAACATTTCGCTATAAATTCAATGTACATAAAAATGGGTAGTTTTCCACACAGTGCTAAATTGTTGCTCTAAGAAGTTAAAGTAGCAATAAATTAGAGCCTATTTCTCTCTTCAATGAATAAAAGAATTGAAGTGCTCCAAATTTTATTGAGTATTCAGTGCATGCTCATATTTCTGTTGAATTCTCCCTCCACTCCAGTGAAAATATCCAGGTCAAACCCAGACCGGGGATGGCAACCCTATTTGTTAATAAATATAACGGTTTAGATAGGTCCCGAATCATCTCTCGCTAGCAAAATATACATAAATAATAACCCCGCTACTTACATTGGATAACTGTTGCCCGCCGTTGGACAGAACAGCTGATGATTTTTCTTAACACAAGGAACACCTTTAATTACATCTCCTCGCACGTTGAGACCAAGCGCTAGTGATAGGGCCGTCCACCAGATCTGAAAGCAGAGCAAAAAAATACAAAAATCCCATCAGTCTAATTCGCAAGATGTGTTGGATGGCGAACGTCTAAATTGTTTTGGTCTTATAAATGTCTAATTAGGCTCGATGGATTTGGCTCCCACAAATAAAAACACTGCCAGTTGGTGATCCTGATTGAAATGCCAATCAGCGCTCGGAAATGTTGACTCATAGATATTGAAGAATGGGGAAGGCGAAGTAGCAGCCTACCTGTGTCGAAACCCCTAGTTTAAGCTCTCCCGAAATGTCCACGGTGAAAAATTCTCCTCACGTGTTTACTCATCGTGACAGCTTATGCGAGAAAAGAAATAAATGGATGAACTGGGAGGTGGTTCGTCGCCTCTATGATCGGCTTAAATCACACGAACACCAACCGTCCCGAAACCTGGGCTCCTATCCAGGTGACTACGACAAGGCCAACCGTGCTTGCTGTCCGTTCGCTGATGACAACCGATACTTTATATTCTGATCCGGTGCTGCACATTCGCCGCAGCCTGGATGTCATTGACAAATTGATTTATTTTATAATTTTCGCGACTCGGCAAAAAACGGCGTCTATATCTGAATTAGAACCAGTTTTATAATCTTGATTTCGCTAACCTCCGTCGGTGAATCGAGCTCTAGTGTGGACTAGCCATTTCTTCTGCTGGGACCGGGGTAGAACACCGTCGACCGTGTGTGGATAATCGCGACAGGACAGGACTGTTTGAGCCATTCGTCGGTAGCTGACCTTGTCCTTAGCGCGCAGTCACTCGATACGTAGAGTTATTTGCATTTTAATAACACACGGTCCCCGTAGATCGAACGATGCCAGGTCCAACGATGCCGGCAGCCAGCAAAAGCGAAAGAAGTTGTTTTGAACTTTGCAGATATGTATGTACGATTGGATCGTAGGGTGTGGCTTTATGCACAAGGTTCTGATCGCGAGCTCGCGATCGGCTCAGGCAGGGAGGCGAATGTGAACCTGTGTAACTGGCCGCAGTTGTTTGCAGTTAATCTTTGAATTAGCGAGTAAGGAAACTGGTTTACAAGCGTTAACGCCTGCTCGGCGGAAATTCTCAAGCAACGAAGAAGTGACAGGTCGTACAACTGCCTGCTTCGATACCGTTTCCTTGGCGCTGTATAAGTAGGTACTATTTGAATTATTGCGTTGTAGAGGCCAGTTTCCATTTCCTTGCTTGAAAGAAAGAAACAAATTGCCAGTGAGAGGAACGAAGAAGGAAAAAAGTTTCTCGACTTAGCGTGATTGATACAAATTCTATTTGGTTTATTAACGTGATTTTATACGAGTGAGGATTTTACATTTGGCTTGAAACATGTCCATTATTTATTTTTCGGAAAGTCTAATTAAGAGAATCCTCTTATATAATTGTGGCAAAAAGTACCTAATGTTTAATATTTTTTACATTTCTTATAAAAGAAATGTATAGAATTCGCTCAAACTTTCAAGATTTTTTTCCGAGGCCCGGAGGGCCGAGTCTTATATACCAATCGACTCAGCTCGACGATTTGGGACAATGTCTGTGTGTGTGTGTGTGTGTGTGTGTGTGTGTGTGTGTGTGTGTGTGTGTGTGTGTAACGGACAAATTCTCATTCGTGTTTCTCAGTAATGGCTGAACCGATCTTATCCAAACCAATTTTAAATGAAAGAACTAAAAAACAGTATGAACGCTATTAATTTGTTTTTGATTCTGATGTTTAGTTTCCAAGATATGAATGTTTGAATGCGTAAAAATGGCGTTTTTTGCAGTTTTTTGAATTATCTGCCGAAATTGACAATATAGATTAACAATTTATATGTTTTTAAACAGCTTTAACGAATACCTTTCGAACAAGCTATAGATTGTTTAAATCGGACTATTATCAAAAGAGATATTTAACATTAAATGCGGACGAAAGATTTTTATCATTTCCCATTGCCAGAAATATGACCAAAAACATGTAATCTATTATTAACGCCAAAACGGCTTATTTTAGGTCAATAGTATCTTCGGAGAATTTAATGGAGGCAATATGCCCTTTCTTTTGGTATAGTGCTTTTGCTGATTAATCTCCCTATGAGTGAGATATTTTCATAAATTTTCTTGGAAGTGATTATATCGAAATGATGCCTTCAGCAAATTTGTAGCTCTTGCTTTTGCGAATAACTTTACTGAAAACTTCAAATATCTATTTTGAATACTTTAAAAGTTATGGCTTGTTGTTTGTGGATTACCTTTTGTCGCCTATTCATTGTTCAATATAGTAATAATCCATTGAAATAAGCCAAACATCATTACGATAAAACGAATTTTGTATTTCATTTTTCTATCTACAACCGCTAGAAATAATCACCGAACACTTCCAAGTTGTCTGGAAGGAACTTGATAACTTATCAGTGCAAAAATGTTCATTTGAACGAACCTTCTGACTGCAATTTTTCTAACTTATAACCATCGGATCGATCTGGAACATATCGGAACATGAAAAGCGAAATAAATAATTCTAAGCAACGGCGTAGCCAAGAGAAGGTTTTGGGGTTTAACACCATACAACCCTTCTCCCCCCCCCCCCCCCCACCACAACCATAAAAAAATAATGGATTGAAGTTGAAAATTTATTGATGCAGACTGATTTAATTCAATATTACAATAACAATTATCTGATCCGTAGATTGATAACCTGTTGTTGTAAACATCATGAGGACTTTTGATAAATTGTCGCAATGGGGTCCTGATATGTAACTGATCTATTGGTCTTGATTTCACAGTTGTCTAATAGCATCAATATCAAATTCCTGCCTGAAAACATTCCAATAGAAAATTCCAGAGTTCTGTAATCAATCATAATCCTCAGATTTCTTTTCAAATTGAGCTCGCTTTTGTAGAGATGTACTGTAATAAGGGTCTTTATTTAATAGGAAGCGAAGTTAAAATTGATTTAATGTCTATGAAACATAGAACTGCTCACCAAAAAAATGCATAACTTTCAACATTTGCTAAAAATGTTTTTGCCTTTCTCATACACTCTAAAATTCGTCAATCTAATCCCGACCCGGAGGGCGAAGTGTCATATGCCAATCGACTCAGTTCGTCGAGATCGGAAAATGTCTGTGTGTATGTATGTGTGTGTATATGTGTATGTGGAAAAAAATGTGACCTCGGTTTCTCAGAGATGGCTGGACCGATTTGCACAAAGTTAGTCTCAAATTAAAGGTACAACCTTCCCATCGGCTGCAATTGATTTTTTTTTATTGATTGGACTTCCGGTTCCAGAGTTACGAGTTGAAGAGTGCAATCACACATCAAATTCCCATATAAACTGAAATGAAACATTTGCAAAATCAAATTTGTATTTTTGATGCCAAAGGACTTTAAAATGCATGAAACATTGAGATTTGATGTAAACTCGAAAAAAATAATGTTTGACAAAAATTGACTTTTTTGGACTTTTGCACATTTTTGCATTTCTCATATAGAAAGGTTATGCAATCACTCTAAAAATCGACAATCATAGCGGCCCGGAGGGAGTATGCAGTGAGGGGTTGCTACTTTAAAATTAAAACTAGTTTAAAATTTCTTAACAAGTTGAAAATTTTCGGCAGGACCCGGACCTCCCGGATCTTTCTCCATGATCCGCCGCTGGTTTCAAGCGAGGTTTCAGTATCACATAGTATCTCAAGATCGTGGCTGTTGATCCATTGTATGTATGTGCAAATCGTACTGAACATGTACTATTCATTTCCACCATTGTATTGAACATAACCAGCCATGAAATCGTAGTCTGGACAAATGAGAAAAGCACAATAGCACCACTAGGTGGATTAAAACAGGTTTTTATTTTGGGAATGCGTCGAGTTGAGACGAAAACGTAATATGATTAATAACAAGGATAACGCTTTCCGAATGTAGAGAGAAATTTATGAAAAATGACGATTTCCATGCGACTCTAGCAGGTCCTGATCGATTTTGATGAGCATTTGATTTTTGTTGTATGGCCAATTATATGTATAGGTCAAATGCTCAAAAACGGTAATTTAAGGATAGCATCATTCTGAAACCGCCAATCTCGGAGGTTTAGTATTTTCGATGAGTTTTACAATCGTTAAACAGCGCTTCATTTGATAAAATAATTCTGACGGTATATCGTCCAAGAAGTATTTATGGTGAATTTTCTCAGGTTAACATTCATGACCACAATAAAGACTCAACAAATTCGCTAAAGACACGAACTCTGTTACTATTGTCTGAAAAATAATTCTGCATAATTTTAAAACTTCAAAAATTATGGTTTCGGAATTATGCCGTTTGGACAGTAAGATCGATTTTCACCAAACACTCACCAAACCGAATTTCTGGCTACGCCGCTGACTTCAAGTAAGTAGAAACAAAGTCGTTCTACACTCGTTCACAAGAAACTTCTTCGAATGCTGAATATCTATTATAATACATTGAAACCCCGATTTTATCAGCCAAATATGAACATATGTTTGATGGGCTCTAGCAGACGAACAAGACTGAATTCGAGTAAATCCTTTCTTGAGCATGATTTCCTTATCATGAAGATGGAAATACGCAAAAATAAAAAGTTCATCATAATCAGAAATAGTTATCAGACTACATCAAGGGACGGGAAGAATATTTTAACAGCTTCAGTTTATTATAAAGAAAAAAAAGCCCGATTTAGTCAATGTCCCCATTTTGTCAGCCTAAAATACACCATGAGATTGATAAAAATGGGTCTTTATTGTATGTATTATTCACTGTGTTTCACATTAATAGGTGCATTTCATTTTTGGGGATTTTTATTGCTTCGAACTACAACAATTTTTAGGTAGTTTTCAAGGGACTATAGACTTCTTCCAAAATTTGGCGAACCTATTACAATTCGTATACCAATTAATTGGTATACTTAAGGGTTTATATGTTGCAGAAAAAGAAAAACTTAAATTTTCAGCTTTTTTCCTACACAATATTACGAAAGCAATTTTTCCTAATAAGTGTGAAAATTATAAACTATTTTAAATTTTTTAATAGTTTTATTTTTTATTTAACCGCGATTTTTTAATAAATAGTGACCAAATCAAGGAAGTCACCTTTAGAAAAAGTCGATGTCGAAGTAAAATTTGGAAGTATGCACGCATGCACTTCAGAGATAGCGTGATATCAGAAGCTGCGATTTCATTTCAACGCTTTTTTGTGAAAAGGGCGATACTTACAATTGTAAACATAAGGCTTTTTTCATACATGCGAATGAGGGCTTTGAAACGCAACAAATTAACCTAAAAATTTGGATTCTACCATATTGCTTTCTTAAACTACAGCAAAAAATACAACGGGCGAAACTGTGTTTTGTTTGTTTATTTAAAGTTTCGCCCTCCACGCTCCATGCAAACAAACAGAGCGATACTTTTTTTGCTAGCAGTTTTCGGGCGAAACTGTTTTTTTTTCGTATTTTTTAGGAAAATTAAGCTGATACCAGCTGTAAATAGTAACAATGATCGCTATTGAAAAAACCCGGACGAAATCGGTGGTGTAAAACGTTAGTTATTGTAAAAAAACGTAAGGGCGATACTTCAATGCGGATAGGTGGGACTGAAAAGGTAAACAATCGCCAAAGGGACAATACTATCATTTTGTCAATTTGAATAGCAAAAACAAATTTTAATTTATTAATTTCAAATACTTTATAAAGTTTTGGGTTTCGATCACTGAATCATGCAATCAAGAATGTAAAAAAAACACAATAGCTCCTAAATAGGAAATAAAACCAAGTCTGGAAATATTCACTGTTGATTTTCTTTGAATGGTATCACTGCTAGTATCGCCCTTCTCAAGAAAAAGCGTAGATTTCTTAGTTCTCAGTCGCGTTGGAAATTTGAGTAAAGTATAAACTTCAAAACAATAAAAAAATCGATTTTTTTGGCTCAGTACAATATATAACCCCTTTAGGAAAATTCAGTTTTCCCACCACAATGCATTGATTGAGGAATTTAGATATTTTATTAACAGAGCATTAGCAATAATTCGTTTGTATGTCTATTTTATGGGCCATTTTTTCGCCTTCCCATTGATTTGGTTTGAGATTTCTAGCACTGATGTTGTCCTATGCTGATTTGAGCAATTCTCTGAGCCCTGCCACTATCCCATGTAGTATGTGTTATCAAAAACATCGCGAAGCATCAAGTTCTAAATGTTCTCAAACGATATAATATCCGAAGAGAGTGATAAGAGTTATAAGAAATGTCTCATCACACTGTTAGGTGGATTAAAAGCGTTTTTAAGCGGTAAAATGACTTTGACATGTGCGCTATTCTGCAAAATGTTTATTAAGGTTTCGTCTATAAAATAAAAATTTTCGAGTGTAACGTGTCAACAATATCGTTCAAAATGGCGCCTTTCTCGGAACAAGCTTTTTCGAATCGGCTGGCAATCTCGTTTTTGAACCAATCAACTTCAGGGTTTGCCCGCCTAAAAGAAGACAACATTCTCGGGCGTTGTAACTGGCAAAATCGCAACATTTTGATCATTAACGTTTTTTTACAGCCGGCACAAGTGAAAAAATCATGCCCAGAAACGATACTTTATTTTCATGTGGCCGCCATTTTATTTCTGAATTTTTTCATGTTTTTTCAGTTTGGGTGCCTCTACGGAAGATAATCTTTAAGATCGTTTTGGTTTGCTGCTTGTAGATGACGAATTGCGACCTGTATCGGGCCCGCAGATGAGGTCGGTTTTCAAAACACCTTTTGCTGGAGCCGCTATGTTGGACGTTATTTTTTACACTTTACGCTCGAAAATTTTCATTTTAATAATAGTGCACATGTCTAAGTCATTTTACTTCTTAAAAAAAATCTAACATTAGGTACTTTTTGCAACATTATATAAGAGGGCCCCCTTAAGCTAATTAAATTAATTGAAGTAGGTGGCTATTTAGTGTATACAAACATTTGAATGCTGAATTGAATGAGATCATTAAATTAAATCTTCAAGTTGGCACTCAAAAGTTATACTTTTTAAAGCTTCTTCTTCTTTAAATCTTCTACTAAAATAAATTTTCAAGGACATAACCGCAATGAAGTATAATATACAGGTTTATTTATATAAATGTAACGCCGTTTCGAGGAAGTTTGACCCATTCTTACAAGGGTAGTGAAATGGCGTGGCTTCAATTTCGATGAAATCCTTATTCACACCCGTGTTCCTAACGGCAGAACATAATTAGGATCTTACTGGTATCGATCCTAATGTGCCGGTTGGCACTCCGGTTCGGCTAGTGTGCTTTTATTACTAAGATTATTAGGCTTTGATAGGATCTTAGCAGAAGCGGCACAAACTCGCTTCGTCGGAGTTGGTATTGGAAGTCATGGCTTTTTTAGAGGTTTAGCAGACAGCATGTTGCCCAAATTTCATCATATCCGATCAAGAATCCCCAACTCGCTATAGTCCCGGCGAGAGATGGGGGGGGGGGGTCGTTAAGCCCCTGAACTACTGTCCCTACTGCCCCGAAGTACCCCAAGTCAAAAACAACAAAAATATAACAAAATATAATGGTGCAAGAGTGGTGAATCCGTTCCCCAATGCAGGGCTTGCGATGTCACCGACCCATAAGTCATCAAGTGTTTTTTCGCTTGTCCGGACATGGCGCAGACTCAGGTGATTCGCATTTATGCCAAAATATCCTGACTTCTGCGTGTAGAAAGGGCATTGCAACAAACACTCATTTTTGGTACTCAAAGCCCCCTTGAAAAGAATCGTTGGTTGTTTGCTTTTTGGTCATTTTTGCAAGCTCTCCGCGGATAGATCGAGTCAGTTGGATGTTTTTCCATTTCCATTATCGCTGAGCGCCGGACGCGTTATTCTGATTTGATATCCTGCGCAATCTCACGTCACCAGTCACTGAAAAAGAAGCTTGCGGATCGGAAACTCAGTCGATTTCTAGTAGCGAAGATATTTTCACTCGCTACTTGATCAGGGCACAGTTAATGACAGCTTTCATAAAATAATTTTTTGCATTATTTACATATAGTAATTGTACATTCTAACGAATGGGTTAAAATTAATTGTGCATGTTTCCACTCAGATTCACAAACATGTAGTTGTTTCAAAGTACAACGGTAGTTATCCACGTTCAAAAAATCATGTTACATCCCGGCTGAAAATTTTGAAACAGAGCTTGTATGTTGAAACGTTATAAGTATTCTATTTAAAAGCAATTTTTAGCGTCATGTTCACATAATTTTGATTTTATCATAATATAGGACATTTTTGATACACTGATTTTGGAGATTAATCCCCCTAAAAGCAGTTAAGCAGATTTACCTTTTCACAAAACATTATTTCGAGACGTGGTGTTTTCAGTAAAGTTATTGAGAATTTTTGCTGTCACACCCAAATAACCATAAGCAATAAGCCGTTGCACAATATTGACTGTACAATTGCGCTAATGGTGCATTGAAACTCTAATGTAGCATTTACAATGCAATCAAGCTCTATATTTGCATCATGATTGCATACAGACACAGCTGAAATAGCTGATATATCTCGTACATGCTTCAAAAATCATTAAAGCATGTATGCTTTACGTAGCCATTATATAGCAAATATAAAGCCGATATAATGTTATTGTAATGCTGTGGGTTTATTCGTTATGCAACTCTTCTTTAAATTTATATTCGTTTCATTCGAACATAAGCAATATAGCCTGGGTAGCCAAAGCAGCGCACTTGCCGTAAAAGACGAGGCAAGGTACCTCTGTACGAGGCTTACTAAAATAATTTTCATAAAACATTATTCATATCGTGTGAGAACGAAATTCTGTTAAGGATATTTATTACAATGCATTAGAAGGAGGTTACGGTTCTGAACAATATTTTAATGTTTTTCGTTTTTGTTCGTCATAATAAAAAAGAAACATAGAAAATCGTTGCAAATCAAATGATAGACAATTCAAGCATTCTAACAGCAGGAGTTGTGCCAATATCATACCCACTTCAATATTCGAATTCTTCCATGCTTTTTGGGTCCCAACTCCAAGCCGCTATATTCGCTTGTAGTTAGTAGTTGTCTCTTTATGATCCCGTGGCTACTTTCACAAGCAGTGAGGTCGCATGTGACGATCCATCATGGGGTGCCGTTGTCAGAGCCGGAACGGGGCTAGCCAGGAACGTTCAACTAAGCTTACATCCATCGGCTGAGGTACCGGGATTCGTACATACATGGAGACCTATCAAAGTTTAAACGGGACGGGGACTGCCAGAACCATTAGGCCACTCGCCGTTTCGTATAACCCATTCTACCAGGAGTAGTGGAATGGCAGGGCTGTCGGTCCGTGGTTCAATTTCGATGCAATCCTTATTCACACCCGTGTTCTGCTGTTAGTATGCAATAATTAGGATCTTACTGGTATCGATCCCAATGTTCCGGTTGCCACTTCAGTTCGGCTAGTGTGCTTTTATTAATAAATTCTTTGGGCTTTGATAGAATCTTAAATCGGTACAAACTCGCTTCGTTGGAGTTGGTATCGGAAGCTATGGTTTTTTTAGAAGTTTAGCAGACCGCGTGCTGTTTTTTTTTTGGAGCTAGCGTCAATCCGGCGCTAGCTCAGTCCGTTAACTAAGTTAGTTTCGGATTCTGATGAGACGAAGTCGAAACGCAAATTCCAAAACTAATTTGGTTACAACTTGTTGGAAGCCTTAGCGAAGCTGGATGTAATGCTGTGCAGTGAAGGTTCCGCTAGTACACTCCGTAAAGACGGTCGGGAATGGATGATAACATGAATTAGCGAGTAAGTGAGCAGCACACATTTTACGACCACCAGGTAATCCACTACACCATTGGTCGGCGGACTTGCGCTGTAACGTGGAGAGTGAGAACTAGCGAGCAGAAGTGCACACTTAGAAAAAATGAAAATTAAATTTGACGTAAACCACAATGCGACGTATTTTGCAGTCTAATAATGGAATTTTACATGTTTTGACATGTGAAATAAAATATTGTGTCTCTTTTGATGTAGAACTCGGTTGAATGGAGATAGAAAATTGTGAACAATGCGCATTTTTACATGTTCTTGAATGTAAATTCAAGTGAATTGCGACTCTCCTTTTATGTGCATCTTGTGAGATGTAAATATTTTTAAGTGTGTACGAAATAAAGGACTTCGACAAGGACCTTTTTGTGGATGCACTTCGTGTTGACAGCCTCGCTTCAATTCCGAATACCGATGAGCTATCGGAAGCATTAACGAGGGAGTGTGTCGTAACAATTCCGAGGAAATACCGTCGTCCGGCGTATTAGTGAAACGAAAGGCTCAATAAACTCCGTGCACCTGCATATAATTCAAAAGACGTGTTCAGAAAGTCACTACCTTTTTACAAAGCGACATTCTGGCTCGTCTAGTTTTAGTTTTTTTTTCAGCCTTCCTGGCTGTCTACAAATGTTTTTCAAATACTTTTATTAAGATGGTGACAGGTATTTGGTCATATTAATCGCTTTCGTTAACTTGGCGGGCGAGTATGTCGGATTTTTTCGATACGTGAGCGAAATTTGGCTCCGTTGCTACTCTTGCTTCGATGCCATTTCCATAACTGAAGAGCAAATGTCAAAATCAAATAGTAGGCATAATTGGCGATTTGCGGCAAAACCAAAATTCGTCATGCGACACCTATGATTCAGCTCATGAACTGGCAAAGTGATACAGTTTGCTTTTTTTCACCGGAAAGTGAGTCGTAGCTTACAACAAAAACTTCATTTTCTTCTCACAAAAAGCTTACCATTGCCAAAATATGAATGAAACGAATAAGAAATTTAGTTTTATTTGCAATTATTCTGAAATTACAGCCATTTGCAACTATTTGGCTCATACATTTCTTCGAAATGTTATCGGGGTATTATTGTGGTTATAAAAAATCGTTCCATAAATGAAGTTTCAACTCGAAACCGAGACCCAATCAGTACCAATGTCCAATTCCTTCATATTTTGGACTAAGTAGGAGATTCAGTGAAGACTATCTGAGAGAAGGATCGGCTGTGTATGATACAAAGCTGACACTTTCCTATTAGCCGGATATATTCTTTCCTCGCGTGATCTGGAGAGTTTCGTGAATTTACACCATCTCATGAAGGTTTAGCTTAACTTAGGAGGAACGGGAAATGATGTTGCGGCGGCTACGGTGCTCAACAAATTACATTTCGGAACAGCACACATATAGCTCTGCGAATAATATTAGAAACCACTATGTTTTACACCATTTTCGCAAGATGTTTACTCATCATCTTATAAAATGATGGTTTTCCTCCATTTTCGTAAACAATTATCAACAAATTGATCGGTGATTTGATGTTTAAAAGTTATTTTTTACCAATGTTTACAGAAAATATATGCACTATGACAGAACAGAATCAAATCAGTAACACTTTGCTTCCAGCGCTATCTGTGAGCTGTTTCAACGTAGAATCGCCAATACTACACACACATCTTTAAAATGAGGGGTGTGCAAGTTTTTTCAATGCGCAAAAAAGATGCGCCTAGTTGTAGGTGACCCATTGCAATGTGACTTACCAACATAATGTCATTTTCTGCATACATGGGAAGCTTAACTCCAACGTTGTCATTTTCAAGTACGTGTTTTAAGTTGTTCTGCAAAACGAAACGTTCTGCTTGGGCTAACGTGTTGAGTGATATTATTACTGCATTTCGGAGATGATGATATTGAAGGTACGTGCTGCATTTTTCTATCCAGAAAGTATTCCATTTCATGAAAACTCGGACGCGCTGAATAAAATTTAATGTCAACTACCGCAGCGTCGCAGCAGTGCATGTTGCCAAAAATAAATACAACGTTTCCTTTGTTCTCCAGACAATGCACACTAGAACGAGACGTTGCTAGTTCGTCGCTGTTGTGCTATCTTATGACAAGCGCCATTTAGCACACTTCGAGAAAAACGATTTTCAAAGTTATAAATGGTAGAAACAACTCAGAGGACAATGTATACTTCTATCTATTCTATATTAATCTCTCAAATATTACGAAGATCCGTTGACTATGTTGAGTGTTTTTGCTCAAAATGTAAACAAAAGTCGCTCTCACATGTGTCATAGGTGTGTATTGATCACAAAATATGTATAACGTGTCAAAATTGTGCACTGAAAAATTTCTATACAAATAAATCAACAATTTTTAACTTTTATTCATATCTTCGGCTTAATTCGGTCTAGAACAAATCGGTGAGAAGCATTTTAAAGGAAATTGGTAAAGAAATCTAGAAAAAATGGTAATTTTTGTTTACAGTGTTGTCAAATATGCATTTTTCCAATTTAAAAGTAAAACTGCATGTTTAACGCAATACACCAATGTTTAATTTGAAAATCATTATGCCAATGTGTTCCTTAGACATTTTTACACATAAAATCATTTAAAACTTGATTATAACTTGAACCAATCCCAAGATACATCAATTTGAAACGAAAAACTCACAATTTCTTATCACGTTTCTTGCTATATCTCAGTAACCAAGCAAAATTCTGAAAACGCCATTTTGTAGAGATTTTTTAGACAAGTAATGTGGCATATCTAACTCAGTTTACTTCAAAATGGCAAGTTGCCGTTCATTTGGCTCAATTGTAGGTCTGACTCGGACAGAAGTAGAAGGAGGTCGTTTGTTCGTTTGGAATGACACTGGGGATAGTAGTTTTTATGTTGTCATACTCAACGTCGTTTTGCATATTGTTCTTCACTATGAAACCTTCTTCCACGAGTAAACTTTTGAGCGTTATCAGTGCAATATTGCGTGTATGATGTAATAGCATATGTAACACTTTCGTAAGCTCAAGCTCCATTTTCGTCTGTGCCACCTGTACTACCCATTAAAGCATAAGAGTTCCATAGGGATTTTTGTTAAAAATGAGTCATCTGTTGGATTGTATTCTGAATTACCTTTGATTCACAATACACAACTAAGACTACCAGGTTTGTTTCGAAAATATCAAGAAAAGTAACAAAACATGGTTGTTCCATCCATAATGCTCAATGAAAATGTAAATCTTGAACACTATATTTTCCCTCAGTGGGCGTACTTTATATTCGCTTACGGTAGGGAAAAAAACAAGACTGCTGATTCAAGTATATATTCGTAACAAAGCGATGCGGGTGGGATTTATTCATTTTTATTGCTGGGAATAAGCGGAGTGCCTTTTTGCTTCTGGTCCGTGTGAGTTGAAAAGCCGGACAAATCTAATACATCACCTAGTACTACCAATGAAGAAGCTACTACTAAGGACGAAGAGGTCCTCATTCTAAAGGTAATCAACGCAGCAATCAAGATGATGACTCAACAAGAGAGACATGATTGATACCAAAACATTTAGTAGAACTAATATTTCCTCGTCCCGACAAAACATCGCGTGCAATGAAAAGTTGCATGAACGAGATTTGATGGACTCTCAACCAAATAATTTTTTGGTTTTATATTTTCTACATTTTGTAGGAATATAAAAGAACCACGGCTCCATTAAATTAACTCATTATACCGCGTCAAATTACGAAATTTAAAAAAAATCTCTTAGATTCGACATATTGTCTGGTTACCCGAGCAAAGTCGAACATCAAAATTACAACAAGTAGAATTCATATTTTGATAAT
This sequence comes from Topomyia yanbarensis, assembly GCF_030247195.1. Lineage (NCBI taxonomy): Eukaryota > Metazoa > Arthropoda > Insecta > Diptera > Culicidae > Topomyia > Topomyia yanbarensis. The sequence continues at coordinate 81,908,980 of NC_080671.1, forward strand.
AGCATCAAATTAAAATCTTATTGTGCTATCAGTTTTAGATTTTTTAAAATATGACATCAAATTTTGATCTCAATTTGCTATCATTGTTTCTTTGAAGAATTTTCTATGTTTGTATTTCTTTGGCAAAACATCAAAGTGAATACATATTTTGTTATCAAAAAATTTTTCAACATCTCAATGAGCTTTCAATTTGCTCTCACCGATGGCAGAATTAGTTTTCTGTTTGATGTCATAGGACAATTTTGCTGCTCTCAATTTTGATCTTTTAACCGTTAAAACGACAACAACCTGAGTAATCATTTGCCGAACATCACAACATCAAGTTTAGTTTTCAATTTGTTGTCAGACTCTGCTCGGGTACATACTCGATGAGTATTACTCATGCTTCTCCAGGGCAACTTCAAAGTTTGTTATGAACCTTCCGGGTTACACTCTTGCCGTTACGGAAGAAAGACAGTATTCAACTTATTTAATACCGTACATTTTCACACACGTGTACTTTAAATAGGGTGACCATACGTCATGGTTTCCCAGGACATGTGCTGGTTTTTTAATGACTGTCCTGATCTCCTGGGAAGTCGAGTAAAACGCTTGATTTGTCCTGGTTTTTCTGCTATGAGTCTAATATATTTCTATTGATTGAGTCTTTGCTTTTTTCACTCTGCTCCAGACCGCAGTTACGACCGACTGCAACCATAACTGCAACGTATACACATCCTCAATCGGAGTACGATAAACAAAACTTAATACACTCGAATCTCCCAATTGTACCTTTCGATGGTTCTTACATGGGAAATGAATAGGGGAAGAGGTGTATGTACGTAACATATCTAACAATTACAGTTGTCAGTTGTGGACCAAACTCAGGCCGTAGTCAATATCGATGAGGCCATGGTCACCAGAGCTTCCTCTTTATGAAAAAATAGTCGTCATTCAATCCGGAACACGAAGAATTCCCGCTGGTCCGACGAAAAACTTTGTGGCAGAGCTCTTCCTCGCAGACTCCCAACACTTTTTGCTGCCGAAGCTCTGCCTGCCAGACCCCAGAACCTTTTAACTAACGAAAACATGTGGAGATGCATGGTCGATTGAGAGGTAACGGGAGAAGCAGTACCCTTTCGATTGAATTGGTTTTTACTCTCCTGGTCACTCTACTTTAAAACAAATAGCTTTCAAAAAATCTAAATTCGACGGCTAGAGGCACTGTTATAGAATTAAAAGTCAGAATTCTGCTTCACGATTTAAGCTAGCTAACACAGCTCCATCCTGATTAATAGGATATTAATAGGATTGAAATAGACAAATCGACCTATTACCATATGAATCAAGTCTTACACAATCTCTTCGTACAATTCTTTCTAGCTCACGTTCAGTGAACCCTATTCACTTAGTAGGCGTCTCGCACCGGACAATCACAATAACAAATTCCTCGAAATCCCGAATATTTATGAAAAAACAGTCTCTGAATTCCACCATCAAAAAACCTGTTCTCGTCTAATCTCCTCCAAATAAGTGTATCCTAACAGTCTGCTAATACGTTGTCAACTTTAGCACGGTCAACAGTGCCAAACCAACACAACATTAAGAAATTCCATTAACTAATCATAGTCAGTCGACTGCAGGCAGGGGATGCTAAGCTACACCAACACCGAGGTGTGAGTGTTTAAAATGTCAATGAACGGAGCCTCGAACCACACGCTGCGCGAGAAGAATATGATTAATGAGCTTTGGATATGGAAATTTAATTGGTGGGGAGACGGAGCGATTAGCACGTCGACTTGTTTTTTCACCAAAGGTTACATCGATCCTGGTTTCATCGAACGATCATTTAACTCGCTCACCTGTTCCACCAGCTGATAGTGATGTTGGGATGGGGGAAGGGTTCGTCTGCTTATCGATCGGGAACTAGTCATCATTGAAACTCCCATCAAAGGTAGTTCGGGATGACGACGCGGGTTGATCGCTTTGTGACACATTGAAATACGTCAATTTTTATGCAAATTTGAGCTTATCTTCGACAATCAATGATTGGCTTGATCGTGATTCCGGTTGAACCTGAACTGACGTCGAAATTAATCAGCCGGAATTTCACTCTCGATCACGTAGTGACTCGAAGATGTCAGCTTGCTTCTGCAGATATTTATTTTTGCTACAAACTGAAAACCGGTTCCATGCAGCGTAGTCCAGGCAGTAGTGGTGAGGTGATAAAACTGTCAGCTGTATGTACAGAAACAACTGTGCAGACTGGTGTTCAAACTAATTGATTACCGCCGAAACCGGCAACACGGACCGCAGGCTCTCACATATTATCAACAGCTATAACGCTGACGACAGGATATTGACGCCTATACCAAAGAGCATCGTAAAAATGATGAAATCATTACAACGGAATTCCACGGAACGCTTGTTTCGCTTGTAAAAATACTGACTCGAGCTGGTAGAACCCAAATGCCGGATACGAAAGATCACACACCAAATCGATCGGAACGGATTTTGCCGCATCATCATCACTGATGCCGAAGCGTCATTGGGTATGAAAATAAACTGCGCTCGATCATGCGAAAGAGGAAGTATCATTTGCCTTCAGAATTTGCTTCTGTAGATAAAAGGAAACTTGTTTAAATGTTATCCAACATGCGCTCTTTTGTACTGCCGCCGGCCGTACCAACAATAGGTGAACAGAAGGAGAGTCGCGTGCCAATTAATTTTGGGGAGTTGTTTGGTCCTGATTTCCTTATTTGCCGTCTTGTCGACGGCTTCGATGATTGATAGAGTTTGTTATTGTAGGCTTGGCCTCAGTCAGTTATATCTATTTGGTATAGGAATAACACTGGTAGTGAGTAGAGTTTTTGTGAACGATATTGTGGTGAGGTGATATGCAATTTTAATTGTATTTTAAAATTTGACTTTGTTTCCTTGCAAGTGCGGTATTTTACAAAGCTTTCAAATGCTTAAATCATCCGCTGTTGTAACTTCTGACTCGTTAAGAAACAGATTTTGTCAACACTTACCGGTATCTGGACGAACGTCCCGTTGCTGACTTGAGGATATGCAAATAATGGCACGACAGGAACTGTTCCATTCTTGAGAAATATTGGACCCTGGATTGGGGTTACCGTTGGCATACGAGAATTTTTACGGTTATCTGAAATCGATACAAGCAAACAAAGAAATTACTATCAGTTGCGGTTGGAAAATGTCCAATGAGTAAGTAACAATTCCCTGGCTCTACGTTGCTTCTCTCACAAAAACCCTCCATTATCCACGCAACAAAGATGCTCACTCACGTGTCGAAAGTGTTTCGCATTCAGGTGATTCCCCAAGTATAATCGGTAGGTACCTACTCGGTCTGTCGCCTTTATTTGCGCGACTGCAATAATTACTGCGATCAATTCCCGCAGATAGTAAACAGCAATTCCCACAAACAACACTGTTGAATCTCTCTGTACATCTCCGAACTGTCAACAATAGGTACCTTATCAACAGAAAAATATTCCATCGACTTAAAGTGAAATTAGTTGCATGATTTTTCATAGAAAAGATTTATGTTCCATTCGTTCACCACCGTGAACTTTTTTCACTTAACCCAGCTGAAACTGATGATCAACGTCATTCGACTCCGCTTGTATGTGAATCTAAGCGAGAGCATTAATTGTTTTCTTCCAAGAAGTTGCTTACACGTTCGTAGATTCCTCTAGCGCCGCTGATCGTAACAATTTCAACTCATATATTTATCTTTGATGTGTGGTTGCTCGTGACGATCAAATGCAGCACTGCACTGCCTCGCTGATCAGTCGATAAATTTCGCCCAACCTGCCACCACCCTATTCAGTTCACTTCTTCGAAACGGTAGCGAATATCACCATTAATATATGAGAACAATCGAATCATAAAATTTAAATACAATGATCGTCGTGTCCGAACGAATTTGGCACGTGGACAGGTGCCGGTGATCGAGCGCCCTGGCACGATCAGAAACAAAGAGATACTAATTTGCAATAAATTACCATCCGGTTATAGCTAATAAGTCTAAAAGGTTTCACCAGCCGTGTCAAACAAAATTAAAAATAAAACTTCAAGATGTTGCCCCTGTCGTGATCGGTAGCAATAAAGTGGCCCATACATGACACGATTTATCATATGACTCGTAGTACGATTGATCGTCAGGACCGTAGTGTGGCCTGCAGGCGCCATTGGCGGAGCCCCAGTTTTTCACCGCCTTGACGTTTACTTTAATTTTCTTTTCAAGTTTGACTTTCGAGCAACAGTGTAGTGTATTTAGATTTGGCACACTTATCCTGATTTATTATATAACTTATTTTACCTTATTTTATGAAACAGACAGATTTCCCTTGGCCGCACGTTACGGTCCTGCTGATCATTCTCGCAGTCGAAGCAATCAGTATGACAAAGTTTAATTTGAATAGCCGTTCGAATCGGACATAACACTTTTTTCCCTACGTTTATTTGACACGGCATTTGCGAAAGCTTTTTACGCCAAAGCTTCTTTTTTACATAGCGTGTTACAAAAAGCCTCAAGACTAATTTTAACTATACTAGTAATTTGTCAAAAACTAACATTGTAATCACTTTAATGTTTGCTTTGTGACGTAGAACTACGTCTTTGTTTTCTTTATGGGGGTGCATTTTGCAATTTCTACAAGTAACGAAAGTAATGAAAAGTGGTCCAATTTTAAACGCATATAATTCAGCAATCTCACAATAAATTTTCAAATATTTGCGCATATCGCCCCGAAATACTTCTAAGAATAGATTCCAATAGATAAACCCAAAGATTTTTTATATCATGGCATTAAAAATTTAAATTATGTACAACCTGGTCAAAATATCGCGCATTTACACACAGCAGACAGCGCTTCCCAAATCCGACACGACAGATTTGTGTACCTATCGCGCTACGCTACTATGAATGACGTCATCATCGACTATTTAAAGAACGGATTTGGCCGGACAAGCTCAGTTGCCTGTTGAACGGAAAGCGGAGCAGATCACTGCGCTGTGTGTTTTCACAGCCAGTGTAGCTGAGTCCGCTACACTAGCTGTGGAGGTACGCGTACGCTACCCAATTCCGTACAATATACGACTGAGCTTGTCCGTTCAAACACTATGCTTTCTTTTGTGTTGTGCTCTTTTCCAGCACAACTTTATGTACAAACTCGAACACAATTATTCGTACACAAAATCGCTGGTACATTCAAGCTCCATTTGCAAACACAATTAACATAGTGTCGTGGTACTAGTTGTCTCTTTCGCTTTACCCATCATCATCAGCGTTGACTTATTTTGCTTTGTGCGCTTGGGTTCAATGTTTGAGGCGAATGTGTAGGTAGGTATATCTAATTTGTTAGCAGGGTCACCATATTCACAGATTTTTCTGTAATGTCATAGATTTTGTTCACAATTTTTTATCACAGATGGCAAACTTTTGGCATTTTGATGAAAAATTCACAGATTTTTGGAAATATTGTGACTTTTCACAGATTTTTCGGAAATTTGTCACAGATTTTTTTCCTGTTTCAGTTATCACAGATGGTAAAAATATATTTTTGAACCAAACACAGATTTCAATGTGGCATCCCTGTTTGTTAGCGGTTACATGCGTAACCTGCATGATAGCAATCACTGCTTTCGTTGCGCAAATACGAAAACTTTCTTAGCAAAAAATTTACGCGGATCGACACAAAGCACAACGAAAGTTTATTATTTACGTTCAATCAATTCATTGATTTATTTCCACTCAGCCTATCCTATTTTTATTCTGCTAATAGGTACATACTACAAAGCCTATTTATGACTGAATACCAATGCAAAAACTCATCCAAGTACATATATAAAATTGTTTTCGATTCTTGTATTTTTATAGTTTCGATATATGATTAAGACCACTGCCTTCGCTACATTTGTATGCGTACTTTAGGAAAGTAACAATAATGGCAAAATATAACTAAAAAGCTTTTTCACCGGTCCGGGTTTTTTAGCACACACAATCGAAAAGTTTTTAAAAGTTGATCTTGTGCTATAAAGATTTAGTTCCAGATATTAGTTCGGTCACGGTTTTGTCTTCTTTCTTCAGATCTTCTCAAATAATTTTTATCGGATTCGAACACCTACTACAAATGAAAAGACCTGCTAACCAAGAAGGTTTGGTTCAATATGTAACATTCGATGTTGATTGGTCGTGCTTAAACTATGCATAAGAAATATATTTGATTTATTATTACTCTAAATGTACTAAAAAATAAATAGTTTCCATTAAGTAGTATAGTCCTACGTCTACAGTTTGTGTAACCCCATAGGGCTGCTCCTTGAATTTTTTCTAATTTTTCTTACATTCTTGTACTTCATAATGATCTTGTATTTTCGTGTGTATTTATTCACATTTTTCTGCTTAAAAAAACTGAATATTCTAGGACACTTTAATTGGTGAATGGTTAGTCATGCATGAGAGATGAGGAGATGAATCTAATTAAATTTTGACAGACACTGTTTTTAGAAAATGATAGATAAGTTCCATTTATAGAGGATCGCGGTAAGCCAGGATGTCTCTAACAGGAACATGGATTGGACTTGTAAATAATCTACTAATTGTGATCTGCCTTCACGATATTCAGTGCACGACCAAACAACATGCTCAATGTCGTAGTAACCCTCATCATAAGCACAATGATTACCATCTGCGAGCCCAATACGTATCAAAAGTATAATGATTGGACATGAGCTTAGACATAACACGGATGAAGACTTACATCCAATCCTTTGAACCATGCCTTCGTTGATACTTTAGGGATAATTGAGTGTAGCCATCGTCCTAGATCTCCATTGTCCCAAGATGTTTGCCAACTAGCAAGCGTCCTTTGGCGAGAAGCGCTATAAAATTCATTGAATATTTCACCATCTAGTGCACCAATCTTGGCTAAATTATCAGCTTTCTCGCTGCCCGCTATAGAGCAATGGGCGGGGACCCACACTAGGGTAAATTGATAACATTTTATTATTAGGTTACTCAGAAATTCTCGTATCTTGCCCAAAAAGAATGGATGGTGATTATCAACCCGCTTTGAGCGTAGAGCTGCAATTGTGCTGAGACTATCAGTGAGGATAAAGTAATGGCTCGGGGGTAATGCATAAATTATTTGCAAACTATAGTGAACTACTATTAGTTCCGCTATATAAACAGAGGCCGATTCTGTAAAAATGGAAAAATTATTGTTGAAAATACCGAAACCGGTTGCCTCACTGATTCGTGACCCATCAGTGTAAAACACTTTAAGGCAGTCTATGTGTTGGTATTTATTTATGAATATTTTAGGAATCTCCAGTGCGCTACATAACATTTGATAGCTGTGCAATGTCAATAGGGATCTTTAGGGGTGTGCGGGTTAAGGCATATCTCAGTCCTTTTTCAATTTTTAGGCCCGAAACTATTGAAAAAAAAACATTTTTAGTTTGTTTCATTTTAGGACAATCCCGAGCAAATACTCATGGGTTAAAACACCACACAGCCCCTTGAAAAGACCTTAAACATGGTCCGTGCCAAAATTCCCAACCATCACGACACCATAAAATGGTCTCAATAACCCATAAATACACCAACATATTTATCTGTGATCTATAGGACCATGGTAATGGTGTTTTCATGGGTTGAACCCATTTCAAACACCCTAGTCAAGCCCCATGAGCATGGGGATATTATGGACTTTCCGTTTGCTCGGGATAACACATCCAAACCCATGAGACTTGCACGACTCTATAGATTGCCTTATCAGATCTACCATAGTTTGCATATGAAACTTGGGATGGTAGGCTGCTAGCGGATTGCAAAAGTGCCAGATCATGCTGTGTGGCAGGGATGCATGAAGCACAGCACGAGAGCCTACCACGAGCTGAGCGGCCGCTTTGCACGAACCAAAAGCAATAAGCACTGACACCGCTCATGCTAGGTAACCTTCGTGCTCGAGCTGTAGGATTCGAATCAAAGAGCTAGCACAACGAGTTAGCACGATAAGCTAGCACCATGAGCCAGCTCGGTAAGCTGGCACGAGCAAGCTCGGTGAGCTAGCTTAGTGAGCTAGCACGAGTTAACTCAATGAGCTGGCACGGTAAGCTTGTCCGATGAGCTAGAACGGTGCAATAGTGTAAGCTATGGAACGAAAGAATAGGACAAAGCAAGAAACATGCGTTGGTGAATGTGCGACATGTTACTGAAAAAACGACGCAGGCATCATTACTCACACTAACGCGTTGTTTTTTATTCTGCTTTGCTATAGCTGACCTATAGCTCCGTGCAGCGTGCTAGCTATCACCGTGCTAGCGAGGGCTCTCGCTCATCGGTGCTCGTGCTACTTGCTAACTCTAGCTCATCGGAAACCAGCGCAAGCACTAGCTCAATGAATTTAACGCTGACACATTATGAGTCAGTGCACAGCAATAGGACACGGAGCACCACTGTTCTTGTGCATGCCTGGTTATTAAGTATGATTGCATTTCACATGCTGCTTTTTGTAATTCAGCCCAGAGAATCAGATTTCGCCGTCCCGAAACCATCCATCAATAGCCACACCAATATTATTAAGTCTAGTTTTTCTTCTTTCCAGTTAGAACTTACTGATAATGTATTATTTATTGAGATAAATGGATGGTTTCAATAAATTACGATCATGCGCAAATAAAATTGGATAAAAACCTCTCTAAACCTTCAATGAAGTAGCCAATTGCTAACATCCTCAATAGAAGCCCAATTAGTACGTTTTAAGATTGTGTATAACATATTCAATACTTAAAATATGGAATACATGCGTAATTGAAGAGAAATTGGGACAGAAAAAGAAATTTTTAAATATGTACGTTATATCGAGGAAAAATGTACGTTATATCGAGTGACGCTATTTCGAGGGTACGTTATATCGAAGTTTACCTTACTCCATTTTGTATTCAATTTATTCACTCTACTGTAAATCTATAACGCACAGACCAACCATAGAACTCTAACAAAAGATTCTACGGTTTTCATCAGCAATACTGCCTCGGGGTACGTTGAAATGAAATTAAAAGAAGATTGTTCCAAAGCACTGGTTTTCAAGAAAAGGCGGAATTTATACTCAAGAGGTTTCATAGTTCTTGAAAAGTTTGTGTACAATGCGATGTAATCATAATCATAACATAATCGACGAACGACAACACGGATTTATGAAAAAACGCTCCGCCACTTCGAACTTGATGACGTACACGAGCTTTCTAGTTCCAGCTGTAGAGAAGCGTCAACAAGTCAACATTCGACAAGGTGTCGACAAGGTGCCCCACAACATTGCTGTTTTGAAGCTGGAGCGACTAGGCTTTCCTGAGTGGGTTACCAGATGGCTGCATTCTTACCTCTCACAACGATCTGCTTTCGTTAGAATTGGCACTACATGCTCAAGCGCATTCGTAACGCTAACCGGTGTGGCTCAAGGAAGTCACTTAGGACCACTGATCTTTCTCTTATTCATCAACGACCTCTGCACCCGCATCAACTCTGAAAAACTGCTCTATGCTGATGATCTGAAAATCTTTCGTTCAATTGCTTCAGCACTCGACTCTGTTGTGCTCCAAAACGATATAGCCAATATGAGAGGCTGAGAGCAAGAGTGGGTTAAAAATTCGCTGCGAGCAAAAGCGGTATACGTTTTATTTAGAGCAAAACCGGTTTAAGTACCAGTCAGAGCAGAAATGGGATAAAAAAACCTTAGCGCAAAAGTGGGTTAAAAAGATATACCACTTTTGCCCTGAGAGGATATATATTCCATTTTTATTCTAAGAATGTTTTCAAAAATGAATCAGGGAAAACCATCATCAATATGGGTATCATTTGAAAGGAGGTGGTTAGTAGATATGGGAAATCGATAATTACGCCATTTTGAATTCCACCGCCACTTTGAAATCCAAGATGGCGACTTCCGGTTACCACAAAATAGTGAGAACCACCATCAATATTGGTGTCATTTGAAAGGAGATGGTGAGCAGACACCGAAAATTGACCATTACCGCCATTTTGAAATCCAAGATGGCGACTTCCGGTTACCACAAAATAGTGAGAACCACCATCAATATGGGTGTCATTTGAAAGGAGATGGTGAGCAGACACCGAAAATTGACCATTACCGCCATTTTGAAATCCAAGATGGCGACTTCCGGTTACCACAAAATAGTGAGAACCACCATCAATATGGGTGTCATTTGAAAGGAGATGGTGAGCAGACACCGAAAATTGATCATTACCGCCATTTTGAAATCCAAGATGGCGACTCCCGGTTACCATAATATAGTGAGAACCACCATCAATATGGGTGTCATTTTATAGGAAATGGTCAGCAAACACCAAAAATTCACCATCACCGCCATTTTAAAATCCAAGATGGCGACTTCCGGTTATCACAAAATAGTGAGAACCACCATCAATATGGGTGTCATTTGAAAGGAGGTGGTTAGCAGACACCGAATATTGATCATTACCGCCATTTTGAAATCCAAGATGGTGACTTCCGGTTACCACAATATATGGTTAGTGAGAACCACCATCAATATGGGTGTCATTTGAAATAGAGGTGTGCGCCGATGCATTTTTAATCGGCGGCGGCGTAAGCGACATATTTGGCCGGCGGCGGCGGCGTTGGCGGCGTCACGCCGTTAGACCCTATCGGCGGCGGCGCGCCGGCGTGTGTCGGCGTGACGAATATTGACGCCTATGTAACTAAAAACAATTCTTGGCAGTAAAATTCCTTTCCCAAATTGGTAACAGACTTCGCAGCACATACAAACAGACGTTACCAGCTTGAAGAAAATTCTAAAAAAAATCATCGCTCACGATGTACTAGCGACATCTGTTGAACACATTGCACAAAATGGAATTCTCGCAATCATATCAAGTAATTTTTTTTTTTCAACTGAAGCCCCAATAGTGCACACCTAGGGGCAGATCACTTTCAGAATGTATTACAAATTTGCTTCAAATTAGAAAAAAAGCATTTAATTTCCATTTTTGCAACAACTTTGCACTCCTTCGCAGAAAAGATTGTTTAACAATCGTCCTACGCTGATCCACTTTGTTAGATGTTTTGTTGAATGTAGGGCTAGTTTTTTGTAGGGTTTTGACGTCTTACTTGCAACGCAAAATGCATTATGAATTTCTATTTTGATGGAAAGAAATGCATTTAATTTCGCTGATGCGTCACAAGTGCCCACCCTGCTTGCCAAATGCAAGATAATAAATGAATGGCGGGACTATTTTACAGTTGCAAAATTTAAAGAACGAAACAGAAAAATTGTCGATGTAACGACTGTATTTCAATAACCCATAATAATTATTTATAGTTCTATGTGTGGGAAATTAAAACGGTAAAATATTTTTTGTTTTGTTTGAGGAAATTAATTCTTGTCGTTTCATTGTTTTTTGTTTCATTTTAGTCTTCTTTACCGTCGCTCTTTAAGAATCCCACAGATATCGGGTACCCTAACACGAGGCGTTACTAATGGCATTAATGGCATTACTGCGCTGAAATGTCACTTTTAATGGTCATGTAAGGACCTTTTACTTCATTTTCCTGGTTGGCATTTACTTTTACTTCTTGTAAGTACAAAATAACGCATACGATTCCGTGACACCACATTTTCTTTCAACTTAAGATTTGCTTCTATCTAGAGTGCAAAGTATGCTCGATGTGCTGGAGTCATACAGATCTACACCATAACGAAACCTAAATATACAGTTACTATCATTCATAGTAATTCCACCACTTGATGTTGGGTTGAAACTGATTACTAAACAAGTCTGATTGAAAATGGTCTGAGCGTATCTCTAGTTTTAGTAGCACCTGCACTCCGCCAATTGCTCCAGCAGATCCGGGGACCAACAAATTCGAATCCATTGCATACATCTAGTCAGATTCGATACACCGAATCAATTAAATTAATAACATCCTATTAAGTGCTTACTCGCCGATCGGCATCGTGTTGTAACTTAAGAAATAATTGTGAAAAACTCCCGCCTTGGGCACTTCGACAAGAATGAATTTCACATTTCCGGCCCATTTTGTTTGTTTTGGTTTGCATGAGATTAAAAAGACGGTAACGTTTTTGGGTGGGTGCGGAAACTAAGTAACGCATTTAGCTCTGTGTCACAATCTCTTCACTAACACCACGCTCGCTGATATGGCGCATTTTTTGTAATGTAAAACGACCGTTTTTTCCACGAGTGATGAAAATTCATCTCGTGTTACGTCTTTTTTTGTCTGTGATACCGCGTTGATGCAACTGACACTGAAAATCTTTCCTGAGTGGGGCTAGATCACACGATGAATAATTTTTGAGACCAGAAATCTTACCCTCTGCATCGCCACATCAGTGTACCAGCGTCGCGAAAAGTCAAGATCATTCTATCCAACTATTCTTCGAGAAATTTTTTTTTAAAATAGGTCACGATTCAATCAATGATAAGTAAACCTCGCATTGAAAATAATTTTTGTGTTTTCAAAAAACCAGTTCGCGCAAAAAATATGGCAGTATACTCAAATGTTTAGTAGGTGGTTGTGTCTGAATATGCTTAATATTTTTATGATTCTAGTTCATAACTTGATGATACATTAATTTGTATTAACTTTATTGACTAAAAAAGTCAAGAATTTAATGATGTGCAACGATTTTCGTAAATTCTCTTCGTGTTAACGTGATATTTTAGTCTTGAGTTTATCGTCGGATTTTTTACACAGAGTCACGTGTCTTATAGTTTTCTTAATTATTTCACGGATTTGAATTGTGGCTAAGTAATGTATTTTTGATGCTTAGCGCAGTTTCATTTAATTCCGAACATTACACTGAATCTTAACAAAAGAATAACAGGGTTACAGGTCCTGGTAGTTTCCTTGTATCTAATGCTCGCGCCTATGAGACTGGTTGCTAGCATTTGTACACAATATCTCACATGGAAATTTCAAAACCAAAGAGCATAGCGAATAATCCATGAATAATAGTATGAGTTCCTTGAAATTGTTTTCGTAAGTATATTAAGATTATGTGGAAAATTAATTACTTCATGAACTATATCATGAACAGTTTCACGAGCTCGACGGGTAATCGTGTCTAGCATACTATCATGAATCGGTTAAAAAATCGATGAATAATACACTGTATTCCAGTGAAATTGATTACGTGCAAAGATTAAGATCAGGCAAATTATCGTAAATTTCATTACTTATATCTTGAAAGTGGAAGTGTTTTTTTTTTAATTTGTGGACATTTCCACGCGCACGAATGGTGAATTGTAACTTATATGCTCGCAATCATAACCAGTTGACGAAGCAAGAATGGATCCATGTAATCCGAGTGTCGTGTAATGATTTGCGAGAAAATATCAAGACTTTGTTAATGTTGTGATCTAATTCACAACCACTAATACCAAATAAACATCAATATATGATTAATCATGAATCAGTTAACGTCGTATATTCAGACAATAGACAATGTTTCTAGATTTGTGGTTAAAATTTTGAGCCAACGATTGTCGAGTTCGCGAATTATCGGCGTGGGAAAAAAGCATCGGCGGCGCGCCGCCGGTCTACCTTTCGGCGTCGGCGTTTGTTAAAATTTACCGGCGGCGGCGGCGTGGCGTGGCGGCGCACAGGTCTAATTTGAAAAGGGGTGTCAGTAGATATCGGAAATTGATTTTTACGTAATTTTGAAATCCAAGATGGCGACTTTCAGTTACCACAAAATAGTGAGAACCACCATTAATATGGGTGTCATTTAAAAAGGGTCGGTAGACATTGGAAATCGATTGTTACGCCATTTTGAAATCCAAGATGGCGACTTCCGGCAATCACAATATAGAGAGAACCATCATCAATATGGGTATAAATTGAAAGCGGGTGTCAGTAAATATCGGAAATTGATTATTACGTCATTTTGAAATCCAAGATGGCGATTTCCGGTTACCACAAAATAGTGAGAACCACCATCAATATGGGTGTCATTTGAAAGGGGTGGTCAGTAGACATCGGAAATCGACAATTAGGCTATTTTGAAATCCAATATGGTCACTTCCGGTTACCAGAAAATAGTGAGAACCATCATAAACATGGGTAACGTTTGAAAGGGGGTGTTCAGTAGTAGCCGTTTTAGATCCGATTTTCTTTCACTGCAAACATTACATTGCAACAACACGGTTTTATGCCTAAATGATCGACAACGACCAACCTGCTCTCGTTTACAACATATGTACTCGATGGATTTACTGACGGATTGCGAACCGATGCTATTCACATGATTCGACAAAATCAACCATGATGTCGCAATAGCGAAGCTGGACAAACTCGGTATTCATGGACAACTTCTGCGTTGGTTCCTCGATGGAAAGCAATTCCAAATCAGCATTAAGGACTGCCTATCTGCGCCATTCTTCACTACATCCGGCATCTCAATAGGTTGCCATCTCGGTCCATTAATTTTCCTCCTCTACTTTAATGACATCAATATTAAATTACAAGGACCCCGCCTTTCTTTCGCCCATGATATGAAAATTGTTCGACAAACACGGGATAAAACCGATTCCGATTTTCTTCAGAGTGAACGGGAGAGCTTTAGTACGTGGTGTGACCTAAACAGAATGGTTTTACAGCCGAGTAAATGCTCAATCGGTACGTTCACTCGGAAACGCTATCCGATTCAGTTTAACTACCATTTATTCGACTCGAGCATTCCAAGACACTCTCACATCAAGGGTGGTGGAGTCATCATGGATGCAGCACCACACACTTCACACTTCGTGGATGAGGCATGAAGACAATAAAGATAAAACAACCCAATGCAAGAGCATGGGAGGTATGAGCCTAGAAGCGACCGGGCCCACTATATGTTGGATACTGTCAACGTCTGTACATCAACATACGGATGCCACCCCCTGGATAAGAATGATCGACCCGCGCGAAATTAAAATTTTGTGATTGGTTTCTCGCATCAATAAAAATATTATATATGCAATTCCATATTAATTTTAGTGGTTTTAAAATAGGTTATACAGGTATACCTCGATTTAACATACATTTTCCGATTCAATCATGTACGTTAAATCGAATTTTATGTAAAATCGAATCACGAAAGAAATATTTGTTTTCGAAAAGAATTATTTTTTTATTCACACGAAATATTTACGAGGATATTACTGATTGTATTCACCTAACAGTGACATAGAAACCACATCTTCACAATTAAACAATTAGATTGCTCTTCTGAACATAAACAACATATTTATCTTAACCTTGCCAAGTATTCGCCAGTTCGTCGCAAAATTTTCTCAGAATTCAGGATAACTTATAAGAATAGTGTTATTAGCAGTGCAGTATTAGATAATTTTTTTTCATGGGATTTTTTCTAACATCAACAATGTTGGATTAACCATTGTGTGCACGAAGAGCACAATTCCTAACTTTAGTAAGTAAGAAAATTTATATTTCTATTTTGTCTCATCTTTACCTTGGTAGACCAACCTGTCCATCAGATAATCGCAGAATTCAAAAAGGGGACACTACTTGAGTTCACGAGCAAACGACTAGTCACGAAGTTTTGTAAGCACAGGAGTTCTACTTGCAGAAAAAAACAACCAAATCGAGCCATTGTAGCGCTATAGTTCTCCTTAAGGAAAAAGTTGGATTAAATCATTTTGTGTACGTTAGATACAATATCTCAGTTTAAAAATCGAACTCATCAGAATGAATAAGACATTTTAATTACAATACAAAAATATTAAAAAAAAATTGTTTAATCCTTATGTACGACGAGGGGGTTGAATTCATTAGAATGTTGATGTCATTATTATCGATCTCCAAAGTAGCCGCGTAGCATGTGATGTCTAAATCCAAGAATTGATCCGTTGGTTTCCTGCTCCCACGTTATAACAGGCGACAAAGACGGAAATCTTCTTTTCATTTATTTGAATCTATCTCCTTTTTATTTATTGGATCTATCTCCTAGACAGAGATGCCAGATTTGCAGACAAGTCTGCAAATAGGCAGACTTAATTTAAGCTGCAGATTTTTTCAATGACGCAGATATTTGCAGATTTTTTAGTTTGGTTGCAGATATTTACAGATTTTTGAATATAAAGGCTTTTGGTTACACTAACTTTCCTGACATTTTTTGTTCTTCCCAGACTTTTAAAATTATTATTGCAGACATTTGAAAAAGTACCTGGCATCTCTGCTCCTAGATTTCTATTTAAACGTGAACCGGTATTGATAAATAAACACCGTGAGCCCACCAGGAGTCGTACATTGAAGGAAGTCTTGTGTCTTCCATCATTATAGCCTATTGCATCTTTTTTTGCAAGAGGACTCCTCAACGAAGTTTTTGTCCACATGCACTGAGAAATTCATCTGTTCAATAAAGCCTGAGAAAAGATATTATATTTAGCAGGAATCGAGCTTACGTTCTTTCAAGCTCTATTTGGTTGCGTTAACATCGAGGAACTGTCTTGACTTCATTACAAATTCCCAACAGTTTCGTAATAACCGCTACAGCCCCAATGCCTATTAGTAGGACTCACCGTCCGCCAATATCTCGTCACCGCCCTATACCTTCCATCATCCATATCTTTCCAGTTCTCTATTTTTAGCTTACACATAAAACCCATAAAACTATTATCAGGAAATAACTTGAACCATAAATTCGTGTATTCATTTTGCTGTGCGGTATCAAAATAAGAATATTTTTGTATCTCAGAATCTTAAACATAATCTAGCGAAAAAACGAAAATAAATTATGTTTCTTTAAGCATTGGACGTGGATCATAAAATAAAATTGAAATTGATTTTAAACATTTCATTTTAGTAACATTGACATTAATAAAAAATTGCATGTATGTTAAATCGACGTAAAAATTACGTTAAATCGAAATATGTTAAATCGAGGGTATGTCTAATCGTGAGTATGTTAAATCGAGGTATACCTGTATGAGGAAAAAAGCGAAAGAATGCTAATTTTCAATAAAATTGCTTTTGGTTCACTTCAATCCATTGTTGGGTTTATTAATATTCCTTGGATCTTCAAATTTTAAAGGCGTATGAAATGACACCCATACTGATGGTGGTTCTCACTATTTTGTGGTAGCCGGAAGTCGCCATCTTGGAATTCAAAATGGCGGTAATGGTCAATTTTCGATGTCTGCTCACCATCCTCTTTCAAATGACACCCATATTGATGGTGGTTCTCACTATTTTGTGGTAACCGGAAGTCGCCATCTTGGATTTCAAAATGGCGGTGAAAGTCAATTTTCGATATCTGCTCACCATTCCCTTTAAAATGACACCCATATTTATGGTGGTTCTCACTATTTTGTGGTAACCGGAAGTCGCCATCTTGGAATTCAAAATGGCGGTAATGGTCAATTTTCGATGTCTGCTCACCATCCTCTTTCAAATGACACCCATATTGATGGTGGTTCTCACTATGTTGTGGTAACCGGAAGTCGCCATTTTGGATTTCAAAATGGTGGTGAAAGTCAATTTTCGATGTCTGCTCACCATTCCCTTTTAAATGACACCCATATTTATGGTGGTTCTCACTATTTTGTGGTAACCGGAAGTCGCCATCTTGGATTTCAAAATGGTGGTGAAAGTCAATTTTCGATGTCTGCTCACCATTCCCTTTCAAATGACACCCATATTGATGGTGGTTCTCACTATTTTGTGGTAACCGGAAGTCGCCATCTTGGATTTCAAAATGGCGGAAATTGTCAATTTTCGGTGTCTGCTGATCATCCTCTTTCAAATGACACTCATATTGATGGTGGTTCTCACTACTTTGTGGGAAGCGGAAGTCGCCATCTTGGATTTCAAAATGGCGGTGAAAGTCAATTTTCGATGTCTGCTCACCATTCCCTTTCAAATGACACCCATATTGATTGTGATTCTCACTATTTTGTGGTAACCGGAAGTCGAAAACTTGGATTTCAAAATGGCGGAAATTGTCAATTTTCGGTGTCTGCTGATCATCCTCTTTCAAATGACACTCATATTGATGGTGGTTCTCACTACTTTGTGGGAACCGGAAGTCGCCATCTTGGATTTCAAAATGGCGGCAATCGTCAATTTCCGATGCCTATTGACCTATACGGATCCTATATTACACGATTTCTAAGGCATCGAAAAATTTAATAAAATTTCATTTCCCACAAGTCCGAATAAGAAAATTCTAATTCTTTTCTTAGCGCAAAAATGGGTTAATATTCTATACCAGTCTTGCCCTGAAAATGTTGTCGAACCATTTTTGCGCGAATTAATATTTGATCCACTTTTGCCTGAGGTGTGATGACTATACCATTTCTGATCTAACAGAATATTTTAACCCACTTTTGCTCTGAACAAAATTTTAACCCACTCTTACTCTCAGCCTCTCATATAGAGGAATGGTGGTTGCTGAACGGTATGCAGATCAACATTGATAATTGTAAGATGATAAGTTTCGGACGCTCGGCAAATATAAGGCGTTGCGATTATACTCTTCAAGCCTGTGTCATCGAGCGGGTGGATTCTATCCGTGACCTGGGAGTGTTATTCGACAGAAAACTTCGTTTCGTCGATCACATCACTGCAACAACGGCGAAGGCTTGCAACATTAAGTTTTCTTAAACGGAACGCTGTCGATTTTGTGGATTTCTTCGCACTGAAATCTTTATCTTTATAAAGATTTCACTGGAGACTGGAGCGCGTTCAGAGAAGTTTTGTACGATTTGTTCTAAGAAAATTGCCTTGGAACGACCCTATCCGTCTTCCGCCGTATAATAATAGATGCATGTTGTTAGATTTGCCAACACTGGAGTCTCGCCGCACGTTCTTGCAAAGAATGTTCATTTTCGACATGTTGTCGAACAATATTGAATGTCCCGACATTCTCTCAAGGATTCATTCATTTGTTCCCCCTCGTGATATAAGGAATCGTCCGCTTCTGTGGATTCCCAGGCACCGCACAGCATATGGCCAGAACAATCCGCTAGACAGATGTTGTAGCAGATTCAACGAAACTGTTTTAGTTTATGACTTCCATACCACTAAATCTAATTATAAGTTAGCAATCAGAAATTTTTAACATTGGAACTAGCAATAGCATTAAGTGTAATCTGTACGATATATATCGAAGATGTAATAAATAATAAATAAATTGAGTATGAGTGTTCGAATGGCACTTTTGGATACCAGTGAGAAATCTGACCTTGATCAACCTGTCTTATAGTGCTTTCGTTTTCGACAGGCCCGTTCTAATTTCTGGTGAACATCACCTTCATGTCCGAGTATTTGGATAACCAGAAAACAGTAACTTAAGGTTTGATTTTCCATGTATTTGTTTTTCAAATCTCGGAACGCTGAATGCATCTAGCTAACCAGTATACTTTTTGGACTAATAAGCGACGACACTTTGCATACTACGATGCAGAAACCAGATGCTGCCATTTTTTATTTTGATTATAGAGGTTTTTACCTTACGAGTTAGAAAAATATCTGGAAAAATTTCTAACCCTATTTGCGAGATTGAGAATCGAACCTAGATGACCTGCGTACAAGACAATCGATTTACTAATTACGTTATCCCCGCCCCTGGACTTTAAACAAGATTCACAATACCATAAGAGTAATCAAATTAACATTCATAAAGCTTTTTCGATATTGGAGCACTTTGAAAGCAAATCATGTTCTCTGTTAATTGATCAAATGCCAAATGGGCTTTGTATGTTGAGCGAATATTTTGTTAACACAGTTTGTAATTTTTTTTAATACCGGTTTTTTCATTTCCAATACCTAAAATACCTTTTTTTTAATCCTCTGGGTTTCCCAACCCTACTGTGTTATATTGAAAGCTGATGGTACTCCTAAGTTTTCAATCCTTGACTTATTTTTGAGACACGCAGATACAACAGGCAACCTGGAAAGATTTGAGCAAGAAGGCATTATTTACTTCCCGTCCTTAAAAAAAGTGCGTAGGATACGCAGCACTGTGCCACCGCGTCCCGCCGCCGCCAGTTTTAGCGAATGGCATCACGCCGTTACGGCGCCACCGCCGATCAAAATCGCATCAACGACGCTGATAACAATATTTTTCATCGGTGCACACCTCTGCTGCCCATAAAAACGAAATATGAAATATCTCGAGAACTACTACTTTTCAGATTTTTTTTGTTGTAAGCATTTTGATTTAAAATAGCGTTTAAAGTCATATTCAAAAAGAAAATTGTAATTTTGACTGCAAATAGTAAGAATTATAAATATATGTCAGAAGTTGTTAGGAAAAAAAATTATTGAAAGCTTCTCCATGATCCAAATACACTGAAAAAGTTTCTTTTTCGTCTTTAAAACGATAAACATTAGATTTTTGATATTTTATAATTGGGTAACGCGAATAACTTTTAAAAAGAGCATAATCACACGAATTGACTGTTTTTGTTGGAACAAAATTCCAAATATCTCGAAAACTATCGCATTTTGGAAGATTTTTGTTAAATACATTTTGATTTAAAATGAGAGTTAGAATTATATTCTCTAATAAAATTACAATTTTTTATGTCAATTAGCATGAAATTTAAAAACACGTATAAAGTTAAAAAAAAATTATCGATAAGTTCTCCATCATACAATCACATTAAGAATGTTTCTTTTTCCTTGAGGTTCTCATTGATAAAATATAAAAAATTAGAAAAAATGGGTTTTTTACAATTTAAATTTTTAAAACAAATTTTTGATTTTTGTGAAAAATGACACATTTTTTTCACACATAAATATTCTCTCAAACTCATTCTCAGAAAGTTTTGCTGTATAAAATACAGTAACCGAACAAAAAAAATTGAAATTAATGTATGCAGAAATGTTTACGCCCTTTTAAAAAATTGCTCTTGAGTCAAAATAATCTGATACTGATTGTGGAAAATGTTTAGTCGTCCATACCGATGAAATGTGTAAAGTTTCATAGGAATCCAAGATGGTCGATCAGGATTTTAATTATTTTCGGACGGATCTTCGTGGAATTCCTCAAATATCTCTGATGACATACGTAAATCCTATGCAGATAAACCATAACCATTAGTTAGGTTCTTCTCTTGGGTGCAAATTTTTTTCTACCATAGTTTTTTTGCTGCGAATTGTTGGCTTGTGTTTTCAAGATTATTGAACGAATTTCCTTTTGAGATTTCAACTAGTTTTGGACAGTATGCCGAAATGTAATGATAGATTATGCAAGAATATTTTTTCGGCTATCTATTGTTTGATATATATATATATATATATATATATATATATATATATATATATATATATATATATATATATATATATATATATATATATATATATATATATATATATATATATATATATATATATATATATATATATATATATATATATATATATATATATATATATATATATATATATATATATATATATATATATATATATATATATATATTGTCTATAAATTGTTAATGAAACCAACTTTTATTTATTGCTTTTCCCGAATAAAGGAGGACATTTGTGAAAAATTTGTGTTCCAATACCATCATTTTGTAACCTGATATTTCTGCTACCGCATGGAAAAGTATAACATTGGGCATAGCTGTTTGGAACGCATAATTTTACGAATCATTTATGATTCTTTTTTATGAAATCTTCTGTGCACATTTTTTACACATCATACATATTTTATCATCAATAAACACTTAAGATACGTATGCGAGCGACTTTGGTTTACATTTTAAGTAAAAACTTTCAATATAGTCAACCGATCTTTGCCTATATCGAGAGATTACTACAGAAAAGACGAAATATCGATTGCCATCTTCCAAAAGCTTCTAACATTTATGAATTTCAAGATATTTAATCTCAAACTTTAAAAATTGTTTTTCTCGAAAAGTGTTAAATGTCATAAAAAAATGTTTTTCTCGAAAAGTGCTTGTCATAAGATAGCATAACAGGGACGAAATAAGATTATCAGGTTTGTTTGGAAAATATCGAAAAAAATACCAAATCATGCTTGTCCCATCCATAAAGCTCAATGAAAATGTAAATCTTGAACAGCGTTTTTCTCGGCTTGCTGTTTTTCAATATGGGACTCTTATGCTTTAATGGGCAGTCTATTCGTTTTATCAACATCGGTACATTACAACGCCACTCATCAGAACAAGCTCACACACTTTTCCCATCATTGCCCATAAAGGTTAACACACTTTGGTTGACGGAAACCACTAGATGAATGTGCTTAATATATCACCGTCTCGAAGGTGTTCCAGTCTAATGTTGGATACAGGAAATTCCAACCTGATCAGATGAACCAATCAAAAGAACACCAGAACCAATGAATGCATTTGAATGAAAATCAGATAGAGAGGTTAATTCAGTTTTGAATTGGTGACTGCGACACCCACTCGTGACGTGAGTCACACTTATCGTAAATTGAAACGGCGGTGCAAAACGCGAAAACAACCGCTCACAATTTTTTCGTCCATTCGTTTCTTTGACTGTTTGAGAATATAAATAAACGTGTTTGAAAAAGAAACTACATCCCAACTACCTAACACCACATAAACACTCCTATTCCTCACCGGGTGGCGTTGTTGCTCGTTCAAACGTCTACTGTAGAATGCAAATAATCGTTACTTACTGTAGAATGAATTAAAAACTAAAATGCAGTTACAACTTCCGACATTCGCAAATTACGGCAGACATTCGGAACATGTCGGGGAGTGAATTAATCGCTCCGTAGGATAGACGTGTAAGTCCATCAGCGAGATCTGCACTGCGTGGCTCAGAAATTTAAAAAAAAAAAAAACATTTACTTACAAGGCTTGTCACAACACGAGAAGAACAACAATCAAATAAAGTTCAATGTCGCAAACTGAACGCATCCACTTTGTCTCACTGCCGGCACCGAACTAATCTTATCTCGCTTCGGCGAGAGACACACTCTGAGAAGAAGTGCTCGCTCGTTCCCCGAGTGTGGTTGTGTGCGCGACTGGTGGCCAGTGTGGCGATAGTTAGAAGCTAATGTAGCATTTAATTACAGCTTCCATCTAATCATCGGTTCGAGTGCAACGTCAATACTACCGAGACGTCGGTAATACTCATCCCACTCACAGAGATGGAAAGTATTTGCGAAGATTCACACCGGGCGAAGTGTGTCGGGAGGGGAGGAGTGCCCCTTCGTCTATAATTCAATGACAAGTAATCGGTCTCAATCGATCCGGTAGCGGAATTTGACCTTTCTCGAACTCATTAAACTTTTTTTTTGCTTATTGAGGTATGTTGTAAGGGAAATTGTTTACATTTAAGATGGTTTTCGAGCTGTCTGAAATCATCTTAGAGATGTACACAATGTTGGTATATGTATTATTGTCAGAGTTTGCAGCAAGGCATAGCTCTTCAGCTTGAATTCAACATGTAATTACCAACGTAAAAAAAATGCTGGATTACAGTACCACCCACAAATTGTTGCCCATTTAAAAAATAACGAAAACAGGTTCCGCATCTCGATTCGATCAAAACTCTATCGAATCGACCATGTCTTGCATTATGGATTTCGATCCGAGCTCGAAAGTTAGTTCACACGAAGAAATACTAGATCATCGAGAAGTGTTGGCATTATGGAACCAAAATAATTGTTGTCGATTGCTCGATAGTTTTATTATGTTAATCACTCGAGATTTTGATTCGGTGTATTTATTTCATGTCATTCTTTAAATAGTTGTTTTTGGTTAGGAATCGGAATACTTACAGGATAAAAAGTTACCACACCCAAAACGTACCCGGTAAGATTCGCTTACATTAATGCAATAAATACGAGCAAAAATTGCAAGCGTTCTGGTAATGTGCGAAAATTGCAAGAAGCTTCCTTGCATGCAATGCAAGAAACAGAAAAACCGAATTTTGCCTATGTATTAGCGATGTATGTGTATTGGTGACCAATATACGTTAGAAAAAAAGACTGTCGGCATTGAAAAATGAACCCCGCACAAACAGATCGCTAAGCAATACCTTATCCACCCAACCATACTATCAGATAGTAATCAGTGGATAAAAGTCATATATAAACAGATGATTTCACGATTAATGAAAAAAGCAAAACACGCAGCTAGATTTGAACTCAGGCCCTTGCGCATCACAGCGCTAACTATAAGCACTGATCTGTCCTTACACATAAGGATAGGACGTTAAAACTCGTACAATTGTCACATCCGCAATTTGATGCCGTCTCGTGTGTAATGAATAAACCACAAAACTGTGTTTGATGATGTTGGTGAGGAATAAATAACTCGCCGTGCGTTGCTATACCAACCAGCATAGGCATGTGAATGTGGTGGTAATCCTTTGACAGTGTGTTGAAGAAACGTATGTACGTATAGCGAGAGATGAAGTGATTTTATACGCTTGCAACAATTGCAAGCGGGAAAACTTCCAAATGATATAAACTAGCGGGCACAACACTTTTTGAGTTTCTGTTGTGGTCCCAAATGCATGTGCAAAATTTGGGAGCGGTTGGTTGCTTCCCGGGTTTGCGCATTGCGTTCGAATTTTGTATGGGATTATATATGGGAAAATCGATTATTTTGCGTTTACGTTAATAAAGATCGCTAATTCACTCAATATAAAAAACTTTGTCCAAGACGGTAACTAGCTACGAGTTTTAAAAAAATAGTTGTTTAAAAACTTATGGTTCAATCCAAATGCAGAAATTTATTATTTTTTCCAACACTGCCAGTGCACCACCAACATCGACATTTAAAACTTAAATGAATGGGAATCTATTTATCGCAGAGACTTGGTAACTTCGAATTAAATGTTCAGAATGCATTTCTGAACAACATAGACGTAGTCAGAAAATGATAAGAAAAGGGAGGAGGGGGCTTGTGTACTCATCAGTCCTCTTTTTAGATTGTTTTGTATAAGACAAAGAATCATTACGTCCTTGTAAATGTGAACGACTGAACTTTCTTAATATGTTGATAGAACCAAATATGAATCATACTACAATCGTTGTAGTAGGAATAAACATTACCAACATTTAGGATTTACACCTAAAAACTTATGTGTTCCTTTCGCTTGAGGCAAACTCAGTTCTGGAAATCGGCTTGGGTTCTAACCTGAAGTATATTTCAGTTTTTCTAATATCACTATTTAGCGTGATCAAAAACGTTTGCTTGAAGTAACTATCCTGGTTTCGCTCTCAGATTATCATACGAAAATGTCAATAGAGACAATTCCAAGACTTCACTATAGATATGCATTTTGAAATAGTTTTCAAATATGTAAAACTTATAAACCGTTACTATTTCAAATGAGATGACAACAGAGCCCTTAAATAGTGGCACTCAAACACGTAAGATTAATTTTGAGTTCAGCGTTATAAACCTGCGTTGAAGATGTACTCCTTATGCTACACTAAACTATCTAGAAAGCTAGGAGGGTACACAAGCCCCCCCCCCCCTCATCTTGTTTTAATTTTCTGGCTAAATCTATGTTATTCAGCATTTCATACTGACAGGGCCGCAGAGAGAAAATACGGGCCCGGGGGGTCCAACGTGCGGGCCCCCACCAATGTGTATTGCCTGAGTACAAAAAAGTCAATGTTTGAAATCCATTGGAGTTCACTGATATTATGTATAGCACACTGAAATTTTATATTCATGTACCAATTTTTGTTCTAGTTGTAGTGCCAATGAAGGAAAAAACGTAGAGTTTTTTATACTTTGGGAGTTTTTAATACCTCTTCGACAGTTTTGGTGACTTTGAAAAGCGCCATTTTTGTTAATAGTATTTATAAAAGTAAGGAAATGGCAAGATTCTACATATTTAATCTTGCCATTTCCTTACTTTTATAAATACTATTAACAAAAATGGCGCTTTTCAATCACAAAAATTAAAAATATCTAAACGGCGATCAACGGCAAAAGGTAAAAAACAATAGGAAAACTAAATATTAAAAGAATGTACAAAAGAGCTAAAAACAACAAAATCAACCAAATAAACGTCAATTGTTAAAAAATGTTTAATCGAGAAAAACCAAAACAAACTAGAAAAACAAATGGCGAAGATTAAAAAAGTCGAACATTATTGAACAAATGGTGAAAATAGTAAAAAATCGATAAGAATGTAGAAATTTTTTTAGAATCAATGAAAATAAATAAAAACTACTAAAAAGAATAATAATATAGAAAACATTAATATAAAAAATGCATAAAGCTGAAAAACTCGATAAATCAAGAATAATAAAATTTATTTAACATTAAAAACAAAACATATTTAAAGCAATAGAAAAAATAAATAAAACGCTAAGAATGCATAAAACTAGAGGAGTAGGGGAACCCGGGGCTATTCGGACCTACTTAAGCAAATCGCCCTTTTAGGTGGATAGATGTGAAAAAAGTTACAGGTCAATTCTAATTGTTAGTTTGAAACCTCAGCTACATTTTGGTGCCATAAAAGGTTCATTTTCACCACTCAATGGCAGCGCTAGTCGACGATTTGCAAACCTCTACGTTTTTTCATCCTTTTACAATGTAGGGGTAATTCGGACCTTCCTACGGAGCAATTCAGACCATCATTTTTCTTTATTTTTTTACAATGGAATTAAGTTTACCTGTGAATTAGATACAAGAGACACTCCTTAAGAAGCAAAAAAAATGCTTTACAAAAACTTAATCTGGTATGTACAACTGTCGATTGGCAGCCCATCTATTTTCTTTGCTGTTGCGTGTGCAATGGTATGCGCAGCCGCAAGCCACTGAACGGTGGTTGACGGAATAGGGGGTCCGAATAGCCCCGTACGTTCATATCGCACAAAAGTGGTGAGCGTCTCGAAAATATCTGTGTTTTCACCCAAACAAAAATTATTCCATAAAATAGGAGCCTGAAGCTTTCCAAAACACTTATCTTTTATTTTTTCACTTTTATTTGTAGCTTTAATCACGGTTTTTCCATAATAATGATTTTTGTTTTTTAAGAATGACAAAACAACGAAACACGTTGCATCTCCTTTCTACAACGAACAAAGAATCAACTTCAACTGTCAAAATTAATGTTTCAGAACAGCGGTTCCACGAATATATACGATAGTCTGATAGTCTTGCTATTTTCTGAGAAATCGAGGGGGTCCAAATTACCCCCACTGTCTTAATAACCCCAGGTCCCCCTATAAATAAAAGACAAGAATAAAATAACTATAGAGAAATTAAAAAAAATGGACGAACTAGAAAATTTTGAAAAACTGGAAAATTGAAATGATAAAAAGACGAAAAAGTAAAGGAAATTGGAAGGATTGAACAAAAACGGAGCAAACAGACAAAATGGAAAACAAAAAATAGTAGAAAAAAGCCAACGTGGTATACTATAGAAACACAAAAATGAAGATATTAACACGAAAAAAATTAATAAAATGAATATTATTTAAAGAATTGAAAAACCACTAGAAATGAAATTTGAAATAAATTCAAACAACGAACTAAATGTAAAATTAAGAAAAAGTGCGCATAGTGATAAGAAAATAAATCAAATGTTTTTTTAGGAAAATAAAGAAAAATCCAATGTTAACGTATAGGAAGACGGTCAATAGAAGAAGTACTTTCCAAGTAGGTTAAATGGAAAACATGAAGGAATAACAATAACGAATTAAATCTTAAGAAAAAGGTATAAAAAATAAATAAAATTATATTAAATAAACAATGGGGAAAAAAATAAAACTACGATAAACGGAAAGCTAAAAACTAGAAAATGAGAAGGAAAATAGGAGAAAGGTAAAAAATTAAACAATAAAACAAATTGGAATGAATTTGAATAAGTAAAATTGCTTTTGGAAATGCAAAAAATATGAGAAAATAGGAAATAGAAAAAAAGGCTATGGCAAGAATAAATATAGTAAATAGAGAAATTCAAAAAATTAGATGAAATGACAAGAGAAACAAATAAAAAAACAGAGTTTTAAAATATGAAACAATAAGAAATATGTAAAGAATGCAGAATTTTCTCGAAAAATTGCGAATAAAATTAAATAACAGAGAAAAAACTATAAATTAAAGTAAGTGATAGTGATAGCAATAGAAAAAAAGCAAAAGTAAGGAACGTTAAAAGTTGGATAAAATAAAAGTATGCAAATAGATAAAAAAGGCAAAATCTTACAATTGTAGAAATACAAATACAATCCACAACTTGAAAAAATAGATCAATGAAATTTTAACAAAATAAAAATGTGAATGTAGGAATAAAAAAATGAAAAAAATCAGTAACATGGATCAAATTTCAAATAAATCAAATTGTGCTTGGATTTTACGCTATGCTGGTTTCGAAAACATTCATAATCCTACAAAAACATGAATTATTCTTTTATTTGTGTTGGTGTGTTAGCACTCCTTAAAATATTTTGCAAGAATGTTTTCTAGAAAATAGTTCAAAAATAAAATCGTTACGTTCAGGAAGCGACGTTCAAAATCTCACGCTCACGATTTTGTATGCGGATTTAACTTGCTACAGTAGTTAGCTAATCCTGCTAACTAGTAGATTTAGTTTGATAACAGAGTTAAATTATCTCTTCGAAATCAATCAAACACAATATAGCAATTTAGTTGAACGTATGCTTCTTCGAATCATTGGCAGCTGCAGGATTGTGAACTAAGAGATCTTCTCTTCATGCTCCATGACATATAAAATTCAAAACAAAACTATTAACACTATACTCGTCACGAAAGGGGCTTGTGGTGTACGCAATTTGCTGTTATAATGCAAATGTTGAGAAAAGGCCGTATTTGAAAGAATTGCAAAACGTATTTATTTTTTCCATCCCTGGCCTCTTTGCTAAGGGGATTTGGTAGTCGAAAATCGCCGGAAAAAGCTACGTCGCCTTTTACAAAAATATTTCGGTATCATCTCGTATCTGAATATGATTTTTATAGATTGTGTATCAATGAATGGCAAACCAAATATATTAAATTTTAAATTTAAATTTTTGGAATATTTTCGAATTCTTTTGGTATATCAAGAGTTTTCGATGACTCATTTGACCAATTGAGCTCTCAAATAGAGGTAGGGTTACCGCCTCTAGTGGTACTTTGACCAGCGGAATTTTACTGAGCAGGGGATAGACTTTTCTTCACATTCAGCGTAGAGTGTAATGTTTTGGTAAAGCACTCCACCTTTCTGTGCCGTTCACATTTAGCTGTATGTTTTTGCATTTGTTTATAGTTTTGTTGATTTAGTTGTATGTAGTGATTGGCTTTCTCGGATCTTCACAAAGAATCCAAAAGCACCATCCACTCTCGCTGTGAAGGATAATCCGAGCTTTGCTCTGTTCCTCAATAAACAAACACGGGGTGTGAAATCACACTTCAGTTTCTTTCGAGAATCTTTGTGAGGAACCTTAATCCATTGAAGCGAAAGTTCAATGGGGTAAAGTAAACCCAAATGGCTCTTTTAAAATATTTGTCAACGCCAAGAGGGGCCCTCCTTAACAATTAGGGCCTGCACGCAAAATTGCAAAATAATCCAATGGATTCTTCCGGGTGAATTCAGATTTACCTGAACGAAGGAATTCGCCTCCTTTCTTTCAATAATTACTTTCGATACTAATCCAGCGCTTTCGAAGATTGGAAATTTAATAAATCAAAAAAATCGATTTCAGATTGGCGAAATTTGAAGACAACCGCATGACTTCTAATCAAAGCATTTAATTGTTTAACTCTTACAAGTCTGATCATATTTTTGTTTCGATTATAGACATTTTAACCTTAAGGTTATTCGCTTCTTCATTCAGGTTAAGAATTTTCCTATAACACATCTCTATTCCTGTGTGCGGGGTTGGGATTCGAACCCAGGTGAGCTGCCTACATGACATTCAATGTACAAATTCCGCTATGCCCGCTCGAGTCTGATCTTGTTTCGATACGAGAATTAGGTTGGTATAAACATAGTTGATATCAAATATGCAGTAGTTTAGAATTTTCGCTATTCTAGTTACCTCATACACAAGATATTGAATTTTTAATTGTATTCTCAAATAAATTTTTGTCGAAAAAGTATCTGTCAAAATTTGAGTTTCTTTTAAAAATCCGGGCCCCCTTCAAAACTCCGGACCCGGGTGGAAACACCCCCCCCCCCCCTCTCGGCGGCCCTGCATACTGAACATTTCATTCAAAGATAGCAAGTCTCTGCGATAAATATTTTCTCATTTATTTAAGTTTCAAATGTCGATGTCGATGGTGCACCGGCAAAAAATGTGTTGGAAAAAATAATAAATTTCTGCATTTGGATTTAACCATAAGTTTTAAAATCGTTATAACTATTTTTTGAAAACTCGTAGCTAGCTACCATCTTGGACAAAGTCGTTAACCAAGGTTTGAATTATCGTTTTATTAAGCTTGTTTTTCATATTGATTGAAATAGCGATCTTTATTAACGTAAACGCAAAATATTTGATTTCCCCATATAAAATCCCATACAAACTTTAAACGCAATGCGCAAACCCAGGAAGCAACCGACCGCTCCCAAATTT
This sequence comes from Topomyia yanbarensis, assembly GCF_030247195.1. Classification (NCBI taxonomy): domain Eukaryota; kingdom Metazoa; phylum Arthropoda; class Insecta; order Diptera; family Culicidae; genus Topomyia; species Topomyia yanbarensis. The sequence continues at coordinate 81,939,541 of NC_080671.1, forward strand.
TTTAATTCAATTTAAAATTTTAATATGTTACAACTACATTGCAAGGAACAGATATCCAAGTTCGTACAAGCAAGTTTAAAATGCTTGTTTTGTCATTTAAATTAATATCCGCTAGAACACTACAGTCACCGTACTGGCATATCCCAATTTAATTAGGACGGTCACTTGAACATCAATTATGGGGTCCACTGTCAGTTCTGTAACACTCAAGCACTAGACGGAATAACGACAGGTGGTAACATCACAATTACCTTTGGATGTGCCGTAAATTTTTACTCAACTTTTACGCTTGAGATAGACGTCTGTTCTCTGCGCCTAAATTGATGTTTCTTCTCAGATTTGTACAACCCAGAGGGAACTTGGCATTAATCCCACTGCTCTGTTATCGATGTTTCGTGCTATTATCGTTATGGAATATTGTTTGTTTGAGGCCATTCATATACCATGTTTCGCATAAATGAAAAAATAGTCCAAATTGCACTTTCCCTCCGAGCTAATTGCAATTTGTTGTTGGTTTTATTATCTCCGCTCTACTAGACTAGACGTCTTAAATTTATTTTTAGTTTTTTTGTTCTCGGTAATATATATTACGTCACGCTCTTTTCCAACGTTCAATATGGGACATCATTTATGAACGGCCCCTTTGTGATATGAAGTTCCGCAATCGGATTCACAAAGATTATACGAATAATACTCAGCAAGCTGAATAGTAGCCATGTGATAATTAAGTTGGCAATGTCCAATCAGTGCCTTGACTAGAATTCGGCGATTGTGCATGGAAAAATGCAACAAATCCTTTGACATTTTCGGATTCACAGCCGGCAGAAAAGTCAAGTTTGCAAGCTACGTCAATGCCTGGCATGTTCGAATGCAGCCCAACGGCGAATCTTGTGCTTTATCCAACTTATCGACAGTTTTTTTTTTTCCATACGTTTATTTGACGCGGCATTTGCAAAAGCTTTTTACGCCAGTTTCTTTTTTTACATAGCACGTTACAAAAATCCTTAAGACTAATTTTAACTATACTAGTACTTTGTCTAAAACTAACACTGAAATCACTTTATTGTTTGCTTTTTTCCTTACATTGTTGTATTTCATAATGATCTAATATTTTCGGGTGTATTTATTTACTTTTTTTCTGTTATTGTCTAAATTTAAAAACTAAATATTCTAGGACACTTTAAATGGTGAATGATTAGCCTTGGATGAGAGTATGAGGAGATGAATTTAATTAAATTTGGACAGACGCTGTTTTTAAAAAATGATAGATAAGTTCCATGTATAGAGGATCGCGATACGCCAGGATGTCTCTAACAGGAACATGGATTGGTCTTCCTCGGACTTGTAAAGAATCTACTAATTGTGATCTGGCTTCACGATATTCAGTGCAGGTCCATACAACATGCTCAATGTCATGGTAACCCTCTCCACAAGCACAATGATTACCCTCAGCGAGCCCAATACGACGGAGATGCGCATCTAAAGTATAATGATTGGACATGAGCCTAGACATCACACGGATGAAGTCCCGACTTACATCCAATCCTTTGAACCATGCCTTCGTTGATACTTTAGGGATAATTGAGTGTAGCCATCGTCCCATATCTCCATTGTCCCAAGATGTTTGCCAACTAGCAAGTGTCCTCTGTCGAGAAGCGCTATAAAATTCATTGTAAGCGATGGGTCTTTCATATATTTCACCATCTAGTGCACCAATCTTGGCTAAATTATCAGCTTTCTCATTTCCCGCAATAGAGCAATGGGCGGGGAGCCACACTAGGGTAAATTTATAACATTTTCTTGTCAGGTTACTCAGAGATTCTCGTATCTTCCCCAAAAAGAAGGGATCGTGATTATCAATCCTCTTTGAGCGTAGAGCTGCAATTGTGCTGAGACTATCAGTGAGGATAAAGTAATGGTTCGGGGGTAAAGTATTAATTATTTGAAAACTATAGTGAACTGCTGCTAGTTCCGCTATATAAACAGAGGCGGGTTCTGCAAGTTTGAGAGAAATTGAAAAATTATTGTTGAAAATACCGAAACCAGTGGCCTCACTGATTCGTGACCCATCAGTGTAAAACATTTTAAGGCAGTCTATGTGTTGATATTTACTTGTGAATATTTTAGGGATCTCCCGCGAGCGTAGATGATCCGGAATTCCACGAATCTCTGCTTGCATGGACGTGTCGAAGAATAAAGTGGATTCAGGAGTATCTAGTATATTGACGTATGTGGGGACATACCTAGCAGGCGTTATTTCCTGTGACATGTGATTGAAATACACTGTCATGAATCTGGTTTGGGGTTGAAGCTCGACAAGTCTTTCAAAATTTTCAATTACCAGTGGGTTCATAACCTCACATCGAATAAGTAAACGAGAAGAGAGATCCCAGAATCGGTCTTTTAAAGGAAGAACTCCCGCTAGTACTTCAAGACTCATCGTATGGGTCGACTGCATGCAACCTAAGGCAATTCGTAAACAACGATACTGTATCCGTTCCAGTTTAATAATGTGAGTGTTCGCAGCTGAACGGAAACAGATGCACCCATATTCCATTACTGAAAGTATTGTTGTTTGATACAATCTTATCATGTCACTTGGATGAGAACCCCACCATGATCCAGTTATTGTTCGCAGAAAATTTATCCTTTGTTGGCATTTCGTTATTAGATACCTAATGTGGCCTCCCCATGTGCCTTTAGAATCGAACCAAATTCCAAGGTATTTAAAAGTCAGGACTTGGGCTATCGTTCTACCAACCAACTGAAGCTGAAGCTGAGCTGGATCACGCTTCCTTGAGAAAACGACCAACTCTGTTTTCTCCGTAGAGAAATCGATGCCCAGCTTTAAAGCCCAAATTGATAAATTATCCAAGCTATCTTGCAATGGTTGTTGTAAATTTATAGCTTTTGGTCCTGTAACAGAAACCACCCCATCATCTGCAAGTTGTCTTAAAGTGCATGGGCTGACAATACAATTATCAATGTCATTCACGTAAAAATTATAGAGAAGGGGGCTTAGACAAGAGCCTTGTGGGAGGCCCATGTAACTTATTCTGAATGTCGCCAAATCGCCATATGAAAAATGCATGTGCTTTTCTGACAATAAATTGTATAAATAATTATTTAATATCGGTGAAAGACCACATTGATGTAGCTTCTCCGAGAGAACATCAATGGAGACTGCGTCGAATGCTCCTTTTATGTCTAAGAACACAGACGCCATTTGTTCTTTTTTTGCGTAAGCGAGTTGGATTTCTGACGAAAGTAGCGCCAGACAATCATTCGTTCCCTTTCCCCTCCGAAAACCAAACTGGGTATCTGATAGCAAGCCGTTCGCCTCAACCCAATTGTCGAGACGTCGTAGGATATTTTTTTCCAACAATTTCCTGATGCAGGATAACATTGCAATCGGTCGATACGAGTTATGATCGGAGGCTGGTTTTCCCGGTTTTGGAATAGCGATAACTCTCACTTGTCTCCAGTCGTGCGGGACAATGTTCTGCTCAAGAAACTTGTTGAATAAATTCAACAAGCGTCTTTTTGCTAGGTCAGGCAGATTCTTCACCAAGTTGAATTTAATTCTGTCTAGTCCCGGAGCATTATTGTTGCATGAGAGGAGTGCAATTGAGAATTCCATCATTGTCAAAGGCGAATCTATGAAATCGTTACTTGTGGGAGCATCGCGAGTGATTTTCTGCGCAGGAGCAGAATCGGGACAAATTTTCTTGGCAAAATTAAATATCCAACGATTCGAAAAATCTTCGCTTTCATTAGTCACGTTTCGATTCCTCATTCTTCTGGCTGTGTTCCAAAGAGTACTCATTGATGTTTCTCTTGACAAGCCATCAACGAAACGTCTCCAATAATTAGATTTTTTGGCACGACGTATACTGTCAAATTTGTTTTGCAAAATAAAATAATTTTCAAAGTTCTCACGTATACCCCCTTTCTGTTTCATAATTTCTTTGTAGGCAACTTGTTTAGCTTCATATGCATCAGAGCACTCTTTGTCCCACCAAGGATTAGGGGGCCGTCTATTTATTGTCATTCCAGGATTGCATTTCGTTTGGGCTTGTTCTGCTGCTTCAATAATTAAACCCGCTAAGAATTCATATTCTTCGGTAGGGGGTAGCTCTTCTGTCGAAGCAAGAGAAGTGGAAATTAATGTTTCGTATGTTTTCCAATCAATATTTCGTGTTAAGTCATAAGGAACATTGATTGAATTCGTAAGGCCTAATTCACTGTTAATTGAAACAACGATTGGCAAATGATCGCTACCGTGAGGATCAGGTACAACCTTCCACGTGCAATCTAACCGAAGTGATGTCGAGCACAGAGATAGATCTAATGCACTTGGACGTGCAGGAGGTCTGGGGATGCGTGTTGTTTCGCCAGTATTTAAAACTGTCATATTAAATTCGTCACAAACATTGTATATCAAAGAGGATCGATTATCATTGTAGAGGGAACCCCACAATACTCCGTGCGAGTTGAAGTCTCCCAGTATCAGACGCGGAGCAGCCATGGATTCCACTACCTCAAAAATTTGACGTTGTCCAATTTGAACTTTGGGAGGTATATATATAGAAGCGATAGACATGTCTTTGCCTTTAATGTTCGTTTGGACAGCTACAGCCTCGATGCCCGCAAACAAGGGGATGTTAATTCTATAGAAAGAATAGCACTTTTTAATTCCTAGAAGCACTCCTCCATACGGGGTGTCTCGGTCTAGGCGAATAATGTTGAAATCATTTAAGTTGAAATTAATGTTTGAGGTAAGCCATGTTTCACATAGAGCAAAAGCATCGCATTTTAAATTATGCAGTAAAATTTTTAAGGAATCAATTTTAGGTATGATACTTCTGCAATTCCACTGTAAAACAGTGATGGAATCTTTCATTGGAGGAGGTGAATTACCCATTGAAAGATACAATCGCTGCAAGGATGGGCCATTGAGCAATCAGCTGCTCTAAAAATGTTCTAATTGTTGGGAGGAAAGCTGAAAGTATACTCTTTAGTGGTTCAGAAATATTGAATGCTTTAAAAATCCAATCAACAATTTCAGAAAATTTCAATAATCCTACCCCTGGCTGAGGCTCAGAGGAAGTCGAAATTTTATTATTACCAGTAATGGTGTTCTGTTTGGATTGTACGTTCCCAAAACCGGGCGGAATTGATTTCGGTTTTGAATCGGAATTTTTCGGTTTTGCGCGCAGTTTATCTATTGGTGGAGAAATTTTAAGGCCCTTTCTTGGCAGCTTGGGAAAAGAAGACTGTTTTCTTTTTCTGGAATTTCCGGGTAAAACAAATGATGTACCTTCGCACGCTCCGTCAGAGTCAGACTGTTCCGAAAATAGAGATGTGTAAGTGTTTTCTAAGAAGATGGGTTTAGGGGTAGCATTTTTCAACATTTCTGCATAGGAGCGCTTAGACCTCTCCTTCAAGGATCGTTTAATTTTATCCTCACGCAATTTATAAATGGGGCATGCAGGGAGCTCATGTGAGTTTTCTCCGCACATTAAACATTTTTCTGAATTTTCATTGCATGTATCCTCTTGATGAGAACCCCCACATTTGCCACACCGTGCCTTATTGGAACAGTAAGTGGCTGTGTGGCCAAGCTGTTTGCAATTAAGGCAATTCATTACACGAGGGATAAAAAGGCGAACAGGGAGACGAATCTTATCGATAATGACATAGTTGGGCAGCGCAGACCCAGCGAAAGTCACTCGAAATGAGTCAGACAGTCGATAAACTTTTTTATCTCCTTCGTGTGATACTGAATGCAATTGCTTGCATTCAAGTATTTTTACGTCTTTAAGTATGGTGTCTTTGAAACGACCAACTCCATGCTTAACTAAGTCATCAACAGTCAAACTCGATTCTGTGATGACCCCATCAATTTCAATTTCCTTTGAAGGAATATACGCTCTATATTCACGTGTAAAAAGCTCGCAAGAAGCAATTGCATTGGCTTGTTTGAGACTACCAACGACAATGCGTATTTTATCTTTATTAACTTTGACGATCTCTTTTACATCCGAGAATCGCGAAGTCAAATCTTTAGAAATTTGAATGATATTTAGCGCCTTTGCTTTACGCCTAATAAATACAATCCATGGTCCCGTTGACGACTCTGGGTAAATTTTAATTCTAGTCGGATTTACATTTTCAGCATAAGGCTTAGGGGGAGGGTCTGTTAGTCGTTCTCCCATCTCTTCATCCATTTTACCTAGTAAGAAAAACTATCACAAAAAGGAATGAAAAATATACCTGTTATCTGCTATCTATTAGGTGACGAAGACACCGGTAGAACACACCTCATGTGTTACGTTGTAAACTCGGTGCCCGTTGTTTGACAATGTGACACTTGCTGTCCTTCTTCGTCGCGTTGTTTCTTCAGTAGAGAAATAGTCCTACCTGCAACACTTCAAAACTCTCTCCGATTAAGCTGCTCGTCGGTATCACCACCACAAGCGTGCTCTCTCCGTTTCCACTACCTCGGTAGACAAATGTGGCTACCTGTGGCTTGCTGCGAAAATCCCACTGTCGATGCGGCACTTTTCGGTGCCACTTGTTTTCCTTATTCATCGTACCACTTCTGCGGTAGACAAATAGAGCAAATGGGTCTATCTGTGACGCTTCCCTCTCGTCGATTAGAATTGCCCGACGACACCAATACACTATATTTTTTTCTGCGTGTACAGGCACGATCACTGTCGATTTCTGCCACCGGGGTAGGCAAATTCGTCTACCCGCGGTTTGCTGTCAAAACACCACTTGTCGAGGATGCCGTTGACCACGCCTCCGACGTATCAACTGTCGACTCACACTTAACAAACTCGTCTCTCTCTCTCTCCCACAATAACGCATACAGCGTCTCGCACTCCGTCACTCTCTCGAGAACAAAACCTTCCACCTGGAGGCACAACCGTCTCGGTCGGTTGCAAAAACTGTTATGGACTTATCGACAGTGATAGAACTGGTTCTGGACCAACGAAGGTAGTCGCAGCGCCATCTCTAGCCTATTCGTCCGCCCATTCATTTCCAGTAATACCGGGTACCCATAGAAGGTAGATAGCATTTGAAATGCTAAGTTCATCGATTTGAATTCGACATGCGATTACTAATTTCGAATCTGCCGAACTAAGTGCATTCAGCGCAGCCTGACTGTCAGAGCAAAAATATTTTTTTTACCGCAAATTCCCTGTTGAAGTGCTGAGTGTACGCCATACAGAATCGAGAAGATTTCTGCTTGCAATATGGAACAGTATCTACCAAGCGAATGAGATTGATTTAATCTCATTGCACGACAATAGACACCCGCATCGGATAGGCCCTCCAACAAAGAACCGTCAGTGTAATAAACTAAGTTCTGTTCAAGTTGTCGCTCCATCCCGCCAGACAGCCATTCCTCGCGAGGAGGAAATCACACATTGAAAGTTTTAAAGGGAAAACTTCATGTGAGTATAAAGACACTGGGAGTAAGTGTATACTCATTCCAAGTAACCATTTGTGTAACTAGTTGCACGAGCTATTGGGTTACAGTTCCAGAACCCAGTGATCTTTAGACGGTATGCACAATAGACCTCTCCACATTTTGAAAAAGTTTTGAAATATACATGGGTCAGCTCAAATTTTTGTTCTAGGTGTGAATTTAAGAACTTTCGCCAAAAATGGCCTCATTTGGACATGATTTAGAGGTGTCTCCAATCAAAAATCGTGTTTTTGCTATGTTTCCATAGTAACATCACTTACACTCTGATTTAATATGCCCTACATGTCCACATATCATCAAAGGTTGTTCCTTACACATATCTTAACATGTTTTAACAGGTGAACATAGCTCTAATCGCAATAGAAAATTTGTTAACTGGATTTTCATTTAGAAAAGTATATCAAAACCAAGGAAAATTAGTAGTATTTTTTCTTGGTTTTGGTATTCTTCTCTATATAAAAAACCAGTTAACAAATTTTCTATTGCGATTAGAGCTATGTTCGCCTGTTAAAACATGTTAAGATATATGTAAGGAACAACCTTTGATGATATGTGGACATGTAGGGCATATTAAATCAGAGTGTAAGTGATGTTACTATGGAAACATAGCAAAAACACGATTTTTGATTGGAGACACCTCTAAATCATGTCCAAATGAGGCCATTTTTGGCGAAAGTTCTTAAATTCACACCTAGAACAAAAATTTGAGCTGACCCATGTATATTTCAAAACTTTTTGAAAATGTGGAGAGGTCTAATGCACAAGAAAGTGAATCTTGTTTAAGAAATACATAGTGTTTTTATGTTCAAGAGTGCCTCTAGAGCAGTAGTAGGTGTTGTCAAGAACGCACCAGTCATCGCCATCAAGACTATCCTCTGAAAATGGTTTAATTTTTATCGGATTTTCATAACTTCTCCCTTCTGCCATCAAACAAGGCACCCGTATGCCAGTATTGGTCTAACAGTTATTGCGTAAATCCTTTGAATGTACTTAGGTTTGAGTCCCCAAGATTTGCCAAAAGCTCGTCTAAATTGGCCGAAGGCCATGTAAACTTTTTTGATTCTGAAATCAATGTGAGTTTTGAGCAAGAATTACCCCAACGTACTTAACTTGATCTGCGACAATAATTTCAGAGTCAAAGAACTGCAAAACGCGAGCTTCGGTTGCAATCCTCCGTTGCGCGAAAAGCACCATTGATTTTATTTGGATTAAATGATAGTCCAACGTGAAGACACTATTGCTCAACAACACACGAGGCTTGCTGCATTAAATCAAAACGTGTGTTAATGCAAGGTTCCATAGAAGTAGTGACAGCACTCCAACCTTGAGGACATCCGCAGACACTCAGTTTTCTTATCTCTACTTGTCATAACATTGAGCACAGATGTCGATTGCTAAGCATTGCGTGTATCTAGTTCGTGATATATGAATCTCCATGACCTCGTGTTGCTTCAGAAATGGATTCAAAAGACACTTTGTCAAAAGCACCTTCAATATCAAGAAAAACTTCTAAGCTTAATTGGTTTTGCGATAAAGTCTTTTCAATGTTATAGACGGTATTGTGTAACAGGGTGGTAGTAAACTCTAGGCTGGTGTTGTCCGCAGAAAGACAATAGACTGTTATCGACCTTCTAGTGGACCACAACTACTGCTGTTGTGCAGCAGCCTCTTACGGCATTGGAAAAGAAACCTAGTGGGTCAATTCTTTGCTGAAAAACTTCGAGAGATTTCAGCCGCCTTATACCAATCAGTGACTCGTTGTGAAAACATAAATAATAAAAAGCCTATGCAAAATAAAAGTTTCATTTCTTTTCTGAATTTTACATAATTTTCAGTGACTATTTGGTTCTTCGCCTCTAGTAGTTAAAGCTAATTACATTATTCTTAAATTTTTAAGCCCGCTCCGAAACTAAGTCCTGGCTACGGTATATACAATCGAAAGCTCCACAATAGTCTTGAAATTAAAAACGAAACTGATAAAGATTACAAATTATGATTACAATACATGTATCGATCGCTACAAGTAAAATGAAGTGATAGGAGAATTAGAAAGTTCTCCGAAACCTCTTTACATGCGAATATCTGGCGCTAGATTAATTAACTCTGTTTTAAACAGAACTCGAGATCTAAAGCTTGACTCTAGCTAATCAATAAGATGATGGGCATGCACCAACACAATGTACTATCAAATTGAATAGTAGTTATGACTAATAAACGTATTGCTTTTGTAGTACTATATACGGAGTTTCATGGGAAACACCTCAGCACACCATACCCAATGGCTATACCTACTGTATTTCTATTCATAAGGCTCACTCTATAAATGTTCAGAACAAGCTAATCACATTCATATTACACCTATTATTAAGCGAAGGTGTAACTATCCGTGGGAACATCCGCTCGGAAGTACTATACGAACAATGCTATTGTGTGTGATTCTCCGTAATCCAGACGACGTAAGTGTATTTATCTAGGAAGTCAGTTCTTCCGTACAGTCCCTGAAACGGGCTAGACGCACAAGGAATCATTACGTTTAACCCTTTAGTCAGTCCGTTTTTGACATTGCCCATATATTATACAATTTATTGCCAATTGTATTTGCCACTTAGCACTGTGGAAGTGTCTCTTTTACAACCCCTGAAGTAGTCATCAATAAAGCTAGCAGACTTTCAACTGGAAGGGTTCAATTCGAGAGAATTGCGAAAATGCCAAGACGTCAACAAACATTGCGGTTCTCGTCCGTCAGAGCAACTCTTTTGACCTTAGCGCTACCATTTATCCCCTTCAGTCGATTAGCAACTCATCACCGACTGCACCGGGACCAGTTCAGCGGAAACCACGCTTATGCGGTAATAAAAACAAAACAAGAAAAATCGCTAACCCTAAACGGCTTTTGTACCTGCGGACAATCGAATGGAACTGCAGAAGCTCTCGGTTCGCGATCATATAAACAATAAAAAGTAATTAGACACTCGCTCGCCAACACTCGAGTGCCATAATTTAAACGGTCACCTAATGATACTTACAAGGAAAAAAGGTACCGTATAGGTAGGTGCCCCTTTATGACGATGAAACGCAATCACTTCGGACAGCAGCATCAGCAGCAGTATTGAGCTGAGAAGATGAGTGCTATTAATATAAATAAATTAATCCATCGCGGCAACTCGCTGACAACGGAGGCGGATGCATGCGGGATCTGCTAGCCTATGTTTGTGAGATACCACTTAATCACTCGACCGGCCATAATGGAGGCACCGGCACAGTGTGAACTGACTAACAGAATTACGGTCGGCATCCGAGTAGCCATGTTGAGGCAGGTACCAACCAGGTGTGAAACAAAAATGTGACCTTGCGCAACACGGTGAACTGTGATCGGTGGCTAAGGAAAACTTCATTACGGAGAGGAGTCACATGTGGCATGTCAGGTGGGCAAAAATCGTGAAAATGGCTTACTCTCTGATATTTCAAGGAAAAAAATCGTGAAAAAAGTGCCTTAAATTCTGGAACAAACACGACATTACGTTACCGAAACGAGACCATAAATAAAAATCATGTGTTTTACATTTCTTACAGAAGAATCCTAGTCTTCCTACTAATCTAAAATATTTGTTAATCTCCAAGCAAATTTGATGTGTGTGATGTGATTGTATAGGATTCAGAAGACAAAAACATTGTCTACTATTTCCTTAAAATTTTTTTTTACATTTTAGTATACAACAGAGCTACGCATGGAAACATATTTAATAGTACATCCTATTCTGCAAAGCAAAAATGTATAGTCTAATAATGTTCAAACCTTGCTTTCCCCTGAATATGTAGGGATATCCCTTCGAAACGTTGCACTACGGGAAGGCAAGCGCCAATGTGCCAAAAACGAACTGTCCAACTCCAATTTAATTCAATTCTATACTGAATATTTATATATATACAGTAACGACTAGTTTTTATAAACCATCCGAAAAATTTTGGTTGATAAAATCGGGAAATTTTTTTAACTTCCTTTTTCCATCCTTCATAATTAGAATCAACTTGAGAATTATCTCAAGTTTGCAGAAAAATTAAACCTAATTCCCTATCAGTGCAAAATCGTATTTAACCGAACCGTCCGACAGTTGTCTAATCCAACTTCCGAGCACAGGATCGATCTGAAATTTTGCCGATAGACTCATCGTCACTCACTATTGTACTTAATATTGTAATATTAATATTGTACCCATCTCTTAGTTAATGAAACTTTCTGTTAAACTTAATATGTATTTTTTGGTTATTTTTTTAGTGAGACAGTTTTGCGTACAATTTCAACAATAGGACAAACAGGTTTGATGTTTTTTAGGGTTTTTCGTCATCAAAAAATATTTCGTATCGGAATTCAAAAAGTTTGGTACCAGCAACCATTTTTTATGGAGATAGGCGGTTTGAGTCTGGATATGTGGCTTTCGACTGGCATGACCCATTCTCGTTGGTTCGGACTGGTGGGTGTGTTTCTACTTACAAGTGAATAGAACGATCCGCTTGGATGACATAGGAGATAACAAAGGAGAACAGGAACAAGCCAATAGCAGATTCAATTCCAATTAAAATACAGTGAAAACAATACACTCTAAACTACTTCTACCCAAATTTTCAAGAGAAAATACCCAATTTTCTACAGCGGTTTTTCCGTATTGCAATTTGATGTGGGACACCCTTTAATAGCGTTTTTCTCGAAACAGCTTTTTTCAATTTTTTTTTTCAAATTGGCGAACACGATAACTCAAAAACTAATCAACGAATTGACTTGATTTTTTATGAGGACGTCCAATATGTGTATCCTGTCGATGAACCACAGAAAACAGAATAAAACTTTTTTCTCCCTATTGTTTTGAATACATATGAGCGAATTTAACATTAAAATATTAGATTTTTCATAAAGCCATTTTCCGAAACTCGAACTTTTTTCTATTTTTTTGTCGTTCATTGACAAACTACAAGTCTAAGCTTTACAAAACTTATTGTATTTCCCTATCAGACAGTTTTATCGAGAGTTATCGTGTTCGCCGCGGCGCTCCTCGACTTGGAAATGGTTGGACGTCTACTCTTGAAACGCTCATATGTGTGGCTCTGTGTGACTGAAAATATTTTTTTTCGTGCACAATGAATGTATAAAGCGATCCTAATATTAAACAAAAGATCTATCGTTGCCATACCTTCAAAATCGTGAAACAAAATAACTTTCGTTTTGAGCACTTTGCACCAGACGCTTTGTTTTTATTAATTTCGAACATATGACTAATTTTAAATTCATGATCATTTTATTTTGATCGATTCGGCATTATTTTCATAAATTTCATTCATTTGAGTTTTCCTTTCAATTTATCTATTTTATTCGTTTCATTCTTTGGATTCATTCGGATCAGTTCATTCATTTCACGCATTTTATTCATATCAATTATTTAATTTATTTTGTTTACTACCTTAGTTTTATGCAATTTACTAATTGTATCCAGTTCATATTTGGTTTTTTCGTTATAATAATAATCTGACTAATGTCGCTTAATTTTTAATTGTAATGGTTGAATTCATTTCATTATGTTATTCATAGATTTAGGAACATTAGCTCACAGAATCAAAACATTCTGGATATTTTCCCGTGAACTATTTTACGAATCGCAAAATTTTATTCATAAGTCCATTCAATCTTCGTGCCCGGTAAATAGTTCACAAAATCATCAGAATTGTATTTATGTATTCATGAACTGGTTCATGATTTCTAGTATAATAGTCATAACTGACCACGGTGGCAGCATAAATCACAAAATTGTGAAATATTATTCATATATTCGTGAACTGGTTCATGATTTCTAATATATTTGTCATGATCTAATATCCATGCTCGTGAAGTGGTTCGCAAAATCATAAAATATTATTAATGTTTTCGTGAACCGGTTCGTGATTTCTAATACAATAATCATGTCTGATCATTCGAACTCGTCAAATAGTTCGCAGAATCATGTATTTAATGGTCACAGAATCATGAAATGTTCATGGATTCAAAAACGTTTCATGATTGCTAATACATTTTAGATTTTAAATTCACAAAATTTGTAGTAATATTCGTGGAATCAATTTTGGTTCATGCACTTTTACATGAAATGTCCAGCTGCTAGTGACCAGTAATTAGCTCGATTGACTATGTTGCGAGTTTTTACTATAAATGTAAACAAAAGTCGCACTCACACGTGCCATAGGTGTGTATTGATGACAAAATGTGTATGGCGTGTCATAATCGTGCAGGGAAAATTTTCCATAGAAAAAAATCACCCTAGGTATTTAAAGGCGACGGACGGAGAAATGTTCCGGAAAACTTTATGTGTATGTGTAACACTTGCAAAATGTAATGGCCGCGGTTTGTTGCAGAACCATAAACTTTTGCTGGTGCGCTTTTTTTGGTTGCTAATTCAGTTGAATAATGGTTTATGTACGCTTCTTTGCAACAAATTATGTTGCAGAAACGGCTAGTCAACAAACGGTGTTGCTCGGGTCGACCCGCCTCTGAGGTTCAACCCTTCAGCAACAGCTATATTTATTTCCGATAATTGAAAGCTTGTAAAATACCGAAAGATCCGATTTCTAAAAAAAAATCGACCGAAGCTCGTTCGTGTTAGACTGCCACGCATTTTATGTAAGCATCTATTCAGGAGACTGTACATTTGGGTGCCAATGGCACCTATGAGAAAAAAGTAATCATCGAATTTTGTAACCAGACACCTCGAAAAAAATGGCTCAGATGGACAAAAAACGTCAAGATTTAGCGTCATCTCGATTTTTTTTTTTTGAGGTTTACTTTCACGGGACTTGCTGTATCGATTTTGTTGGCTATTTTCGGCAAATTTGAGATCAATCAAATTTGAGTTAGTCTCAAATTTGCTGAAAATAGCCAACAAAATCGATACAGTAGAACCTTGCGGCGATTAAAACATAGTAACACTTCACGAGACTTGGAAAATATTGGAGTTTGTAAAGAAGCTACCTATTTATTTTTGAGGCAAAAAGCATTGGAAATGTATGAAACGTTGAATCTTGTATCATCTTGTGATTTTTGTAAGGGTCCTCTGAAACTTTTGGATTTTCGAAAAAAATATCTAAATATTTTTTTCGAATTGTCACTAGATTTCGACGTTTCATCTAAGACATACAAAAAAATAAAATCTACATTTCTAAATCAGGTTGCATTAATTAAAAATTTTATTGTCACAGAAAGACAAATTTTCGAGATTATTCCAGATCTCGAATAACAATATATATTTCATAACAATATAGGATATTTTTTCCGATAAGGACTTTTTCGATGTGCTATATCTATATAACAAGACCAGTATATTGAGGAAACTTTTTTTAGGAACTGTGACCTTGTTTGTGAATTGCTCATTATGGTGCATATCATTACATTCGAATCATCAGTCCAAGTGCCATCGCGATATTCTAGTTATATCCCAGACATTATCCACCTACCTTTTTTGCAAATTCAAGTAAAACAAAGCTACGACTTATTCGGCGGTAACAGATATTTTGCCCAGATGAGCACAGAATTGTGATATTCTGTCTTTTATGAAGGACTACCATGTCTGCATGCCCGCTGACAAAGTTAAAATCGACAGTGTAGTCACTGATTCGAGTTTATCATGCGGGGTTGTTTCAAACACCTCTTAATCCGGTGAGCAAAGTCTTGGAATGGAAATTGCACTGGATGGGACAAAATGGTCGTATCCGGTAACCTTTGGCAGGAGAGTTCATATAACCATACCCGCGTACAAAAAGCGTCCGACCAATGCGAAGTATTGCCTTAAAAAATGTTCTTAGTACTCTTTTACAGAAATACTAAAAAAAGCAATGCCCCTCACGACCAGAAATCGTTATGCTCACTTAACTCAGCTTAAGTAACAATTGTGGTTTTAAGGCACTCTTAAAGAGCCTCTTAAAACTTAGACTGTACTTGTAGCATGCTTTGAACGCTTCTTGCGAGGAGCGTAACTCTGATTATCTCCATGTGTGGGTATCTTTTACTGCTCCGAAAATTATAGGCAGGTGAGATAACTTATAAAGGTTAAAATTTTTCTCTTAAGAGGCCGCCAAATATACCAGCTCGAGGAAACTCTGACACAAAGTCTTGGAGATAAAACAAGGAATTTCCAACAGCTTCTAGGAACTCCTAAAGGCTCGTGTCATTTTAATCAGAGATTCAACTTAATGCAAAGCTCGTTGATCACTGGCAACTTTGTGATATTGCGAAACTTCTCCTGGCATCTTTACACAAAAATGGGGAAAACTGGAGTTTGGGTGCACCTTGTACAAAAAATTCCTTTTTATTAATAGCCTTTCTGTTATATGCTACAAATCATGCATTTTTTGCCGTTTTTCTAATGTGAAAAAATCTCAGAAACCGAGCGGCACTTTTGCTACCTTTATCAGAGTACGAGAAGTTGGCGTTCTAGGGCATTTTGTCTTTCATAATAATTAATTAATCATTTTCTCGTGCATATATCTCTATTATTCTTCAAATAATGATTATTAAAATTGGCTTGTTGAACGTGGAAACAAAATGAAAATTGATTCGTTGCCAATAAAATTCAGAAGCATTGTATTTTGTGACATTTAGGCTAGAAACCAATTTTTTTAATCAAATGTTCCAATACTCCAGCTTCCCATATTTTTTTTACTATGTGTTTTCTGAACTTTTTTCACGATGAAAAAGGTAAAATAAATATTTATTGCTAAATGGAGTTGTTATGGGCTATTTGATGATTAATAATATGCAATCGAGACTAAATGTCAAAAAATCTAATGTATCTAAATTTTACCGATGGTAAGTTTTCTTCTATTTAGTTCCTCAGGAGTTTTCAAGTTACAGTTCAAGATACTTTTAATAAAACTTAGAAGAATATACGCACGATAAAATGATTAAATTTAATATGATTGACGAAATGCTCTAGAATCCCAACTTCTCGTATTCTGACAAAGGTCGTAAAAGTTCCGTTCGATTTCTTAGACATTTTTACATTTGAAAAACAGCAAAATATGTATGATTTGCAGCAGAGAGTAGAATGGTTAATAATGAGTTTTTTTGCACAAAATGCCCTCCAAATCCAGCTTCCTCTATTTTTTGGCAAACGAAAACACTTCCATTAAAATGCTACGAATTGCTTTTATTTGAAAAGAAGGTGTAAGTTATAATTTTACGAGTGCTACTTCAAAATTTATATCATTTAATATATATTTTCCTTATATTTTCCCATAATTCCAATGTCAAAAACTTCAAGTGAAGTGGGCGGGGATATAAAATTAACCAAATGACGGTTGACATCTGAGTTAACTTTGACATATGTCACAATATGAAAGGCGATTTCAGAAAAAAAATGCAATGCCCTATTACGAAAATCTAGACAAAGATCTCGATATCATGAACTTAAATCACACAACTCGCAACAAAAATATCAAAAATCGTGAATAAGCTCCTGAAATCAGGAACATATATAAACATGAATATCTGATCGTGATTTAAATATCACGACAACGTGAATGGTAATTATGAAAGTAATGACAAAGTTCTTGAAATCATGATCATAAATCACATCACTCGTGATAAAAATATCAAAGATCGTAACTCTACTCATGACTAAAATATCACGATAACATGAAAAGAAATTACGAAAATCGCTACTAAGATGCTGAAATCATGAACATATATCCTGCTAGTCTGACAGAAAAATCCGATAGTAAACTCATGAATAAAATATTACGGTAACGTGTTGAGAAATCGCAAAAATCACGAATAAGCTCCTAAAAACACAAACATCATTTGAATCAAAACAAAAACCTTCGTAAATCGTTCAGTTCATGAAATCATGACGTTTCTATAGAAGAAAACTCAATAGTAAACATTTCTAATACGAGAATATCAGAGCATGAACAGCTACAGTTATTGAGATGCAGAATGCCAAAGTAATGATTTGTGGGGAAGATTTTTCCATATCGCCTAAAGCCTAAAGCTTTTTGAAAAAATGATGTCAATCCTTCTAGCAGTGTGATCTACTTTTCTTATATCACAAAATACATTCAATACCCGCAATTGTACTTCTTTATTTTTGAAAATTTAATATGAAATAGTAAACATTAATATAAAACAGTACGCATTAATTAATTCCATTTGAGTCTCTGTTACATGTAGCTCGACAGCTTCTCCTAAAACAACGCTAATCTCTTATGATTAAACGTAGCAGCTCTTAGCTACATCCATAGTTACTTCCCCATCAAAGCAACCATGATGTCCAATCCATTCATACGACCACTTCAACCGAACTGCGTTCAATTGCTATAATTATTCAGATAAAAACAAAACCAAACAATTCTGAAGCACCCTTCAGGTGCCGAAAAATCGCCAAGTACCCCTGCACTGAAAGGACTGAAGTACATTTGATTGATTGATTGCCACACTTACCAGGAACTCGACCGGCCGCGTTCGGTGAACCATTGTCCCCGTCGTCGTCGTCGTAGTATTCTTCCTCGTCGTCGTCGTAGTCCAGCACGGCATGCACTTGAGTTCGCGAACCTTGACCGGCATTCACTTTAACGAAACCGGGTGGTCGCTCCGGAAAGGCACCACCAGCGGAGGTACTGCTAATACCGCGACCACTACTCACGGGAGGCGGTGGAATCCGACTTGGAGGTGGTGTGGCTTGCGTTTGTGGGATTTTGGGTGGCGGGGGTGGTGGAGGAGGCCCACCATTGCCGCGGTAATTATTCGGCGGCTGTTGGTTGGGCACGTTGTAGCTAGATGGTTGCTGCTTCGGTTGCTGATTGTACCCGCCCGGATTGTAGTAGCTGGGATTTTGATGCTGAGGGTTACCTCGGGAGGGAGCCTGAGAATAGGATCCCTCGCCGTATGTTCTAGATGTTTGGGGTGGTTGAAGTTGCGGCTGTTGATATACCTGCTGTTTTGGGGGAGGTTGCGTGTATGACTGCTGGGCAGGGGGCAGATAATTGTTTCTAGGGGCTTGTCGGTACTGGGAACTCTGCTGAGGAGCACTTTGCTGCTGCTGGCGATGCTGCTGCGGAGGTGAATAAGGACTATTGTCGTAGAAACCTTGATCGTTTGGATCGTCCTCCTGATGACCGGTAGGTCCGTAGAGCAGATTGTTCACTGCCGATGCGTGTTGGCTATGGATTGGGCTTACCGTTGCCCAACCGGGAGACTGTATGCTACCGAATGGCAGTGTGTAGTTTACCAGAGCCATGGTTTTGATCTTCAATACTTTTTTTATTATTTAACTCACTTATCACTTACTAATAACACAACATAAAATGATAGAAATTGTTGCACTCTTCTTGGTAGAAGCTTCACAACATCACCTGTATGCTGCATTGTCCATCTTCCACAAATCACTTTGAACTCTGCTGGAATGAACAAAACACCTGAAGTACAGATCAATTCGTAGTTGTGAATCACTGAAACTACACATGACGAAATCTCGATATTTATTCAATTATGTGCTGTTTTGGATCATTAGATGTGCTGGATGTTTCACTCGCTTTTCAAGTTTTCGGTAATGTAAATTCTTTAATGTAATTTTCTATCTTTTTCTCAGCTTTTAACAAAATGCAACGCCACCTGTGGAAACGACTGAGTTTTTCTGGCATCGGGAGCACCCGGTCCACTCAAGTCGAAACACTGCCACCAAATCGTATCACTCCGCCGATGTCAACGAAAGAGCAACCTAAAAACCACAATCAAACACACATCACCGAAGCTGTTTTTGCCGCTGCCGCCAAAGCCACACACGATGTTACGCAACCACTTGCAGATCGCGCCGATTCAACGGTGTAACCCTCAACACCAGTCGCTGAAGTATGTTAATGTCATACGAGAGGTAGATAGATGAAGAAAACAGGAGATTTTCAAACCCATCGGAAAGATCATCGCCAACCAGTCATAATACGTGCTAAGCATGGCAGCGCAGTCTGGCTGGCAAGCGAAAACCTGTCTTATTCACACAACTTTGGACAACTCGTGCTGTCTTTGGAGCATCTGAATGAATGCCGGATTGTTTGTTATGTTTAATACACATATCTTCTGCTTACTTCGAAATGTTCATATCATCTCGGACCACGATCAACGTCGCACAGTGGGTGTTTGTGAAATTTTGAATGCCTTCCGAATGAGATATTTCACTATGTAATCGTAGTTCTAGTGAATACATCCTACTTCACTTATGCTGCAATTCACTTTAATTAAGTGACTTAGCCAGAAATTTTGTTTGGAGGTAGAGGGAGTTTGTCGATTTACAAAAAAAAGTGTAAATCCCATGCAGAACATATGTACAATAACCGGAAAATCCGAACTCTTCGTCTGGAACTACCGTTTAATAGACTAGGCTTACATTTATACAATATTCTTTCTCTTTGACTACAAGGCGATATTGTGAAACATTTGAAAGTTACATGAAAACAACCAAAATATGATTCAACTATATAGTTTAATCATCAGACCCTATGGTTGAAATATATTTTGGTTGCTTTCATGTAACTTTCAAATGGTTTACAATATCGCCTTCATGTCAAAAAGAAAGTTGCAGGAAAGTTTACGGGCCTTTTGAAAAACCTATTATTTTTGATGGAGAAATGCGACTAACTTCGTAATAATCGTAATAAAACAAAATAATTGTGTTGTTAAAACAAAAGTTAAAATATCTCGAGAACTGCTACATTTTAGAAAATTTTTGTTAAGAGCATTTCGATTTAGAATGGCGTTTAGAATCATATTCAAAAAGAAAATTGTATTTTTGACTGCAAATAGTAAGAATTATAAAAATACGTCAAAAGTTGTTATTAGGAAAACTTTTTTATTGAAAGCTTCTCCATGATCCAAATACACTAAAAAAGTTGCTTTTACGTCTTTAAAACAATTAACATTAAATTTTTTACATTTTATGATGGGGTAATGCGAATAACTTTTAAAAAAAGAGCATAATTACACGAATTAATTGTTTTGAAGGAGCAAAATTTCAAATATCTCGAAAACTATCGCATTTTGGAAGATTTTTGTTAAACGCATTTTGATTTTAAATGGTGCTTAGAATTATATTCTGTAATAAAATTACAATTTTGTATGTCAATTAGTATGAAATTTAAAACATGTACGAAGTTATTGTTAGAAAAACTTTTTTACCGATTTTTTCTCCATCATGCAATCACATTCAAAATGTTTCTTTTCTCTTTAGGTTTTTGGTAACAAAATATAAAAAATTTAAAAAATGGGTTTTTTCCTATTTCAATTTTTATCATAAATTTTTGTTTTTTTTTGAAAAATAACACAACATTTTTTTCAGTGTATATTTTTGACAGACAGAAGTATTCATTCCCTGTAACTTGTTCTCAGAAAGTTTTGCTGTATAAAATATAGTAATCAAACAAAAAAATTTTGAAATTCATACACGTAGAAACGTTTACGCCCTTTTGAAAAATTGCTCTTGTATCAAAATATTCCAATTGCCAGAGAATATCATGGAGATACATACAGTGAACACACTTGCAAAGTTTCGTTCGAATCGACGATGGTCATATTTTGCGGTCGGCCGGTTTCTCATGGAAGGTAGGTATACCCCATCCCTTTGAATTTGACTATATTTGCCAACTAAATGAAATTTCTGTAGTTCTACGTACTTTTGTCAATTTTTTGAGAAAATGTAAGATTTTGTTCTTACAGAAATTGTAGCCATTATCAATTACAATCGATCGGTATTTTTTTACAATGGAGAAGACCTTTACGTCCTAGCCCAGTACACGTGCTATTGGTAGGTGTCCAAGCTACCGCACGGGGTGCGGTAGTTTGGACACCTACCGCCATGAGGCCTCGATAGCTAAGTCCCAACATACTACGCTACGACCCTCCCGTCTTGGCATGAGGCAGTCCACTTATACGCCTATACACTCGCTCTTCCGTCTTGCTTCGGGGTGGCTGGGTTTACCCCTTACGCGGTTGCCAGTCGTTGCACCAAACCTGCCTCAGCATGAACAGACCATTCACTCCCTTTTTTGCGCTTGGCCTTTTTCGCTCCAGCTAACCAATCACTAGTTAGCCGTGCCCGTTGTCTGTTGGTCGGTTCGCCAGATTACCTGTAGCCTACAGGCAATCCGGGTGCTAGCAGCCGAGACTGCGTTCCACTTCTCCACCGATTGACACATCCGCTGAATAAGAGTATCAGGGGTTGTGTCCCAGCCACAGACGTCAAGCATTGCTCTTCTTTCGACGTCGAACCGAGGACATACGAACAGTATGTGTTTCGTCTACACCTGGGCAGTCCGGGCAGGCTGGGACCTCCGCGTGCCCGAACCTGTGGAGGTACTGTCGGAAACAGCCATGGCCTGACAGGAATTGTGTCAGGTGGAAGTAAACTTTCCCATGGGGTCTTCCCACCCAGCTCGATATGCTAGGTATCAGCCGGTGGGTTCACATACCTTTCGAGGAGTTGTCCCACTCACGCTGCCATCTGGCGACCGAGGTCACCCTGGTGCGCTCGCGGGCTCCTCTATTTTCACGTAGCTCGAAACTCCTCATCTTCCCGAATGACCAGCCCGACTGGCATCATGCTCGCTATCACGCAGGATGCATCGTGTGATACCGTGCGGTAGGTAGATATCACTCTGAGGCACATCACGCGGTAGGTGCTCTCCAGTTTCTGTAGGTAACTGGTTACCCTCAGTGCTCTTGACCATGACGGGCCGCCGTACCTGAGGATAGATATGGCAACGCCTGCCAGTAACCTACGTCTACTGGCGCACACCTTTGAGCTGTTGGACATCATCCTCGATAGAGCCGCAACAGCAGTCGACGCGCTCTTGCATGTATAGTCGACACGGATGCCGAAGGTTAGCTTGTCATCTATAATGACTCTGAGAGACTTCAGACTTCACTGTGAAGTGATCGCGACTTCTCCCATATGGATAACTGCATGTTGTGCCGACTTGCGGTTGTTGACGATAACTACCTCCGTCTTATGATGAGCGAGTTCCATGCCTCTCGCGCTCATCCATTCCTCCACCGCGGTGCACCGTGTTGATCGCGTGTTTTGCGGTTAGTTTTACCTCAGGGATTGACTCCCCGTAGACCTCCAAGGTTACGTCGTCAGCAAAGCCGACGATCTTGACCCCAGGAGGGAACTTCAGTCTCAGAACCCCGTCATACATGAGATTAGCAGTACGCGGTTCTGGAAGTAACTTTCCAGGATCCGGTACAGACCCATCGGTAGGCTAAGTCGGTGTAACGAGAGCGCGATGGCATCCCAGTTTGCGCTGTTGAATGCGTTCTTCACGTCAAGTGTCACTAACGCACAGTATCGAATGCCTCGCCTTTTTCGTTGGATCGCTATCTCGGCAGTCTTTATCACTGAGTTGAGAGCGTCCACTGTGGACTTACCCTTCCGAAAGCCAAACTGGTTGCTTGACAGGCCGTCCGTACCTTCCGCGTACAGGGTTAGCCTGTTGAGGATAATCCTCTGAAGCAGTTTGCCAGTCGTGTCGATCAGACAGATTGGTCTGTACGCCGATGGGTCGCCTGGCGGCTTCCCGGGCTTCGGCAACAGCACCAATTTCTGCCTTTTCCATCTATCGGGGAAACGGCACTCGTCAAGGCACCTCTGCATAGCTAGCCTGAACATGTTCGGGTTCGTTATATTCGCTGTCTTGAGAGCGCTGTTTGGAACTCCATCCGGCCCTGGAGCTTTGTTCATTGCTAAATCCCTAGCTAGCCACTGCGAGTAGTTCTTCATTCGTCACCGGAGCCACCATTTCGGCCGTGCCCGCACTGTCTCGTAGTGCAGGTGGCCAGGGGCTTGTGGCTCGAGACGGAAAGAGTACTTCGATAATCGTCGCCAACCGGTCCGGAGACCGTTCTGGGGGTGAAGAGCCCTCTTTGGTCTTGGCCATCACGATCCTGTAGGCGTCACCCCACGGATTCGCGTTGGCACTCTCACACAGGTTGTCGAAACACACTCTCTTGCTGCTTTTAATGGCCTTGTTAAGGGCCAATTTCGCAGCTCGAAACACTTCACGGCGGTTCTCTCTTGCATCCTCGGTGCGAGCTCTTTGCATCCTACGTCTAGCTCTGAGGCAGGCTGATCGTAGAGCTGCAATCTCGGCACTCCACCAGTATACCGGGCATCTGCCGTTTCTTGGCAGGGTTTTTTCAAGGCACAGTGGCGTCGCACGCGCGTGATAGAACAGCTACCAGGGCATCCCCGCTTAGACTATCGGTGTTGGACTCCAGTCCCAGGGCCGCGGTGAAAGCTTCGCTGTTGAAGTGATTGGACTTCCACCCGCGTACCTGACAGGGATCTCCCGCCCTCGGATGCTGCACACCATAGTTGATCCTAAAGCGGATTGCTAAATGATCGCTATGGGTGTAGCCTTCGTCTACCCTCCATTCCATGCCTGGAGCCAGACGTCAATCCACGGCTCCACCCCGTTTCTACGGAATGTACTAGCGGAGCCATTATTAGTTAGCACAGTATCGAGTTTCGCAAGCGCCTCCATTAGCGCTTGGCCCCTGCTATTTGTGCAGCGGCTGTCCCACTCCACTGCCCAAGCGTTAAAGTCTCCCTCTATGACTAGCGGTTTCCGGCCCACTAGGTCTGACGAGAGCCTGTCGATCATCTGGTTGAACTGTTCACAATCGATCGGTATACAAAAAAGGATAGGTCATCGTTAAAAATTTAAAGTTATATGACGAATATTGCGAACAAAATGAAATTTCTGAAGTTCTACGTATGTTTGTCTATTTTTTGAGACAAACATTGTTTTTTTCAGAAATGGCGGCCGAAATCCATTACAATTGATTGGTACATACAAAGGTATAGGCCGTCCCTTTGAATTCGAAATTATTTATCAACTAAATGAAATCTCTGTAGTTTTACGTATTTTTGTCTATTTTTTGAGAAAATATAAGCATTTGTTCTTTCAGAAACTGTAGCCGAAATATATTACAATCGATTGGGGGATGAAAAAATACAGATCATTGCTTTGATTTCGAAGTTATTTACCAACTAAATGAAATTTATGTATTTCTTCGTATTTTTGTCAATTTTTTAGGAAACATAAGATTTTTTTCTTTTAGAAAGTGTTGTCGGAATTAATTACAATCGATTGGAACATTAGAAGTTATAACCCATCCCTTGGAATTTGACAATATTTGCCAACTAAATGAAATTTCTGTAGTTCTACGTACTTTTGTCTATTTTTTGAGAAAATATAAGAATTGGTTCTTCCAGAAATTGTAGCCGTCATCAATTACAATCGATTGGTATACAAAAAAGTATATGTCATCGTTTTAAATTTAAAATTATATGACGAATGCTTTAAAAATCCTGAATTTCGTCGCATTTACTGAATTTTTTTTATTACACAGTATTATTTTGTAACTTACATACAATATTGCGTTTGTCCACGTTTGTACAAATATTTTGATATAATAATACCCATATATAGTATTTAGAACTATTGGGTAAACATGTTACATTTCAAACCGGAAAAGAAAACAAGGCGCAAAAAAAATTTAACAAACCGTGTGCCACCGCGCAATGTGAAATTCATATGGCCTAAAACCTCAAAAATTGTAGTAATTTTTGAGAATATACCATCTGTTGCATACATTACAAATCTAGAAGCTCTAAGGATTTCATTGGCGTAAGAAAAATTTAAATTGGTTTACAAACGACCAAGATACGATTGTTTGGGTAGAAAAGCTAATTTTGTTTGTACTGACTTTCAATTGCCGTTTTTATAATTACTTCGGATATACAAATTTGTTTTTCATTATTTTATGGTCACCGTTTTTATTTTATAAAAAAAATATATCCAATGGCGAAAAAAAAATTAAATTGGTAAACGAACAGCTAAGATATGGCAAGTTAAAGTAGCGTTCCCATTTTTTTTTCGCTGACTTTGTTTTACTCTTTTTTGCTATAACTTACGGTAAACAACTCTATTCTTCTACTTTGTAATGCGACGTATTAACAAAAGACATACCTTTCCAGTGGTGAAAAGCGGATTTAAAATCGATTAAGTAACGGCTGAGATATGACCGGTCGAAGTAAGCGTACCCATTTTTTTGGACTGATGGGGGTCGAGCTTAGGCTGCATAACCACGAATCACTCAAGTCCACTGGCATGCCTCCTGGTAAAGACAGACTTGTCCCTCTTTACCGTGAGAACCGACAAAAAGACAAAAAAACAACGTAGGATCACCAATGAAAACCTGTTGACGATTAGCATCAATGAAACGGCAAACAGAGATGATCAGCAGCAATTATGGCATATCCCTGAAACTAAAAACCATCATCTAAAAAGAACTGATAGCGCAAAATTGTCACATTAGTGATTTTACTTGAAACCAGATTCGTTCAAATCGGTTTAGCCATTACAATTAACTCAGAAAGATATTATTGCACATACGTGCATACAGTGTCCCAATTCCACGAGCTGAGTCGATTAATGCTCCTCTGGGTCTCGAATTTTTTTTCGAATTTAAAACGATTTCTGTGCTTTTCTAATCTTAGAAATGTAAAACGATATCAATTGCCATATATACGATATTGTTCCAGCATGCGTCGTTCCCCAGTCGCCATCTCGCCAAATGCGTTCTTACATCAATAGAGCCGATGAACTCGTGACGTATTAAAAACAGCCGAACACGGAACTTTGGCACGACAGCTGCCGCTACCCCATCGGCTTATAAAGATGTTTATAGTCATCACGTGCCTAATCGGAGCCGATCTATGTTTCGTATATTACTCTGAGCTGTGCTTGTTCACGCAAAATCCGTACCGATCTTTGATTTTATCGCGCTCTGAGCTCGAACAGCGCCAACCGACCACGCAGAGAATTACGGGATCTACGAAAGCTCTCGTTTGTAATGCGAACGGCTGCTGGCAGTTGTCGGCGTGAAGATGCAACCAACCGCGCTTGCGCTGATCTCTGATGAATTATGATTGTGTTATTTGGTAAGATTTAAATGTTGAAACAACTCCGCTACACTCCACGCCATGAGCGCTCTCTGCGTTGAAAGGTGATTTGCGTTTCGCAGACAGAGCCGACACCGCGTAGGAAGTTGCCCAAGCTTTAACGACATTTGCAAGCTAGCCCCCGGGAACGTACACTATATTGGGCGCGGTTTGGACAGCCCCCGGATCAGTTCTGGTACGGCATAATCGCCCCCAACCAAACACATCCGCTGTAAATTAGAACGCGAAATGTGCAGTGATGTGTATCAGTCAGTGGGGCTAAAACCGGACGGTGTCTTGCCATATTTGCGACAAAGTTATGAAATCAGCGACAGCAGCGACCCCCGTCTGCAAACAGGGGGTAAAGATATCGTTTCATTCTATCGGACCGAGTGGGATGAATGATTTGCTTTAATTGATTTAGTAGATTTAATGGTAGCTTTGTTGGAGAACAAAAAGGAAATCAAAAACAAGCTGGACTGTGAAATTGAGAATTACCAGTCGCCTTTGTGCGGAAATGTGTTTGGCTGTCCTTGATCTGCGATCTGCAGTTGAATAAATCTGTCACAAATTGAACAAAAGATATATGTTCCAGTGACTCATTACAGAAAAAAATAATTGATTAGAGAACTGAGGGATAAATCGGAAATGTTTTGAGCACCGACCGACCGGAAATTCTCCATTCGCAATTAATTTCGCTAATGAGGGCACGTTGCTTCAGTCAACTAATTTACTTTCGTTTATTGATACAGTGAAGACCCGATATTATCAGCCCCCCATTTTATCAGCTTTATAACCCAATTTTGTCAGCCTCATATGAAAATTGATAGTTGGTAGCTTGATGGGCTTTAGCAGACGAACCAAGTTGAATTCCAGTAAATTCTTTCTTTAGTTTTTTTTCTTATCTTAGAGATCCGAAATATGCAAGCGGACCCCCTTAAGAAAAGTTTAACCTAAATAATCAGGAAGGGTTATGAGGCTATATCTAGGGACTTAAGAAGAATATTTTAAGAGCTTTGGTTTCTTAAAATGAAAGAAAAATACATGTCCCGATTTGTGATAATTTGTTACATGTGGGAGTCGATTTTGGGCAATTTTTGCGTTACGTAATATATAAATGATCCCCTAGACTCGGTTGGAACGCCCAAGAAAGCAAAAGATCCCATAAAATTTCTTTTCTCTCATGTTCATACGAGCCTGCCTAGTTTTTCATTCTAAGTTTATAAATTTTTCAATCATCATTAGGCTGCCATGGAATCAGAGAATTCTATCGAAATGAAACAATGAAAATCGCAATAATATCACGTTATGTATTCGAGTGGTTTCGGTTACAATTGTATTGAAAGAAAATGCTTAAATATATCAGGGCATGTAATCAAATTTACCTGTATGCCGCTTTGTCTCTTTGCAAAAGTAAAATTTGGTTCCTTCTACATAGTGTGCGCGTGTGTGAAACGTGAACAATGACACCGTTTTATATAGCATATGTATATGATGACACTATTGAAATAAAGCTACATGACCTGACACCGCGGACTAAGGCTAGCGCCATCGAGCAACACATGTCACAATACGGCGAAGTGAATGCCGTTAAGGAAGATCGTTGGAGGAACGTGTGATGCAACGGAGTTCGTGTGGTGAAAATGCATCCAAATAAACCTCTCCCCTCTTACCTCACCATCCAATGAAATTCAAGCGAAAATGTTACATATATTCAGCGCATTCAAGACAGATTCCAAATTCTAACTCAACAACGAGCGTGCCCAGCATCAATAAACCAACTACCATTATCAACGTCGAAGTGACAACGATTACGTCAAATGCCTCCAAACAAACAATCAACACCACCAGCCAAGAAACAAATGCCGATGTAGACGTATTTACAAACGCGAACCATAAGCACAAGACCCAAATTGAAACGTTCGATCGTAAACAGCAAGAATGAAATACCGATGACAACATGGACGTGAACGACAACACGAGAAAAGGCAGGCAGTTATTTTTTGTATTTACGCCTTGTGAAAATATAAAAGTTCCACAGCACAGTAAGGGTGATACATTGAGCCATGTCAAATAAATTAGAGGAAAAACATGTACTACAAGCTACGGGAAAGTGTCACCAACTTCACTAAAGTATACATTAGACCTCTCCACATTTTGAAAAAGTTTTGAAATATACATGGGTCAGCTCAAATTTTTGTTCTAGGTGTGAATTTAAGAACTTTCGCCAAAAATGGCCTTATTTGGACATGATTTAGAGGTGTCTCCAATCAAAAATCGTGTTTTTGCTATGTTTCCATAGGAAGATCATTTACACTCTGATTTGATAAGCCCTACACGTTCACATATCATCAAAGGTTGTTCCTTACACGTATCTTAACATGTTTTAACGGGTGAACATAGCTCTAATCGCAATAGAAAATTTGTTAACTGGATTTTTATATAGAGAAGAATACCAAAACCAAGAAAAAATACTACTAAATTTCCTTGGTTTTGATATACTTTTCTATATGAAAATCCAGTTAACAAATTTTCTACTGCGATTAGAGCTATGTTCACCTGTTAAAACATGTTAAGATACTTGTAAGGAACAACCTTTGATGATATGTGGACGTGTAGGGCTTATCAAATCAGAGTGTAAGTGATCTTCCTATGGAAACATAGCAAAAACACGATTTTTGATTGGAGACACCTCTAAATCATGTCCAAATTAAGCCATGTTTGGCGAAAGTTCTTAAATTCACGCCTAGAACAAAAATTTTAGCTGACCCATGTATATTTCAAAACTTTTTCAAAATGTGGAGAGGTCTAGTATACATGCCTTAGAGAAGTATTTCGAAGGTCTTTTCTAAATCCAATTAACTCAGTCTATATCTTTTAACTTTTGGCGAATTCACGATACATCAACCATTCTAAAATATCCCAAGAATTTCAAGGGAAATTATGAAACTAAACTAGGATAATTGCGCCCTGGATCAAAGTTATTTAAGATTCTAGTCGGAAACGTACTATGCCGTGAGGCCAAGGCCTGCATATCAAACGATCAACATGGTTTTTTTTTCTGCGGTCGATCAACAGCTACCAACTTAGTCCAATTTACTTCACATTGTATTAAAAATATCGAAGATAGATCACAGGTAGACACTGTACAGGCAGCGTTCGAAAAATTGAACGATTGGGCGCATCGCCTGCTTTCACTAGATGGCTTAAGTCATATCATGTAGATCGTGCGCTGTTTATGAAACTGGGAATTAGTAAATCATACTGTTTTATCATCATGTCGGGTGTGCCTCAAGGAAGCAACCTAGGACCTTTGCTGTTTTCGCTGTTCTTCAATGACGTTTCCTATGGGATCCCACCAGGCGATATATACTTATATATGCCGACGTCCTTAAATTGTTTCTCATTGTCCGGTCCATAGCAGATTGTGTTGATCTGCAGCGATTCATAGATAATTTCTGTGATTGGTGTTACCGCAATTTGCTGACTTTTAGTGTATCTAAATGCTCTGTGATTTTTTTCACACGCAGAAAAAATCTAATAGTCAGGAAATACACTGTTTCTGGGGACTCTCGAGAGAGAGTGTCAGTCGTCAGAGACCTATGTGTTCTTCTAGACACTCAATTGTCCTTCAGAAACCACTTCTCCCTTGTCATATCAAAGGCGAATGGAAGCCTCGGCTTCATTATAAGACTAGCTAAAGAGTTCACTGATCCATATTGTTTGCGAGCTCTGTATTTTTCGTTTGTTCGGTCTATCCTTGAAGCTTCAGTATCGATCTGGTCTCCTTATACGAACATTTGGATTAACAGAATTGAAGCAGTGCAAGCAAGATTCCTTCGTTTTTCTCTAAGGTCGGAACCCGATGGAGCTGCCACCATACATTGATCGTTGCCATCTGCTGAATATGAATACTCTGGCCAAAAGACGGAATATATCCAGAGCCGTTTTCGTAAACAAACTACTGACTGGCCAAGTAGATGCCCCAGATATCTTCGCACAACAATAATAATAATATTCCCCCTAGAAGCCTTACAACACAGAATTTTTTAAGACTCGATTTCCAGCGTACCGAATATGAAGAGAACGAACCCATAAGGGCTCTTTGTAATGTCTTTTTGACTTCTCTGTATCTAGTGATGTTTTGACTTTCTCATATAAAGAAAGGCTATGCAATCACTCCAAAAAATCGAGTTTCCAACTGAGTCCCGGAGGGCCGAGTATCATATCCTATTCGAGTCAGTTCGTCGAGATCGAAAAATGTCTGTGTGTATGTATGTGTGTGTCAAATAATGTCACTCAGTTTTCTCAGAGATGGCTGAACTGATTTGCAATTTGATTCAAATGAACGGTATAACGCTCCCATAAGACGCTATTGAAATTTTAGTTGATCGGACTTCCGGTTCCGGAGTTACGGATTGAAGAGTGTGGTCGCACAGCATATAAACGGGTAACCTCTGATGACCGAATGATGTTTTACATATTCAAATAAGTTCAACATTACTTGGATTTGCGGGTCTAAATCACAAATGACTGATTAATGTATTTTTGACCACATTGGTCACCTATGACGGATCTTGTCCAAATGCCCCTTGGAAACTCGACAAGTTCTCGATCTAATATTATACCTATTTTCAAGCAAACTCTCAACCGATTTATACAAAGTTGATTTCAAATGGAAGATATAATGCTCCCATTGACTGCTATGAAATTTCATTCAGTTCTGACTTTTGATTCCGGAGTTACAGGTTGGTTATTGCGGTCATATAGAAATTTCTCATATAAACCGGTACAATCGTAATACCTCATAGGTTTAAAATCTATTGAAATGAACAAAAAAAAATGCTTCGATTCGCAGGCCTAGATCACTGATGGCGAATCAAAAAACATTGGAATATATTGTCCACTATCGATAATTCCGGAAGCTCCGGGGTTCCGGGCAAATTCCAGGTCTAAAGCCGCTTCGGTGATGACTGAACCAATTTCACTCACCTAGTCTCAAATGGAAGGTATAATATGAACCCTCCATCTACCCGTCCACCTCCTACCTCTCAAGTCCCCTCCCTCCCTCTCTCAACCCCACCCTCTCAGATCAACATCCCACATGCATTCCTCTCAGATCAACATCCCACATGCATTCCTTTATCCTACCGGTATACTAAAAAAAAAGTTAGATGATTCCCGACGCATCCTCCCTCTCCTTCTAATTATATCCCTTCTTTTTTCCACCATGAAGTTAACATGAAGACAACATTGAACTCACGCTGATTAAGCTATATAAATATTATATTTTTGTTTGTTTCAAGTGTGTCAGTATCGACATGTTGCTTATCAGGTTCGTTACAGTCACTTATATATGCCCATTAGTGCACTGAATATGCTCATATATGCTCATTAGGTGTAATAAGAATGTAATAGACATTTCTACAATGATATATTGAATATAACCAGTCATTAAATCATAGTTTGGATAAATGAGAAAGGCACAATTGCACCACTATGTGGATTAAAACAGGTTTTTAAAAATAAGCTTAGAAGATTGACCTAGTTCATAATATGTAATTTTAACATGTTCTTTAATATTGCTGTAATATTGTTCAATGTGTAATTTAAGATTTCTTTTTGATTTTTATAAACTTGGTCTCAAATGAAAGGTACAACGTACCTATCGGCTGCTTTTGAATTTCTAATTGATCCGACTTCCGGTTCCGGAATTACAGGGTGATGATTACGAACGCGCAGCAAACACCGGTTTCAACGTACACTTCGGTGAATGTAAAAAGGTGAAATTTTTTCCAAAATGTGACAACAACTGTTTGGATTTATAGTTCTAGGTCACTAGCAGTAATTCTAGGTCATTTAAAGTCTCTTTGGCCAAATTGGCCATTACTGCCGGTTCCGGAAGCCCCGGCGAAAGTATTCACCCAAGCAACCAAAAGTTCTTATAAGGGAGCTGCATATGCTTCTCGTATTGAGTAATTTAGCGATACGTTTCATGTTCTAATAGCGGCTTAAGCACCTGTGGGATCGATACGTTTCGGACGGAAGATTTCCGGGAACGAATAAAAGCGCGGGTTACTTGTATGACTGTTTATTTCTGACTGCTGATTCATTGCTCTCTGTCCCTATATTTATCGTTCCGTGCTGTCAGTTTCACAATAAGGGTACGCCACACACCTTTCAAGTTCCATTAAAGCTTAAACAGCTTCAAAGTTCGCTAAAAACTTCATGTGAACTCTAAAGTGTGCTTTTTAAGTATTATACAAACTTCTGGTTGCTTGGGCAAATTAAGAATAACAGTTATATCGATTGTTCGGTAATGTCTCGACCGATTTGACTGAACTTATTCTCAAATGAACGGTGTTGCGTCCCCAAAAATTGTTATTAATTTTGGCTAGAATTGCTGGCTGAAATCCACTAAGAGGTTGAAGAGGTTGTCTATTATCTTTCTTCGGCCAAAACCAGCCTAGAGGCCGTGTGGTATACAGCTGGTTGAAGTTTCTCAACCAAGAGGTGATCCATTGGGTTACTACTCCTTTGCCGCAAGAGGCGACTTAAAACAGGAGTCCCCAAGTCAAGGTCGTGCTGAGGACTGAATGCCCGAGCAAATACTCATGGGTTCAAACACCACACAGCCCCTTGAAAATACCATGAACATGGTCCGTGCCCACTTTCACAACCATTAAAACCACATCAAATGGTCTCAATAACCCATAAATTTACCAACGTATGGTTTTTCTATAGGATATACCGGACCATGACGATGGTGTTTTCGTGGCCTGAACCCATTTCAAACACCCATGCCCAACCCCATGAGTATGAGGGTATTATGGACTTTACGTTTGCTCGGGTGGCCGGCCGGATTAATATTTGCCAATCGCGCACGAAGTGTCGCGGGTCGAATCTCTGACACAGTGGACATTAGTTTCTTCGCAAATCATAGGATTCAAATGATGGTCAAGTTCCTAACACCCATCTCGGGATATTTATGCTGTCACAGTCAATATGACTGTTGCTAACATAAACAAGAAATACGTTTATTGTTCGCCATATTTGCCGTTCAATGAAACATCACCTTCTGATGATTTCAAAAGGGTTGTATCATACTGTAGCAGAAATGGGTTTCCCCTCACAATCGGCGGTGATGCAAATGCCCACCGCATAATTTGGGACAACTCAGATATCAATTTGAGAGGCACCGAATTAATGGAATACTTAAGCGGTACAAATCTGCAAAAATCTGTCTAAAAATACTGATCAGTCAGCAAAATTTTCCGATCGTTACCGGAATCTTTCAGCTGAGGATTGCTGACTTATTCAGTAATTTAATAACTGGATTTGACGAATTATCGGTGAAATTGAATTTTTTATTAGTGTTTTAGCGGTTGTACAGAAAATTAAAAAACGAACGCAGTGTTTTCTTTTTTTCAATGAATCTTATTTGTATATCCTAGAAATTGAAATAAAATCATCTGAAGAAATTTGATCTTCATAATATAATGCATCCCCAAACATTTAATGCTGAATAGCGGATTAAAACTGCTCGTTTTGGTATCCAATGTGCATTTATGCTTTATTTAAAGTTTTTTTATATTGTAACGACATATAATTAGCAAGGGACTGGAAGGTGAAGTATTTTTCAAATATTAAGAGCCATAGTACTCAAGGGAGAGCAAGGATTTGAAGTAAGAAAGTTTAGAAAAGCGTGGAGTAGGGTCAATGAACAAGCTTAGAGTTTCCCGGTTACTTAGCTTTTTGTCTTCTGCAGCGCAGTAGTCAGGATCTTTTTGGCATTAAATGCGAATCACCTGAGTCTGCGGCATGTCCGGACAAGCGTAAAGTCAATTTAATGACCTATGCTGTCGGAGCCGACTATTTAAAGTTGTTGTTGTTGTGATTTAATTATGGCTTTAACCTTAATGGGTCATTCGCCGGTCCTTTGGTTATCATTACAGGTCAGTTTACAGAGTTTTGTATATATAAACGGAGAAAAAAGAAACGAAACGTGGTATATGATGTGTGGAAAAATGCTTTAGTACGCAGCCGCTGGTAGGAAAATTCAATAGGTGCTGGTTTTACCCGCCTTATGGGAGGTCAGGATGAAAGTTTTCTGCGATTTTGATACACTTTCTGCAGATTTGGGATCAGCCATTTTGTAGATTTGTTCGCCCTAGGCTGCTGAGATCGTTTCGTCGTGCTGTTCGTCGGAAGGTTGTACCGATGTCGATAGTGGACGTATTTCTACCATATTGCCGTCGGTAAGTGCTTTGGATATTCGTTTCGTTCGATATATTATTCCTTTTGCTTCAGGGAGTGTTAGGATTGATCGATATGTCCGGAGTTCCACGCCGGATGGAGAATCGGAACAGTACCCGAAGAAGGCCCATGGGGTGTGCAAGTATCGTCACAATGTCCTGTTTTCCCGAGTAACACTACACACCAAAAAAAATCTGAATTTTATCGTTGACGTAATTGCAAACATGACACAATTCAACAAACCGTAAATTACGAAATGACGGAACATTAACGTGTTCCATTCAATTTTACATGAAACATATACTTTACATGCGCAATGACATAAAATTACACTTCCTACCATTCAGAACAAACCCTGTATGTGGAGTAAAATTACATGATTTACGAAATTAAACGTCATGTAAAGTTGAAATCAAACGTAAAACTAAGTCATTTTTGATGCTCGTATATGTCAGGGTCAGGTGACGTAAATTTACACTATTTTTTCTAGGTGTGTACTTATTGCAGGTTCCGTGTCATCGCTCTTGCTGCTTGTCGGGTTGGGTATTGAAGGGGATTCCGGATATGGGTAGTGTGGCTTTAGTAGATCTGAGATTGCCGGATTCAGAGCAGGTGCGATGTTCAGTCGATTGTTTTCAGGTACTGGCCGGTGCGAGCTAGCTCCTTGTTAGGCGCGCCACTTCAAAGGATCCGTCTAGCCAGAGGTTGTTTATTTGTTCAGTGCGGTTGTGCGGTGGTGGAACTGGTAGATGCGCACTCAGGGCCTCGTCTGGTCGATGCTGTATTTCTTGCATTAACTAGGTGTCGATTGGAATGTTTATTTACAAACCGGAAGTACCCTGGCCGGGGTCGTGGCAGAGGGAACCGTGTTGGTTACAGCATCGTAAGGTGTTGACACTGAAAAAAGTTTGCAAGCGGGTGACTGGGTACCAGTTTGTTACGGTGAGGGGTACTTGTTTGGGAAGTCTCCGATTTCCTGGTGCTCGCAACCGCCGAGGGTGCATTGGACTGAGCCGGTACTTATTCGGACAGGGCGGGCACGAGGACGGGTTTGATTGCTGTGTTATTTTGAAGTAACCGATTGTGTGCTTTTCACGTCTTCGCCGTGTAAACAATGGTCCCTGCACGATCCTGAGCGTGGTGCATGGAGGAGCTGTGTTCTATTTACTCTTCTTTTCTGCATTCTCAATGTTATGTTCAGGTGTCTTGCTTAACCTTTCGGCAGTCGCGTTAGTGCACTGAGTGCACGCTGCTCTGAAAATTTAGCGAAATCGTCTTAGGGCACCAGCGGCTGCTCGTTCAGTGGGACACAAGCGCGACTTCCGGAGGGTTGAACTGCGCGCATGAGGTCTGCATCTTTGAGGAAATTGAGTAGAGTTTCCTCTCGAGCTGGATCGTTCGATAGTGCCGATTTGCAGATCAGGTGTTCAATTGACAATCTCACGCAGCAGGTTTGACAGATTGGTGGAGCTCCACCCGACAAAAGGTGTGCGTGTGTGACTCGCGTATGTCCAACTCCAAGGCGTGATAAGACCCGCTATTCCAGACGAGAGTTTCGGTCGGTCCATTTTTCGGTTTATTTAAAGATATTTTGCATCTCCGGAACTTGATCATCCCGAGATTTCCGAACACAGAACATTCTCTCATTTTCAAAAAAAATGTTGAGAACAAACAACAAATATGTAGAAACAAAACACTTTTTTCCACTTTCTTATCAGATATAATTGAGAAACGGGCAGTGACGTTGAATCTATACCTCTTGTCTTATCCGGCTTTCAATTGTTATATTTGCGAGTCAATTCCATTATCCGAAGCACGATGTGTAAAATTATCTTAATGAAGGAATAAATGCACCTCAAACACCATGGCAATCAGGAAAATCTCACAAAGAATTATACGTAATGTGCAAATACGTCGTGTCAATTTTTTTCCACCGAATATGGCGACTTGACAGATGATTTGCTGTACCTGTTTTGTAAGTTTCCGTAAAATTATCACTTTACTGTGCAAATCGTCGAAAGAAATCACTGAACAACTTTTGGCTGGCTTAGTGTGTACTTAATGTAGGAAATCGCACAACATTTGCACGAACTGGGCGAGAAGAGGTGTTAGATGTAACTCTTTACTCTGACGGTAATAGGGATGAGTCGGCAAATTGGATCGAGCCCAACGTCCTCGAACCGTCGTTATTTAATCATAAGTACGTAGTTTTTTATCATCCAAACGTCTCGCTACATATCACAATCTACGAACTCGGACCTCTTCGAAATGCTTAGCAACTAGGTTTCTTCCGACGATTGAATCGACAAGTGACTTGGATGAGGTCGTGGATAAATCAAACTCATTTACAGTAGCAGTATACCCAGAGGTTTGTACGCGTCCGAGTTATGTGTGCTTCTATAGGAATATCTTGGAGGAATACCGAATTTGTTCGAATAAAAAAGTTGGAAGTAGAAGAGCTTGAAGTCTCAGATGCAGGGACAGGTCGGAGACATTTAAGTTGGCTCGCAAAGCATACAGAAATGCCCTTAGATCCATTGAGCGAATTGGTTAGCAAAGCCTCTGCACAAATGTCTCAAGTTTCAAAGTGGCCAGCAGATTAAATAAGTTACTTTCGAATTCGAAAGACCTTCATGTTAGTTCGTTTAGGACTGCTAATGGCGATTGCTCGTCCGAGGAAAAAATATGAAATTCCTTCCCAAAGGTGGCCGATTTACCCATGACGAGGCACAGAACTTTAGACCAATGAGTTCTCCTTCCCTCTCAAATCAGTGGAATGTTTAAATGACCACTACATTTGGAATGTTAGCTTGGGTGAGCACCCGCTGCATGCAATGCAACCGGCATATCCGCAAGGGAAGTCTACTACCACCCTGCTATATAACGTTGTCTATAGCATTGAAAAAGCTTTTTCCGTCAAAGCAATCAAGTTTAGGAGTTTTTCTTGGTATTAAAGGTGCTTTTGAAAACGTGTCTTTCGAAATCATTTTGGAAAAACCACGAGGTCATGGAGTGCCTCCATATATCGCGAACTGGATACATGCAATGCTTAGCAAGCGGCATCTGTGCGCATCGTTAATACAATTAGATAAAAATAAACTGAGTCTCTGCGGATGTCCTCAAGGTGTGCTGTCACTACCTCTATGGAAGCTTGTTGAGGAAACTGAATGAGCTTAGGTTTCCGGTATTTACATTAACACACTATTTGATTTCATGCAGCAAGCGTTATGTGTTGTAGGGCAATGATGCCTTCATGTTGGACTATTAGTTAATCCAAATAAAACATCAATGGTACTTTTCATGCAACGAAGGAGCTCGTACGTTACAGTTCTTTGACTCTGAAATTATTGTCGCAGATTAGTACGTTGGGGTAATTCTTGATTCAAAACTAAAATGGACTCTGGACAATGTAGTCCGGCTCTCTCCAAATCTTGGGGATTCAAACCCAAGTTCATCCAGTGGATCTACACAACAGGTGTTATACCAATGCTGGCATACAGGCGCCGTTTATGGTGGCAGAAGGGAGAAGTCACGACAATCTAATCAAAGTTTAAACCATCTTCAGAGGAGGGTCTTTATGGCGACGGCTGATGCATTTACGACAACACCTTCTGCTGCTCTCGAGGCACTCTTGAAGATAAAACCATTATATTTTTACCACTGTAGATAAGTTGAATAAAGCACAAGATTTGCTTTTGGGCTGCATCTGAACATGCCAACCATCGGCATAGCTTGCAAACTTGCGTTCAAACAAAAACTTTTCTGCCCGATGTTAGTACGAAACTGTCAAAGAATTTGTTGCATTTTTTCCAAGCACCGCTGCAGTATTCTAGTCAGGGCTCTGACTGGACACTGCAAACTCAATTATCACATGGGTATTATTCAGCGTGCTGAGTATTATTCCCGTGATCTTTGTGAATCCGATTACGAAACTTCAGATCATTTGATATGTAACTGCCCTGCAGTAATGCAATTGCGTATCCGAATTTTTGGTTCTCCATACATAGATGAATCTACCTACAGAGAGCTGAAACCCAAAGATAAGCTATTGTTCGTATCCAGTGTGGTAAAGAACTATAATTTTAGCCGTATTTGAATGACAGAATGGGCGTACTGTTGTTCTGTTATCTCAATATCCCCTCGGGGGTGTTGATATATCTGCTCATCGGGAAGTGTTTTTTATTCCCTTGGTAATGTAGAATAATTCCGTATTTTCTACACAATAAAAATAATGAAATTTAAACGACATGTAAATTAATACGAATGTAAAGATACAAAACTTGAATCAAAAATTTCGTTGAAAATTAAATTGAATTCGATGCACTCAAAGCGAGCATCGTGTAATATTACATGTCATTTATTTTACAGCAGTATCTGATTAAAATACATTAAAGTGCATTGGTAACCCATTTAACTTAACTTCAATCAACGTGTAAAATTATAATAAAATTCGTTTAAGAAAGTACGACAAGTTGTGTGTATTTGTGGTGGAACTTAATTTTACATTTATATTCATACTCCAAATATGTGCATGAAAATAAATTTAAAATTACAAAATATTTTTTCCGTGTATATTCTCTATGCCGTTATTTCCCTTATCCCCGATCTAATCACTTCCCCAATCCTTCCCATCAGGAAATGATGAAAAGACAAATTACGGCAAGACACAAATCTGTTGATCGGAGATTTGGGGAAAGTGCCTTTTGAGCCAGTCGCTACTGATTCCTGATCCCACAAAATGTTTTTTTTTTCTATAAATCAAGATTATGTGGGTGTTCAACAGTTTTCATACGCTGTTTTGTGTTGCTAGTGACAAGACTCACAACCTTATACTAAGTTACTTGAAAAGTGAAAAATTACTGTAGTACCGTGTTATTTATAGAAAGATAATACCTACTACAAGCACATTAATCAAAATTGATTACTATCGGCTACCTCTGATCGCACGAAAACTCGAATTCACATACTCCAGATCTCATCCCATTCGTTAAATAAACGGTCATGCGCTTCCTTAAAATAATTCATATAGCTCACTGTAAGGAGGCGCCACTGTAAACAATAAACATCCTCGAACGCGCATTAGGAAATCCTTCCACCGTTCAATTGACTGCTCTGAAAATAGATACGATCTTGCCGTAAATACAGTGCCCTTACCACTGCAATAAGAGCATCACAAACGTCCGTAATTGTCTTTTTTGTTCGCTCGTTGTATCGTCCGACTCGGAGACCAGTCTGCGCACCTAGGCAACCTAGGTATGCGTTCTCCACCATGTCAAAATTAGCCTTGAATTCGTTTATTTTCAGGATCGACAGTAATTTGCATACATAATACGACCGCAGCACGACACTCTCCACTGGAACTGACTTGACTGTGCGGTATGCTTCGAGTGTTTGATGACAATCAATTTCCATGCGAAGTGTGTCTTTTTTCCCCTCTTCTTTCATTTCATTTCATTCATTCGGCTATGAAATGAACCATTCATTTGCCAGGCCAGAAACTAGTCCAGGATCACGTTTTTGTACTTAATTGAACGCGAGCCCCGAGTTCACATGCACGTACACCACCTTCCTGCCTGGCTCCGTAGACCACCCCCCCCCCTCCTGTGTATATGTCAGAAGCAAAGCGGCCCAATTGCAGACACCTGAGAACAAAGCACTTTATCTTGCATGTAGCGATCGTATGTATGCTCCTTGAACCACCCCGTACCGACACTTTGTGAGCCAGTCCCTTTTTCTAAGACCCATCATCAACAATGTATGCGGGTTTCATGGAATGGTGATAAATTTCCGCGGCTTCGCGTTCGCTGTTGAGTTGAGCAAATATTCTGATTTGGTTGCGAAATCGGATCACAAACTCCGTTCCGACGGGAGAATTAATTAGGGGAATAAATCACACGACCGCCTGACAGGCGCTGTAATTGAAGTAGCGAGAGCTGTGAAAGAATCGAGCTACTGGTCGTTTTGCGGGATGGTGATTTTTACAGCTATGGGAATAGTAATGAGTTTGGTTATGTCGTGTTGCATTTTGAATTCAGAACAGTACACTGCATGAATTACGATGAAGAGTTCGCTACAAATCATCGCTGTGCTGGCGAACGAGAATAATCGTCTGACACGGACGTCAACAAGAGGTTCGTCGCTTGCTGTTGAGTTAGGTCTTCTTTCGAATTTCCATGGAATTATCTGTTAGTCGTTTTAACGCTGAGAGAGCGTACCTCTGGCGAATGGCGATTATGTATCTGATGGAAGATTGACTAGTTTTGCAGAAAAGTGGTCAAATATCTTCGATAAGACAGGGTGGTGCAATTAGCAGTTGTCAAAAATTTTGTAAAATTTTAACTAATTATTGCTTATTTTCAATGGTTATTAGCACGCTTTAATTTCCACTA
Source organism: Topomyia yanbarensis (assembly GCF_030247195.1). NCBI lineage: Eukaryota > Metazoa > Arthropoda > Insecta > Diptera > Culicidae > Topomyia > Topomyia yanbarensis. The sequence goes on from NC_080671.1 coordinate 81,980,715, forward strand.
AAAATATAATGTTTAAGATTGTTTTTTTTTCTTTCTCAAACTTTTGACCATGTCTTCATTTTACTTAATTTTATGAGATGATTCAAGAAAAATTAACTCGTAAATGACATCAGTATCCATAGTCGCACTCCAATATATTGTTCAGATTATCGAAAACAAATGGGTCATTCCGCGCAACCTTCGTGGATTTCAACCAATTAGGCAAAACAGAAATAGTGGTACTTTCCGAGCTCCAACTCTATCGGAATGACATTTCCTGCGCTCTTTGTTTACAGTTGCTGATCAACTGTACATCAGAAAAATCTTTGAACAGCGGAGCAGGGGCTCGGAAAGTAACCCCTTCCCCTCCTTCCGCTCCGGGGAAGCAGCGGTCCCATTTTGAGTAGGACATTGCCTGGGTACTTAACTCAGGCGATATCATTGACAAGCAGACCCTGCCACTGCGAGTCATAGCATCGGACGATGACTTCGATGACCGACCGACCACCAGCCCGTTCACGATTCTGAATGTGTGTTAGGATGCGATCCGACAAAGAAGGAGGACCCGGCACGTCGGGAGAAGATGGAGGAACCCGGTACGTCTTAAGGACGACCTTTAAAAAGGCGTACAACGGAAATAACCCAGCACGCTCTGCACAAGTTAATGGGTTGAGTCTCTCACCATCACTCACGGGCTGATCTACGGCATCGACACCAAAGACATGAACAACGATGAACTACTTGATGAGCTGAAAGCTAAGGAGTCGTAGCGATCCTTAGGATCACCAAGCTGTACAACTGCTCACTACTGAGCAATTCTCCTCTGGTGGTGTATCTTTTGAAGCCTCAATCATTCCCGAATACATTTATCTCGAACTTGTATGCACTAGCATCCGGCTACCACATTATTCTACCGTTGTGCCGAATTTGGACATGGTACTAGGGTGTGTCCCAACCAGGAAACTTGACTGAACTGCAACCTGAACCATGCACCAGACCGAGACAACCCATGCACCAGCGCCCCGAAGTGCAACTGCAACTGCAACGGCGAGCACCTAACTAGAGATAAAAAGTGTCCTAAATACATGGAGAAGGAGGTCATTATTAAAATGAAAGTTCCCTTCCTCGAAGTGAGAACGCTCATCGGACAAAACCGCAGAGGACCCAGTTACGCCGAACGGATCCAGAAAGGTACGGACCAGTGCTGCGAAATTTCAAAATCAATTAATTATTTCTGTTTGTATTTACCGCAACCAACATTCACATTCACCGCCTCCCTCATTCATTAACTTTCCAACTGCCTGAAATTTCATGCAGAATCGAATGCTTGAGTGCAGAGGAAATATAAATTCCTTCACCAACCAAAGCATTCATTTGTTATTATGTGGACAGTTTGAAGGCAGAAGTTGGCATCTTTTACATTTTTGAGCATAAATAAACTGCGTAATCTATATATGGTGCACTTTTGCTCAATAATCCCTCTCATAGGTAGAAAAGAAACAAAATTCAGTTTGCTTCTGAAACCGAACATGTCCGAACCTGAATGCGCTGTATCGGGAGAACGAATGACGAGGGAAACGAACCAAACATTTCATTTATCGTAGCGGGCATGAATGGAATTTTATTTTATTTCAAGTTCACGCAAGGATGTCAATTTTTTTAAGCTCTGGTACGGACCCGAATGAGAACGAGAAAGATTCCACTGAACTCCAAACTATAGCAAGCGCAGAGCAGGAAAATGTCAACAAGCCATGTACGAGTGCCATCATAACGACCGACAGCAACACAGCATCAACGAAATAACAACGAGACCCTAGACTTCGAGACAAACGAAAGCAGCTAAGAAACTGCCCTAGTAACAATCGAGGTTTTGTTGTACTTTTATAGCCACTCATAAAACTTAGATTGCACTTGTAGCATGCTATAAAACTTTAATTGTTACTTGAGTGTAGCCGAGCAGGTGACGGAGACAAATTCCGTAGCACCATCAAAACCAACACAGAGCCAGCACCACTGAAACGCAAAGGACAACCCGAGCGAATACTGCCCTTCATTGGTCGAACACTTGAATATCTCGGACACCACAAAACTCCGTACCCCGAGTGTTCTACGCAATGTCCGACTCACTCTGCATCGACTACAGGACCTCAATTGGGGATACCGATAAACAACAATAAATTCAACAGCAACACCATCCAAAGCCCGCCTGTGTCGACCCTGACCGAGGAAGTTCCGGATACGTCTGATGCACCCCGGAGGTTCAACAGGGAAGTACCGTTAACATCCCCGTTAGGATTCACCACAGGCCAACCAGACAGAAATCCAAAAAGTCCGCTAACAGAGCAACAGCTATCGCCAGAGATCATGACCGCCTCCAGCACTCCGCAACTTGCCGGGTCCCAAAGCAGGCGATCACCCCGCCTATCCTCAAAAGCGACACCGGAAATAGAAAGGGCAGGCAGAAAATTCCACTACAACGAGAATCGATTCAGATCTCTCGATATCCCCGCACCTGGCGGGCCACCGCCCGGGAAGAACTCTCAGCCTGGAAACATACTCACCAGAAGCAACGAGTACGACGAGACCTTAGCCGAGTTCCCGGTTTCACGTGGTACCCGATACTTTTTATACCATTCAGGAATCGCGTAGTCACCAATCGGGACGCCCACTTCCCGAGCCGGTCCTGACCGGGGACGTTCCACTTTGTAGCGATGCTCTCTCGGCAGCTTCTACCAGAAACGTTTACAGCCCAGAAGCACCCAGCAAACAGACCACCACACATCAGCTGTTGATAAATAATCTCAACCAAGACGAGAGTAACCGTACCCTCAACGAAGGCTCTATCAGCTCGAATAAAAATGTGACTGGCGATAACACCAGCGCCCGCTTCGCCATGCTGGCCCCGTTCGGGGAAGTTCCGCCCGTTTCGATGCGCCCCCGGCGGCCTCTCTTCGCGTAAGCACGCCGTGCGGTACAATCAGTCTGGAACTGTCTGCTGCATAAACAGAACTTCTGCTCGAACAGGACATCACGTTTGATCAGTCGTTCAATTGAAACACAAAGTGTGTTTTAGTTTTAAGGGATTTGCGTCAAGCCCGCGCTAATCTATTCCGACAATACGTTAGTGTCGGTTTCTGATGAGGCGAAGCCGAAACGCAACTAAGTATGAAATAAGGATTTGTGCCCTCCTGTACAAAGACTGGTTTTACCAACAAATTTTCACCCTAGTGAGAAATTTTGGTTTTTACCAAATTTTCCTCGTTAGGGTGAAATATAGCATACTGCCGAAGAAGATGGCTCCATGATCGGGTAGACTGGATCCGCTACGAAGAGATCTTCGACAATCTAATAAACCGGGAAGAGTCATACACCTAGGAGGAACTCACCAACATATTTAACCGCACCATCATTACATGCATTCTTAAGACAAGTAGGAACCCTACCCGACAGGCGGTGCACTGGTGGTGCCCAGAGGTCGAGGGAGCCATAAGAGTTCATCAGCCTGCGTTGGGGGCACTGAAGAGCTCTTCTATGGACGATCCGCCCCGAATTCAGCTAGCTGAAGCTATTGATTAATTGGGCGAACTTCAGAAAGAACCAGAAACGAGGCCAGGAGAGCGATTGAGGAGGCAAAAAAACCTGCTGGACCAGGTTTCTTGGAGGTATCTCCATACTTTGGCGGAGAGTTACCGCCTTAAGGGGGAAGTAAGGGTTTCACCGTTAAAAAAATCAGTTTTTGGTCAATTTTTTAGAAAGATAGATGAAGCGAATGCATCGAAACTTTTGTACATTATACTACATCATTTCAATAATATTCTGTAATTTTCATGCAAAATATCTACAAGCGACTTGGTGATAAAGATTTTTGTGGAACGTCTCTAGAAAAACACGATTTGCGGTGTTCACTGCCATTCAAAAACTGCTTGACCGATTTATTTCAAACTTCGCATACACATTCTTTGTAAAAAATGCCTAACCTCTACGTCGAGTTTTTGAGATAATTTTTCAATTGGGTTATTAAATGCGGAAAAAAAAATCTTTTTTAACTACATACATCGATAAAGCTGATTTTCGTGATTGCAACAATGTTTTTTTCCAACTCATGAAACGTGAAAATAATATTAAAATTTAAAATAAAGAAATATGTGGACAGTCTGGATTTGACACTATCAGAAGCATTTGACATATCGAATTTCACGACAAATGATGCCCTGTCAAAATAAATTAATACATGCTTTCCCGGTTTTCCCGCAGGGTTATTTTTATTTGACATAAACACCATCCAATGCATATAGTTTTTTTTTCATTTTGGGTGTTGTCTTGATAGGCCAGATGTAAACAACCGCAGTTTTCCTATGTATGGTTGCCAAGTTTACATAAAAAATCGTTTTTACGCATCACAACGATTTTTTTTTAAATAATGTTATATTATGTATATTGGGCCTAAAATTTATCGAATGGAACGGAAAACTATATATAGCTTAATGACCCAATTAAGGGGGATTTTTACTAATAAAAAGGCGCAATTGTTGTTTTTCGAGAAAAAAATCGCAATTTTTTTGCCCCTTAATTGAAAAATTATCCCAAAAACTCAACGTAGGGGCTAGGTTTTTTTCATAGAATGTGTATGCAAAGTTTGAAAGAAATCGGTTAAGTAGTTCCTGAATGGCAGGTAACACCGCAAATCATGTTTTTTTCAGAGACGTTCTACAAAAAGCTTCGTCACCGAGTCGCTAGTTGATATTTTTGCGTGAAAAAATAACAGAATGTCATTGAAATGATGTAGTATAATGTACAAAATTTTCGATCAATTCGCTTCACCCATCTTTCTAAAATAATTTAACAAAAAAACTGATTTTTTTGCGCTCCTTAGGTACATTGCGTTGTTTGAGGCTGAAGAGTTTTTTGGCCAAGAAGGAAGAATAATGGAGTAGATTTACCGCAAATTCACCATTCGAACTACGCATCGCATATTTCTATCTTTACAATTGCCATTACAAAATGTTCCATTTTGGAATCCTTGAAGTAAAATACGATATGATATGTGATGTGATGCTATCATATTCATCGATTTTTACTCTTAATTTGTTTACGCATGTTCAACTATAAGGGCTGGCTCGTTCAACAGTGTCCAGGGGCCCCGAGTGATGTTGGGACGGCCCTGTCACAAGGAACCTATGAATCTAGCGGGTTAAAATGGTTTATTCGACTTGAACTCATGAATCTACCGTAGTATGGTTACTCCTCCTCAAAAATATACCGTAGTGTGGATGATAGTGTCAAAAATCCTCAAACTAATATTTAGATCAGGTTAGATTAGACTAAGGACTGAAGAACTTAAAAATTACCAATCAATAATCATCCACATATTTCGTTTTACTTAACAACACACAACACAGCTCGTTTCAGCTAAGCTAGGGACATTTATCAAGTTTTACAGCGATCATCCAACTGACTTCGGTACCATACACTTGTTGATAGGGTTGCCACCCCTCCGGGTTTGACCCGGAGCCTCCGGTTTTCGGGAGCGATCTTCGGGCCTCCGGGTTTTACATCAATTTCTCCGGGTTTGGTTGAAAAATTGATGATTTAAACTTTTTTTAATTTAATTGATTCTTTTCTAAATGTTTAAAAAGTGTAAGTATGGTGCATGTACTATTTTTCTAGTTCAAACGGGTCCACCAAATATTTAAGATTTCGTCGCAAAACAACGAAAATGAAAAACAAATTAATTTTTTTACAGTTTAAGGAAAATAATATTTCGTTATATGTTGCAATTAAAATTTTGCGTACACTGAGTCGCTTAAAAGTTATTTTCCTGCAATTTTACGAAATCACTTCTGCAGCTGCATCAAGAAATGGCGGATTTGTTCTAATCTGAATGGCTAAGTCAACATAAAACGAGTGCTTCCGGTGTTGTTGCTGCTCTTGCAGCGACCCCCAACTGTTGGCTATGGGGGTAAATTTTGCCCCTTTGTTGGAACGACTGGTGACGAATTACTGAGACTACAAAGTACTTCTCCTTCTTCTGTTAGTTGTGGATCAGAGCAATGCTCGTTCGACTTATCCTCCGCTGCGAGAATGGCTAGTGCTTTTGTATTCTTTGCGCTTAGCCGGAGAAGAGAATCTGTACACTAATAAAACCGACAAAACCGTTAACAAACTTGAGAAATTTACAGCTTTATTTTGACGATATCGACGAGATCACTCTATACGGTGATTGTGAGGTAGTTTTGATAATTTTCCAATCAACCAGGATTAAATTTCGTGACAAATTACAGAAGGAATGAAAAAGTATATACACTTAGGTTTTTTACGCGATAGAACAAAATCCATAGTGAATATTTTTTTGGAACGTGTGTCCTGTCGCCTCGTGTACAAATAGCTTAAAGTCTTAAATGTCGTGCAATCGCTTTGATTCTACTTTTTGTTTGCTTTGGTTTAAAGTCCTCCACCCTCAGGTCAGTAAAAATCTCTGGGTCAACGTCTCTCCCGAGGTGGCAACCCTACTTGTTGAACGTAGTGTACATTTAATTAATGACGGCTTCTTTCAATTCACTCTTCAATTTGCATATTAGATAACAACATAATACAGTGATATCTTAATTTTACCCCTCAACAACAAAACAAACCAGAAAGTCCTGTGTTATTACAAAACTCATGATATCGAATTCGAACGATCGCAGCAAAAAAAACACTATCATTGGTGCATACTAACCACCAACTGCGTTCGCTGTTTGAATAAAAATTAATGACTCTCGAAAAGAATGCAGTTGGTCATTCGGTATACATATTTAGGTGTTTATTCCTACCAACCAAAATCAAACTGTTTTTGCAATCATTCGGAACCGGCAGAGGAGGAATGGGTAGGGGTAATGATCTAATGTTATGATGAGATACCACGTTTTCCGTCACGTTTCCGCCGGGGTTGTTTTGTTGGTTATGTTTTTGTGTTTGTTTTTGTATGCGCTACTTTTTGTCTGCTTTTGGGGTGCCATCGTGACGAACGATTTTGCCTGCCCATCGGTCACGGTGCCAACGAATGGTGCTATTTAAGGGTATTTATTTCAGTTGCTTATTCCATTGATCGATTCCGATTGGGGTATATGGTACATGTACACTCAACGAGGTGCTAATAGGAATGGCTCATGCGGGCAATTTGGTGAAGGATTTTTTCGAAATACCCCGGTCTCTGATGATGTGACTGTTGCTCCTTTCGTGCACGGTACGTAATTGATATATGAACGGAATTGTTGAAATGTTTTTACTGAAGCTTGCCAGAGCCGTTCAGATTTGATTGGTAAACAGAAATACCGTCATCTTGGGGAAGTCAGATCACCTGCGCGGGTTTTTTCGCAGATTATTCTTGGTCTCGAGAGTCTACTGTTTTGGCTTGTTTAAACAAGCGCTCTCTGTTCATATGGCAGCATGACTCTTTAGATAAAAAAATATGATTGATCTCAATTGATATCATCATAGTAATGCGAAAAATAGAACAGTTTGTTTAATTTGGTCGAAAGGGCAACAGGTCAACAGAAAGGACAAAAAGTCGAATGACAAAATGTCGCGTAAACGGAAGGTCGAAACAAAAGTTTTTCCCATGTATATAGGGAATTCCACATAACTTGTGACAAATTATTTGATTATTTTTTTTTATATTTCCAAAAATACAAATGAATCCTACTTTGAAAAATTTTCATTCTGTAAACTGCTATCATATACATATATGATAGCAGTTTACAGAATGAAATTTTTTTGGTGGTATCCAACGGGGTACCCAGATCGAAATGGTAAGTTAAACAAAAGCGATTGTAAAAAAAAATCCCCCGAAGACAGGATTCGAACCAGCAGCCCTTGGGATTCCGGCCCAACGCACAAACCCTTATGCTATATCTGGTCTATGATAACGTCCCAGGAAGAACACATGATTATCGCATTGGCGCACTGCCTCTGGGGGAAACATTTTTTCACAATTGCTTTCGGTTAACTCATCATTTCGATCAGTTTTTCCCATTGGATACCACTAAAAAAGTCTTAAATAGGGTATTGGCACATTCAAACCTAAAAAAAAGAATTATTTGTTTAATTCGAACGGCGTGTTCGCTCCCGTCATACCACTGTTAACTGGGACCAGAAATCGACAGTCTCCATTTGCTCTGTCACCCTCCGAAGTACGATGGATAATGAACTAAAATCAGACATCAGACGTTAATAAAAAGCTCGGCATTGGTATAAATTGGGTGGCAACGGCGGTTGTGTGCGATCTCTCTCTCGCAGTGGTACAATCATTGTCGCCAATGCGATAATCATGTGTTTTCTCCTGTGACGTCATCATAGCCCAGGGATAGCATAAGGTTTTGTGCATAGGGCCTGAGTCTCAAGGGTTGCAGGTTCGAATCCTGCCTCTGGGGGAATATTTTTTTCACAATTGCTCTCGTTTAGCTCACCATTTCGATCCGTTTTTCCCGTTGAAACAAAATTTTGGGCACATTTAGAATCATCTTTCTCTATGCGCATTATAATGAAACAACGATATTCTTTAGCAATATTGTATTATAATTGAATATGCCGCAAACCAGATATGTTCAGTATTTTTAAAGAAAAAGGGTAACAAATTCAATGAAATAAAGAATTAACTAGCATCGCCTAATGTGGCTTTGTCATATCGCTTTTATTTGTATGCTGTCCAAACTAAGCTAACTTATAGCCCCTAAGTTTGAGTAAGCCGGAAAAACGATTGCATCATAGGTTTGTTTGCGAGGGGCCACCGCTTTCGACGGACACCACTTCGTCCAGCGGATTCTCAGCAGTTTCAGGCCGCTTCGGTTACTTGGCCTTAATTATGCGGCCAAACCACATAAAGCTGGTTTTGCCTTACACACTAGGACAACGTAGCAACCAAAGATGGTTTCATTTGTGAAAATAGATTGTGAAAATTATTACTTTTAACTCTAGTTCGTATCAGAAACGATAAAGTTGCATGTTTTCTGAAATATAATAAAGTATTGAACATGTGCTACGAGTTAAAATAAAACCTTCTGGAGATTGTCACGAAAGTTTAACTTCTATGACCATTTATCTTTTGACATTTTGTACCTTTCGATTTTTGTTCTTTTGACCTTTTTTTCATTTTCGACCCTTTCGACCTTTTGTCCATTCGACCCTTTGTCCTTTTCGACCCTTTGCGTTTTCGACCTTTTGTCATCCGAGCTTTTATCCCTTCGACCTTTTGTGTTTCAACTTTTTGTACCTAAATTATTTTTGAGCTCACAATTAGTATTACAAATTTCGATCCTTTTTATTGTGACAAGAAATATATCTTTTTTTTCGTGCGCCACAGAGGCAGAAAAAAAACAAAATATTACATCTCCGATGTAAGATCTATTCATTTAATCAGTGTCTACCGTTCCTTAGCAAACAACAACAAGGATCCATAAAAGTGGTGACAGTACACCGCCTTGATGATATTCGCAGATACTCAGTTTTCTTATCTCTACTTGCTTAATGATGAGCATAGATATCGGTTGTTAAGCATTGCTTGTATTCTGTTCAAGATACATAAAAGTACTCTATGACCTCGTGCTACTTCCAAATTGCACTCGAACGATATGTAGTTAAAATCACTTTCGATGTCAAACAAACTCCTAAATTTCATTGCTTTTTCGAAAAATCTTTTTCAATGTTCTAGACAACATTGAGAAATAGGGTGGTAGTAGACTTCCTCCCAGCCGACAACTAAGAACTCGTAATTTATTCCAAGAACAATCTTTTAGGACAAACTATGCTAAAAATAGCCCCATCAATAGAATGATGCGTCATTATAATGAAAATTGTGTAATAATTGAACTTCCACGTCTAGAAAACAAATCAAATCTGAACTAAACCGTAGAAATAATGTATAGTATATAAGTAAATATTGTAAAACCATTCTATGTAGTCTACATATGCTTGACGAAATAAATAAAATATATGCATATAGAATTGCATGCAGCGGATGCTCGCCCAAGCTAGTATCCCGAATGTAGTGATCGAATAAACATTCCACTGATTTGAGAAGGAGGGAAGTCAGACCGGTAGGTCTAAAACTCTTTGCCTCCATAAATTACGCGGTATACTCACTTCATCATGTTTGACTACTGATTATCCAATGATTTTGTGAATTATTTCACGAGTACGGTTGGCCTAATTGGCCACCGCCAAGGGCGCCAGCTGAAGAGGGGGAAAATCTTGATCTGCTTTATAAGATAAGTGCGGTTAAGTCATAAAATAAGTCAAGATATGAGCATCATTCCCAGGTACAAATAAAACAATTGTTTGAAAGTCGAATTGTCCCGTTAGTCCAGAATAAGCAGCAACCGAGATAAAGACAAAGAAATTTTTAAAAAAATAGCGCAAATTATTGCAAACTTTTTCCGCTCGTTTTCTCAGTTTTATAGAAACATAAGAGAAACAGAAACATGGTAATGGGCAGTAAAGCTGGCCACCGCTTTAAAGTTATAGCAAAGATCGTAGAGCAAGCTAGATTAATTATGATTGAGAAGATAATCTCATGCCGTATCGTGAAAATTGAAGTCTCCTCGATGCTGGAAGGAGTTCCGAGATATCACAATATGCCGGTTCCCAACCTGTCCTGCACTAAATTGACTCTCCAGTTGAAATATCATAGATTTTTAGTGTTATTGGAAGCATTGGAAACTTCTTGTTTCATCTCAAATGTCTATGACCAGGTGCTGTTTGCTTCGGCTTACTCTTACTGATATATTTGGCGGCCTCTCAAGAGCGAAATTTATTGCTACAAAGACCCATTTGCTTGAATTTAGTGGAATACCGCATGCATGACGCGCGGAACAAATAACCGATCAGGTAGACGATCCTTGTCAAAGAAGACGCAAAGCAGTCTCGCCAGAGGTCACCCGACGCGAGTTTGACTGTACACACCATCTTATCCCGCCTGGTGCGATTGTCATTCAAAATCATCCCTCAGTGGAGCCTATCCCGTCCTTCAGAAGATCCATGCATGCCCAGTTCGATACGGTAATTACACCATCGATCTCAACTTTGTGAGCAAGCATGTAAACGCGGTGGTTCATCATAAAAGGCTTGCACCAGTAATCTGTTTTGTTTACTTTAGACAATTCTGGGCATATCTGGGCGAACTTTCGAGATATCTGATATAGCTGAATAATTCTTTCGTGATGTCATGAAGCCTTGAGATCTGGTGCAATGTTGAAAAAATGCCATCGCGGTACATGGAACATTTTTGAATTGAAATGGGGCTTGGGTTTTGAAATGAAGCCTTTATTTTTTTTTGTCTTAGGAATCCATAATATGTCGAAATCTGCTATCGATTCGGAAAAAACACTTTTTTATGGTTTTTATTTGAAAATCTCAGTTTAAACTCAAATCCAAAATCTTCCAAGTTCCACAAAGTCTATAAAAAAAATTCAGGACGACAGTAGATCTAGGCATTTCATGACACCCTAAGTCATTTAGCATCAAAAATACGAATTCGATTTTTCAATGTCCTATGGGTCCTTTTGTGTTTTTACACGGGTGGAAATTTTTGCACTTTGACCGTTTTGCGAAATCCCTTAATCATGTTCGATTGAGCTCAAATTTTGCTGAGAAACTTTTTTCGAGGTTCTAATGCTGTTGAGGTGTGTCTGGTTATTAAATCCGATGGTCTCCTTGTCCCCATACATGCTGTTGGCACCCTACTCGGAAAAAATGTTCCCAAAATCGTGAAAAAAGTGCCATGAAATCTCTGGCAATCACATTTTTACGTTACGAAAACAGGAAGATAATCAAAAATCATGTGCTTCATAATTATGTACCATTTCCATTCAGAAACGCCTACATAACGCTTTTATTAGTGGAGATATTTGTATTTGTTTTGTGAACTTCTGTCACCGTGCTATACCATTTCCAAATCTATTTTCTGTACGTGAACTACAGTGAAAACCCGTTTTTATCAGCCCCTTGGCGAATTTTAGGCTGATAAAACGGGGACATTGGCTAAATCGGGACACATATTTTTCTTCTTTTTAAGACACCGAAGCTCTTAAAATATATCTCATTAGTCCCTAGATTTAGCCTCATAACCCTTTCTGATTATTTAGTTTAAATTTTTCTCAAAGAGTAGACCCCTTTAGAAAGCGGAAAATTAAAAAAAAAAATAAGTTTTTTTTTGCATATTCAGGATCTCTAGATAAGAAAAATATTCTTAAGAAAGGTTATTTCCGATTTCAACTAGATCCCACACTACCAACTATCAAATTTCATATGAGACTGACAAAAATCAGGTCAAAAAGCTGATAAAATCGGGGGTAGACAAAATCGGTGACTGATAAAATCGGAGGCAGATAAAATCGGGTCTTCGCGGTAGTTCACAACTTCACTACCATTATTCATACAACCGAAGGTTGAATCGTGATTTTATTCATAACATTTGAAACCTTATTCGTAGCTTTTGAAACATTATTCGTGAACTGATTCACGATCAATTACATCTTGAACAAGACCTGGTTTTCGCAGTTGTGAAGTAGTTAATAAAATAAAAACATTTTCTCGTGAACTAGTTCTTAAAACCTGGAATATTATTCATGAATTCTATCAACAATCATGAACTAGTTCATGATTGCTAATATATTATTAACGATTAAATATTCGTGCTCGTGAAATAGTTTACAAAATCATAAAAAAAATCGTGTATACGTGAACTGATGCATGATTTCTAGTGAATTGATCTCAACTCACTATTCATGCTCATGAAATAGTTCATAAAACTATAAAATAATTATCATGTATTCTTGAACTAGTTCATGATTCCTTGTATAATAGTCACGACTTACTTTAAGCTCACGTAATAGTTCATAAAATCGAAAATTATTATTCGTGTATACATGTATTCATGATTCCTTGTATAATAGTCTCACCTGACAATGTGTACCGGGAAATAGTCCGCAAAATCATATAAAACTTTTAAAATGTTCCTGAACTAGATAATGATTCTCAGTTTAATTTTCACGGCTAACCATTCGTGGGCGTCAAATAGTTCATAAAACCATAAAATATAATTCATAGATTCATGACCTCGTTCATGACAAATAGCACGTGATTCACAATCTATCTTGAATGCTTGTGATATCCGTAATCATTTTAAATTTCATGCAACTCTGCAGATGCTTTTGAAATTTTCACGTGAACTATTTCACAAAATTTGTGTTTTTTTTTAAGTTTTACTCAGCTTCTAGCGACTAGTAATAGGTGCGAGCAGTTGATAAAAGAATACTTTTACCACCTCGAACATCGTTATTCATTTGATAAGGTTCTAATCTGATGTCTGGATAGAAAACGAAAACTGCGCTTGGCACCAAATATATACCTATTATAGAGCCACAAATCGTGTTCATGATGCAGCTCACAAAACATGAAACCGCGAATCAGTTACGCTTTTATGAACCAAATCATATTGTCACGTTAGTCACAGGAAAAACTCCGAGAGTAATTAAACCTGAACATGAGTCACATGATTCCACGTGTCAAATCGAAAGTGAGCTCAAGATTAAAAAATCACGAAAACGTGCACATAAATTACGAAAATCGTGACAAAGATCCTGAAATCATGAACATAAATTGCACTACAAGTGACTAAAATCTCAAAAATCATAACTATGATCCTGAAATCGTAAAAACAAATCACTGTACTTGTGACTAAAATATCAAGATAACGCAAATAGAAATTACGGAAATCGTAACTGATGTCCTGAAATCGTTAACATAAGTCACACTACTCTGCCAGAAAAATCCAACAAGAAACTCGTGAATAAAATATCACGAAACCGTGAATATAAATTACGAATATCGTGACTAAAGCGCTGAAATCATGAACATAAATCGTGCTAATCTGCCAGAAAAAACCGATAGTAAACTCATAAATAAAATATCTTAATAACATGATGAGATAATCGCGACTAAGTTGCTGAAAGCATGATCATCGCTATAATTGATATTCTACAAACCACTGTTTCCCCAAAGTATGAACAAGAATCATAACAAAAATTAAACATCAGACTTCCCATGAACATGGACAAGTTTGTACCTGTGTACAAAATTTCGTGCACGAGTTAAACCTCAAACATGCTTTATCTCTATGTACAGGTTCGCCTTGAACATCGAACCCAAGCGAACGATGTGCAAACTCTAGTTCATACGTTCGTGTACGTACACCGGATGCGTACATGAGAACAATTCGCACAGGGCAAAAGAAGTCAACGCTAGTGATGATGAGAGTGAGAAAGAGAAAACTAGTGCCACGATCCTATGTGTACGCACACTGTGTACGTACACGGGGTTCAGTTGTACAGGCGAACATGTGCATGTGTTTTGGTACGAAATAGCGGAAAACAGCTAAATATGTTCAGGGAACAACCGCAGTAATCCAACCAAAAATTGCATAGAAACGTCGTGTACATTTTTGCACCAAGTAATTTTTTGAAAACACATATGGTTTCATGAATACGAGGTTCATTATGCATAATTTCAGTAACTTGTCACGATTTTCGTAAATCGTTCAATTCACGAAATCGTGATTTTTTGTTCATAAAATTACAAATGGATTGTTTTCCGTGTAATATACAGTTTTCTAAATAGATGCTTCCTCCGTCGTCTTCAAACACCTAGCGTCGACTAATTTCATGAATGTACAAAAACCAAAGCAAGCACAAAAGGGGCGCAAAAATGAGACTCCGCCAAAGGCGCCAGACGACCACGCTACGACCCTGCAGACGAAGTATCGTGACTAATATGCTAGGAATTTGGAACCAGTTCACGAAATAATGAACAAAATTCTGAATTCTGTGAAATTAGTCACGTGAAAATGTTGAGATTATGCACAAAATTGCATGTTTTATTAACTATAGCTTGAAAGTAGAAAACTATTTTATGAACTATTTCACGAGCTCGAATGGTAAACTATATAACGTGGTAAATCGTCACTAATATATCAAAAATTATAAACCAGTTCACAAGGCATGAATGGAATAATAAATAATATTCCGGGTTTCGTGAGATAATTCACGAGCAGATATCTGGGTTGTCTTGATTTTGTAAACCAAAATAATTCATAACCACAAATACTAAATCATGTGGAAGATGTTAGAAATCATGAATAACTTCACGTCGTATAGTCGAACCGCAAATAATATTCCTAAATTTATGGATTAAATCACAAATCGACATTCGATTTAACAACTATGTTGAAAGTTTTGAACAAGTTCACGGACAGAAAAACGGTTTGATAATGATCTAGCGGAAACAGTAACTAAAGTTCACGTGATTATATCGGAATTCATGGTACAACGTTTTTTTTTCGTGAACTGTTGATTCATTGAGTACAGGATATTTTTCGTTGTTAGAAGTTGAATCGTTAGCGATTGCGATGATCACAGGGCCTTAAAGTAGGCATGATATTTCGATGATGGATAAAGAATTATTATCTAGAAAACAATACAAATACTAGAAATGGTAGCAATTCTTCTCTTATCATCGCATATTAGTAAACTCTGATGTAGATGAAACAATAAGGTTTGGCAATAGTAGATATCCGCATACAAAGATACTAGATTGTAGTTTTAGTTGTTTAAATACGAAATAGAACTGAATGCATGATACAAATCTGGACTAAGAAACGCACTTGTAACGTAATTGGAACGATTTTGTCCAAACAACTGAAAGTTAACTTGAAAAGCATCTAAACGTAAGATTTACATTTGAAGAAACAACGCTTGTGATAGCTTTAACTATCAATTAGATTTTTTTGACATAGGTTTGTGAGTTGTTTTTATTTTTTTCGATTACAGATGTTTTAACCTTTGTTCCATTCGCCACTTTTTTGGGTTAGAACAATTTCTAACCCATCGCGCGAGTTTGGGAATCGAACTCTGAGCTACGTACAAGGCAATCGCTTTACCAACTACGCTATGCCCGCCTCTATTTGTTTGTTGTATTCCACAGAACGGAAAATTTGCTTACTTCCGTCTCAGCAAGTCAGTCACATCTGGAATGTAACGCAGTCCAACAAACTAAATAGACGCTACACATTTGGCAAATAGTACAGCGTGCCTGACGTAATATGAACTATAAAGACAAACAAATAAATATAAATACAAACACACCACAGACGTTATAATCATTTCGAACTAAGCACCGCGGAATTGTTTACTCTACCGTCTTTCTTTCTCCAGCAGCGAGACAAACGCGACCACTCGAATGCACATATCCTCAATGTCATCCATACCAACGCACGGTATCGAAAACACTACACTCAAATGACGTGGAAAGCTTAGAAGCGAAACATCCAGCCACCTATTCTCCATCGTTTCAGTCCAGCCACAATGCGGTAGTAGTCGGAGAACTAGTGAGTCAACATCTGCCAAAACCGCGCACATTCGGTCAGCTTCCACCGTTTTTATGCTGTGAGACTTTATCTCTTCTAGCATCACCATCATTCGATTGCATCACGGTAAGACGCGCCTAATTGCGCCAAATTGCGCGCTTTTCTGGCTCGCGGCAGTAACCTTTGCGCTTGTTATTTGCATTTTCATCTCAATGGAAGCACTAAACATCACCAAACCGTATACTACTGGGCGAGGAAGCTGAGGGGTAACTCCAGCCCACCCAACGAAAAAAAAACTAACAACAGCTTGTTCGGCCGCAAACCGATAGTTGATAATTACTACCACAGATACGGTGTGCGACTAGAGCCCGGGTCGATCGGTTACTCCGGGCCGGACGACGAAAGCCGCATCGTTGATAACGACATTGAACTTCAAGTACAAAGTGACCGAAAGATTCACACCGCTGAAAATTAGCACCGTGATATTTTCGCCAAACTTGCTTGCTTCGCACAAACACACTATTATAACCACCTCGCTACTAAACACTCTCTACTAGATTACCTAGGGCGATTCGATCGTTCATCAACGGACGCGCGTAGAACGCGAACTTCGGCACGACACGTTTTGACACCCCCAGCGAACGAAGCGAACTGAACGCGACTAGGGTCGCGAAATACGATTAAATCCAACCTGTCTGTCTGTTAGCCTGCCCGCCCGGACCGGATGCCGCGCGAGCGGATCGAGTGTTCGTCAGGGGCTCGTTACTGCGGAGAGTGAGAGTGGTGTATAGCTACACTAAGGGTGCTTGCTCTCTTCTACCGTCACCGTCATCGGTCTAAAGTATCGAGTGAGTGATCGTTGGAATTCATTCTGTGAGTAAATAGTATCCAGGGAAACCACAGCAGGAGACCTGTTCTGGCAAAGAAACGAACCCGGTGTGACTTTTAATTTTCACTGCTAAAATTACTTTAATAATGATTATTAATTATTTGATTGAAAATAAATTATTAAAATTTAAAGTTTTCGGCTATTTTGACTAGTATGATCATTATTACAGGCTATGGCGACACGAATATAAATGCACAATTAGCAATGTAATAAACAGAAATTATCGAAGGATTTTCAAATTAACGAGTATTTCCGATTATTGAGTAAATTAAAAAACAATCCGTTCCAAATTACATTTACAAGATAAGGATGGATCAACGCCGTGCAAAATACTTCTTTTGTGACACTCTAGGGTTTGGTAAAATTTTTTAAAATGTTTGGTAGTTTCCAGAAAAACCTATTTAATTAAACTAGTGGTGCAATAGGGTCTTTCATATTCATTAATATTTGGATTCCTTGATTTGCTAAAATATCCAAAATAAATAATATATTGAAAATTGATGTTACACTGGTGACATAACTGAATCGTAGTACTAGGTCAACCAAGAAAGGCAAAATTGGTTAGTTATTTGTTTATTAAGGTGCTTAACCTAATTGGTCATTCGCCCCGAAAAAAATAGTAAATTGCGGTACAATTTGATATTTCATTGCATTAAATAATTTCATTGGCTATATTCAAAATGCTGAGTAATAGGTTATAGTATTTTTTTATTTTGATTATAGAGGTTTTAACCTTAGGGTCATTTGCCTCTTTTCGGGTTAGAGAAATCTCTTTTGAAAAATCTCTACCCTCTATGTGGGGTTGGGAATCGAACTCGGGCGAGCTGCGTACAAGGCAACCGATTTACCAAATATTCTATGCCTGTCCCCAGGTTATAGTGTTGTTGATCGCTGAAGTGTTTTGGGTTTTAGAGTACACCGAAGCGGGCGGGTCAGACGGTCTGTGAAAGTTTCTATAATTTCTTGAGCAACTCAGCATCTCTCAAGAAAGATATGATTGTATCCTTACTTGTCGGGTCGTTGGTCAGAATATCTCGGATTGAAGACGGATGTCGGTGGAGGTTTCGGGGGTGTTGAAACTTTACGGATAGCCTGGTATGGCATATCAGGCAGACGGAGGGATGGGTTTCAGTGCGAGTGATCGTATGTGGGTGAGTTATTCTAGTGTGTTCAATGCGCAGGCGGGAGAAGGCTCTCTGCTCGAGCCTGTTACCCCGGTCAGTCCACCGTTCCGGTCTCCTCTTGATTTTTTGGAGGTGGCCGAGTTGGCTCCTCCAGCGGCTAATGAAGTGCGCCAAGGCTTTTGATTTGAAGTGGAAGATGACATTCGTCGATTGGACTAATTTCGTCAGCAGTATTCCGCGAGATGCCAATAAAAGCCGTATGGTGTCCGACGAGCTAATTTTTTTGTTCTATTCCAGCCAAGAATAGAACCACTGAGAAGCTGCTCCCGTGGTGTAAGAGACAACTAACTACATGCTAGGAGTTCCAAGTTCAAGGTATTGATCCGTGCCGAAGACTTAACCTGGATGGACCTTAATGTTTTGCATCATAGTCTTTATCCATTCTATATTGGGTGAATGACTGACATATAAACATATTTTCTGATTCGCTATTCCCGATTGTGCACCAACGTTTTAGGTTTCTTCTTGCGGTTTTACAATAGCCGTAAATGATGAAGTCTAATTCTACACTAAGTATATTAATATACCGGCTCTTCCACGTCAAGGTATAACTTTCAACACTTTGGTTTAAAAACCGTATTTAAAAAAAGCAAACTCTCAAGAAGGATTTTTTTTATTGTTCTAAGATGAAGTTGTCGCATTACACAAAAGGTTTTTTGTGGGGCAAGCGATCTATTGATGTGTCAAAATAATCCAGTTTTTTTTATTAAATCTGGAACCGTCTACCGACGAATCTACATTGACGAATACCTCCAAGAGTGACTTCTAGAGGTCTCATGAAGGTCTGACACTAGCTTTGTACTACTTTTGCTTTCCTAAACAGTAGTAAACATTTCAACACCCCAGAGCTTCACTCTGTTAGAAAATGTAGAGCCATCGAAAGCTAAAATTTCGTAAAAGCGGTAAAATCGGCTCATATGGTAGTCGGTCTTTGCCAGTATTGCTCTTCTCCCATTCATTCTTCTTCTGGGCCACGATGGATCAAAAGTCCTTGTCGTTGTGTTTATTATATTTATTACGCATAATAAACATGTTGTTTGCAATTTGGCATTTAACCCCATAAATTATGGAAACGTGACTAATAGGGAGAGTTGAGATGCCAACTTGTCATTAACATTTCGCAAAGAATATCTGCACATTCATTTGGAATATATTTTATACTTTTTGCACGCTTGCTTTGTACTGCAAACTTTGGAAATGATCATTGAAGCGTTATTAAGAAGCAATACTCCCGATGGCCGACTGTTTGGAGTTCAAACTGCTCGTTTCGAATTATCGGAAATTGATCGCGAGCGACTTTCGTACATATTACCAAGATCAAATTGTCTATAGATGAATATATACTACTATTATGTTCCACGCGGCTTTATCCTTTTATGTAACGCTCCGCGGAAGAATAATTATTAAAATGATTATTCGAAAGGCATTCATATTTCTACTGCAGGTCGCATTCCTGAAAACTTTGATCTAAACTGAAGACAAAGCGCGTGAGTACTAATCACAATATATACCAAGATATATCCTGATTCATTTCCTTACCTACTAACACCAATCCTGTGACACTTGTGGGTGATGCAGAGAATTCCTCGGTCATAATAGTCACAAGTGTTGAACCAACATTCCTTCATATCCCAAAATTGACCTGCATGGGTGAGGTCATCTACGTTATTGATCATACTGTAATCTTAGTCTCTTTAGGTTGCATGTTGAGTATGACGATATCATAGTATCATACAACTGGTTCAATATACAATTTTAACAGGCTTTGATCAATCGCGAGAAACTCATGGGCGGTCAACTAAGCTAAGCCAAGCTGTCTCCCGCGAGATGGCAATGAGCTTCCAAGCTCCCAACATATCGTGATCAACGGATCACAGGTGTTCTCTATAGCATGTGCGTAAGAGTGGCGTGACGTTCCCGTTTCCAGGGCGGATACGACCGACAGAGAGTCAAATAGGATGACGATAGGTAAGGCTTGTGCACGACAAAATCTAGATACCTAAAGACAAATAGATCACTTGAAATATTCAACCCAAAAAAATCTAAATTTCTCACTCATTTTTAGGTTGAATATTTCAAGAGATCTATGTATTTTAGGTGTCCAGATTTTGTCACAATCAAGCGATTCCCTCTGGTCTCATTTAAAATGCGAGACTGATGGCAGCAGTTTCTGCCAAGAAGACGTAGCAGCACTCTCACTCCGACTCTTTCTTGCACCTTGGAAGCGTTAGTGTTGATCCGGGCGTGGTTCGGGAAGAGTTGATTCACCAGCTGTAGGAAGTTTTCCCTGGGCGACCTTGAGGGGAGGACCAACTCATAGCGACCTGGATAGGTTGATGTTGGTGTTCGGGCTTCTCGTGTACCAAGCTCGGTCCCGGGCCCTGTGGAGGCGAGCTATTTCTGGGAGGTCTGTGTCGGTGTATTCTAGGAATGTATTTTGACCCGTTTGGAGGAGGGCACAAGTGCTACCAGAAGTCTTTTCAAGGAATCCCAGGGTGCGTCGGGGTATGATGTTAGCGGCAGCCCACCGAAACGGGAGGATCCTTGTTTCGACACAGGCTGCTCCGGCGGGAGTTCTCTTCAGTAGACTAGAAGCTAACCAAGTCGTTCCGTTGTACAGGGAAGCAAGGATCATCATAAATTCGTCCAAATTGAAGCTGGTTATTACAACACTGTTGAAGATTTTGCTGTTGATGTGCGCATTACTGACGTTCAGGGCAGTTCTCCTGTTCCAGGCCGCATGCCGGAAGGTGAGATGGCGACCCCGCGTGATGCCGCGGATTTTTGGTTCTCGGCGAAAAGTTGCGTCTCTAAATTTAATCGGTCTGTTAGTGGCTAGATGATGGAAATTGCTGAGATACTGAACATTTGGCTGCGGTTATGTTGAACCCCTTCAGCCCATTTCCCAACGGCGTTTACTGCGACTTGGAGTTTTACCATCACTTGAGCGTTGATCCACGACGATTATGCTGTCGTCGGCATAGATGAAAATGTAAACTTCCCCCGGCAAGGATGCAAAGAGGAAGTTCATGCTGATGAGGTATAATGTGACGGCAAGGACCGATCCGTGTGGGTTACCGTTTGCTTCCCCATATGTTCCGAACTGCAAACTGCCGATTCCCACTCGGAAGACACGATTCTTGATGTAGTCCTTGATGTTGCTCCCAATGTTTCTGGTGACACTTCCAGCTAGCTAGTTGCCTGTGAACCTCCTCGCGGTAGACTGTGTTGTGTGCCCAGGCGATATTTAATATAACTACGTCGGCATGCAGATTTCTCCAAGATGTACTCCAGCCCCTCCACCTTTGTGAAAGACGAACTGGCGCTGGTCAAGATGGGAGTTTTCTTTGAGGTAGGTCACAAGCCATTTGTTGATCATCCACTTCACAGTTTTCCCTACGCAGGGTAGCAAGCTAATCGGCCGAAAATCTTTCGCCGTACGGGAAGTGTCACCCTTCTTTCGTTTTCCAAGAGGCTGGAATTCCAGATGCGGTTCAAATAGTCCAACAGTATTATTTTAGCCTCTGGTGGAGAGTACTGTAGCATAGGGTAGCCAACGTCTTCCAGCCCGGGGGATTTTCCGTGGGCGATAGCGACTCCCGCCGTTAATTCTTTTCTGTTGAAGTCTTGTCCAGAGTCTGGTGGAAAGAATATCGGCGTTCTTCCATGTATTTTGCAGCGTGCTAAGAAGGAAGGGCCGCGTCTGACAATAGCAAGCTGAACTGTTTGCTCTTTCTCGGTTTTCGACTGTTGTGGTTCCGTTGACTTTTCTCGTTTTCCCGCTGAGAGCGTTCTATCTCCTCTAAGACTAGTAGGTGGAAATATCGAGAGATAACTCTTGGAGAAACACGTTCCACGTTCTTTTTATGTATCCGAAGTGCTTTGCGGGGGTCTTACCTGGCTTGACTGATCTCCTGGTTCCACCAGCGGGCGCCTCACGGTGAAAGTTTGCCACTTGTGCTAGAAATACTCCGCTCGGCGGCGTGGATGATTTTAGCCGATTTTAGTCATTCGGATGTATAGTCACGGTCTGGTGCGATGGAGTCCGACACTGCCTCCTCCTAAGCAACCCAGTTCACATGGTCGTGTAGCCAGCGCCGACGGCGAATCGTAGTTGGTAGTATGCGGTCGTACGTTATTTGAATTGGAAAATAGTCACTATTTCCGAGGTCTGCGAGAATGGGACAACCATAGGCCATAACGAGGTCCGTGGAGCAGAAAGCTATATCCAGGGCTGAGGAGTATTGATATAGGTGAAGTTTCCATAACTTCGGCAATTTGGTTAACCCGTTGGTCTCTTCTACCAGATCCCCACAGTTGATGATGGGCGTTCAAGTCCCCCATCACCAAGAAGCAGCTATCTAGTAGTTCCGGCATGTTTTTCAGTTTTAAACCAACATTGCACACTCCGGCGGGGATGTAAACGGAATCCTCCATACATCTGACCGGATAGGATATAGTTCGTGCCACGATTATAAGCTCCGTTATTCAATTGTACTGGTGACGATGAGATGTCGGTTCGGATTCCGAGACCAATGGTCTGAAAGATGTTATCTCTGTGTCTAACCTCCCACGAGTAGTGGTTGCCTAGCCACGGTCCGGGATTGGTCCCGTCTCGAATGTGAGTTTCTTAGAGAGCCAAGCATATTGGTTGAAGTTGGATGATTGGCGGCTGTAGGTCCCCCAAATAACCCCGGAAGCCGTTCATGTTCCATTGTAAAGCGAGTTGAGCCGGGAGGAGAAGTCGTTACTGATATGCTGTAATCGTCGGAACTGATTGTATAGTTCACGGTTGGTTGGATCAAGTGAAATGTGCGGTCGGGCACGCTTTCCTTGCGTCCTCTGACTGGAGGTTTTCGGCTCACCGATAATATCGCTGCTTTGTGATATATGACTCCGTTCCGTTGTGGTTGACTCGGTAGAGATAAGCATCTTCGCCGAACCAGGTAGCTAGGCTGGGTAGGTTTTCGCGATCTTCTTTTGGTGAGCGAGCCGCGAACAGTTGTATTCGACAGACTGTGGTTGATCGATGCAGAAAGGCGTCAGGGATGATAATCTGTTCGAGATTGTGTGAATTGGGAAGGTAACTTACCCGAGGAGAGACGGATCTCCTTCAATGGCAGCCGCCGGAGGCTCGTCGACTATGGTCGGTACTTCCCCGGACAAGGCTGATGCAGGAGAGAACCCTTTCTCCCTGACTGAGCAGCTAGGAGTCTCGGAAGATGTATTGGAGTCCTCGGTCGGCCTTTGAATATGGTCGGGTGCTGCTGAGGTTATAAAGAGCGTTCCTCGCCTGTGAGTGATGTTCGGGTACACTAGCGGACTGCCCTTCCAGTAACCATAGTAGATATGGCAAGGGGTCCGCAATTCATTGAAAAATTCATTGAAAAATTATTTCGAAAAGTCTTCGTAGGGGTTTGGCATATTTTACATAGAATGTGCAATGTGCATGCAAAGTTTGAAAAAATCGGTTAAGTAGTTTTTGAATGGCAGTCAACACCACAAATCGTGTGTTTTTCAGATACGTTATACAAAAAGCTTCGAGTCGCTTTTCGATATTTTTTCATAGAAAAATTACAGAATGTTATTGAAATGATACATTTAAATGTACAAAAAAAAATTACCAAGCAATTTTTTAAAGATTTTTAGAAGCGATCAAAATTCTAAAAAAATCTTTAAAAATGTGTTTTTTACGCTGAAAACATAAACCTCCCCTCCCCCTTTTCATGCATTTGCTCTTCTCATTTCACGGTACCCCTTTGTTGACTAGGTGTTCCACGCTGCGATCGAAGCACACCTCCTTTTGATTGCATAAGAACAGCTTTGTTTTCGTCGGTGTTGTAACGGAAGTATCACTTGCGTTGTTTTCGGAGAATGTTGCGTAGACGACGAAGCTCCGTCTTGTAGTCCGCCTTTCTGTTGACACGTTTTTAGGAACTATCTCGTAAACAGTAGAACACCGCTACGGCATGATCCAGATCGTTTGCACTTAACAGATCAAACCAGTCAACAGCATCTAGAGCCGCGGGTACTTCATCAAAATTGCAGCGATTGAAGTCAAAATTGAGGCCGTCGACAGATTCGGTGAAAGCGTCTTCTGTATCAACTTGCATATTAAACCTCAGCACGAAGGGTTTATGGTGAGCGTCTACTTTGAGTATGGATGTCGAAGGGTTGAGAAGCTTGACTAAATCGGCGTAGTTCACGAATGCCAGATCGAGCATCTGTCCATTTGCGTTAGTGAGTTGATTTGACACAGTCCCTCAGCTACTATCGTTTCCACGATAGCTATCTCTTGTTCGGTTCTGGCATTTTTAGGCAGGTAGCAATTGAGATCATCGTAGATTATCCGTCTGAGATGGGGAAGGTTGTAATCACCTACAATGAGTGCACTGTCTGAACTACTAGCTTTATCCAGCATTTGTTGAACGGCAGAGGAGTGGGTATTGTACAGTTCTGGACTGCTGTTCGGTCGCAAATATATACAACAAATATACAGAGGTAGTGAAATGCACACAATAACTTATTCCACGCATTCAAAACCAGGCATTTTTATTACAGTGCCGGTTAGATTATTTTTAGCGCGATAAGAACACCGCCCCCGCAACGAAGTTGACTAAAGGAAGAGTTGCGATCGCAACGACAAATTGTGTAGTTCATTGAAAGTTCCGAGTTATGTATGTCAACGCGCAACCAGGTTTCTGTGAGAACAACAACATTATAATCGCGAGAGGTGAGCGCCAGCAAGAAGTTTTTGTACTCATTCCTCGAAAATTTTGATAGTAGACAGACAAAAAACCGTCCGACTTAGAATTGGAATTGGCAGCTTGAGTGGGCAGGCGAGGCAAAGTTGTGCCTATAAAGTTTAAGTTTATAACTTGACTTTTATGGACACTGCCAGCATGCACAGCTTTACTGCCTTCGATGTTTCTGCCGTCGCACAGTGGGACGGAATCGAAAAAAGCCGGACATTGATATTTGCGACGAAACTATTGGTTATGGAACTTTGATGTCTTCGGAAAGGTTTCTTTATTTTTTAAGTAGTTTAATATAATGTTGGAAAATTTTGATTGCGCTGATAAAAAAACTTTGCAAGTTTGTGCCAAAATTGATGGTCATGTATGGAAAGCTTGTAGACGAAATGGTTTTATGAAACTTGGTCGAAGTAGCAAAATGGCTATCTGTAAAGCGGAATACCCCCTTAAAAAGTGTTTTTTTACTGTAACTTTTTTATTTGATTTTTTACAGTTTTTCGATGTACTAAAAAGTTGTAGATGCTTTCAAAACACACTTTTTTTACAGAATAGACTAACTCGCCATCTCTTCGTTTTTAGGATGTATGCCTGTATTTTGGTTGTTTTGGGCTAACTTTAAGGGGCAACGGTTTGTAGAGTAGCAGGTAGTATCAGCTAATTTTATTTATTTGTTGTTCTGCTGCTTATTTTTTTTATCTGCGTATAATCAAAATTCCCCAACATTATATTAAATTACACACTCAGATTAGATTTCGCTGTTCGGTAATTTTTTTGACGGAATGATTCGGTAAATATAAAAAATATCCGATGTTTCGGTAAACGTGACTTGTTTTACAGTTGTTCCGTTAAAAATTACCGAACAGTCGGTTACATGTAATTGATTTTACCGAATTCTGTGAACAAAAGTACAATACGTACGGTAAAACCGGATTGTTCCCGAAGATGGTAAAACAATCACCGAACTGATTGGTAAACGAATTCTCAAATTCCGAAATTCGGTAAATGAACTGTCAACTCGCGGCCATTTGTAAACTTGATATGTTTTGTAGATATCGATTGTATCAGTGCTAGTAATTGTAGAAGTCAAGCGACCGGATATCGTGTGGGTTCTGGAGATGAAGGAGCCGAAGAAACAAGATATACGTCTCATTAAAATTTCTCGTAAGTATTCGTCTAATAACAATTTATCTTCCTTACTTCCAGATCGGCATAATATAATTTTACTACCTGGAGCATATCTCCGAATGTATATCTACATTGCTCCACCATCAGTAGGCAAACTGTTTTTCTTGGTATTTGGATCGATTCCGTTGCGTTGCCGTAATTATACGATTCAGTTATAATAGTGGCTTTCTTACTAGTTATTTTAAATTTCATGTTATATGCTCAACAATATTAATACAAATAAATGCATACATTTCAAACGTGGTTTTATTTGAATACAAATCCGAAACATATTTTAATTCATCTGACTTTCATTCTAAATAAAAGCTGAAAATACGGAAAATAATCAGTAGTTTGTTTTTACTGAAATTACCGAACTATCCGGTTGTTTTTGACAGATCAGTGAAAATTTTTATTAACGAGCGTTCTGTAAACAATTGAGTTACCGAACTGATTACCGAACGTTCAGCTGTTGAAAGTACGGTAGAATATTACCGAATACTGCAAAATTTTCTAAGTGTCTTACTTAAAAAATAATGAAACCTTTCCGAAGACATGAAAGTTCCATAACCAATAGATTCGTTACAAATATCAATGTCTGGCTTTTTTTGATTCCGTCCCACTGTGCATCGGTTGAGAAGAAGTGGGATTCCAAAACTCATCGGTTGTGTTATCTTCGAACTCGCCGAATCGGATATCAACGGGCCATGGTCATGGCTTTCTTTTTTATCAGTAGGCAATCCAACTTTAAAGAAAACGAACGTCAAAGTGCGCGTATCTATTCCTTTAGGAACCAGCTTGTGAACTTCGACGCTGTTGGTGTCCAGTCTTGACTTGACAATTTCTGTTACCCAGACTTCCCATGAGCATCGACAAGTTGGCACTTGTGCACAACATTTCGTGCACTCGTTCAACCTCAAACATGCTTTGCCTTTGTGTACAGGTTTTCCTCGAACACCGAACCCAAGCGAACGATGTGCAAACTTAGGTATAAACATCGTGTACGTACCCCGGGTGCGTCCACAAGAAAGATACACACAAAACAAAACGAGTCAACGCTAATGGTGATGAGTGAGAGAAAGAGAAAACTAGTGTCAGGAACCTGTGTATACGAACACCGCGTACGCACACGGGACTCGGTTGTACAGGTGAACATGTGTTCGTGTTTGTGTACGCACCGTCGTGTTTGAGTTTGCACACGAAATGCGAGTTTAGGATGAGCACAGAACTAGAGCAAACATGGTGTTCAATGTTCATTTGGGAAGACCGCTATTACCTATCATCTGGCACCTGTGGCATCACCCCGGATAGGTACAACCAAACCGTTAACTCCATATTTCAATCTGTATTTCCATTGGAAACTACCACAAGTTTCAAATTAGGGTTTTGGCTTTTACGTCAAAATAAAACAAATTAATTAATTGAATAAATTCTAGTAAATTTGTGAGGGTCGAACGGCTTATGAAGAACCTATGCAGCAGGTTAGTTATTCTTTAATTCTTTGTGAAATGTTTTCCAGTTAATGATTGACTAAAAAGCTTTTGAATACTGGAAATTAAGCACTAGCCACATTTACGAAAAGTTGTGGTAGCGCTGCATGCCACTGGAAGTTGTAAATATATTCATAACGTTTGCTTTAAAATTTTAAGGGTATATTTATACATGTATAATCCAGTGAACCTCGTTATAGTTTTTCGATATGTTGTCAACATTTAATTGACGTAGGAATTATGTCTTTATTATACTGTATTTTCTTTATGAACAATCAACCGAGATTAATATCTATCGATCCGCACGATTTGAACCCTGCATAAAACTCGCAGTGGAAACTGAATCCTGTTGCGGCCATCGATATCACAAATTGAAAAAAACATTCTTGTTCTTTGACACTTTTTCTTAAACTCCCGAAAAAATTCTCAAAATTATGCTTTTTTATGACGCGCATGATACCCCTTAAGCATGTCATTCACTCTTTCCGATCCTATTTAGTACGAACTCGTTTCCAGCGACCGATTGGAACAAATACAATAAGCCAGATACATCTTACGTTCAACTTGGACCCTCCACCGTCGATTATGTTATATACACAGCTTATTAAACCTGTTTGTTTTGTCGATAGAACTACTCCTACGCATGGAATTGTTTTGCTAACCTGCTGTGTTAGAAATAGAATGTCAGCTTCAACATGATTCATATGTTGGGGAGTGCTGGATAGTGAAGGCTATAGCGCGAGCTAGCATAGTTTTAAATGGATACCAATAAAAATTCGCAATGATTAATGGCTTAAAAAATGGAAC
Organism: Topomyia yanbarensis; assembly: GCF_030247195.1. Taxonomy (NCBI): domain Eukaryota; kingdom Metazoa; phylum Arthropoda; class Insecta; order Diptera; family Culicidae; genus Topomyia; species Topomyia yanbarensis. The sequence continues at coordinate 82,009,379 of NC_080671.1, forward strand.
GTAATAGTGTGACCATGGAAGTACTATGAGGTCCAAAAGCGCGAATGTACGTAACATGTTTCGTATTTTACTGTTTCTTTTCCAGCCAACCACACAGACAAGAAAGGTTAATAGCTTTTTGATCGCATTAGGTTAAAAACTAGATTTTATTTTTCTTCTTGTAGCTATATGCTAACATTACATCTCCAGTCGAACATAACATTAATTTTAACGAAGTATTATTACATTCATAACCGGATAAGGATCAACCGTATCATTCCCTACGACGTATGCCAACACCAAGAGCAACCTCCCATACCAGTTGCGCTAGTTGCTTCAAATTTTATCGTCGTTCGTACTTACAAACGTCCAGAATTCATCAGCAAAAAGCTTCCGGTCAGAATCAAGTGACTAATACCCGGGCCGGTCAACGGTTGCTTATCTCAAATTCAACTCACGACGAGACTAATTTTCCGTGTAATATGAAACGGATACAGACAGACAACCGCTGGGACAGAAACGCGTACTGAGGAGAATGAATGGGGGGGGGGCTTACGGGAGCTTATTTGCGTATGCGACTTCGTCATCGTTGTTGCGTCGCTTCTTCACACTCGCCCATAACGGAGGGAGCGACGACATCCGTCTCTTTATTCGACTGTTTATCTCTACTTTGCAGCTTATTTCCAATTTTTATAGCGAAATCACAGCGAGTGGTTGACATTGTGGTGAGAGCGAGTGAGAGAAACGGGGATCTCTCGATTACGGTGATTGTTACATGATCTGAGTGCTGGTGATTTTGCGGAGAATCCGAGATTGATTAATGTTGAATGATCTTTAGGGGTTCATGTCAGTTTCGGATATGAAAATTCCGTTCAACTATCACCTTCAACTAGATTTTGCCGATTTTTTACGTACAGTGGTGGACACAGAATTAGCACACTCATATCCCCAACACTTACAGAACGGATAACGTAATAAAATCAAATAGATCATTAATTCTCGAGTACTTTTTCAAATGGACGTAAGTAACATTGAGAGCCTCTCTTTGTTTACTTTCTCTTTCGTTTATTACGACGTCATTACAACACTTTGTACTAATTTTCCAGTACATATCGAAAGCCGACGGTTTTTACTACAATATTATGCAAAGAGTAGAGTAATAAATGTTGAAATGGCCGAGTAATGAACAGAAGAGAAAGACCTCAAAGAGAATCTCTCATTGTTACTTACGTCCATTTGAAAAAGTACTCGAGAATTCATTCTTTCGAAACATGTAGTGCACTGCCAGTGGGTACATGAAAATAAATTGTATGGCATGATATTCGACGAAATCTGTAATTATGTGAATGAAATTTGCAAGGAAGTTAAATGAGACCTGGACACAGAATTAGCACACGTTTAAAAATTGCTGTTAATTTTGATTTAGATCAAGACTAATGGTTCATAGCTGTTTAGTGTTTAGTCGTGAAACATATTTGCTAGAAAACAGTCTCTAGACAACGGGAAATGCTTTCAACCAGCGTACAATATCGCTCCAATAGAATTAACAGCTCTCTAACTACCAACCATGATCATTCAGATTCTTTGAGATATAGAGATCAATCAGACTCTTGGATTTCTTCGTTTGACGTGTTTTCCAACAAACCGAGATGTAGGGGAGAGTGGGTACACTTGATCCCACTTTTGTTTTTTCCTCATAACTTTTCAATGAAGTAAAAATTTCAATTGGAAAATTCGTCATCTTGTAGTCGATTCGAATTATAAGAGCTATGAATAATGTGTAAATCCGAATACTATGTCCTGTCAGTAATACAAAGAGTTTTGAAAATCATGCAAAATCGAGGTTTTTGTAAAAACGTGTTGTAAAAACCTGTTTTAATCCACCTAGAGGTGCAATTGTGCCTTTCTCATTTATACAAACTATGATTTAATAGCTGGTTCGTACAATATAACATTATGGAAATGTCTTTCATTCTTATTACACTTGGTAAGTATATATAAGAGCACCTCTTTGCATTCATCGCGGTATCGGTTTGAATCGGAGTTTTCTATGTGATCGCACTCCACAACCCGTAACTCCGGAGCCGGATGTCGGATGGATATGGAATTTAATATCAGTTTCCGGGGACGCATCACCTTTCATTTGAGACTAAGTTGATCAAATCGGTCTTGCCATTTTCGAGAAACCAATATAACCGTTATTCTGAATTTGGATGCTTCCGGATCCGTCGATGGTGCCCAGTGTGGCCAAAGAGACTTTGAATGACTGTTAGTGACCTAGATCTACAAATTCAACAGTTGTGTTTACATTTTGGAAAAAAATTCACCTTTTTACATTCATCGCAGAATTCATTAGAATCGGGATTTGCTGCATGATCGTACGTATCACCCTGTAATTCAGGAACCAGCGCTCGGATCCACACAAAATTCAACAGCAGCTGATGGACCTTTCATTTAAAATCAAGTTTGTCAAAATCAGTTCAGAAAATTCCGAGAAACCGATGTGGACAAATCAATAAATTTTGTTTTGTAACCATACTCTTCAACTCGTAATCCGGAACAAGATGTCGGTTGAAAATGAAATTCAATAGCAACCTATGGGAATATTATACCTTTCATTTGAATCTTAGTTTGTAAAAATCGGTTCAGCCATCTCCGAGAAACCGATGTGGACATTTTGTTAACAAATCCGCACATACACACATACATACATACATACATACATACATACATACATACATACATACATACATACATACATACATACATACATACATACATACATACATACATACATACATACATACATACACACATACATACATACGGATACTTTGCGATCTCGGCAAACTGAGTCGAATGTTATATGAGATTTACCTTCCATTTGAGACTTGGTTTGAGAAAATCGGTTCAGTCATCACCGAAGAACCGATGTGACTTTAATTGTGGAATATGCCCGGAATTCCGGACTTCCGGAATCGTCGATAGTGAACAATATATTCAAAGAATGTTTGATTGGCAATCAGTGATCTAGATCTGCGATTAGAAGTAATTTGGTGACCAATTCAATAGTTTTTAGCCTCTGAGGTATTACGATTGTACCGATTTATATGGGAAATTCCAGTGTATGCTTACTAACACCCCTGTAACTCCGGAAGCAAAAGTCAGAACCGAATGAAATTCAGCAGCGGTCAATGGTATTACTGTATCTTTCATTTGAAATCAAGTTTGTAAAAATCGGTAGAGAATTCGTTGGGGAATGGGTGTGATATTAGCTTAGGAACTTGGCGGGTTCCCCGGGGGCGTCATGAACTGTCATAGGTGGTCAATGTGGTCAAAGCTGCTTTGATTGATCATTAGTGATCCAGACCCGCAAACTAGAGTAATGTTACATCAATTTTAATATGTTTTACATCATATGAACATCATGGTGGTACCAGTTTATATGGGAATTTGCTGTGTGACCGCACTCTTCAACCCGTAACTCCGGAACCGGAAGTCGGATCAACTAAAAATGCAATAGCAGCTTATGGGAGCGTTATACCTTTCAGATGAAACTAAGTTTGCGAAAATCGGTTCAGCCATCTCTGAGAAAATTGTGTGAGTTTAAATGACACACACACACACATACACACACACATACATACACACACACAGACATTTGCCGAACTCGACGAACTGAATCGAATGGTGTATGACACTCGGCCCTCCGGGCCTCCGTTAAAAAGTCGATTTTTACAGTGATTGCATAGCCTTTCTTTATATGAGAAAGGCAAAACGTGTCCCCCGCCTGCTAGGGCTAAAGAAACAAAGCACACTATGACCTATAGACACGACAGTTCAGCTAGCCACCTATCCTGACAAATTAATTAATAAGACTACCTTTTTAGATGCACGACAAACTTTAAACACAGTAGAAAGTCAAGACAAGTATTTGCGATAAATCAGTGCTGTTTAACTAGCTTTTTCAACCTTCAATAACTTATACCATCATTTGTTCACGGAAAAAACATTTTAGATCAATTAATAGTGCCAGGTACGTCATGAAAAGGATGTTTTTCTCTTTCTATACATTTCGAAAGTGGTTGAGAGAACTAATGATAGGGATCAAGAATACCTAGTGTTACAGGGATCAAAGATACCTGTTGTATGAGATGAACAAAAAAAAAATTTTTTTGTATGTGTTGTGAAACTTTTTATTCGAAAAACGTGTTTTTCTAGGCAAAAGCCCTTAGAAAGTAATCGTACTTGAAAATATTCATAAATAATCAGTTTGACGATCTCATACAACCGTTCAAAAAATTTGTGAAAAGATCTTCGAGGTGGATTTAAACACATATTTTCTAAAATATTATACAACTTTTCCAAACCAATTTGTTTTTTAAACATCATAAACGACCAAATACTTCATTTTCTTTTTATATTGAGATAACTTTAAGCGGATAGATTAGGAGATATGGCCAGGGAATCAAATATCCCTAAGGATCAAGTGTCCTCACTCTCCCCTATGCTTAGGGTCATTATCATGCATAAATGTACACCACAATGACTGGCGGTAAATGGCACCATATGATCCTACAGTATTTGATTCTACTGATACTGATCCATTCTGCCATCAATGTTCACGATTGACCCCATACCATGCCTTAACCCTAGAACGTTGCACTGGGGTAAAATATACCCCACGCCATCTTTGGAGCCGTGTAAAGACGAGAATTCGGCATCTACCGACCTGGAACCCGAACCATAATTCAATTTAGAGATCCTAGTAAGAGTAGGAAAAGGTGGTATAGTCAGTTTGATTATAGCCTTCGTGGAAGCAGGTGTCAAAGTTGGCGTGGGGTACATTTGTACCCCAGTGTACGGTTGCCGTTAGTGTTTCGTCAGGTTTCGTGCTGTCAGTGGAAATATGATTCGTGACAATACCAGTTCAAATACTGGTTGTTTTACTACGTAAGTAACAATTAGTATTATATATTCGTTTTTAATCATTTATTCAATTAATTTAATTTAATTTTGAAGTAGAAAAAAAAAATCGTTCTCATTTTTGCTGATTTTATTTTTGTTTTATTGTTTATTTTTAATAGTTTTTCAAAATAATGCCTCGCAAATATAATTTGCGCACAGTATCTGCTGTAACAGTAACGTTGCGTGTTACTAATGTATTACTGATCAGAATTTTTTTTTATTTCAATTTCCACCCAATTTAGTGGCATTTCCCAAAACCGGATTGTTAAACTTTCACTCTTCCAAATAATTGCACTTTTTCGAAAATTTCGAAATTCCATTTTAAACCGTTTCTAGATCATCCTTTCGACTTTTAGAATCATATGTTTTTCAAATCGGTTGTAAATTCGCAAAGTTATAGTAATTTTTGCGAAAAAAGTCAAAACCACGATTTTTTCAATTTTTTTTGTTCAAACCAATTTATTTATCATTATTTCAATAAATTCCGTACTTTCACTCACACATCTGTTTTTGCAATTAAAAACGAAGAAAATGATGTATTATACATTTCTTTTGTTTGCATTTTTAACTGCGAATATTGCGATCAAACGCGTGGGGTACATTTGCACCCCAGTGCAACGTTTTAGGGTGGAAAACGCAAGTGCAACGTTCTAGGGTTAAAAAAGCGTGCACAATACAACCACCATCGTGTTGTACTGATTTTATGTTACTTATACTGAGGATTATGATGCCTCTGTGCTGAAAATTAAACGAAACATTTACTGTCCAACCCAAATCGATTAAATTTCGACTCATCGCCTCAAGAAATATTTCTCCATAAAGTCGGAGACTTAGCAAAGTTTATTCTAGCAATCGACTTGTTTCTCGAAATGAGTGGTTTATGTTGAACATCGATCAACGATGTTTTCGATTTCAGACGACAAAAGTGATGGATTTTTTTTGGTTCCATGGCTATAAGATGTTCTTCAGTAAATGTCGTTTATCGTGGAGGGGAATTATATTGTAGAGAACTGGTTGTAATCTGTTGCTCAATATGTTTTATTGCATTATATAACCGCTTCCGGCATATTCCGAGATTTAGTTTACGTTATTTTCGTTATTTTTCACGTGGAAAATCAATTTTCTGAGCTCGCTGAGATATTATTCGGATAATGTTCAGAAATATAGTATTTTAAAGCTTATTTTTTGCGAATACACAAGGTTTGTTTTATATTTTTGAATTATTTAGAAAATAGATTCAAAAAACTTCAAGTGTGCTAATTCTGTTTCCACACTTTTTCAACCACAAAACTCGTGTTTCCTCGGAATGACAGCTACAATCAAAATATAGCAGCACTCACTAATACAACTATAGGAAGGATAGGTAGATTACACGCACACAAGGTATTTGAAACTGTGAAGTAACTATAGCCCGCTCCACACGCGCTGTAATGGAAATATATGTAAATGTGCTAATTCTCTGTCCAACACTGTATATAAAGAGATTTAAAGTACGTTTCCGTACATGTTCATCGGATGTCTATATACTTTTGGTACCGTTATCATGGCAACGTTTAGACGTTTTTTATTCAGTTCGATTATTTAATAGGCACTGATGCGTTAGCTGTGCTGTGCCAAATTCTTTTTTTTTACATTTTGAATATTTTAGAACTAAGAGGTTACAATGTACAAATATTTTTTAATATTGAAAGGAAAATATTTTACAACTATCTTAAACTAAAAATACGATTCGATATACAAGATTCAACAATAGTTTTTTTTACAAAAAAATTACAGCTATCTTGAGACTTGGAATGTAAATTAATATACAAGAAGGGGAACAAGTTTTTATGAGAAATTTCACAGCTATTTTAAAACTAGGAATGTAATTAGATATATAAGATGGGGAATGATAGTTTTTTATGAAAAGGTTTAAAGCTATCTTAAAACTAGGAATATAAAACAAATTGGTTTTTGTAACAGCAGCAGCAGTTGTATCAGGAACAGGGGGAGTAGGCGGGTACGATGACAGAGAAAGAAAAATAAAACTTGTAACTTTCCGGCAAAGAGGAGATCAGCGGCATGAGTTAGAGCCTCAGTCTACCAAGGAATTCTTCGGACCCACGGAGAATTCTTCAAGAGTGATCAGACCATCGACCTGCACTCGCTTTGAATTCATTTTATGCAGGCGTGGTAGGGGTGACGGCCGTCACATAATGGCACTCTGGGGCTAGTCGGCTCCAAAAGGCAGGACAGGGAACTTCTAAAAGCGAGAAATAATGAATATGGGATAGATTAGGATATTTATAGATTTTATAAAAATGTGAATGAGGGATATATATGGGAGATTGCGATTTGCCAGCCTATCACGAACTGGGACATTGGGTGGTCTACCTCGGACCCAAAAGGAATCCTTTAACTGAGACCTGGCGTCACAATACCCGGCGTACACCCAGACAACGTGCTCGATATCGTGATAACCCTCGTCACAAGCACACAGACTACTCTCTGCAAGCCCAATGCGCCGCAAATGCGCATCCAATATGTAGTGGTTGGACATAGGCCGGGACATTACACGTATGAAATTACGACCCACATCCACCCCCTGAACCAAGGCTTCGTTGAAACTTTCTGGATAATAGAATGTAACCATTGTCCTAGTTCCCCATTGTTCCACGAGTTTTGCCAACTGTCGAGTGTCCTCTGATGACAAATACTGAAAAATTCAATGAAGCAAATTGGTCTTTTGTCGACATCACCTTCTAATGCGCCAACCTTTGCTACAGAGTCGGCCTTTTCAGTATCCGGAATAGAGGAATGAGAGGGGACCCAAACAAAGGTAATGTGGTAAGATTTTTCAGAGACTCCCGTATCTTCCCTAGAAAATACGGGATTTGCTTTTTAGGCTTCATCACACGAAGAGCTTCGATAGAGCTGAGGCTGTCCGAAATGATGAAGTAGTGATCTGTGAGCAGAGTCTTGATGTTGCCAAGGGTTGAGCTTGAAGGAAGCGCTGATAGTATTATTGAAGATACCGAAGCCAATGGACCCATCGAGATTCGATCCGTCAGTGTAGAACATTTTATCACAATCGACTTCTCGGAATTTATTATAAAATGTATTGAGGGTCACTCGTGGGTGTTTATGATCCGGGATTCCACGAATCTCTACCTTCATGGATATGTCGAAGAACACAGTAGAATCAGAAGTATCTAGGAAACGAGCACGGTTGGGATTGTACGAAGATGGATTGATACTTTGTGCCATGTAGTCGAAGTACAAGGACATAAATCGGGTGTGAGAATTAAGCTCGACGAGCCTTCGAAATTTTCAATCACCAACGGGTTCAAAATGTCGCATCGGATGAGCAATCGATATGAGAATTCCCAAAATCTATTTTTAGTGGGAGAACGCCCGCCAGCACTTCGAGACTCATCGTATGGGTCGAGTGCATGCAACCCAAGGCAATGCGTAAGCAACGATACTGGATTCTCTCCAGTTTGATGAAGTGTGTGTTCGCAGCGGAGCGGAAACAGAAACACCCGTACTCCATCACCGACAGGAGCGAATTCAGAAAAAAAATTTCGGAGGGGGTCCGAGATTTCGATTTTAAATTATTCATTGTACAATACGTAATAACTTCATTTAATTAAAATTATTTTTGCTGGTCTCATTTGATTAGGAACGAATTTGAGTTTAGTGCGAATTAAAATAGAAACTATTTTAAAATTTCTCAACAAGTAAAAAAAATCGGGGGGGTCCGGACCCCCAGGACCCTCCCCCTGGATCCACCACTGATCACTAACCATATCGTTGTTTGGTTCAACCTGATCAGGTCTCCTGGGTGGACCCCCACCATGTTCCAATTATTGGTCGGAGATAATCGATCCTTTGTTGGCGTTTATGTTTAGATACCTAATGTGACATCCCCAGGTACCTTTAGAGTCGAAGCAGACCATGAGATATTTAAATGTGAAGACCTGATTGATCATTACACCCATTAATAGAAGCTGTAGTTGCGCCGGCACACGCTTCCTAGAAAAGACTACCAGCTCAGATTTCTCCGTGGAGGACTCGATACCCAGCTGAAGAGCCCAGAGACCATCCCGTCGTCTGTAAGTTGCCTTAGCATACAAAGACCATGCTGGTACAGTTTCTATGACAGAATATTGATAGAAACTGAGTCAAAACCCCCTTAATATCCAAGAAGACTGATGCCTTCTGTTCTTTGTTAGCATAAGCTATTTGGATTTATGTAGAAAACAACGCAAGGAAATCGTTCGTCCCTAATTTGCCTTTGCGGAAGCCAAATTGTGTATCTGACAGTAAGCCATTTGCTTCGACCCAATTGTCGAGACGAAACATGATCATTTCCTCGAACAACTTCCGAATCAGGACAGCACTGCAATCGGTCGATACGAGTTGTGGTCGGAGGCTGGTTTTCCTGCTTTTGGAATGGCGATGACCTTCACTTGTCTTCAGTCATGAGGGACAATGTTACCCTCAAGAAAATTATTAAATAAATTCAACAAGCGTCTCATGGCAGAGTCTGGTGGATCCTTCATCCAGTAGGATTGGATTCTGTCTGGCCTTGGGGCTTTATTGTTACATGATAAGATGACAAGGCATTCGTGGTATAGTGAGGGGACGCGGCGCTGTTGATCTTCTGTACCTGGGGCGGAATCTGGAAGACTTTCTTGTCGAAATCGAATATCCAACGGTTTGAATATTCCACGCTCTCGTTAGTACTGTGTCGGCTTCCCAAATGCCGGGCCGTGTTCAGAGTGTTCTCATCGATGTATTTTCTCGTTAATCCGTCAACGAACCGGCGCCAGTAACTACGTCTCTTGGCATTCATCACAGTCTTTATTCGCACTTCTAACGTCGCGTGCTGTTAATAGCTAGCGGGTAACCCGTCTTCCCAGAAGGTTGTGTACATGAATGCCTTCTTTGGGTATATGTCTGAGCACTCTTTGTCGATTTTGCCGGATATCGCGGACACGTAACTCTTCCAATCAATAATCCCGTGTGAGGTCATAGAAAACATTAATTGTATTTGGTCACTCTGAACCGTTTGCAATAGAAATTACTATTGGCAGATGGTCGCTGACGTGAAGATCGGGAATGCATTTCACCTACAGCGATTTCGAGCAAAGGGGCAAGTCTAAGGCGCTCGGGCTCGCTGGAGGATCCGGAAACCGTGTTATTTCACCCGTGTTCAAAATAGTCATATTGAAGTTGTCATAAAGCTCATGAAGCGATGTGGATCTTGGCAAAACTGTATCATTGTGCAACACGAAGTAACACCATGTGATCATTCACCGGCCTGAAAGTTCGATTGTTGGAGTGATTGCATAGCCTTGCCTAAATAGAGAAGGGCAAAACTAGTAAGATATACCATACTCACCTCGTTTTACGGTACTATATAAACAAGAGCCAACAATTACTATCTAAAAGTAAGCATTATCTATAAAAACCACCATTGAGAAAATTTCTGACATATTGATTGCAACACCAGGCAATATATCTCTCAGCTTGTATTTGAGTCCAACTGGTGGATAATAAAGTTTTAATGATAGTGTTGACTGGTTGATGTTTATTCTATTACACACGGTTAATGCACCAAGCTACCCCAAGGTGGCGGTTACTCTCGAGTATGCAAATGAGAAGCAATATTGAAATGATCCAATTTAAATCATTACCCATTTTTTCTCAGCAGTTTCTGTCGCCATCCGGACATATAAGCACATAAAAAATAGCATTCCTTTTATTGAACTGCATTCGACTCGCAACTGTCGCTATACCGATAGCGAGTTGACCAAAGGGCCTAACCATTTGGGCGAATATTGTTGATCCTGAAAATCAACTTGATTCAAAACTAAGCAAAATTTTGTGAAATTTGTTACCCCTCCTCTGAAATGTTTATAATATGCATAATCTGTGAAGTCAGTTGAAATGTTTCATTAATTTTGAAAATCGATCAAGCCAATCAAGCCCCTTTTAGTAATATTTCTGTCTATGTGTTTTTGCTCAATATCCATTCCAGGAAATAGATCACACCTCGCGCCTCTGATTCAAACTGTAACGGTTGGCAACCGCATGACCAACCAATGCAGAATGTTCCGTCTCCTGGTTCGATCGGTTTTGATATGCATCAATCATGCTTGGAGTTGATTAAATTCTCGAGTGACACACAACATTCGCCCGATGCTACTACACGAAGCGCAAAACATGAATCGAGAACAACTTTTCGGAAAACACGTTTTTCATGCCAGTGGCTCTGGTAAATAATAGGATTAAGTTTTACTATGATGATAGAACTTGACAGCCAGAAACAACCCTTAAATCAATTAGTTGCGAATTAGTAACAATCTCCCAGCACAGATCATTGTCCGGCGCCGCCGGTAACCAGCGGTCGTAGTGCGCAATTGAGGAAGAGATTTGATTTGATACAAATACCATTCTTCAAGGTTTCAACGGGTCGACTCTGAGGTACATGAAACAGATGTTTTTTTTGTTGTGGGCGTTATACACTTTTTTGTGAAGTTTAACATATGATAGCCATCAGTCTAGGTTTTCTAGAATCCACGCTCGCTTGATACAGATTAAATACCAACGGACAGTGTCGCATCGAATGGCAAACAAATTACCACCCGCTGGCTCAGCAAATTCGGCCGAACTTATCGCGTAGAACCGTTTATATGGGGTGTGGTATTTGAAAGTTAAAATTAAGCTTTATCTGTTTTGTGAGACATTCTAGAGTATAACGGGGCGTGGCAGTCAATACGGAACATTTCGACCAGCATGTCGCAGGGTTCACCGAAATCGGCTTCGAGTTCCACGTATGGCCTCGCTATCGGTGCAGCGGCTAACATCGGATCTTTGCTCCTCTAGCTACACTACCCGTCAAAAGTTTGGAATCGCTTCAATAAGTATTGCTACACCCATATTGAATATTTCAACAACTCGAAAACCTTAGCATCACCTAGAAAAGGGTCAAGTCATGAGGCTGTATCTTGAGATACTAATTATCTACATATTTATTCTCTTCGGGGAAGTTGTTCTTTAAACCAAGGGGATCCGGCAGATGTATATTTTAGTCTGGAATTATGTCACTGCATAGGAGGGATTCCATGAGAAACCGGCAGATCGCAAAATATGACCATCGTCGATTCGAACGAAACTTTACATTTGTGTTCGGTTTATGAATCTCCATGATTTTCTCTGGTAATTGCAGTATTCTAATACAAGGGCAATTTTGCAAAAGGGCGTAGACGTTTCTACGTGCAAAAATTTCAATTTTTTTTGTTCGGTTACACTATTGTATACAGTAAAACTATCTGAGAACGAGTTACAAGGAATGAATACTTCTGCACGAAAAAATATACTCTGAAAAAAAATGTTGTGTCATTTCTCACAAAAACAAAAAATTATGATAAAAATTCAAATTTCATATTTTTTCCATTTTTTTATATTTTGTCAACAAAACCTAAGGAGAAAAGAAATATTTTGAATGTAATTTCATGATGGAGAAATTATCAGAAAAAAAGTTTTTTTAACAATAACTTTATACATGTTTTTAAATTTCATACTAATTGACATACAAAACTGTAATTTTCTTACAGAATATAATTCTAAGTATCACTTTAAATCAAAATGCATTTAACAAATATCTTCCAAAATGCGATAGTTTTCGATATATTTGTAATTTTGCTACAACAAGAATAATTAATTCATGTAATTATTTCCCTTTTAAAAATTATTCGCGTTACTCCATCATAAATTGTCAAAAGTCTCATGTTTATCGTTTTACAGACACAAAACAAGCTTTTCAGTGTATTTGGATAATGGAGAAGCTTTAAATAAAAAAGTTTTCCTAACAACAATTTTTGACAAATTTTCATAATTCATACTATTTGCAGTCAAAAGTAGAATTTTATTTTTGAATATGATTCTGAACGCCATTTTAAATCAAAATTCTTATAACAAAAATTTTCTGGAATGTAGTAGTTCTCGAGATATTTTAAATTTTGTTTTAACAACCCAATTATTTTGTTTTATTACGACCTTTTCAGAAGTTATTCACGTTTCTCCGCCAACAGCAATTTCGTAAGACCCATAACATTTCCTGGTACTTTCCCATTGACATCAAGGCGATATTGTAAACCATTTGAAAGCTACATAAAAACAACCACAATATAATTCAACTATACAGTTTAATCATCAGATCCTATGGTTGAATAATACTTTGATTGTTTTATATAGCTTTCAAATGGCTTAAAATATCACCGAACACGTAGCTAGTTACCGTCTTCGACAAAGTTGTTAACCAGCTGGTTTTTCATATTGAGTGAAATGGCTATCTTTTAATAAATGCAAAATAATTGCTTTTCCCACAGAAAATCCCATTCAAACTTTGAATGCAATACGCAAACCCGGGGAGTAACCAACCACTTCCAAATTTTGTACAGGTATTTGGGACCACATAAAGAACTTAAAGAGTGCTGTGTCCGCTAGTTTAAATCATTTTGAAGTTTACCCATACAACCGCGAGCCGCTCTTATACACATATATTTGCCGTACTCGACGAACCGAATTGAATGGTATGACACTCTCCATGTCTCGGTTAAAAGTCGATTTTCAGAGCCATTTCAACACCTTCCTATCGAGAGAGGCGAAAAGGTGTAAACTATAATTTTCCGAGTACTACCTAAAAATTATAGCATTTTTTAAAAAAAATCATCTCATCATGTTGGCTACCAGAAGTTGGTCCAGAACTAGAGTAATGAGCCTATTTTCATTATTTCCCTTTTATCACCCTAACCATTTGAATCAGTGTCTGCCATATACGTTCATCCTATTGGCTCAAATGATAAGGTGACAATTAAGGAACTTGATATGGGTTTTTTTTGAGCGCGACCACGAGTATTTTACACCATTTTTATTACAATTTTTGTCATAATACTGGTTCCTAATAATTCCAATTCGACAGTTTTCGCGACTCCTCCCACGTTGCGGCTTGATGAGGCCAAACTGGTGGTTGTTTGGTGTATTCCCGATGGACCCATCACTACCATTTCGTCTAAAAATCGGCAGGCAGCCTCAATTGATTACTACAACAGAATTGCACGTACATTGAGGAAATTAATTTCATTATCGTTTCAAATAGTAGAATACTGCAAAAATACGGGGCCAAATCGTTCTTTTCTTAACACGAAAAACCATTGTTCTAGGTCTAAGTCAAATGAAGAAACGAAATTATTAAATGACCATGGAGAGCACTACCATTAATTAATTACTTTTAAAAATTTATTAAGTTCCTGTTCACATAAAGTGTCTTTTGAGTTCAATCACTCTAGATACAAGTCGCTAAAGAAATCTAGCAGAAATCTTGCGAGAGTGGTTGGAAAGGGACGTATGCTACGTTGGTCACCTTCTCTATACGAAATGGGTCGTAGAACTGGAATCGAGCTAACGCCTACCCCAATCCAGAAACCAAGTAATTTGCATGAATAATTACATGGAACCATCATTTTTCTATAAACCACAGCCAACCAGTGGGAGTTGGGATGGTTAACATACACACTATACTGGTTCATAGAAACGAAGCTTAGATATTGATACCAAGTTATTATGCGCTCCATCGATTACACTAGATTTCAAAATAAAAATAGAAATCTGAACTTCAATATTCGAACACCATTTCTGATGTAACCATTCTGATTTCGAGCTGAATCCGAAAATGAGGTACAAAAAATTTACAGTAGAACAGTGTTCGACTTACAGTAAAAAAATGAATTTCACCTTAAAAATAAAAAGTGCGTTCAGTAAAATTCAAATTCCTTCGGCTGTATTGCATCGATATGAAATATTACAATGTTGAATTAATTGTAATTGAATGCACTTTCGATCGTTAGAACATTTAGTTTTAATGCGACCACCGGTTCTGACTTTATTTACGAATCTATTAAACTTTTTCTTAATTTTTCGTGATTTTTTGAAGAAATATGAGCGTTTGGTCAATATTTTGGGCTAGATAAAGCAATCCTAAAAATTATATTTTTATGGGAAATTTAAGCCCTGCTAATAACCAATGAAAATAAGCATTTATTAGTTTAAATCGGATGGAAATTGCGAAAGTTATCAAATTTTTTGTAGTATAGAGATTTTTGTGTTTCTCTGGGTCAACTTATTGAACCGTCTCGATTCCAATTTTTTCTAGGGCTTGATTCATAATATATGAGGGACTCTCTGTCAGAATTCTGTTAAACAAGTAAATGGAAGAATTTTAAAAGATTTTAATGTGGGGTAATATTCGACCTCGTTTATCCAAATGATTCAAGACTTCTGATAACAATAATTTCAGGGGATTGGTATGCAATACTGCTTGCAATCTTTACAAGTGTATTACATAAAATAACACTCCCTTGATAAAAATTTTGTTGTAAACTAAATCCTCACATGTCATAGAATTCTTTGAACCGCTAACTGCTCAACTGAGTTTTGTATAATGTTAATACAAACTATACGAATCCGTAGAAATATGTAATACTACATACATCAAGTATTATAAAATTAATAATATGTAAAACTTTTAATTTGTTTTCTTTCATAGAACAACTAGCAATTCGTATTTTAAAAGTATGACATCCAACAAGACTTATTTTAGGTTTAAAATCTCATTATCTTCAGAATGATTTGAAGAACGTAGCATATTTTTTAATTGCACTTAGATGTTTTACGAATTATATTGTAGTATATTGAAGTTTTGTGAACCAGTACAGTAAAATCGATACATCGTGGAAGCCAATGTGAATCCAATATAATTTCAAATTATAAACTTCAAAACGTTTTAATAACGTAAAATAAACTGTTAGTAGAACAAAACGTGACGAAATCAGTGGATAAGTCATCATTTGTGAAGCTAGTCTCCGAATTTAACATTTTGCACCGTCATAAGCTTCCGATGCGTGTATCAAGGCGTTGTGGAGCGTGCAGTTTACAACGTATTTTGAGCATATAATATTCTGTATGACACATGTAAATACCAAACTTTTGATGACATTACTCCACTGATCCTGTATTTATTGTTATCAGAAGTCTTGAATCATTTGGATAAACGAGTTCGAATATTACCCCACATTAAATTCTCTCAAAATTATTCAATTTACTTGTTTAACAGAATTCTGACAGAGAATCACTCATATATTATGAAACAAACCCTAAAAAAAATTGGAATCGAGACGGTTCAATAAGTTGACCCAGAGAAACACAAAAATCTCCTTACTACAAAAAATTAAATAACTTTCGCAATTTCCATCCGATTTAAACTAATAAGTACTTATTTTCATTGGTTATTAGCAGGCTTTAATTTCCCATAAAAATATTATTTTTAGGATTGCTTTATTTTGCCCAAAAGATTGACCAAACGCTCATTTTTATTCAAAAAATGACGAAAAATAAAGAAAAATTTAGTAAATTCGTAAATAACGCCAGAACCAGTAGCCGCACTGAAACAAAATGTTTTAGCGATCAAAAGTGCATTCAATTACAATTAATTCAACATTATAATATTTCATATCGATGCAATACAACCGAAGATATTTTGATTTTACTGAACGTACTTTTAATTATATAGGTGAAATTCATTTTTTTACTGTAACTCGAAAACTGTTCTACTATAAATTTTTTGGACGTCATTTTCGGATTCAGCACACGATTTTACATTGAAAATGACCACCAGCTTATTTAGTTCAGAAATGCTGTAAACTAGTGTTTTCAACCATTAATTATCGAAATATTATTATTATTTTATTAGGTAGTTGTTTAGTTAGTCTTCGAGTGCACGATCACTCGAAAAAGAGAAGATCTTGTTTAGTTTTTGGTTCTTTTTAAACTCTGGGCAGCCGGCTACCGAGAGCATACTATGTTCCCTAAACAAAAGCAATTTGAACTCTGCGTAATGGGCCGGATCAATATTAATTGCAACAGTATTTGGACAGAATTCGATACTTCTTCTCTACAATATATTTATTGGCTTGAAAACTACCGAGTGACACATTATACAGGCAAAAATAGCGCGTGATGTTATAAATCAAGGACAGTATTTCTTATTTACCATATCGGATTGTTTGTGGAATACAAGTATACGAGCGATAATAACGAACACTGAAGGGAAATATAAAGGATTGTTAACCTGATGCACGGGCTTGTTAGTAATAACGGAGCTTGAAATTAGGTTCATAAAAACAGACGCGGCGAATTTTCAATACGTATTGACCCGTGATCATAGATACTAGTCAGATTAGTCGTATTGGGGCTAATTTCCGATCAACTATTCATTTTTACGGCAATATTTTCTCGACTAGATCTGTTCGCACCCTCTCATTCTGCTACTGTCGGCAGAAGGCTGATAGCACCCAGTCGTCGCCGGTCTAAGGACCAAATGTCATCAATAGACTTAGACTCGCGTGGAGGCATGAGATAGGAAACTTGTGAGAATTTTGTTATCCCACCGTTTGACGACCGTTTCGAAATGATTGGACGAGTATTCATGAAAAAATAAGTCGCACCGGTAGTTTCAACAGAAAATCAATAAATGCTGAAACATTACTCAAATTAACATGCTTTTTGACTTAAATGGTTGTTTAACACAAAATTATGAGTCTGCAATACAATGAAAATTTATTGGCTGCCTCGCTCCTTTCTACTCTACGCCACTTCGTCGCTTGTCTGAACAACAGCGTTTGCTTCTACCGGATTGAAGCGGTGCAGCATATTGCTCTATTAGGAAACACAAGCAACTGTTTATGTACACCATGATCAAAATAGTCCAGAGGGACGCCTGGTTTGACAACTTTGAAAAGTAGAGTTGTACAAAGATTAACAGGAAGATATGCATTTTTGTGTAAGGTTAAAAACTGACACAGATTAATGGTAGGACTGTGTTTAGAATGATCTTCCTGTTTGACCAAAAGTAAGTAATATCTAGATAGCATTTATTAAATCCAGATAGTAATTAGGAATTAACAATTTTATTTGACCATAAAAATTATATTTTTTTTCTCAGAAGGAACAACTCGCCATTTCTCATCATAAGGATTTTAATAGCAAATGATAACAGGCCTGACAATTCGTGATAATTGTGCTGCATATCAATACATCTATTGTGTGGCATATTTGCAGCATAATGAATCATCACCTCCTGATGAATTCAAATGGATTGCATCATACAGTAGCAGAAATGGGATACTGGTCATAATCTTCAAACATGTAAATGACCATCACTTTATTCCGAGTATCTCTTAGATCAATTCAAAAGGTTCTGTATTGATGGAATACTTAGTCGGAACGATATTAATATGGGTCCAACCATACATGACGTTGCATTATATGGAGGAGAGGGAGTTTTGTATTTTGTGACGACAGGGGGTAGGGGGTCATGTCATGCTAGCTTTTTTGAAGGGGAATAGGAGTTGACCTGATGTCACGAAAATCTCAACGTTTTATCTATCTAACATCGTTCTTTACTTTTTACGTTGACAAGGGTAAGGTTTGTCATCAAGCTACGTAATTACCATGGGGGGGTGTATTTAGAGGTTTGTGACGAAATGCTACGATGAGGCAGGGAGGTGTTAAAAATCACCCAAAAAATGCTAAGTCACTTATGTAGCCTATGGGGAATCTGCTTATATCGGTTTTAACACTTTCTCGCGTTGGTTGGAGGATGAAATGGACAACCAACTTTCAAGTCTCAATTCTGCATTTAGCGTCATGAAGCCAAGTTACCAACTCAAGCCGAAACTGATGGTTCTGAATGTCAACTGTCACGACGATGAAGGAACAAAGATTTGTTCTTTGTGCTCGTTTCTCACGTTGGTCTAGATAAGTGCGAACAGTGTTCCCAACTCGACATAGCCATTAACACTGCACATGAAGAATATAATCATAAAATCGAGAATGAAATCAAGACTTGTCCAAAAAATTTCTTCCATTACGTGAAAACGAAATTGAAAAGTAACAACTTTCCATCCCAAATGCATATTGACGGAAATGTAGGAAATAACAGTACTGAAATTTACAATTTATTTGGAAAATTCTTTCCAGAAGTGTATACTTCACATTCCGAAACAGACCGCGACCGCGACCGCGACTACTTTCATTTATACCTGAATTTTCAAATGACATTTCCGTCCACGAACTATGTGAACACGAAACTACCACTGCACTAAAACACCTAGACGCATCAAAAGGACCTGGAGCTGACGGAATTGCTCCAATATTTTAACCCTTAAATGCGCAATGTTGTTTTAAAACAACATTGCGAAAACCATCTCAAAATTATTTTAGTAACGTATTGAAACTGTGAGACAATTTTCAGAAAATTTGAAAAAAATTGCTTTGCGCCTTTAAGGGTTAAAAAAATCTAGCAGAAGAACTTACTCTACCATGACACCGTATTTTCAACATGTCACTGAAAAATTGAAAATTCCCAGAAATATGGAAATCATCCTTTTTAGTGCCAATTTTTAAATCAGGCACTAAATCAGACATTCGAAACCATCGAGGGATTGCCATTATCTCATGCATTCCAGAATTATTTGAAAAACTAGCAAATGACAAAATATTCCAGCAAATTAAAAATCAAATAACAAGCAAACAGCATGGCTTTTATAAAGGCCGCTCAACCAGTGGCGTAGTAGCGGGGGGGGGGTTTTGGGGACGAAACCCCCCCCCCCCCCCCGAAATATTTTGGAGAAATTTGAAAAAAATGAATATGTTAAACAAAAATATGACTAATATTTTAAATGAAATTCTCAACGTTTCAATTGCAAAAGTTATCTTGTGAAAATATTTCCTTGTAGTGAAAATTGGCTGCAGACTGGACACCTACCTGTCGGCACGTTGTGGACGCTAGCTCAACCGCCGAGGACTATAACGAGTAGATCGCGGCGAAGCGAGGAGCTAGGAGCTTAATAGTTCACGAAACGGATATAGGTACCGAGAGAAATTTCGCCACATTCTGTAGTCCTTGACTGACGGCGAACATGGACTGGAGAGTGTGAGAGAAGTATCCCATGGAGGCCACCAGGCGATTCCCTACCATATCGGCCAATGGAACCCTGCTGCAGCACGAAGAAGGACGGGCGGCAAGCTAAAGTGGAAGACGAAAGCCTTTAACGAAAACCTCTTTGTTGAGTTACTTCGGCGAACAACGGAATCAAGTACGTTGATACGGCTGACGGCTAGAAGGATTGTGACGGCTTGTGACGTTACAACATCACGAAAACTAGGGCCATGTAGTAGACGGCGTGCAGCTTACTGGTTAAATGAGTAACTCAGTACGCTATGCGCTGCTTGTCTTAGATCCAGAAGGCAGGTTCAGAGCGCAAGATCGGAGAGTAAGGAGGAGCGCAAGCGACGTATCTAGAAGGTAGGGACTTTTTAAAACGGGAGATCAAGCTTAGCAAGCCAATTGCCATAAGTAGCTGTGCTGAGAAATAAACGCCAATCCTTGGGGGACGCGTACTGATTCGTCATGACGAAGACGAGGGTCCGTCGACACCAGCTGAAATATGCCCGGGTAAGCTAAAGATAATCGTTGAGGGTCTCTTCCCGAATCACGATTCAACTACCTGGTCACCGACATCGTACGGCGAAGAAGAAGGAGGCAACACAGTCGAGTGGCAAGTGACTAACGACGAGCTCAAAGACGCGTCGATGTGACTAAAATCAAAGAAAACCCTCGGTCCAGATGGAATACCAACCGTGGTGCTGAAAGCTGCGATCCTGGCATATCCGGACATGTTCAGGATGCTACTGCTGACGTCTTTAGACGAAAGTAATCCCCGAAATGAGGAAGGTGCAGAAACTGATGTTGCTGCCAAAGTCAGTGAAGTCACCGGGCCATCCAGCCTCGAATAGACCAATGCCGCAGCGTGCCATAAAAGAATGAGCCAGATCCTGAAGAGTTACTTCCAGAGTAGAGCACTGCTGTACCAGACGGCAATGCGAGTCGCAGCGGGCGTTACTCAGGGCTCCATTCTCTGTCAAACACTTTGGAATGGGATGTAAGATGCACTGATAATATAAATTCGTGAATATAATAAATCATGCAATGCACGAATTCATTCGTCGTTTTCTGCAACGAAGTATTTTCGTGCATTGTAAATAGTAAGTTTCGTTCATTTCATGAACAAGAATGGCCGTATGGTGAACGAAAGTTTTCGTAAATTTTACACATTTAATGTACACTGCACGAATGTTATCGTTGATAACGACATTATTTTTCGTGAATGAAATGAAATGTTTTGTTTATTTTAATAAACGTTTGTGTATATTACGAACTTTTAGACTTTTCGTTTATCTTAGAAAAGTTTTCGTATTTATTGGCCTCTTATTGTTTTTAGTCGATCTTTTAGGATCGATGTTTTTTTTATTTAAAAAAATCGATGTGGCCAAATCGCTTTTATTGTAATACGAAGAAATGGCCGCTTGATGAACGAAAGTTTCTTTTATTTTAATAAACGCTTATGTATATTACAAACGATTTCGTTGGTCGCATTCGATCTTTTAGGATCGAGCACCGATCTGGCAGAGAAAAACTCAAAATTATTCATACAAAATCAACGAGCAGTTCACGACGGCTCAACTGATTCTGTACTGCTCCAGATTCTGAATCAACTGGAAGCGAAAGAGGTTCAGGAAATCTTCCTGCAACGGGCGGACACGGATACGACTACTAAATAGTCAGACAACAACAATTATCTGACGAATAGCAACAATGGCTCCATATTGCTCTTTTGACGTGGACGGTTTGACGAATGGTGCTCGTAAATATTATAAAGATATTCGTATATAACAGCGAACGACTCGTTTGCTGAATGAAGCTGTTTCGTAATAAGCCAACGAAAGTCATTTCGTGGTTTTCACGAAAAACTCGTAATAAAAAATAAAAGGGTTTCGATAGAACTACATCATATATACGAAAAATTCGTATATTTTATTAAAGTTGTTTGTACGAAATAAATTCCTAGCGATTTACGAATATATTCTATCAGTGTGGGGTCTTAACAATGCTGCTGCCAAGGAAAGTGAAAATCGTTGGTTTCGTGGATGATGTGTCACTAACGGTGAGACACTTGAAGAAAATCGGTGACGGAGACAATCGATGCGATCGAGAGCTGGATGAACGGGTCAAGCTGCAAATAGCTCACTACAAGACGGTTTTGTTGTTGGACAGCAACTGAAAAGCGGTTCAGCGGATACAGATCACCATCGAAGGGCACGTGAATGCATCGAAGCGTGCACTGAAGCAATTGGGAGTGATAATCGACGACTGATTGAGCTTAAACAACCTCGTTAATTACACATGCGAAATGTCGGGTCTTTATCTAGTGTTTCGTCATCGATACTGCTTGGGGTGCGGCGCTGAAAACCAAGTGAAACCGCGAAAAGCTGAACAGGACGCTTCGACTACTGGTCGTACGAGTTGCGATTGCGTACCGGAGGCAGTATGCCTTGATGCCGAGATGATCCCCATCTGCATTACCCTGACGGAGGATATCAAGTGCTACAATCAATGAAATGTCAGAAACGTGATGAAGATGATGAGAATCGATTCGATGATGACGTAGCTGCAGGCATAGGATAATACGGAGAAAGGAAAGTGGACCTACTGGCTCATCCAAACCTGTCGACGTGAGTCAATAGAATGCACGGAGAGATGACCTTCAACCTGAAACAGCTTCTACCGAGCCACGGCTGCTTAAGGAGTATCTTCATCGGTGTGGGCACGCAACGTCAACACTGTGCCTGGAGCGTCTTTGAATGTCCGAGGTTTGAAGTCTTTGAATGTCCGAGGAGAGTCTTTGAATGTCCGAGGTTTGAAGTGACGTGCAGGGAGCTACTTAAAAGGTTGAACACCGCTGATGTAGATCATGACTGTCTTACAGCGAAATGGACATCGAACAACGGTTTCGGGAGAGCAATCACCACCAGGGAACTCTCCGCAGGTATAAGCTAGATCCACCGCCGAGGACTAGTCGTTTAGACTGCAACAAAGCAGCGAGTATGAGTCGTCGAAACGCCAGCGAACCGGATGTCACGCTCCATGCAGATTTGTTAGACCGACTACGGCACCCCACCGGTTGTTCCGATAGAAAAATAGCGAAAACCAAAGAAGAATCGATATTGGGAAAACTTTTTTCGCCAGGGAACTCTCCGCTAGCGTAAGCTAGATTCACCGCTGGGGACTAGACTGAATAGACAGCGACGAGACACCGCTAGTCGCGGGTCATCGGCGCACCAGTGCATCGGATACCCTGCTTCACCAGAATCGCCGAACTAGGCACCTAACTGATTAGCTCGATCTCGGGAGAACTTCTCTCGCCGGGGAATACTCTGTCGGAGTAGGTCAGGTCCATCGTCGGGGACTAGACCGAGTTGTTCGCGAACAAGTCGAGGACTGAATGGACCATCAAGGAAGTAGTGCTAAATGGCCCAAGAAGAGAACTAAAAGGCTTAAAGGAGTTGCGGTGCTAAATGGCACTGGTTACGGAGTAAAAGGGCTCAAGAAGTTGTGGTATTGAAATCAAATAAGAATCGGTATCGGGAGAACTTCTTTCGTCTGGGACCTCTCCTTTAGCTTACAGTCAGATTCACCGCCGGGAACGAGACCGCTTAGACCGCGACGATAAACCACCAGTCGCGCCGGGGCTCCAGCAAACCGGATGCCCACTCTACCGGAATCGCCGAACTGACCTAGCACCTGGCTGGTTGGCTCGAACTTCTCTCGCCCGGGAACTTTTCGTCGGAGTAGGCTAGATCTATTGTCGGGGACTAGACCAAGTAGTTCGCGAATCAGTCGGAAGCTCAACGAGGAAGTGGTACTGAATGGCACAAGGGAACTGAAGGGCTCAGTAAATTAGACAGTCTGAAGTTTGCCGCTTAGATTGTCCTCGTAGGGGAAGAGCATTTATTCTATACCAACAGCTAGCTTTCCTACCTTGACTACCCAAACCTGTTCCCTGAGTTGTTGGTTTTTGAACATTTTTTTCCTGCTCAGAATGTTTTTGAACATTTTTTCATATATATACAAAAAAAATTTCATATCCCCCCCCGAAAAATTTTCTTACTACGCCACTGCGCTCAACAACATCAAACCTTATAGAATTTGCAACATTCACTGTAAATGCAATGGACAATGGCAACCATGTGGAAACTCTCTACACAGACTTTAGTAAAGCGTTCGACATACCTTTATTACTCTTCAAACTGCAAAAATATGGCATGTAAAATAAACTCTTGAAATGGCTCGAATCATATTTAACGAAACGCGAACAAACAGTTCGCTTTCAGAATATACTTTCTGAACCAATTCGTGTCACCTCTGGCGTACGCCAGGGTTCCCACTGTCGTAACCTTGAAAATATTTTAATATATTCTGACGAACTACAAAAAATGTTTTTTTTTCCACGTTGGTTTTTTTGTGGGACAATTTATTTTCGAACAGCCGTTCGCGAAAATCGTTCACAGAATGACGCGATCCTCTCTCTCGCTTACTAAGCTCCCTGACTTCCGGTTCGGACTTTGCGTTTGTCATTGCGTTTTTTTTTTTCATGCAAGCTTTTTTTCCCCCTTCAGAAATATCAAGTGCACGTAAATTAATTGTTTGTAAAATTATCTTCTTTTTTTTTGCTATCTTAGCTTTACTCTGATTTCCAAGAAATTACAAGAATTTAATTCTATTCCTTAGAATAACAGTCATAAATATTCCAGTTTATATTCAGTATTTTTCCATTTCCTATATTATTTGATTGGAGTTTCAGTATAACTCAAAATGTGTAAATACTGATTTGAGTGTAACCAGTGTAGCCGCTCATCCTATTTTTCCCGTAAACGGAAAGTTAAGGCGGATAGCCAAGTGCGATTTCTAATAGCCTGCTGCTCGCTGGTATTTAAATAAGTCAGCCTAGTCGCCCTTCCGTTTACTTGGCAACTGCTTTCGTAGAATAGAACGCAGATCTGTCAGGACATTTTTTGCTTAGTAGGTTTATTTGTTCACAAATTAAGTTTATTTTCATTTAAATTTTGATGTTTTGTCTGATTCACTACACCCACCTAGACCCTCTTCTTTTTATTTTGTACATAAATGACATTACCTTT
Organism: Topomyia yanbarensis; assembly: GCF_030247195.1. NCBI lineage: Eukaryota > Metazoa > Arthropoda > Insecta > Diptera > Culicidae > Topomyia > Topomyia yanbarensis. Next base: position 82,034,471 of record NC_080671.1, read on the forward strand.
ATACTCAAATATCTAAAAGTGCGTATATATGCAGACGACATGAAACTTTTTATGGAAATAAGAAATATCAAAGATGCTGAAGTATTCCAAAACGAAATGAACCTATTCCACACATGGTGTAGCAAAAGTCTACTCAAACTTAACGTAAAGAAATATTACACAAATTGTGTTAAGCAATAACATTCAGCAGAAAAACTTCAAATATTCCAATAGAAATACACTTAGGAAACTAACTAGTAGAAAAATGCAAAATTGTACGTGACTTAGGCGTAATTTTAGACTCCAAGCTCACATTTGTGGAACATTACAATACAATAATAAATAAAGCAAATAGTATGCTGGGCTTTATTAAACGCTTCAACTATAATTTTGAAGACCCCTACACAGTTAAATCATTATACAGTACATATGTCAGGCCAATTTTGGAATAGTAGGAATAGTGTAGTATGGAACCAATACACTGTCCTGTACGAAGAACGCATCGAATCAGTCCAAAAACAATTTCTTTTGTACGCACTTCGTAAACTAAACTGGACGACATTTCCTCTTCCATCGTATAAAGAACGTTGTATGCTCATTAACATTCAAACACTCAAAGAACGCCGCGAATTTGCCATGCTTTGCTTTATCAACGACATTATTTCTCAACGTGTACAATCCGCATCATTACTCTCGCAAATCAAATTTTATGTACCTAGTCGTCAACTAAGAACTCGTAATTTATTCCAAGAACAATCTTTTAGGACAAACTATGCTAAAAATAGCCCCATCAATAATGAAAATTGTGCAATAATCGACCTTTCCATGTCCAGAAAACAAATTAAATTTATTCGTAGAAATAATGTATAGTATATAAGCAAATATTGTAATACCATTCTATGTAGTCTACGTATGCTTGACGAAAATAAATAAATAAATACACCAGGGTGGGGAAACATGATTGAGAAAGACATTTTTTAGTTCTAATTTAGTTATAGATTCAACGTTTCGAGTTCGTCTCATCAGAATCCGACACTTTTGATCGCCAGAATCAAAGGCGTATTCGTATGTAGCTGTTATGTACCCCCACGGTGGACACCAGAGCAGTACAATCGGATGCTGGACGCACTAACCGAATTGTTAGTCAGACGAAACCCGGTAGTTATAGGAGGACATTTTAACGCTTGGGTCGTAGAGTGGGGTAGCAAGCTGATCAACGCAAAAGGTTACAGCCTACTGGAAGCCCTAGCGAAGCTGTATGTAAGGCTGCACAACGAAGGTTCCGCGAGCACATTCCGTAAAGACAGCCGGGAATCCATGATCGGCGTAACATTCTGCGACGTCGCGCTGATGGATAACATGAATTGGCCAGTTAGTGAGCAGTATACACATAGCGAACACCAGGCAACCCACTACACCATTCGTCGGCAGAATTGTACTGTAACGCGGAGAGGGAGGACTGGCGAGCGGGAGTGAAAAATAAAAGACTTCGAGAAGGACCTTTTCTGGAAGCACTTTGTGCAGACAGCCTCGCTTCCGAATGCCGATGAGTTGTCGGAAACATTAACGAGAGCGTGTGACATAACAATGCCGAGAAAAATGAAGCCGCCGTCCGGCGTATTGATGGAACGAAAGGCTCAGCATCCTCCATGCAACAGACAACAAGATCTGATGCAGTCAAAGAAGAGTGTAAGGTGACATTCCGAGCGGCTAGGGTTAGTCTGGTGTAAAGTGCTCAAACCGAAAGATATTTTGTTTTACGATTTTGAAGACATTGCAACAATGGACCTTTTGTGTAATGTTTACTTATACATTCATTATGTACGAAAAAAAATTCAGTCGCGCAGAGCCACAAATACGAGAGTACACGTCCAACCATTTCCACGCCGAGGAGCGCCACGGCGAACACGATAACTCTTGATAAAGTTGTCTGACACAGGAAATTCAATAAGATTTGTAAAGTTTAGACTTGTAGTTATTCGATGAACCAACAAAATGCAAAAAAGTTCGAGTTTCCTAAATTGCTTCATGAAAACCAAAAAATCTCATCTTTTAATGTAAAATTCGCTCTTTTTTCTTCAAAATCATTGTGAGAAAAAAAATTTAATCGGTTTTCTGTGGTTCAGCGCGACAGGCTACACATATTGTGCATTTTCTTAAAAAAAAATCAAATCATTTCGTTGATTAGTTTGTTGTTATCGTGTTTGCCAATTTGAAAAACGCGGTTTCGAAAAAAAAAACGCTATTAAAGGGTGTCTCACATCAAATGGCATCACGGAAAAGAGTTGTAGAAAATGACTCAGTGGGAATTGTCTCTTGGAAATTTGGGTTGCATGGCTGTTTAAAGCAAAAGGAGTTCAGTGTGGCCACCGAGATTGCGGGCGACTATTCTAGAGGTTCAATACTTACAATTGAGCGGATAAAATAGAAGTCGATTTTTTGCACGCTACACCAGACGCCTCCCTTAAACGCAAGATAGTGCTTAGTAAGTCCACTTGCTACAACCCTCTAAGAACGGTTGGTTTCGAAATCGTCCAATGAAGGACGTTCTTTGGACCAATTTGGACAACGTCTAAATAACCGTTCAACAAACGTCCATCGTTGGACCCGTGTTGAACGATTTTGAAACAATTTTTTGGACGTCTCAGTGGGAAGGAGCTGTGCAGAGAAGCATACACTAACCCCTGGGGAAACGCTTACTGTGTCGTGACGACCAAGATCAAGGATGCAACGAGTCAGCTGAAATGCGCGCTGATAAGCCTACGATGTACGTTGATGTTTCGTAGAATTCTACAGAAAGGTCTAGACGAAGACTACTACCCGGATATCCAGAAGCTGGCTGTCATAACTAGGGAAGTCACTAGGAAATCCAGCATCGTACCGCCCTATTTCCCTGCTGGATACTCTTGGTAAACTTTTCGAAAGGGTCATCCTCAAAAGGCTGACAAACTACGCTGAAAGTGAGAACGAACTATTACAGAGGCAGTTCGGCTTCCAAAACGAGATCTCGATGGTGGACTATCTGTGCAAGGTTCTGTAAAGGTAATTTCACTGTACTGGTACTGACGAGACAAACCTAGGGAAGAGGTCGATTAGGGTCACGGTGGGAGTACCTCAGGCCTCCGTACTTGGCCCAACGCTCTGGAATATAATGTACAACTGAGTATTCACACTGAAACTGCCCAGAAGAGTCGAGATCGTCGGCATTGCAGATGACGTTGTGCTGACGACAACCGGTGAAACCCATGAGAAGGTGGAAATGTTGACAGCAGAGACAATAGACATCGTGGGGACCTGGATGGCTGACGCCAAATTGTATCTGGCTCAGCACAAAACGGAGGAAATGCTGGTCAGCAACCGTAAAAAAATCAAGCGCATCGTGATCAGTCGGAGGACACTCAATCCGAGTAGATTGGGTGAAGGCTGGGAGCTATATGACTATTAGAGTGGGACATGGTTATATGAAAAAAATAAAATTTCGCTCCGAGTAACTTATTGGGTCCCATTTAGCTCACAGAACAACTCTGCAAATTTTTAGTTCGATCGGTGAAACTATATTTTTGCGCCTACTGTTTAACGTTTACATGGGATATCGTATGGGGAAAATGTCTTTTGCAAATTAATTCTTCCAAGAGTCGCCCGTTACCTCCTATAAATAGATGACTGATTTTTATAGGAAATTTGTCAAGGAAACAAAGTCTAGAAGACCACGAAACGATCTGATGCTTGTGGAAAAAGTTATTAAGCAAAAACCGATTGATGCCCTGAAGATTAATGAAACTTTTACTTTTCATAGCATCACTGCTGCTGACGGTCTAATTATATTCAAAATCTTTAATTTCCTTTATTATGTACAAAGAAGACTTAATTTGCCCCTCAAAACTCTTGCAAAGTGGCCGAACAGTATAGATAAATGATTTAGACACATTAAGAGAAGATCAAAACAAAATTGCATATAATTGGACAACCAACAACAGTGGTGCTAGAAAAAATTAATATTTTATCAATCAATTATCAATTGGTTTCAGCTTAATAACTTTTTTCTCAAGCGTTTTTCGAGACTTTGTTTCTTTGTTAAATTTCCTAGAAAAGCCACATTGTTTATTTTTAAGAAGCAATGGGCGACTCCTGGAGGCATTATTTTGTGAAAATTAATTTTCCCATATAAAATCCCATGTAAACTTTAAACAGTGGCCGCAAAAATATAGTTTCAGGGATCGAGCTAAGAATTTGCACAGATGTTCTAGGACCCAAATGGTACCCAAAAAGTTGCTCGGAGCTAAAATCTATTTTTCGTCCCACCCTAATGACTATATGGACTATGCGGAGACGAAAAGCAAGAGGAGAGTCGAGACATTTCATGGATCAAGTGAGGCTCCGAGATGGCTCAATGTAGCTGCCAGATTCCGGAAACCATAAAGGTTTTCAGGTTGTAACCCACAAAGTAAAATCGGCAAAATAAAACATATCAAATCTAAACTGTTAAATCCATTTATTTCTTGCGTCATCTTAATGCATACAATAATCATTGTCCATAGTGGCAGGACGTAGGAATTTGGGGTTGTCAAAAAGTATCAGAACTACAGCAATTGTTTTACTTTTTGTGTTTTACTCTGCAAATAGCGGATAATTATTTATTTGTTCATCTATAAATTTACTCTTACTATCATGACTGTTAAGGATTAAATATCGGTGCCTTTCCCGTTGTTACTATCACTCTACTCTGGACTAAAAGTACTTGCTGCTGGCCTTATCAGTGCTTGATATCGAGATAAAAAGTAGTTTCGATAGGTCTCACCATTACAGGGTTTGTACTGACTGAACTTATGTTTCATTGTTTCTGTCTGTTCGTTCATAACCGAAAAATTGACATTCTGTATGTACGTGTTTCTGCGCCACTGTTTGCCACCTGTTGGCAGAATCGTGTGAATGAGTTAAATTAGCTAACGCTAACGGGATCCTTTTTTACGCGTGTCGAATGTGGAAGGGGAAAGATGGATGCAACTTAGAAAATAATGGTTTTGTTCAGCTGACAGGCCTAACTAACGATTGGAGTATATACGATTTGTGTTTTTATTGCATTTTGCTGCTAAACTGACAAACATACATTGATATCATTAATCGTGTTCGACATTGATTTTGATCATTCGTTATTGGTGCTTAATCTACTTTGGATGTAACATGTCTTTGCCTTGTAACTCTTAAATTACGTACGTCTTCACGAACTAACCGCTAAATGCTTCTACTTAATTCACAGTAAAAGTGAGTTTTCTGCCAATAAATGCTACTTTGTTCCGAAAAATAGTCTTTTACGTAAAAAGTGGTTTGTAAAAGGGAAATGTTTGGTGTATATAGAATAATAAATAGAATCTAAATAAATATTGAGCAAGCAGGGTCAAATCGACTAAAGATTGCTTTCGATTCAAAACAGTTTACCGGGGGAATTGTTTGATAGAAAAAAACATCGAGATATGGTTAAGCGTTTTGCAATTTTAGATAGCTTCGACGTTTTCATCATTGTCATTATCGTCATCCGTGTTAGATGAATCAGCCGCATTTTCCTCATAGTTGAAAGATTCCGAAGTCTCCGTAGAAGTGTTGGTTTCCCGGTCTTTGGCGACATCTTTGCTTACTTCGGCATCTACAGCTTTCTCAAAGCACTGAGTGCTATCGTTGTTATCTTTGGCTACCTCACCAGCACAACTTGCAGTGGAGTCCACCACAAAATTTTCAGAATCCGACGAACACGAACCTGGAGTTTCCTCCTTTCCAGCTGGAACCAATGATTCTGCGATCACCTTACTTTTTGGCGGGGATGCTGAATTTGAGCGTGATGTGGAAGGTGTAGCCAAATCATTGACAACGATTACAGGAGTCGAGGAATCTTTGGAAGGAACAAAATTCTGGAAATCAGTCGTACGGAAAGTTCCATCAGTTATACGGCGAATTTCTCTCGGTCTTGGACTGGGGGTCTCATTTTGTCCGGTAGCGACAGCAGGTCGGAAACTATTGTCTTCGAAGTTAAATGCCCAATTACGGAATAGATCACTGGAAGCCGCCCGTTCCTCGCGCCTGCAGCCACCGGCGGATCGTGCAGGACTGTCTGATCTTGTCCGATTTACATGGCTTAATGCAGCGCGAGCAGCTGCGTAATCCAGTCGACCGGATGGCGAGTCCACAGGAACATTTTCATACTCATGCTCTCGCAGTCTAGAAAGTTGAGGAGTATTCCTCAATACTCGCGGGTAACTTCCGTTCATTGTTGGGTATTCTCTAGCCGGTGGAATGTAGTCTCCGTACTCTTGGGATCGCATTTCTGCCTGACCATCCAATCTCATCAATTCTTGATGGTTCGTAGTGCTACCACAACCGTCGCAATTTCGAGAAAACATGAAATTGAAATCGATGAATTTGTAATCCGGAGGAGTTTGTCCGACCCACAGGGGAAGCCACTTGTTTACGAACAGCCATTGAAGAGAAGGTTTGGGGATGCGACTAATTTGCGGATCGGGTTCATTTTGCTCCAAGCTTTCTTTCTTAGACTTAATCTTGATTTTCGGGATTGTTCCGGTTACTTTTGCTGTGGTGGAGGAAGAGCCGGCCAAAACTGGAAATGGTAATCCAGCAGCTCCACTATTCTCGCTATTGGTGGCCGAGGCATTGACAGTATTCGACTGGGTTGAATATCCGTTCTTGCTGATGTTGTTCATTGATTGCGAATTCTCTCCACCCAAGCAACTGAAGAAGCTTTTTACATTGACCGATGATGAATCTTTGCCGACACTCGGTTGATTGTTTGATGACGGGTTTAATCTAATGTTTCCCAAATGACTGTGACCTAGAACTGCATAATTTCCGCCCAAACTATAATGATCGATATTTCCACAGGACGAGCTCAAGTGACGCTCGATACGACCTACCCCATGACCTATAACATCCAATCTTCCGAAAATTCCTCGATTGGCAGCGCCAGCACCGTTAGATGTACCGAAAGTTCCAGTGTTCTGATAGGCAGGTTCCTCTCGAACACGCTCGTAAAGGTTATCGTACTTGGTAAAATTGTTTTGATTTTGGTATCGATAGTACTGGCAGGATTCGGTATCATCGAAACTTCGCTGCCGTGGAGTTCGTATGGGGTTCGGAGGATAACGAGGTCGGTTTAAATCCAAATGTAAATTCTGATAACGGGGCACCGTGCCCGTTGACTGTTGATTCTGATAATAGTTGCTTCGTGGACAACCGCGTGGAACATCGTACCCAGCAGTTCGATCGTACAGTTCGTTGCGATATGCTAATGGATGGTACTGTTGTTGCATTTGTAGTATACTTGAAGGAGGTGGTGGTGGGCATGAACTAGCTCCAGCTTGAATGTTGTTTCTCAGTCCCAAAATAACCGGAGCGGCGGAAGGACCGGGTTGGGGTTGTTGATTCAAAATGACGCCATGGGGTGGCGGTGGAATGTTTCCAGGAAGATTTTGAGCAACAGCAGGGGCGGCCGCAGCCACACCAGCATTCGCGGCAGCAGCGTATTGTTCAATTGACTCGTAAATATTTTCGTAGTGTACGTTATTGTTGTTGTTGTTAGTATTATTGTTATTGTTTGCGACTTGATTATAACCTACAGCACCAGATTCTGAGTTCAGCCCTTCAGCTTGACTATTCTCGTCGTCGTTGTTTTGATTATTCGCTGCACTACCGTTGATAGAACAATTTGCATACCTTGAGCTGCTTGCTGCCATGGCGGCGGTAGCGCCCTGCTGTTCGCTTCACATAGGCTTATCTATCATAGCTACACCGGCATAACTACGTCCGATGCTCATCGATGATGATAGCACTCTCCATGTATTTGTTTCCGGAGTGTAAACCTCTACCGAGGCTAAGTTTGAGCTTCCATCGTCTCCACCCACAACGAACAGCATGCCTTTGTGGGCAACAACTCCGGCATTACGTCGACAGAATGCCATATCGGCAACTTTGTGCCAAGTGTTAGTATCCGCGTTATAGGCTTCTACCGACTTCCTAACTAACGGCCCATCATGACCTCCAACAGCGTACAAAATATTATCCAACACACCAACTCCTGCTCCACTCCTACGGTCAGTCATCTCGGCAATTTGAGTCCACGTATCCATGGCAGGATTGTACCGTTCTACAGAAGCCAAACACTGTCGTGAAGCTCCATCATAACCCCCAACGGCATACAACAATCCATAAACCACACCAACACCAACCGAGCTACGTCTTGTAGACATCGATGCAATCAGTCGCCATTCCTGCGTTCTTGGATCAAACATCTCCGCCGAACTTAAACCGGACGAACCATCGAACCCACCAACCGCAAATATACAGTTATTTAAAACTGCCACTCCCAACGTTGATCGTCTTGCTTCCATGCTGTTGCAAGTACTCCACTGATCTTGGACGGGATCGTAAACATCAACCGTACGAACTCTCAATGACCCATTGAAGCCTCCTATGGCATAAACTTTATCCCCGAGAACAGCTAACCCGGCACGGCATCTTCTCGTAGGCATTTCAGCAACTTGATACCATCGTTCCTCCCGCAGATCGTAGCACTCAACCGATCGAATCGCTTTTGGTGCCTGTCCACCAATGACGAGCAGAACCTTCGGCAATCCTACCGGCTGTCGAGGAATGGTTCGAGGGGTCTTGAAGGAGGACTTTTGTTCGCCCTTCAGCAGATGATATTTAAGCGCTTCGATTATGAAATCTTTGCACTGAATATCGCCCTTCAATAGGTGTTCCTTTTCCACCCGTTGAACCAAATATTCCTGCGAAAGCAATGGTAATCGTACATGTTCCATCAGATCTGCCAAATATGACTGGCGGCTGGCAATGTCGTACTGAATCCAGATTATTACACATTCGTAAACCTGCAAAAAATACATTATTTCAACTATAAATAGTAAATTACAACATACGCACCTTTTCCTCTGAAGGAACCGAGAGTCGGTCGCTTTTGATCAGATTAGCTACTTGCTCGCTCGTGAGATTCAAAAATTCCTCAAACTGAACAACTTCCCTGCAAAAAAAATTAACACGCACACCCGAATTAATCTCTATGAACTACACCTAACCCGGAGGGTCAACGATGATAAAGCTACTTACGAAAAATGTTGTTCGATGTACGTTTCAGCATAGTTTAGCAAATCGATGCAGCCATGTATATCGGCAAAATCCCTTATGCCAAGACAATTACTCGGATCGAGCTGAGTTTGCAGGTAATCACAGCAAGCATCACGCACGTCGGTCAGCTGCAGCAGATTGGCTGCTGTCAACAGAACCTGAACATTATCTTCGGTAACTTCCACCACAGACGTGTAGACGTATTCAATCAGCAGCTGTAGTGCACGATGGTCAACACCCTGCAGTGTAATTCGATCCTGGCGGCTTTCCTCGAAACCGGTGAACATGGCGTAAAAATACGGACTACACGAAGCCAACACCATTTTATGAGCTGGAATCTCGATACCATCTGCGACCAGTATCACATCGCACAGCAAATTTTGCCTGCGGGTGAAAGGCGAATTAAAGTTAAACCTATTTCATGGGAGTTACGGAAATCATAATTACTCTCGCATGTTGTTCATGGCATCGAATGATCGTTGAGTGTGCACATTGTTACGGTAAGCTCCAGTTGCTTTGTCTTTTCCATTCGATCTCGGTAGTTGCTTCTGGGAACTCTCGTCCAGGGAATTCTGGCTGGCATATCGCACTAAGATGCAACTGGAAGTAATTTTCGTAAAAATCAGAACACAAACTTTAGAAAATCAACGTCGGTCGGATTATTTTCTGGTTTTAGCATACAATGAAAAACAAAACGAACATCGCGCAAATTTCAATTAACTCGTGGAAATTAACAAATGATCTCTCTCATGACCCCGTTTTTTACCTGATACGAAAATAAAAATATAAACATACTGCGACCCTATACCAACTCGACCGCGAATGTAAACATCACTAGTGAGAAGCATAAAAAATCGATATGAAGGCCAGTCGAAAAAAACTGCTCAGCCATTTTTACTCACCTTCCCCTTTCCATTGTACCTTCAGCAGCAGAATTCTGGCTGCTTCCAGTGTTACTGTTGTGACTATGGCTCAAATTGATCATGGTGCTTAAGGTGTACTGAATGAAAGATATCATACACACCCAAACCCCAATTCACCGATCAGCTAATCCCGCGAGCCAACAGAACACTTCAGAAACCGACGAGTTGGAGCTCAGCCCTGACTGATGTTGTTGCTGTTGTTGGTTATCTATTGTCTGGCAATGGCGAACAGACCAGCTGAAGTGAAAAACGAATCCGATTCGATTGGAAACAAAACTTCACTATTAACACTGGACGCCAACAATGGCACACACTTTAATCTACCACTTTTGACAGTTTCCGTTCCCGGAAACTTCCATTTTGATGGAAAATTTTAACTTTTTCGCACAACAAACAAACCAGCAGCCATAGCAGATACGCGAGAGGAAAAACAAACCGTTTCATTACTGTGACAGGAGGACGGGAGATTGTGAGAAGTGACATGCTCACCGAATCGGTTATTTTCTAATGAAAAGTGAGGAACACAGATAGAGCTGCTTAAAAAATAAAATTTAAAATTTTTATCTAAAATCTCTATTACCCAGGTAAGTTCAGCTGGAAAATGAGCCGGAATGTTGGCTGGTTCTAATTCGTACTAAGGCTACAGTGACACAACCGATTCTAGTTAGAATCGGCTGTGCCACTGGAGCCGGAATGTGAATTAGAACCAGTCAGCATTCCGGCTGAACTTTACTGAGTTATATTGCGGACATCTATGTGTCTTCCCTCTAAGAACGGTTGGTTTCAAAATCGTCCAATGAAGGACGTTCGTTGGACCAATTTGGACTGTTGGCTACGCCCCGTCAACAACTACCGCTTCGTTACCCCCACTAAATGTTGCGCCACTGCACGCCGCACCCGACCTGATGAAAGGATCGGGAGCAACCTGAAGGACGAAAATATAAACAAATCGCCATCGTAAATCTACTCTACACTATATTCCACTGCTATATAAAAATCAAAAGTGAACTAAACTATTGCCTAAATTGAATTTCTGCGTTAAAATTATAAATCTACTACTATTGCTAGTGCTATTGTTAAATCTACTTAGTGAATAACCTAGTAAATAGCAACATAAGCTAGGTAAGACATAGTGTTTGGTGAAAATAATGTATTCTAATTTCTGCTCGTTTATGCTACCTTATTCTAGACGAAAACAGTGAAGTAGTGATCATAACCGCGTTCATTTGACTAAAAGCTATTATTGGCATAGGTCAGTGTAAGCATTGAGGTAAGACTTTATACATAAATTCGACTGGGATAACAACATCAATCATATACAACATACAGGGTACGATCGTTCGGAATAGACAGTGTTGCCAGAGAATTTTAGCCAAAGCTAGATCGCTAAAAGTATGTAGAAAAGTTGTTGAATTATTGAACACTGAATTAGAAATTACATTTTGCAGGAATTTTATAATTGCATTCTACCACGGAATAAATTGTTTTATTTAGATCCAGCTTCGTTGTCTCCGCAACAGTTTATAAAATTCTTTTAAATGTCGAAGAAATCGTCAAGGTCTGTACCCAACATGCAGGTTCCAGCACCCGGGCATACAGGAGGAGCCGGAAGTAATTTCGTTGCATTGACGGCGGCGAGAAATGTGGCCAGCATGCCCACTGGTTATTTCCTCCCCCCTCCTAGCGTCGGAAGACAGGTAAATGTTGACGTTGCCAATAATATTCAATCCCGAGGATACGGGCAAATCAATGCAGTCAATGTCGGACAGCGTAACATTGGTTCGGCGAATAGTGTTAGGCGAAATCCGTTACGCGAAACTCGAAGAGTTCGGGAATATCAGTGCCAGTTGTGTCAAGAGCGTGATAATGAAGAAATGGTGCAGTGTGATGGTTGCGATAAGTGGTTTCACTTTGTATGTGTGCAGGTTACGGAGGACATCGCTAACGTCAGTTGGGTTTGCCCGTTCTGCAAGACCACATTCGTCCCCCCACCAGTTCCACCAAGCGAAAGACCGAACAGCATCAAAACCATCCAACGGGAAACAGGACGCCATCGGTTGGATCCAAGAGCAAGGTTGGATCTGCTCGAAGTGAAACAAGGCGGTTGAGAGAACTCGAACTTCGAAGGCTCGAGGAAGAGTTCGAAATGGAGAAGCGGTTTCTTGAACAAAGGTACAAGGTTCTAAAGGAATACGGTAGCGAATCATCGTCAGTGGCGGAGATCAATGAATCAGACCACGCGGCGAAAGTAGAGGAGTGGTTAGCTGAAACGGAACGTGCCGGCGAAGCTGAAGATTCCGGATTAGATGCAGAGGAGGCAAATGGGCACATACCGAACGTCTCGGATAAGCTCGAGGAGCACCAAGCTCTGGATGTCGTCCAGCAGATTTGGAATCCATCAACTATTCATACCAAGCAGCGTGATGCGCGGTATGTCTTCAGGCGCAGTTGGCTCAACAGCAAGACCAAGTGGTTCAGCCGTTCGTATATCCATCGGCACAAGATACACAGCAGCACCAGGGCCTTATGTACCAGCTTCGATTGACTTCAACTCGTTCTGGTCCATTTGCCCGTCAGCAACGTAACAGCAGAGCGACGGTCATGCCTCCTTCAATCCCAGAAGCTTCCTTCCAGCAGCCAACACGAGAGCTGCCAGCTCTAGAGTTCGCCCAAATGAGCATCCACGCCCGACCGATGTTTCCAGCGGAATTAGGCAATGGCTTCCCGCAACATGCGTCGCATCATTCTTCACGGAATCGACCTCAGACAAATCCAAGGCCGGCGTTCATCTCTTCGACGATGTCCGGTATCCGGATAGGTCACAATACCGCAACTCGTACTCAGCCGCAAATTGATAGCCAAGCGACGGATATACCTTCTGCAATTCCAGCAGCATACTTCCACCAGCCAGCACGAGAGCTGCCAGCTCTCCAGTTCGCCCAAATGAACGTTCAAGCTAGACCGTCATTCCCAGCGGAATTTGGTGATGGCTTCTCGCATCGACCACAGACCATGAATCCAAGACCGGCGTTCATCCCTTCGACGAATCCCGGTATCCAGACCATGAATCCAAGACCGGCGTTCATCCCCTCGACGAATCCCAGTATCCAGACGGGGCACACTACCTTCATTCCAGGTCAGCAATCAACACCGATACGACCTGATCACTCGCAACAAGGTGAAGTAGCGACGATCCCCTACGAGACAGTGTGCGTTCTCAACCGAAGTCAGATTGCGGCACGTCAGGCGGTTTCAAGAGATCTGCCCGAGTTTGACGGTACATTGGAGGACTGGCCGCTATTCTACGCCATGTTTAACTCGTCTACGCAGATGTGCGGATTCACAAACGAGGAGAACATGTTAAGACTGCGGAAGTGCCTGAAAGGAAAGGCATTGGATGCTGTTAGATGCGAGTTACTTCACCCGTCGAATGTAGCGGATATACTGTCTACACTTAAGATGCTCTTTGGACGATCAGAAGCGATCATTCTATCCATCGTTAAAAGAATCAGAAGTCTTCCATCACCGAACATGGAGAAGCTCGAAACGGTAGTCAATTTTGCATTGACAGTGAAGAACATGATCGCGACGGTCCGAGCGTGTGAAGTTGAAGATTTTATTTTCAACGCGTCTCTCCGGTATGAGCTAGTGGAACGTCTGCCGGCATCCCTGAAGCTGGACTGGGCGAGAATTGCTCGTGGTATCCCAAACCCAAATCTCGCCGACTTCAGTGCATGGTTATATACCTTAGCGGAAGATGCTAGCACGGTGATGCCTACTTCAGGTCATGATCAGCGAAGTCGAAATATCAAGAAGGACGGGTACCTAAATTTTCATTCCGAATCGGACTCAAGCGACGCGAAACCATCTGAGTTACTCAGTGAACCAATACGGGTTGTAACAGATCCCGAGAAAAACCTGTGTGTGGTGTGCAAGGGCAACTGTTCGACGGTTTCACGGTGTAACAGATTTGAGGGTTTCAGCTACGATTCGAAGTGGGCAACAGTTAAGGAATGCAAGCTATGCCGAAAGTGTCTTCGCAAACACAACGGCTCCTGCAAACAGCAAAAACAATGCGGCATAAATGGGTGCATATACCTGCACCATCCTTTACTCCACAATCAGAATAGCCACCAGGATAAGGCGTCAACATCAAAGATACCGATGTTTCCTTCTGAATCTGCATCAAGGACAGTCGGCAGTATTATTTCGCATTCTCCCTGTCATACTGTATGGACCGGAGAAGGAGGTGAAGACTTATGCATTTATCGACGATGAATCCGAGCTAACTTTGATGGAACAAAGCCTGGCAGAAGAGCTTGGTGTCGAAGGACCTAGAAAGCCCCTGTGCTTGAAGTGGACGGGTGGTACGCGGAAGGTAGAGAATAAATCGCAGCAGGTGAATCTACGAATCTCTGGGGCAAGAAGCTCGACGAAGTATGAACTTTCAGGGATTAACACGATCTCCTCTCTACAAATACGACCGCAAACATTGCTAACTTCTGTTCTACAGGAGAAATACGCGCATCTGTCTGGGCTTCCACTTGAGGACTACCACGACGTGAGTCCACGAATTCTAATTGGCTTGGACCATGCCAATCTCGGGTACGGAATGAAGAGTCGCGAAGGTGATCGAAACGAACCGATCGCGGTGAAGACTCGTTTGGGATGGACGGTTTACGGTAACTGCACCGGGAAGGAAGAAATCGGTAATCACGTGAACTTCCACGGCGTCCAAAGGTGCGACTGTACACAGGAGTATGATGATGGCCTGCACAGAATAATGAAATCATACTTTGCGTTGGATAGCATGGGAGTTATCAAACCGAACAAACTTCTCCTTTCTCAGGAAGATCAGCGTGCCCATACGTTGTTAGAGTCCCTCACCCGTTCAACAAACAAGCACTACGAGTGTGGTTTACTCTGGAAATACGATCACGTCCGACTTCCGGACAGCGAAGCGATGGCTTTTAGGCGATGGAAGTGTCTAGAAACCCGATTGAGCAAGGATAAAATATTAGCAGACTATCTTGAGACGAAGATCCAGGAACACGTCAGCAAGGGCTACGTAAGGAAGTTGACTCCGGAAGAACTACAAGTACGTCATGCACGAATCTGGTACCTTCCTATCTTCGTAGTTGCTAACCCGAACAAACCAGGTAAGTTTCGTCTGGTGTGGGATGCCGCAGCAACCGCTTTCGGCGTTTCCCTAAATTCAGTCCTGTTGAAGGGTCCAGACCAGCTGACTTCGCTTCTTTCAGTACTGATTCGCTTCCGTGAGTTCAAGGTAGCAGTGAGCGGTGACATCAAAGAGATGTTTCACCAAGTTCGAATGCGAGACGAAGATCAGCACTGCCAACGTTTCTTTTGGAAAAATAGCAATGAGTCTGAGCCGAGCGTGTACGTCGTTCAGGTAATGACCTTCGGGGCATGTTGCTCGCCAAGTACTGCGCAACATGTAAAGAACAGCAACGCAAAACGATTCGAGCAAGAGTACCCAGAAGCAGTGGACGCTATCATCAAGCAGCATTACGTTGATGACATGCTCGTAAGCACGGAGACGGAAGAAGAGGCAGTGAAACTGGCTCAGATTGTGAAAAAGATCCACGAGCAAGCAGGATTTGAAATACGCAACTGGATATCTAACTCTGGTACGGTAATAGCGACATTGAAGGAGGTAACGGCGAAGGAGAAAAATCTTAACATCGGCGACGAAACTACAACAGAAAAGGTGCTCGGAATGTGGTGGAACACTTCAACCGATTGCTTCACATACAAAGTTTCGTCCCGCTATGATCAAGTTCTGCTATCAGGTTGTCGTCGACCAACGAAACGTGAAGTTCTACGCACACTGATGATGATATATGACCCTTTGGGGTTGATTGCACATCTATTAATGTTCCTGAAGGTTCTTCTTCACGAAATTTGGAAAACATCGGTCGGCTGGGATGACCAAATCGAAGACGCACAGTTCGAGAAGTGGCTGACATGGCTCACGGTCTTTCCGAAGATGGGACTGGTGGAAGTTCCACGATGTTACCGGACATTGACAACGGTAAGGGCTAAAGCAGAGATGCACACGTTCGTGGATGCAAGCGAGAACGGCTTTGCAGCGGTCGTATATCTAAGATTCCAAGAACGGGATGCTATCGAATGCTCATTAGTAGGAGCAAAAACTAGAGTAGCACCCCTTAAATTCTTGTCCATCCCAAAGTCCGAACTTCAAGCAGCTCTACTCGGCGTTCGATTAGCGGATACAATACTGGCCTCTCTTTCTATCAAGATCAGCAAGCGATACTTTTGGACAGATTCCAAAGAT
This sequence comes from Topomyia yanbarensis, assembly GCF_030247195.1. NCBI lineage: Eukaryota > Metazoa > Arthropoda > Insecta > Diptera > Culicidae > Topomyia > Topomyia yanbarensis. The sequence goes on from NC_080671.1 coordinate 82,050,839, forward strand.
GTATTATGCTGGTTGAGATCCGACCATCGCCGATATAGCCAGTTTGTAGCATTCCGCGTCAGTGAAATCTTGGAGTCGACCGACGTTAATGATTGGCGATGGATTCCGACGAAACTGAACGTCGCCGATGAAGGAACAAAGTGGACCCGAGTTCCCGATTTATCAACGGCCAGTCGTTGGTTTCGTGGTCCAGAATTGCTTCGACAAGACGGAGACGCCTGGCCCGAAATCCCTAATCTCGGAAAACCGACGACAACAGAGCTTCGTCCGCATCTACTTCTTCATGCACCAACGGTGGACCCGGTCGTTAATCCGCAAAAATGCTCCAAATGGGTTCCACTCCTACGTCGCGTAGCATTCATATTCAGATATATCGGTAACTTGCAGCGATCTTCGAGACGAGAACGATGTTTTGCTGGACCGCTGACACAGGAAGAACTGACTAAAGCGGAAAACTATTTGTACTGCCAAGCACAGTCAGAGAATTACGCCGATGAGATCGCAACGTTGACTGAGAGTTACTTCTCGAAAGGAGAGCAAAAAAAGATAATCAGAAATAACCTGCTCTTTTGCGGCGCCTTCCTGGACGAAAACGGTGTTGCTCGCGTCCGGGGTCGAACAAAGGCATGTTTATTCATTGATCGTGATGCTGCTGAACCCATTATTCTTCCTCGGAAACACCACATCACCCAACTGATCATCGCCGACACATACGAGCGCTTCAACCATCAGAACCACGAGACAATCGTCAACGAAGTCTTGCAGCGCTACCGTATTCCTCGGCTGAAAGCAACGTATCATGCAATCCGGAGAAACTGTCAACGATGCAAAAATGATCGAGCGAAACCACAACCTCCAGCGATGGCTGACCTTCCGCAGTCACGTTTGGCTGCATTTAGCCGCCCGTTTACCTACATGGGGGTGGATTATTTCGGTTCAATACTGGTCCTGGTAGGACGACATTCGGAAAAACGGTGGGGGGTTCTCGCCACCTGTCTAACTACTCGCGCCATTCACTTGCAGATAGCTTACACACTGACTACCGACTCTTGTATTATGGCAATTCGAAATGTCATGGCTAGGAGGGGTGTCCCAGCAGTCATCTACAGCGATCGGGGAACTAATTTCCAGTCTACAAGCAAGCTGCTCAAGGCAGCAATCCAGCAGCTCGATCACGACAGACTGGCAAGCGAGTTTACATCAAGCCGCACTCAGTGGGCTTTCAACCCACCGGTTTCACCACATATGGGAGGAGCATGGGAACGGTTGATACGTAGTGTGAAGTCTAACTTGGCTAAGCTTCAGCCCAGTAGGCTACCCACCGACGAAGTGCTGCAAAATGCCTTGATCGAAGTCGAGAACGTCGTGAACTCAAGACCACTGACTAGCATTCCCATAGATGACGATGACTCGCCCGTCCTAACACCTAACCATTTCTTACTAGGATCAGCAAACGGTTTGAGGTCGTGGGTTCCCTTCGACGACAGCCATGTGTACAGAAAGAACTGTTGGATCCAGTCACAGGTCATGGCAGACAGGTTCTGGAAGCAATGGGTCCACGACTATCTGCCTACGATCACACGAAGAACCAAGTGGTTCACTCCGTCGAAGCCTATTACGGTCGGTGACGTCGTAATAATCGTTGACTCAAAGTTCGAACGAAACTGCTGGCCTAAAGGTATAGTTATTGCTACGCAACAGGCTCCCGACGGACAGGTACGGCGGGCCACCGTACAAACAGCATCTGGTGGAATCCACGAACGCCCTGCAGTATCGTTAGCGGTACTCGACGTTGGCGTTATAGCGAATACGCTTCCAGATGATCCTTCGCGCATTCTGGGGGGGGAGTGTTGGCTACGCCCCGTCAACAACTACCGCTTCGTTACCCCCACTAAATGTTGCGCCACTGCACGCCGCACCCGACCTGATGAAAGGATCGGGAGCAACCTGAAGGACGTAAATATAAACAAATCGCCATCGTAAATCTACTCTATACTATATTCTGCTGCTATATAAAAATCAAAAGTGAACTAAACTATTGCCTAAATTGAATTTCTGCGTTAAAATTATAAATCTACTACTATTGCTAGTGCTATTGTTAAATCTACTTATATAAATGATGTATTCTAATTTCTGCTCGTTTATGCTACCTTATTCTAGACGAAAACAGTGAAGTAGTGATCATAACCGCGTTCATTTGACTAAAAGCTATTATTGGCATAGGTCAGTGTAAGCATTGAGGTAAGACTTTATACATAAATTCGACTGGGATAACAACATCAATCATATACAACATATAGGGTACGATCGTTCGGAATAGACAGTGTTGCCAGTGAATTTTAGCCAAAGCTAGATCGCTAAAAGTATGTGAAAAGTTGTTGAATTATTGAACACTGAATTAGAAATTACATTTTGCAGGAATTTTATAATTGCATTCTACCACGGAATAAATTGTTTTATTTAGATCCAGCTTCGTTGTCTCCGCAACATGGACAATTTCCAAATAACCGTTCAACAAACGTCCATCGTTGGACCCGTGTTGAGCGATTTTGAAACAATTTTTTGGACGCCTCAGTGGGTTCTTAGAGAAGCTCTTGTTTCATGTAGATTTCCGCAAGATGTCCATAATATGGAAAAAAAACGCACCCTTTCGTATAAGGTATAAGCAGAAATGACATAAACTACTCAATTCTGCGACGTAAACTGATACGTTATAATGCGACCATACGAGTGCTCGCGGCGGAAAGGAAACAGAAACACCCGTGTTCTAACTCCGATAATATCGTTTGATACAACCCACTGAGACGTCCAAAAAATTGTTTCAAAATCGTTCAACACGGGTCCAACGATGGACGTTTGTTGAACGGTTATTTGGATGTTGTCCAAATTGGTCCAACCAACGTCCTTCATTGGACGATTTTGAAACCAACCGTTCTTAGAGGGAACCTTATTAAGCAGGGATGCCAGGTGCACAGATTTATCTGTGTTCCACAGATTTTTAATTTGCTGCACAGATTGCAAAAAACACAGTTTTAGTGACTAGAAGAAAATTTCCTAGTATAGACCAACCCAGCAAACAATTTAGCTGTAGAATGGTTTGAACAGTTATTGTTCAGCCTATTCCCTCGGAATAAAGGCTTGTTCAGCTTTCATTGTTTGTTGAGAATGTCTTACAAACTCATGCACTCTAAGACAACTTGCAGATGATGGCATGGTTTCTGTCACAGAACCCAGAGCTGTAGATTTGCATAGACTGTATTTTTAAAAATCAGCGAAATTAAATGCATTTCTTTCCATCAAAATAGAAATTCATGATGTATTTTGCGTTGCGTGCCATGTATTTTGCGCTGCGTGCAAGAAGTCAAAACCCTTCAAAAATTTAGCCATACATTCAACAAAACATCGCACAAAGTGGATCAGCGTAGGAAGTTTGTTAAACAAACTTTTCTGCGAGGGAGTGCAAAGTTGATGCAAAAATGGAAATTAAATGCATTTTTTAAATTTGATGCAAATTGGTTATACATTCCTAGAGTGATCGGCCCCTAGGCTCAATATCATTGACGTAGAAATCGTATAAAAGAGGGCTTCAACATGAGTCATGTAGCTTATTCGAGAAATTATCGTATTGCCATGAGAGAGCTCATGTGTTTATCTGACAATAAATTGTAATGTCTAAGAATGCAAATGCCATCTGCTCTTTACGAGCGTATGACAATTCAATTTCCAATGAAAGTAGCGCAGGACAATCGTTAGTCCATTTATCTTTGCGAAAGCCAAACTGAGTATCTGATAATAAGCCGTTCGCCTCAACCCAGTTTTTGGGGCACCGTAAGATTATTTATCCATCAATGTCCGGATACAGGAAAGCACTGCAACCGACCGATCCAAATTGTGGTCGGAGGCTGGCTTTTAGGGATAATACTTTTGCGATTCCGCTGTACAACAGTAATTATATTCCTGAGCTCAATCGACGAATTATTGCCTCAGTAGGTTGTTGTATGACCCTACATCTTTCATTTAAGGGGTTTTATATTTTGATGTGCAGGAAAATAGGCTAGAATTTGAATTTTTGTAGTGGAATGTAGCCAAATTTTATTGAATACTTGTTATACATCTTACACAGTACAACGCCTAATTTGTAAAATCCACTTGAGAACATGAAATAATATTAATAATTTTTAAAGTGTAACAATTTCCGCATAACTCGTTTTTTTAAAGAGGTTTGCCGTGACAACAGTTCCAGTCCAACAGCTTAACTGGAAGCATAAAACCAAAAAAAATCATTGGTATAGGGAATTGCGGTGTCCTTAAACGTTTCATTGAAAATATATTTTTGTTTGCAAATGGGAATGATCTTTCCAATAAAGCTACTATTTTCACCTTAAAAATATTATTGAAAAATTCATAACATTTAAATGAAAATTCTGGCGAAAAAATGAAATCGTTCAAGAACACGGCAGTTAAATAACGAACAATTTAAAAAAAAGTTTTGAAGCCAGTTATAAGCTCTTTCGACAATCGTAATCACCGCAAAGACGTTTTTGAAAAAAACATGATTTCAAGTTAATCGCGTTTAAAGTTTCAAGTATAAGCCAGGCCCCGCAAGGGAGCATGATGAAAAACACTATATCTTTGCTTCTTCTACTTAGATCTGTATGAAAATTTTGGATAAAATTCTTAAGAACCTACTTTAAGATAAAAGAATACAAAAATCGATTTTTAGACCGACCTCAACATATATAACCCTTGATGCAATTCATAATTTGTGGTACAAAAACGCGAACCGACATACAAAACTTGTCAATAAAGACGGGGCTAGGCAGAGCAGACCCGGCGAAATTCGATCGAAAATAATTTTATGGGGTATAAGTCTTCATCCGATCTGCGAACGATACCGAACGCGATTACTCACATTCAACTTCGTAACTGACTGATGAGATGAGTCCTTGTAACGGCCTACTCCGTGCTTCAGTAAGTCTTCGACGGTCAGATTCGGTGATTCACATTCGGTGATCACACCGTTAATCTCCACGTCCCCTGAAGGTACATATACACGGTACTCCAACGTGAAGAGCTGACGCGTTTGCTTGCTTCATGCCGGACAAAACAACGCAAATTTTACTCTCTAACCCGGTCAAACCATTCGGAATTTGATTCGGAATCCTGAATGGAGTCAGTATGGATTCCAAATCAAATGCAACAACCGATACTGAAACCGATTGAGTCGGAATCGGTTGTTGCATTTGATTTGGAATCCATAATGACTCCATTCAGATATACGAACCGGTTCCGGAATGAGTTTAACTGGGAACCTTTGCAATTTCGGTTACGGCTGAATATCGTTTTGTTCGAACCTAACATTGGGCCGGAATAAGTACACCTAAGGGCCAGTCGATATTAGCTAGAGCAAATGTTTCCGGAAATCAACATTTGAATAAAAATACGATACAGATTAACATTGCACTCAACTTCGTACACGTGAATAACCGCAGAGGTGTGGCCCAACCAGCGAATCACAACTGTAATTGCAATATTACTTCACTTGCAAATAATTGCACTTTTTCAAAAATATCAACGTTTTATTTTTTATCGTTTTTTAGACCATTCTTTCAACTTTTAGAATCACTTGATGTTTTCAAATCGGTTGAAAATTTGCAAAGTTATAATATTTTTATGTACAGTTGTGATTCGCTGGTTGGGCCACACCTCTGTTCAACTAACGAATTTGATTCGTTAGTTGGACCGACTGACAGATGTCAAAAACTCTCCAAAGGAGACGTTAGCAGTGTAATTGCATCTAGTCACATCTCTAATAATTGTCTACCGCGTGGTCTATGGCAGAACCTAACTCATCATCATGTTTTACCGCCGACGCCGTAACTTTTCGTTCTTTTGAACTATCTCAGCTTTGCGATTGATCTGCTTCAGTCGGAGATGTAATTAAACGAATCAAAACATTTTCGCTTGTCTAAAACCAAGCGAAACGTAACAGCTCAGATACTCAAACAGCTGCAGATCAGTTCATCCTTCGCGTGGTAAACCTAAATGCACCGTTAATCTTTTGAACAATCTGTTGAATATTGTAATCAACAGCATCGCCAAACATAAACAAGACCAGAATTGCGCAGGCACAATTTTCTTCGCTCCTAAAACTGATACGTCGATCGTCATATGACAAAATGGCCCAAATGATGTATAACACTGGAATTTAAATGTTATAGGGAAATCTGATAGAAGTGATTTCGAGAGGAATGCGATCTTCAACATGATAACCATATAAGTTTTACATTCTATTAAGAGTCAAAGGTAACAATCATTGAAAATTCCAATAGCGCTAAGTTATATGAATATCATATAATATGGATGAAGTGATTCCGCTTAGTGTACATTTGCTTTAATATTTTTAGAGGTTCGCCGCCGATTTCAGGTAAAAATTATCGGCGCACACCTCTAATTATTTTCATATGCACATTTTGAATCAAACTAATATGGGAGTTGTTTTAAGGGGGTGGTCTGGTTTAACCCCTTGGAGTTCTCAAAAAAAAATTAAAAAGAACTTTGTATGTTACATAACAGTAGTAGATTACCGTAGAATTTGGTCGTGTACTAACTTGAAACAACATTTACGAGCTAAAGAACTTACCCCGCCAACACCCAGCTGGGCGAAAAAAAATTTGCGTCTTCACACGGAAAAAAATCCGTTCATAAATTCATTAACAAAAGGTCACGATTTCGTGAACTGAACTATTTACGAAAACCGTGACCAAGTTCCTGAAATTATGAATAATAAACCTCGTATTCATGAAATTATTTGTGTTTCCTAAAAACCAGTTCGCCCCGAATATATACAAGGCGTTACATTAGAATGTTTGGTTGGGTTACTGTTGTTGTTTCCTGGACATGTTTAGTTTTTGTTGTGATTCTTGTTCATGATTTGGGAATACACAGTCGACAGTCAAACGTTGTTCATTATTTCAAGAACTTATTCGCGATTCTTGTGAATTCTCATGACGTTAGCGGGATTAAAATTCATGATTTCAAGATCTTAGTCGCGATGTTCGTAATTTCCATTCACATTATCGAGATATTTTAGTAATGAGTAGAGTGATTCATGTTCATGATTTTAGGATCTTTGTCACGATTTTAAATATGTTTGTCACGAGTTGTGTGATTTATGTTCATGATTTCAGGATATTAGTCGCGATTTTTGTAACATCTGTTCATGTTATCGTGATATTTTAGTCATGAATAGAGCAGCTCATGTTCATGATTTCAGGATCTTAGTCACGATTTTAGATATTTGTGTAACTAGTTGTGTGATTTATGTTCATGATTTCAGAATCTAAGTCACGATTTTCGTAATTTCTGTTCGTGTTATCATGATATTTTATTTTAGAGCTCACTTTCAAAGAGTAATGTAACTAATGTTCATGATATCAGCAGTTTTATCATGTTATTCGTAAATTAGCCTTATCACGATCTATTATTTTTTGGTTACAAATGGGTTTTTTCGGAATAACGTGACAATATGAACTGGATCATCAAAATAAAACGCATTCGCGATATCTGATTCTTTGTCAATATCACGCACACTATTAGGGGTTCTCAGTGCAGTTTTCGTTTTCTGTCCGGACATCACAATGAACCTTATAAAAATGAATAATGATGTTCGAGGTTCTAATAGTTTCTTTATATCTACTGCTCGTACCTATTACTGGTTGCAAGCAGCTGGGTATTTAATAAAAGAAAGTGCATGGAACAAAAATGATTCCATAAATAATATTCCAAATTTTGTGAAAGAGTTCACATAAAAATTTCATTACCATGTTGCATGAAATTGTAAATGATTAGGGATATCTTCTAAATATCACAAGCGCGCAAATAGATTCTAGATAGATCGGAAATAATGTACTAGGAATAATGAACCAGTTCACGAATTCATACATAATATGTTATGATTTCGTGTACTAATATATTAGGAATCATGAACCAGTTCACGAATGCATGAATAATATTTGATGATTTTGTGAACCATTTCATGAGCATGGATGTTGCATCGTGACATATATATTAGGGATCATGAATTAGTTCACGAGGATTGAATGGATTCATTAATAAAATTCCGAATTTCGTTAAATAGTTCACGAAAAGATAGCCAGAATATTTTGATTTTATGAACTATTGTTCCTATGACTATGAAAAAAAAATCATGAGTCAACCTTTGGTTTTATGAATAATGTTCATAAAGTTGTGAACTAGTTCTTGGCGGAAACCGTGACTGAATTTGACAAAACAAAAAAAATATTTCCACAAAAGAAAGCGGGCGTTACCGAAGGGATATTGAACATAATTATAAAAGCCATAATTTTTGGTCATGGTCCTGTTTTCGTAACGTAAAACCGTGATTGTTCCAGAATTCATGGAACTTTATTCACGATTTTGGGAACATTTTTTTTCCATGCAAAGTACTTATCAATTTAAAGTTTAGGTGTTTGCCTCTCAATTCTCGACCGATTTCAACTAAACTACTTGCAAATGATCGGAAAATTATTCAAGATTTATTAACTATACTTGCTGCTGGTTCAAGCTTTACAATGAAATCCCGTGGGGTCTGTCAGAAGGCCATGTGAGACAGATTCAATACTCATACAAGTTCTAGCTCAAAGTGCACCTTAGCATAACCTGAGTAAAAAACGCTTCTAATCCACCTAACAGTGTGATGAGACATTTCTTATAACTCTTATCACTCTCTTCGGATATTATATCGTTTGAGAACATTTAGAACTTGATGCTTCGCGATGTTTTTGATAACACATACTACATGGGATAGTGGCAGGACTCAAATCAGCATAGGACAACATCAGTGCTAGAAATCTCAAACAAAATCAATGGGAAAGCGAAAAAATAGCCCATAAAATAGACATACCAACGAATTATTGTTAATGCTCTGTTAATAAAATATCTATATTGTGGTGGGAAAACTGAATTTTCCTAAAGGGGTTATATATTGTACTGAGCCAAAAAAAATCGAAATTTTTTTTTGAATCCATTTGAAGTTTATACTTTACTCAAATTTCCAACGCGACTGAGAACTAAGAAATCAACGCTTTTTCTTGAAAAGGGCGATACTAGCAGTGATACCATTCAAAGAAAATCAACAGTGAATATTTCCAGACTTGGTTTTATTTCCTATTCAAGAACTATTGTGTGTTTTACATCCTAGATTGCATGATTCAGTGATCGAAACCCAAAACTTCATAAAGTATTTGAAATTATTAAATTAAAATTTGTTTTTGCTATTGAAATTGACAAAATGATAGTATCGCCCCTTTGGCGATTGTTTACTTTTTCGGTCCCACCTATCAGCATTGAAGTCTCTCCCTTACGTTTTTTTACAATGACTACCGTTCTGCACCACCGATTTCGTCCGTATTTTTTCAATTTTCATTTTTACTATTTACAGCTGGTATCAGCTTGATAATCCTTAAAAAAACATACAAAAATAAAAGTTTCGCCTCTAAACTGTTAGCAAAAAAGTATCGCCCTGTTTGTTTGCATGGAGCGTGGAGGGCGAAATTTTAAATAAACAAACAAAAATACAGTTTCGCCCGTTGTATTTTTTGCTGTAGTTTGAGAGAGCAATATAGTAAAATCAAAATTTTTAGGTTAATTTGTTGCGTTTCAAAGCCCTCATTCGCATGTATGAAAAAAGCCATATGTTTACATTTGTAAGTATCGCTCTTTTCACAAAAAAAACGTTGAAAGGAAATCGCAGCTTCTGATATCACGCTATCTCTGAAGTGCATGCGTGCATAGTTCCAAATTTTACTTCGACATCGACTTTTTCTAAAGGTGACTTCCCAGTAGTATCCTTGATTTGAATTATTATCGCTAATCCTAATGCCAAAGAACAAATAAAAACCTCTCGAAAACGAACCGTTAGGGAAAATCATCATCATTACTGGAATTTTCATTTTCACGAATCTTTTCGATAACCTTCCGTCACTTGCGTTAATGCACTGGGTGCACAGTGCTCCGAAAATCTAGCGAAATCGTCTTAGGGCACCAGCGGGTCTAATTCAGAGCTATCTACGCGGCGAGTTAAATCTGTAAAGAATACTAAAATTTATTTCTATTCCATAATTTTCAGTTCAGCAATTCGAGAGATCGTGCTCATCGCAAGCCATGAAAAATAGACTACGTTGTGAAGCGATGGTCACTATTTATTAAAAAATCACGGTTAAATAAAAAATTAAACTATTAAAAAATTTCAAATAGCTTATAATTTTCACAAACTTTTTGGGAAAAATTGTTTAATAAGCTTTCGTAATATTGTGTGGGAAAAAAGCTGAAAATTTCAGCATTTTCTCTATCTGCAACATATAAACTCTTAAATATACCAATTAATTGGTATACGAATTGGAATAGGTTCGCCAAATTTTGGAAGAAGTCTATAAAATAACCCCTTGAAAGCTACCTAAAAATTGTTGTAGTTCGATGCAATAAAAAAATCCCCAAAAATGAAATGTACCTATTAATGTGAAACACAGTGAATAATACATGCAATAAAGACCCATTTTTATCAATCTCATGGTGTATTTTAGGCTGACAAAATGGGGACATTGACTAAATCGGGCATTTTTTTTCTTCTTTATAATAAACTGAAGCTGTTAAAATATTCTTCCCGTCCCTTTATGTAGTCTGATAACTATTTCTGATTATGATGAACTTTTTATTTTTGCATATTTCCATCTTCCTGATAAGGAAAACATGCTCAAGAAAGGATTTACTTCAATTCAGTCTTGTTCGTCTGCTAGTGCCCTTCAAACATATGTTCATATTTGGCTGATAAAATCGGGGTTTCAATGTATTATAATAGATATTCAGCATTCGAAGAAGTTTCTTGTGAACGAGTGTAGAACGGCTTTGTTTCTACTTACTTGAAGTCAGCGGCGTAGCCAGAAATTCGGTTTGGTGAAAATCGATCATACTGTCCAAACGGCATAATTCCGAAACCGCAATTTTTGAAGTTTTAAAATTATGCAGAATTATTTTTTCAGAAAATAGTAACAGAGTTCGTGTCTTTACCGAATTTGTTGAGACTTTATTGTAGTCATGAATATTAACCTGAGAAAATTCACCATAAATACTTCTTGGACGATATACCGTCAAAATTATTTTATCAAATGATGCGCTGTTTTTAACGTTTGTAAAACTCATCGAAGATACTAAACCTCCGAAATTGGCGGTTTCAAAATGATGCTATCTTGACCTTAAATTACTGTTTTTAAACATTTGACCTATACATATAATTGGTCATACAACAAAAATCAAATGCTCATCAAAATCGATTAGAACCTGCTAGAGTCGAATTGAAATCGTCATTTTTCATAAATTTCTCTCTACATTCGGAAAGTGTTATCCTCGGTATTAACCATATTACGTTTTCGTCTCAACTCGACGCATTCCCAAATTAAAAACCTGTTTTAATCCACCTAGTGGTGCAATTGTGCTTGTCTCATTTGTATAGACTAAGATTCCATGGCTGATTATGTTCAATACAATGGTGGAAATGAATATTACATGTTCAGTACGATTTGCACTTACATACAATGAATCAACATACTGTGATACTGAAACATCGCTTGAAACCAGCGACGGATCATGGAGAAAGATCCGGGAGGTCCGGGTCCTGCCGAAAATTTTCAACTTGTTAAGAAATTTTAAACTAGTTTTAATTTTAAAGTAGCAACCCCTCACTGTATATTCCCTCCGGGCCGGTATGATTGACGATTTTTAGAGTGATTGCATATCCTTTCTATATGAGAAAGGCAAAAATGTACCAAAGTCCAAAAAAGTCAATTTTTGTCAAACATCCCAATGTTTCATGCATTTTAAAATCATTTGGCCTCAAAAATACAAATTTGATTTTGAAAATTTTTCATTTCAGTTTATATGGGAATTTGCTGTGTGATTGCACTCTTCAACTTGTAACCCCGGAACCGGAAGTCCAATCAATAAAAAATTCAATAGCAGCCAATGGGAAGGTTGTACCTTTCATTTGAGACTAACTTTGTGCAAATCGGTCCAGCCATCTCTGATTAAAAGAGGTCACATTTTTTTTCCACATACACACACACATACACACAGACATTTTCCGATCTCGACGAACTGAGTCGATTGGCATATGACACACGGCTCTCCGGGTCGGAATTAGATTGACGAATTTTAGAGTGAATGAGAAAGGCAAAAACATTTTTAGCAAATGTTGAATGTTATGCATTTTTTTGGTGCGCAGTTCTATGTTTCATAGACATTAAATCAATTTTAACTTCGCTTCCTATTAAATAAAGACCCTTATCACAGTACATATCTACAAAAACGAGCTCAATTTGAAAAGAAATCTGAGGATTATGATTGATTACAGAACTCTGCAATTTTCTATTGGAATGTTTTCAGGCAGGAATTTGATATTGATGCTATTAGACAACTGTGAAATCAAGACCAATAGATCAGTTCCCGATCAGAAAGAAATAACAAAATTATTACAGACTGAGTTACTTTGTTATGATAACAAGTTGTGTTATAACTTTGGTCTCGTTAGTTGGTAAAATAACAGAAAACATAACAGAAATTCTTCTAGTACATATCAAAAATATGACAACCTGTGATAGGCTTCTATCAGAATTACAACAAAATTTGTTAGGTTCTCTCACGGCCAATATAGCTTTTATTACCTATTGTATAGTATCAACGAATTTAGAGTGCAGGTCTAAAAATAGAATAAAATAGAAAAATATAGCATACATTAAGGCGCTTTTCGTTTGGATGCAAAAAGCTTCATGTAGCAAAAGCTTTCTATAGTTTTGTCAAACGATTGCATACATGCTGGCTGATTGTTATTATGAATATATGACACGCTGATCGTTATTAGTGGATATAGTGATTTGAACCTGGGTATTCTGATTTTGATGGGGATGTTTCCTGCATGAACCAACGACGTTGCTTTCGACCGATGTTTAATGTTAGCATAATATTCTACGCATTCGTCAAGGGCAAAACGATTATAGATGCAGAAGATGTTTCCAGAACGCACACATTGGACTTTGCCAAAGCCAAAGGACTGTTTGTTTTCCTTGTATAATACGCTTTGTTTTCAAACAGTTTTGCTCACTACTACAGCTGCCTATATTACGATAGACTGAATAGCTTTATAATATCTGTTCAGATTAGGAAAGTGGGGCTATTTTTAGATTCTGAATAGTGCGCTTCGGTGCTTTTCTTGTACGTTAACATGATTTACACGATTTTTAGGAATAATGTCGATGCGATATGGTAACATTTAGCGGATAATTTACTTACATTATTTTACGGAGAATACGACAAATGTTACTTGTGATTCCTAATAGATTTATAGGCATTTTTAAAATGGGGAAGATTAAGCAAATCAGTACAATTATCTCACATCTAATAAATTCGCAGAAATGCATTTTTTTACAATAGTTCAATCTATCAACTGCGAATATTATAACAGATAATCATAAAATTCGAGAAATTGAGGAGGATTCTTCGGTGTGACGAATTTTAGAATATTTCATGTTTTCTAAAATACAATTTCTTTTCTAAATTTTATTTAGTTTTAAGGAGGTAATTATTCTATATTTTTACATTAAAGTTTTTAGCTATTTCAAGCACTATCTAAAACACATATTTAAATTGTAACAGCAAACAATAATACCAGCTGGGATGTGTATTTATTCAGAGATTTCTAGGCCATTTTGAAATATTGATAGCTTTATGCAGCATACTCACAAATATTAATCTTTCAACAATTTTAACAGGTCACATTATTCCTTTTTAACTTTCTACAAAATGAATCAAGTATCTTGATTATTACGAAAATTTGTTAGTTCGATGTTTTTTAAGACGAACGAAGCACCATCGAATACAACGGCAACATTGGTACATATGCGCATTCAAAGTAATTGTCAGTTCATCGTAAATGTCAAACTGTCTTAGGTGGAATGAAAAGATACAACAATCTCAAACTCAAACATTTTTATGCGGGGGTTGAAATAAAAAAAAATTACAATGCTCTGGCAATTCGGAGAACGCACAAAATCAGATACCCACAAACTGGACAAGTTTCGGTTGTTTATGAAAAACCCGCATAAATTGGAAAAATCGGACTGAAGATCCTCGAAGATCCTCAAAATTCATAACGGTATTGTGGAAATCAGTATATATCAAACAGTTTTTTAAGTTCTGAAAATTCGTTTTCGCAATATGTACAATTAATTAAAAGAAAATTATTTATAGAATCATTTGACTAAACCATAACAAATAGTTTAAAAATGCTTTTTTATTTGAATCCGCGTTTCTTTATTTCATCTGGAGTGCTTGATACTTCCTGCATCTTCTTTACAATAAGTTTTATATGAAAATTATATTCTTTAGAATAGCTTGTTGATAACTTTGCGATTCCAAAACTAATTTGAACAAAGGCTTAAACATTGAAATCATATGCTCCATATTCGAAATTGCGTGTCAGACGAGTGTCTCAGAAAATAGGTAATCTCTTAATCAACATGCAGCCAACTATGTTAAACACCTATTTTCAAGTTTTCCGACCTCTTGCATCTAAAACTTATCTATTCTCAAATTCGTGGAACTTTGAATGTCCATGTGGAAAACGCAAATATAAGAAAATCAATAAAAACTTCGAAAATTTGCTTTAAAAAGTTGAATAAATACGCATAAAAAGAGGCTTCAGCGTATTAGCAAATAGACGATCATTGGTGTAATATAACAATCATTCACAGTTGATCGATTGATTTGTTTATTGGGGCTTAAACCAACTGGTCATTTACCCGCTCTACAGTTTACAGTTAGCGTTCAAAGATAATTGTGAAAGAATATGTAATATATTATAACATCATCGTTATATGCGTATATTAAAATCATATTAGCAGTTCAATGATATCACCAGAAGATATAATCTTGATATAAGTTTGCTTGCCTTGCTGATAGGGATATCACAAAAATAACACAGTGAGTAATAAATATCAACATGAGATATAAATTTGATAGCTTTCTGTTATGTCGTTCTGATCGGGTTACTTATCAGGACCCCATTCCGACAATTTATCAAAAGTCCTCATGATGTTTACAACAACAGGTTATCGCCGTTGCTTGGAGTTATTTATTTCGCTTTTTATTTTCCGATATGTTTCAGATCGATCCGATAGTTATAAGTTAGAAATATTGCAGTCAGAAGGTTCGCACAAATGAACATTTTAGTACTGATAAGTTATCAAGTTCCTTCCAGACAACTTGGAAGTGTTCGGTGATTATTTCTAGCGGTTGTAGATAGTAAAATGAAATACAAAATTCGTTTTATCGAAATAATGTTTAGCTTATTTCAATGGATTATTACTATATTGAACAATAAATAGGCGACAAAGAGTAATCAACAAACAACAAGCCATAACTTTTAAAGTATTCAAAATAGATATTTAAAGTCTTTAGTAAAGTTATTCGCAAAAGTAAGAGCTACAAATTTGCTGAAGATATCATTTCGATATAATCACTTCCAAGAAAATTTGTGAAAATATCTCACTCATAGGGGGATTAATCAGCAAAAGCACAATACCAAAAGAAAGGGCATATTGCCTCCATTAAATTCTCCGAAGATACTATTGACCTAAAATAAGCCGTTTTGGCGTTAATAATAGATTACATGTTTTTGGTCATATTTCTGGCAATGGGGAATGATAAAAATCTTTCGTCCGCATTTAATGTTAAATATCTCTTTTGATAATAGTTCGATTTTAACAATCTATAGCTTGTTCGAAAGGTATTCGTTGAAGCTGTCTAAAAACATATAAATTGTTAATCTATGTTGTCAATTTCGGCAGATAATTTAAAAAAACTGCGAAAAACGCCATTTTTACGCATTCAAACATTCATATCTTGGAAACTAAACATCAGAATCAAAAACAAATTAATAGCGTTCATACTGTTTTTTAGTTCTTTCATTTAAAATTGGTTTGGATAAGATCGGCTCAGCCATTGCTGAGAAACACGAATGAGAATTTGTCCGTTACATACACACACACACACAGACACACACACACACACACAGACATTGTCCCAAATCGTCGAGCTGAGTCAATTGGTATATAAGACTCGGCCCTCCGGGCCTCGGAAAAAATCTTGAAAGTTTGAGCGAATTCTATACATTTCTTTTATAAGAAATGTAAAACAAAAATCATAAATATCAACCTTCTGAATGAATATGGAGACATATTGCCTAGTTTTGGGCAACCTAGAAATGATCCCTGATTTGACGGTTCAGAACGTAACGTGTTGGTCTCATAAACAATTCGTCGTATTTGTGGAACTCATCCAGGAAGGATTTGAAGTGATCAGTAGTGATAGTGATCAGAAGCCCTGAAATCGTCCTATGCCCTAAGAATCGACTGCGAAGGCTATTGATATCGAGTTTCAAAACGGAATGATAGTATCAAAACCTTGTTTTGCTTTTAGATACGATTCCAGGAGACATTTTAAAGGAAATCCACACAATACCGAGCGCCATATCAAACTTCACAGTTATTTGTAAAGAATACATGAGGATACTGCAGCATTCTCTAGATTCTACTATTGGTGCTTTCGTGAATTTTTGGGACATCCTTAGACCGATTCCATAGAATATTGTAGAGGGAACATATCCGAAAAATGAAACTCACATAAAACCTTTGCACCTATATATTACTGTAATGTTATGCCAAACTCAAATTGCACCAAATCGATGATCAATGAATAATAAGCATTCTAAATTAACCGAACATTTGCGGAAACCTTACAACGGGGCATGGGAATTGCGGAATCAGGTTCTTCACGCCACCTGTTTGTGTGAATGGCATGCGCCATCTGCAATTATATCAGCGCGACAATCAATGAACAATGCAGTTACATTTGTAGTCATCTATGTGGACACACTAAGACGAAGAATTCTACAATCCGTTTAATCGAACTGACAATTGTTGATTAATATTCCTGACTGATCATTATCTTCCGATTTCGACGCGAGCATATCTGTCGCTTCAAACACCAAATAGGATGAACTTGGCATCTTCCTCGATCTAGGATCACCCGGAAAGTTTAATGAAAATCGAATACTAAGGTCACAGACATCCATAGGAGTGTGTGTGCACAAACTAGGCATGTTTCCGCGATGTTGATCCAAGAAAAAAACATCTCGAATGGTCTAGGGAGAAAAAAATATTTTAAACAGCTGCCGAACCCCGCCTTTTGCCGGTTTACATGCTTCGAGGTATAACTGAAAATCCCGTAACTTTCGTAAACCGGTAATATGTTTTACGGTTTTCTCATCATAACAACACACTACTTAGGTTTTTTGAAAAGAAACACAAATTTGAGAAGTGGAGGGTTAAGCAAAAGAGAAGTTATTTTTTAAATTTTCTAGTAAGAGCCTAATTTTTTCGGTAAGAAAATTCGCAGAATGTTGGACTTGTGTATTAACTAATGAAGCATCTCATCACGTGCGCTCATACCTGCTTCTATAACGGTTGACTCTATATTTACAAAAATCTTTTAAATTGAGTTATGTTGTGATATATTCTCATTTAGGGAAAAAACTCAATTTTTTTAGTTTTATAAAGCAGGCTACTCCCTTAAGGTAGTAGCTCCCCTCCTCTTATATAATTGTGGCAAAAAGTACCTAATGTTTAATAATTTTTTTGAAGCAGTCAAATGACAGACATGTTCGCTATTCTGCAACATGCTTATTAAGGTTTCATCTATTAAATAATTTTCGATGGTAAGGTGTCAAAAATGGCGTCTAAAATGACGGCTTTATAGGAAACAAGATTTTTCGTATCTGTGGGCATTCTCGTTTTTGAACCATTCAACCAATCAACTTTGGGTTTTGCCCGCCTAAAAGAAGACAACATTCTCGGACGCTGAAACGTACGTAAATGTAAAATCGCAATATTTTGATCAGTGTACGTTATACTAAGCCAAACCTTTTATCTTAATTGAAAAAAATATGAGGCACTGAGCATTAATGCCAGTTCAGAAATGTTGTGGACCAATTTCCATTTACTTGCCTCGGATACAGTGTCACCTCCAAAATAACAATCCTACGTCTAATGTAGAGGAAGGAATCATCAAAAATATAAACTAGAAAATGTATTTTAAAGAATGTTTGAGTCCTCCACCACTCGCCAAAAAACTTCCCGATTAACCTCTCAAATGCATGACGTAATTTTAAATGGTTTTCCACCATCCCCAACCGGCTGTCCATACTGGGAATCAATTATTGTTCAACAGATGCCAGTTTCGTTACCCGATTTGGTCGATATTGAAACCACTTCAATAAAGCGTTGTGAGTAAGAAATCCTCAACTTTGTCCGCTGCTTTTTTTTTTCAAGAACTGCACGATTTTCGGCGCTCTGCTTGAAATTGTCTAATCATCGCGAGAAACTGTTCCTAAAATTCATTCATTGCCACGTATAATTAGCATTCCACTCTAGGTGCTTGTCGTAAAATGCAAAAAATACAATGTTATTGTTTTTCTTAGAACTGAGAGCTGATAAGCAATGGAATGTTTTGCAAATCGTTCAGAATTTGCGTATTTAGAAAGCACAAAATAGCTCCTTGACCTAGAATGTGGGATGTGGAATAATAAATTTTGTAATTTAGTGACCTGCAGATTACTCTTTTCCACCCCAGTTCAATTTGCGTCGGAGGTTATTGACACTGGTGTACGCAGGCAGGGATTAGTGTCCAGATTGGTTTGAACATTATTTTAAAGATATTCGATAAACACATGTAATTCGTGAAATGTGCTTCTAATATTTATTTGACACTCATGCTATGTTAACATTTTATCAATCGAAAGATTACTGATAGTTGGTACGTTTACACGCTGTCAACATCGGCTCGATTTTTAATTTTGTTTTTTTTTTTTTTTGAATTCTATATTACATTGTTGAACCCATCTAAATGAATTAGAAAATTAATAGTGACACTAATTTGTACAATGTTGCTCGTGTGTATTTCTTTTATGTTTTTACATTGTGCTTTAATTCGTCCTTGGTATTCTCAAGCGTGAAAAGAAATACACATACTTTGTATGTATATAATAAATAGTGTACAAGATCCGACAAATCGTGGTTTCAAATATGCACGCATGAACGACATAAAGTGCCTTTGGAAATTCTACGCCTTTGCCTCAACTACGCACAGAAAAGAGGAGACAATCTAGGCTTTACATTCCCACAACTCTCGAAGCGAACGAATGTAGTAGACTGATAAATACTACCCACCGCCATCCCGCTCCCCAAAGCTAAACCCACTAAAAGCGTATGCTTCACCCCATAGACTCCAGTCAGTGCCACAATAATGCACACTTCAAAGTTTTTCGATGTTGTCGCCGCGTTATTATGTCACTATTTAAACCGAAAGCTGTATGCCAGAATCCCACAAAATATATGTTTGATACCCATACTGTAGACGAAAAGCGTACAATTGGATTAGCTAATTATTACATTAACAAGTACTGCGCGCTCTACATTACATTGTCGAACCAATCAACTGGAGCAAGACACCACACAACCAGTTCAACGAGCTCCTCCTTGTGGTCGCATCGTGCCCTTAGAAAGCTTACCCCGGCTAGGTAAGTGATTGAGAACGGCGACCTGTAACTTTATACTTGTTACACAGTAACGTCGTCAGGGTTGTTGACAGTAGACATCATAATAAATAATAAATAGTAATAAGTCGGCATCAGTGTACTGTAAGCAGTTACATCCAGTTCGTATAGTTATTAGGGTGACACCCATGCTGGAAAGGGATAAAACAAAAAAGCAATTGATTTGCTTCTTCATTTGTTATTGCAGCTTCGGCTCGGATGCATTTGCTGCACCTGGTTGCTTTGTATCATTTTCTATACAAGCAGAATGCTTCATAGACGCAGAAAACTTTCTTGTGAAAGGTGAACGAATAATTATTCGACATTGTTCCGTCCATTTTTGAGCGAACATGAAAAGAAACTGTGTGTGTTTTTGTTGTACTTCTATTAGTTTGCGAGATAAGATGAGTCGCAAAGTATACCAAAAATGATATCGGTTAATTTATACACTTCTAATAAATCTTTTTTTCTTTATTCGGCATGTTATGTTTCCTTTTCTTGCTAAATCTTAAATAAGATTCATACTAACACTCACTAACACAATCAATTGCATATTCTCTCATATACACTCACAATCTCTTTCATTCCAAACGTACAAACGCTCATGTCTTTCGCCATAACACAAACTTGGTTACAAACGCGAACCGTCCACACATACTTGCGATTGCGATCTCGCCAACATTACTACATTTCGTTAAAGAATTTACAATTACGATCTCAAGCATTAATTCACCGCTCGCGCGACCATAAATCGGTTTCTTACTCTCGACCGTAGTAGCATAGGTCCATGCCTTCAGTTGGACCAATCGAAAAAATGATGCTTATATCCACTAAACAATACGTCCCAGGGCGACATGACCGGAAACTTTAGTGGTATAGGTAATTTCACACGCTTTCTGGCATTCAGCATGTTAACAACGCTTAAGACCTTCGCGATCATTCACGCACACCAAAGCCCACAACAACGCCAACATGAAAACACTCCGGTGATCAAGTGAATGTTTTAGAACTAATAAACTAATAATCGCGATCTCAAGCGGGAAGCTACAAACGCCCATGTTCGCGCAATAATGCGTCTGTCACGTCCAGAAAACTTTTTCGTCGGTCTTAGTATCCTAAGTACATCCCTTCAGTTGGACCAATAATAAATTATGCTCGTAGTCACTAGAAAACATGTTTCGTGATATGATCGCGAACTCTAGTGATATGAGGAAACTGACTCGTTTCTAGCATCTGTTCCATACACTAAAATTAGTCATCAGACTCACGGTCCGCGCGCGTTCATTCAAGAATAGACGCGAATATGCGAAAGTGTCACACTGTTATAAAATCGAATTTATGCACGCGAAGTTACATACACAAACACAAGCTAGCACAAACGGCAAACTTCTTAACATACAAATGCTCGAGCCCTTCGCGATCATCCACGCACACCTACGCAAACATAAAAACACTCCGATAACTAAGTGAACGTTTTAGTTCTTGTCCGTTTTGTGTTGGCGGGATTTGCCATCTTACCATTACGGAAATAAGGTCATGAAGTGGTATGCCCCGAACAACGTTCAGGTGGTACCCAAGGACATGAACCCTCCCAACACCCCAGAGCTTCCCCCAATAACAAAAATATTGGGCAATCGTCAAACGGAACCTCAGTTGTCAGCAAGATGTCGTTCAAGGCAAACTGGCGTTCTGAGGCGAGGAAAGTCACCAAGAAGGCTAGGCAAAACTTGATCTAAGGGGTCAAACGAAAGGCCCGATAATTTACATTCATAAAAACGGAGGTTTGCGTAATTTTTTATTTATTTTGTATGAATCATTTTCGTAACGTAGAAATTTTAGCCAATGAAAACAAAAATTTTATTGTAATTCACATGCAAAATATGCAAATGAATACCGTTCAGATTTTTCCATGGTTTACCTAAATTCACAATAAAACTCTACTAAAACCAATGACTCTTTCTCAGTAAAAGTTTTTTATTGTATTCTTGAGGAAGAGTAGTTAGGATTGAAAAAAACTTTTTGATTTCGATTCAAGAGCTTTTACCCTTAGGGTCATTCGCCTCTAATTTCATTGCTAATTTCATGTCGAGCAAGTTTAAAATCCCCTTCTTCAAAAGCACACCAAATTCAAAGCATATAAATCACTTCACATGTTACTGCTATTAGTAAATTTCTCGTAACGACGACAGAATTGAAAATGTTGTAGAATACCTTTAGAAATCGCCATACCGGCTTCATAAAAATCCTAGTTCGTAGATTTGTGAATGCGATATGCGACAATATCTAGTGGAATATTTCAATGATCAAAGAATTTGTATTCATGCTCAGATAATGGTAATTATTTAACTCGTCATCGGAGCAGAGAGTCTTAGCTGACACCTTTTGAGCATATGCAAATTCTAAATACTTAAGCATTCCATCAAACCAAAGGTTTTCAGACCAAACGATGTGATACGTATTAAAATTATTGCTAATTATGAGTAGTAGTATGAGTATTCTAAACCATCAGAAAGTAATGATTCATTATGCGGCACATATGCTGAACATTAGACGTAGTCCCGGTCTATGATATTAATAACGTATGTTCAATAAAAAATGAAAATGACTTCAATACCTTTCTGCAATTAAAGTAAAGAGCGTAAATTTTTATCTCTCCAAAAGAATCGCTCCCTAGAAATGTTTCTTTTCGCTCGGGTGCTGTCAGTTCAATCGAAGATGGCGTCGAAACAGCAAGCACTCCGGGAGCGTGTTGTACGGTTTTATGAAACGCATGGTCATAGTGAAAAAAAGTTTACGGTAGACCACTTTCGAGACGAAAACGTGCCCGTGAGTACAGTTTACCGGAAGGCGGAAGGTCGATAACGGCTGTACGGTAAAGATAATGACAACGAAGAAGAAGAAGAAGAAGAAGAAGAAGCAAGTGTTGAAAAAGTTGTTTGACAACAAGGACGTAACGAGTTTGCGTGACGCCGGCTGAAAATATCACTGCTCCCATACCTTGATTCACCGAACCCCTTAAGATAGAGGATATCATCTGTCGGAAGACGACTCAATCCCCCCGAGTAAACGGACGAGCAGATAGCGATCATGAAATCGTAGTGCCGGTGGATAAGGAAGAAGTACCGCGGGATGTCGCGCGTGCTGGACGACGAAAGTTACTTTCCGCTCCAGAAGACCTACATTCCAAGAAATGACAGCTACTATTCCAGCGACAAGTCGGCCACACCTCGAAGTAAAATATAAGTTTAAACATAAATTTAAAAAAGAAAGTTATGCTGGACATAGCCACATCGGACAGAGGGATTTCAAAGCCCTGGTTTAAGCCGAGTGGTCTGGCCATAATTCAAAAAGTGTACTAGGAGGAGTGTCTTGAGAAAATTCTTCTGCCGTGGAGGAGCATCATGCGAATGGGAAGTACGTCTTCTAACCGGACAAGACGTCTTCCCATTACGTCAAGAAGACGCTGGAGTATCTTAAGCAGTAAAAGATACCGTACGTGCCGAAAGAAGGGAACCCGACTCAATTAAGTGCCCTAATATTCAAAAATAATTGGCGGGCCAAGGATACGAAGCAGTTGACCACCAGAATCCGGAATTGTATCCGGATCCTGGTGGTCAGGATCAGTGCCGCTCAGCGCTCTCGTGAGAGCATCACGACTAAGTTGCGTCGTACGGCTGACCAGGGTCCCTTCTCCAATATTCATCGACGTTTTTTTGAAGAATAAACATTATGTTTTAACCCTTAAATGCGCAATATTGTTTTAAAACAACATTGCGAAAACCATCTTAAAATTATCAGAGTAACGTATAAAAGCTGTGAGACAATTTTCAGAAAAATTGAAAAAAATTGCTTTGCGCCTTTAAGGGTTAAATAAAAATACTGATTTCGTTGAATTTTTTTTTGTTTTTTAACTACATGACTGAAAAAATTCTCATTTTTTATTGAACACCCGTTGGTTGATTACGATAACCAAAATATCACGAGCTGTGACCTCGGATATGAGAAACGTGTCAATATGTACAAATATGCCTGCAAGAGTCATTCCACATGAATTTTTCATATCGGTTTAGTTGAAAGCATCGAAAGCATAGGTTAAGATATGCGATAAAAGCGAAAATGTTGGCAATTTTAAAATGTAATTAGGTTAAGAAACCACCATTGGGGCCAAGGGGCCTGTTGGTGAAGGTAATGAACAACATAAACATAAACAAGATACTTTTCAATGTGCAGTTTATTCTCTTATCTGACCAATATGATACTTCACCCCCTAAAGGAAAGAAGCAATCAAAATCGAACAATATACGCAACGATAGATGAAGCACTCTTTCTACTTGTGGTTAAGGGAAACTTTGCCACTGCGGTCACTATTTTAGGGATTATGCGGCTGTCCATGTTTGCTTAGCATGCTTTAAAATCGATGCGGTTGGAGGCGATTTTTGTATTTGTGTGAGCAAATAAACAACTCGCTTCCAACTGCATTGTATTCGAGCAATTTGTAATATGTAAAGCCTACCTCGAATGATCACCTGAATAATGGTAGCAGAGGCGACCTATAGAAAGTCCTATTATCAGTTGTTGTGACTTGTATGAGGATCCAAGGTGGACTGTCGGGCGGATGGCTGGTTGGATGGGTTGACGAGCTTCGTCCCAATGGAATTCTTATTAATTCTTTATCAATTTCAAATTAACTCTTTACCAAATGGAATTCTTTACGGAAGAGAACGGTGAGAAGTGAAACACAGAGGATACACTTAACTACTCTGAATTCATTATTTCACTCGTGTCAATTCACATTTCAGAATTAATTCACACTTTTCTCGTCTATGTGGTAGCGCTCACGCCATCGGCGGCTGCAGATGGCATGCACTGCAACTGGCTGAAAATCTGCTTCCTTCCTCCTGGCATTCGTTCGTCGGCAGGCGCAGCTTGAATCAATCCCGATGAAGCAGAGCAAACACGTTTATGCACGATCGTGCATGGGCTCTCGGTGCTGATGCTCGTCGAAGCTTGCTGCTGCTGCTGTTGCTGCTGCTGCTGCTGTTGTCCAATCTTCTTGTTGTTGGTTCCACTGTTGACCACTGAATGGTTCGTTCGCAACTGAATGAATGGCTGCTTGAGAGGTGCGCTTATATAGCTGCTGCATATACGTGCTTCGCTGTGATTGGTGGAAAAAATCTACTGCGCAATTGATGTTTACTGCGCAATTAACGCTTACCACGTCATTGCTTTTTTCTGCTGCGCAATTAACTTTTTCAGCCCGCAGTGCGGACTGAACAGCAGTCGCAAAACGCCATTTTACCGACTAGCATCGTTATCACAGGTCTACAGTGTTTCAAGATATAGGTATTCGTCGACAGCTTTGTATTGTACCCCATCGATTCCCGCATCGGAACCAACATGATCTTGATTCCGTTCCTGTGCCCATCAGCTTTTCGTATCGCGCATTCGAGCGCAATGTTTGACAGTGGATTAGAGAGTGCATTACCCTACTTCAATCCATCTAACGTCACAACCAAGTGGGATATTTCTCCTGCTATTTTGAAGCTTGATTGTGTCCTACAAATGATCTTATTCAACTTTCTCGGAAAAGCTAAATCGTACGCAGCTTTAAAATCCCCAAATAGGTAGCAAGTTATATTCCCGGAACTTATCCAGGATTTTTTCACAGAATAATGTGTTTCTCATTAATGGAGAAAAATTTAGGTAAGGATAAAACGGTTTAAAACACACATTTGCGCATCAAAAGCACAATACTTATAACTAAATTAGTTATGGAATTTGCGTTTCGGCTTCGGCCGTCCTGTCACAAAGTTAGTGTCGGATTCTGATGAGACAAAGTTGAAACGCAAATTCCATAACTGTCATTGATCGTCATTCTTGAAACCCGCTTTGGAGATCGCCGTCAAAGAATTCATCCAATGGGTGCAGTCTCCTAAACAGAGTATGGGGGAGTATGTTGTCCTTTTTTAAACCAAACCAATTCGAAGCAATTTATTTGAATTAAAACTCATCATATTTGCTTACCCGTATCTTCAACATTCAATGAGGCTACCGAAAACTTCACACGAACCAATGCCGCTTTCATTCAATGCCAGTCCCCATTCATTTCCGATTGTTGTTAGCGTGCAATAACAAATCAAACAAATCAATGTAGACCTTGGGACAATGTAAGCAATAATAATTATTGTGCTAGATGTTTTCCAACATTTGAAAATATTTTCCTCTGCCTGCGGAGCGATTCTATTTGCGACAAGAATCGATTACGTACTGGAGACTCAGCTTTGTTTTCTTTCAACATCTTTTTAAATGATTCTTAGATGACTGGTTTGCAGGGGATCCCTTCGAAAAAAGTGATCCGAGTGATCTTCCGATCCATTTTTTGAACACAATTACAGTGTAGATTTTTTCTTCTACCGATTTTTTAAGCCTAAGGTATCACTTAAAAAGAAGGATTAATTAGGAATTTTATCAAAGTTCAGGGAGAAAGTAAAAAAGGAAAGAACCGTTCCAGTGATAATTAATTAAGGTAATTTGCAAGAAAATACGTTTTATCGCTTTCATATACGATTAAGGTTGTATAGCTGATGCAATTTGAAACTCATAACAAATTATAGCCAACGAAAAAAGTAAAATTCGAGTAAATCCTTTCCTGAGTGTATTTTTCTCACAGATGAAAAATATTTTTTTTTTAAATTTTGTACTGGGCATCTTTAAGGATTCTCTTAAAGAAATTTTATATCAAATAATAAGAACTGGAATATGTTTAAGGGCTAATGAATTTAATATTGTTGAAAAGAAAGATTAAAATTTGGACCCATTTTGACAGCCTAAAAACGGGTTGGGGATGATAAAATGTGCCACCCCTTGTACGCATAATATATTTTGAGGTACTGATGAATAACCCAAAATACTATTAAATTTTATCGTGCCTCCAAACTTTACCCAACTAAAATTTAAAAAAAAAAACACTCCTCATGCCCCCTTTTACAACCACGTGCGCCGCTGTTGTGAAAGGATCAATAATAGTTACAACTTTCGTGCGCCAGTTTGTTCAGTTGTCGCTGTCTGAAAACCTATAAGTGTCGTTGACCTGTCTTTGTAATAGCAACATTGTTTCTACCACTTTGTTCATTTTATCAATGAAACTACCAATTGAGACAATCTGGTTTGATTATAAAAAGCCAAACTCCCAAAAAAGCTCTCCCGGATTCCGTTATATGTATCAACAATTAATCATCGCACGCCAAGAACGTGTCAAATTGATAGAAATTATGTAATCCAAAGGCGCCCACAAATCTTATCATTTCGAAGACGCTCAATCATATCTGCCGGAATAACCAAGGGGCAGTGTTGAGTGGAAATGGGGAACTATCAGCCGTCTCGCCAGTAATTCGATACTCATTTAATTAAAAAATAGTTTCCAGTGCCTTATAACTGTAATCTACTATACGAGCAACCACACCTCATTCCTCATTCTACGACACGCTAGTTAGTGGTGTAAATATACACTCCTGAAATTTCCTCACCACTACCCGAAACTCTCACAAAACCGCGCAGCCGAATCCGTATCAAATAACAAAAAGTATGTTTATAAAACCCTCCGAATGCCCAGAGAAACCCATCAGTGGTGTTTTGACTTCGGAAGTGAAAACGTGTTCGCGAGTAGTCTCGCAATATTCTCTTTCGAAAAAATATAAAAAAGAAGAAAAATAAACAACTTTTGGCAAAACAAAAATGACCACCGTGGACACACAAATTCCCATCGCCACCGAGGTGGACGATGCAACCGTTGCCACGACAGTCAGTGACCAGCAAAGCGCCAACTTTTTGCAACTCGCGATGACGGCACTCAGACTAACCTCGACCCCTAGCAGCGATCGGAACAGTGCACTACGCTTCAGAAAACAAATTACGCTCGATGAGGTGTCTTATCACGACACACCTAACGATTGCTGGATTGTTCTGTTCGATCGTGTCTACGACATCACCGGCTTTCTAGAACTGGTGAGTGTAAATCTGTAAAATCGATCTGATGGAAACGGTGAAACGAACCGGCGGAAGTTGTGTGCTGTGGATTGTTTTTATTTGTGTTATGAATCTGCTTAAACCGCCTGGACATTTAATTTGTTGTCAGTGATAATAACTTCCTGGTGTCCAACCCCGCCTTTTTGGCGGGTTACGGGGAATACGTCGTAGGATATTCAAGAAACGATTACATGTTATTACTATGTGCTATTGAAACCTCTTCGCAACATTCCTACAAGACATACAAGTGCATTGTTTGTTTGTTGAAATGATTATGTTGAATAAATTCTACGTTAAAATTTGAAAACTTGGTGAAAATTTGTGTATAGAATGTAATTTATTTAAAAAATACACTTTTTTTATTTTTTCATTTGAGAAAGCAAAAAATATTGGTATGTTGCTAATTGTTAGTAATCCACAGTGGCTGTGAAGTTATGCCAAACTTATTGGAAATTGAAGTAATTAGAAAAAAAAATCTGAAATGAAAAATCCGTACCCTTTATGAACTGAAAATAGATTTTTTAAGCAAATATTTGGTTAGCAGAGATTAATATCTCTAGGCTGAACATATCCGCGGAAGCAAAACATAGATAACAGCTACAGTGAAGTACTACCAGGTAGTAGCTTCGAACGTCGAAAACATACAACAATTTTTTTCAACGAACAAATTTTTTGCCTTTCTCATATAGAAAGGTTATGCAATCACTCTGAAAAACGTCAAACTAATCCCGGCCCGGAGGGCCGAGTGTCATATCCCATTCGACTCAGTTCGTCGAGATCGGAAAAAGTCTGTATGGGTGTGTGTGTGTATGTGCGTATGTGTCAAATAATGTCACTCATTTTTCTCAGAGACGGCTGGACCGATTTGCCCAAACTTAGTCTCAAATGAAAGGTGCAACCTTACCATCGGCTGCTATTGAATTTTGGATCGATCGGAATTCTGGTTCCGGAATTACGGGTTTAAGAGTGCGGCCACACAGAAATTTCTCATATAAACTATAGGAAAAATTAAAAATAGAATTTTTATTTTTGATGCTAAATGTCTTCAAGGTGCATGAAACGTTGAGATTTGATGCAAACTCGAAAAAAAATTTGACGACGATTCACTTTTTTGGATTTTGGCGCATTTTTGCCTTTCTCATATAGAAAGGTTATGCAATCACTCTGAAAAACGTCAACCTAATCCCGGCAATTTTTTTTTTTGACTCGCATAAGGTTTCTGGATTTTAACAGGGGCGTAGTTGATGGTTTAAGGAGAGGGGTTACACCCCCCCCCCCCTCTACTGTTCACTCCCCTCCCTTAAAAATCTCCTTAAATCACCCCTCAGACCACCACCCCATCCAGCCCTCATACCCCTCCCTTTCAACGCCACCATCTTTAAACCACCATTATATCACAAAGCATACCAATTTAAGCTGGGAAGTCGTTCGTTCATGGGACTTTCACCCTCCTCACATACCCACCCCCGCATGACAAAATGAGTTAGGAAGCAGATAACATTGATCTAATGCTGATTAGGCTAATGAAGTACGATATTTTTTTTGTTTCAAGTGTTTCACCGTCGACACGTAGCTCATCAAGTTCGTGGCTGGCAAGCCATTGTGTATAAGTGCAAAGTGTACTAAGAATGTAATGGACATTTCCACAATTATGTTGAACATAAAAAGCCTCCGTGCCATAGTTTAGAGAAATGAAAAAGGCACAATTGCACCGCTAGGTGGATTAAAACAGGGTTTTTTCATGATATTTAATTATAACACACAAATAATCGTTTATAACAATTGTTTTTTGTTTATTTCAGTAGCGTAGGCTTGCAATTTAATGTTTTAAAATAGATTTAGTCAAATGTCAACCGCGACTACGTTTTTCGAAGAACCATTTCGATTGCTTGACCAGGCGGTCAGTTTTGATGCTAAATTCAAAGAAAATTCAAGTAAATTTAAAAAAATAATTAGGATCGTACGTCAACTCAGTTGTCAGAACATCCCACTTAAAAAAAACTTTAAAAAACACTGCGAAAAGTTTGCTTGACCTAACGCTCGATTTGGAAACGTTGTTCATGCGTATATTTTTGCATGATGAAATTGCAAAGAAAACTGAAGTACATTAAAAAAAGAATTGCGATCGTAGGTCAACTCATTTGTCAGAAAGTCCTACTTGAAAAAACGCAAGAAAAACGTTAGAAAAACACCCTTTATTAGGTTTTCTTTGCTTCGATTATCCGGGGATTCGATTATCGATTATCCGAAGAAAATAATTCGACTATCCGAGTGTTCAAAAAAAAATTCAGCTAAATGTCTGATCATTATTGATCGTTGCCTTAAATAATAATTATTTTAAAGGAATGGGGGGTCTAACCGATCAGAATATGATAACAGAAAACTATCAATATATACCTTTCGTTGTTACTTGTTATAATTTTCTGTTTTTTAACTACTAACGAGGCCCGATTTATAACACAATTTTTTTATGCAAATTGCTTTATGTTATAATTTTGTTATTGAATTCTGTTCGGGCAGGGTTAACCACATCTCAACTTTTGACCAACCGCACTAACATATATAGGGGAGACTGAGGAGACTTGATCCCCGGAGAGACTTGATCCCATCATTGTAATTCAAAGGCGGATTAGAATACATTAATCGAATATACTAAAAAGTTGCGTAGTTTTAGCTAAAAACATAAATTTCTTTAACACAAAAAAAAGAAAATGGACATGTGTAACCGAACTCAGAAGAACTGTAGAAGATTTATTTTATAAATTTTCAAACTTTTATACAATTGATAAAATCTCCCGCTACATACTATACTTTTTCATACAGAATTACAGAAGAATGTCAATTATATGAATACGTTATGATTGAGCTGATTTTTTTTGTTCAACTACATTTTTACTAAAGTTTACTGAAATAGTTGCTATGGGTTCACTTGATCCCTTCAAATTCGTGGAGATTTGATCCCCTTCGCCATGCTTCATACACACCACAGAAAATAACCGAATTTACACCAGAACAATTGAAGTCATTGTTGCCATAAAATAACCAAAAACATTGTCAAAAATGAACGCTTCATCGTACAGAAACTTAACTGTAATTGTTTACTACAGTATACGTAGCAACCATGCATCCCACATTTGACGTTCAGTCAGAAAGAGAGCTTTCAAATAATTGCACGGAGATTTGGGGAATTCGTAAAAAATCACGTGAGAGATGCGTAATATATAGTAAAAAAATAACAATATCTGATCACAACAATTTAATCAATACCGCAATCCATTTATAATATTGAATTGGGTAAGGTACCAATTTTTGCCCTATTAGGGAGGGTACCACATTATTTCATTATTAATTTTATTATTTCACCTTTTTTGCTTTGTTATTAAGAGCCATTTTTTTATTTCGATTATGGAGCTTTAAACCTTAAGGTCATTCGCCTCTTATTAAGAGCCAATATAATAACAAAATTGTCTTGAGAATGGTGAAAATCTTCTGTTTGAGCGCAGCAAAAACTCTAATCGAGTACCCCATAACTCATAACTCATGTCCAGTATAATATTTCCATGTAATTTTTTATGATTATCAGTCATCTCTACAAACACTAGAAAACTACAAAAAATACATAGTTTTTTTTATCATTCCACGGAGTTCGATTGAAAAATAAAAAGGGGATCAAGTCTCCTCAGTTTCTTCTATGTGTGATTCTGTGCAAATTGTCCAAGAAAACCAAAATTTGATCTGCACGGATTGGAAGCAGTTTTGAAAAATTTGTTCATTTAGACGCAATTGTTGTGACGCTTGAACCGCCCCTCGGTCCATGGGAACACTCCTAATTCAAATTGTTAAAGAAATATCTTTGCTGCTGTTTGCACAAAAATAGATCAACGTGATACTTTTGATGAAAA
The DNA here is from genome assembly GCF_030247195.1 of Topomyia yanbarensis. Taxonomy (NCBI): domain Eukaryota; kingdom Metazoa; phylum Arthropoda; class Insecta; order Diptera; family Culicidae; genus Topomyia; species Topomyia yanbarensis. The sequence goes on from NC_080671.1 coordinate 82,082,486, forward strand.
TTATTTATGGAATCTAAAAAAATATCAGTTTTTAATAAAGTCTTGCCAAATATGCAACTTTTTGACTTTAAAATAAAATGTGAATTTTTCTAACAATGCATATATTGGATACTGCAAGCCATTTTGACACGTAAATTGTCATTTTACCGACATCGGTCGGTCGATTTCTAGTAGTTTCTTGGGATACTGATGACTTACTTCTCAGGATTCTGTTGGAATCTATTTCGGAATTCTGATAGACGTCTTCTTAGCATTCCGATGAAAACTATTTCAGAATTTCGATTGAATCCTTATCCGTATTTCTACGTTTTCTTGCTCTGCACTTTGGAATTCCTTCTTGCTCTAAATATTGAAATCTTCGGAATTTGGTGGAATCCCTCTTAAGACAGAATTCTGCTAAATATTATTCAGGATACTGATGCAATCATGCACATATTTTCAATAAAATCCTATGTGAAATTCCGATGGATATCCAGCTCAGAGTTCCAGCAAAATTTGAAGCAATTTTGCTCTCATTTTGGCTGGAGTAATGCTGCTAGGTGTAGTTTCTGTTAACGGTGAAAAATGAAATATATAATTGAAAACTGAAAACCTAATAATTTAGACGGCCGCTTCCTATGTTTTTCATACAATTGAACTATAGTAAATAATGCAGGAGAATTGGGTTATTAAGCTATATATAGTTTTCCGTTCCATTCGATAAATTTTAAATCCAATATACATAATATAACATTATTTAAAAAAAAGTTCGTTGTAATACGTAAAAACAATTTTTTTTGTTTTTTTTTTAATAAATATTATGTAAACTTGGCAACCACACATAGGAAAACTGCGGTTGTTTACATCTGGCCTATCAAGACAACACCCAAAATGAAAAAAAACTATATGCATTGGGTGGTTTTTATGTCAAATAAAAAAAACCCTGCGGGAAAACATGCATTAATTTTTTCTGACAGGGCATCATTTGTCGTGAAATTCGATATGTCAAATGCTTCTGATAGTGTCAAATCCAGACTGTCAACATATTTCTTTATTTTAAATTTTAATATTATTTTCACGTTTCCTGAGTTGGAAAAAAACATTGTTGCAATCACGAAAATCAGCTTTATCGATGTATGTAATAAAAAAAATTTTTTTTTCTCATTTAATGACCCAATTGTATTGATCAACACCCGGGTAGAATTTTACAATAGCATTTACCCTACAAACAATCCTAAAACAATAAATATTATTGTTATTACTGTTTCAATATTGTTCGATACCAAGTTCTCACAGTAGATTTACAATAAAATTTCATGTAACAATAAATTTCACCGTTCAGCAAAAAACTGATACAGTGCATTCACATTAAATTTTACTGTTTTCGAGAAAACAATGTATGGAGAAAAATTGATTTTTTTAATGTTAAGATACATAACCACCCCCCTTTTTCACTGTAAAAGTCTATTTTACATTGAAATTTACTGTAAAAAAGTTAAAGTTTATTGTTTTTGTATTGTAGCATAACACTAAAACTTACTGTAAATTATTGTAAAATTACTGTACTGTCACAGTGAAAATCATGGTTTTGTTACTGTACATTTCTATTCGGGCAGGTACATTGTACATCATACAGAAGTACTCATTCCTTGTAACTCATTATGAGTTAGTTTCACTGTTTAAAATACGATAATCGAACAAAAAAATTGCGAAATTTATGCACGCAGAAACGTGTACGCCCTTTTGAAAAATTGCTCTTGTGTCAAAATATTACAATTGCCAGAGAAAATCAAGGAGATTCATGAACTGAGCTCAACTGCAAAGTTTCATTCGAATCGACGATGGTCATATTTTGCTGCTCTATTTTAGCGGCTTCAAACATTGCGAAAATAGGCTCATTACCCTAATTATATTAACAGTGATAAAAAATTAGGCTCCAAATTCGGACTGGGAAATAGAAGACCCCCTTAATCAACAACATTTCCTTACCTTAATTTTTACATTTCCCACACAAGAAATGTGTAGGATTTTTTCTATTATAGTTATTTAGGTTTGGCGAGGTGGAAGGATAGATGAGCCCAAAAACGCCACTGTTCAGATTGATGGATCTACAAACAGAAAAAAAAGAACTGATTATCAGTTCGATTGTGTTATCAAAGAAGCGCAACATTGTACGAAATTACATCAACTTGAAAAATCATTACTTGCTCCAAAGGATTTGTCTCATTTTTTTGTTGCAACGAAATGATGATGACCTTTCGGGTTCACCATAATTGCGAGTTTAATGCGATAAGACGAATCATTAATAAATAAGAAGATTCACGACCTTACTGGAACACTTACGATTTGGAAGTGCGCTCCTTCCCAGAATGACTTTGCACTTCAAAGAGAGGTGGGTTTATTTATTCAATTTTAAGTTGAATGCTTTCGGGATAGCTTTCGATCATTACATCAACCAATATGACTCAACCAATATACTTCATTAGCAAGAAAATTTCAGTATTCGATAATATAGAGGTACTAAAAAATAGGGAACAGACTGAATTCGAACAGAAAGTGCATGTGACAATCCAACCTGATAGTCCTATACACAGAGCGATTCGTAATTCCCAAACAAAAAAAGCGCTTGAATATTTTTTCTAAATTGATGCAATCTCCTAAACACTAATTACTAACAACGTCAGTATCGACAATACAAATCATGCGTTGCAAATCTCTGCTAGAAACACACCATTATTTAGGCCCGTTAGATTCATGTACGCTGATATTGGCAGTCGAAAAATGGCATGATTTCGACCTTATCAACACACACGGAGGTGTGGTTTACAGCATATGGATGCATGGTATGCGATGTAATAAAAATAATGATTGGGCGTACACGTCAATAGCTCAAATATTGTACACAGGTAGAAAGTAGGGTTGCTGTCTAATAATAATAATAGTTCCTTTAATTCAATTATAGAGGTTTTAAACTCAAAGTTATTCGTCTCTTTTTTCGGGCCAGAAAAGCTTCTAACCCTAATGAGTGGGGTAGGGAATCGAACCCAGGTGAACTGCGACTTAGTTTTTCGACCAATCTCACTTTAGTTAGTGCGGAAAAACTAGTTCAAACGGTGATGGAAGCCGGGGATTTGATTTCGCGCAATTTTAATTAAAAATACTTAACTGGGCAAATATCTGAACGAGGAATGAACGTTCTGAAGCAAAACTATCTCTAACTGTTATTACTCAAGACTTACAAAATTCGACCAAATCATAAAATCAATTCGGAATAGCGTTCAACACGTTTTAATTTTATGTGTTTTATTTATTCAATGATTTTTTTATATTTTACTTATTTTACTTATTTTATTTACTTTATTAATTTTATTTATTTTATTTATTTTATTTATTTTATTTATTTTATTTATTTTATTTATTTTATTTATTTTATTTATTTTATTTATTTTATTTATTTTATTTATTTTATTTATTTTATTTATTTTATTTATCTTTATTGCATTTATTTATTTTTAATTTTTTTATTTACTTATTTTACTTTATTTTATTTATTTTTTTTTGATTGCAGAGGTTTTAACCTTAGGGTCATTCGCCTCTTTTCGGGTTAGAGAAATCTGTTTTGGAAAACCCTATGTGCATGGTTGGGAATCAAGCTGCGTACAAGGCACAACTACCCTATACCTGTCCCTTTACTTATTTTATTTATTCTTATTTTTTGTGGTCTTTACAAACATTTATTTGGTCATGGTAACGTCTGTGCGATTATAAGATACATAACACGAACATTTCTTTGCATCAAAATTTTACACAAAACACATTAAAGCTTTGCTCAGCTGACACTCTGGAACTGGTATATCGTCTTGCCCCAGAAACTCGCGGACGATCGCGCAGGTGCTGAGTATCACCGACTTCTGGAGAGCAGCTAGCTCCTTTTCCAACTTCAGCTCCTTCAACGTCTCTAGCAACTTCCTCAGAAGGACCACCGTTACTATCTACCAGATTGTGGTCCAGTGGAAGGATGACGTCGACCCTTATCATAGACCAGTATATCTGGGCAGTTGTGGTGTAGGAATTCGTTCGATAGATCAGTGCGATCCCAGTACAGCTTGAAACGGGCTTTTTTTCCATAACAGGCAGAGGCAGGTAACGGTGGTTCAGCACAATCTCATCTAAAAGACCATGTTGCAATGCCAATTGCTGGTGAAAAGTCTTAACAACGCTGGTGTGACGCTCGGTGCAGGTTGCGTTGGCTAGTACGCGGCAGCATGCCATAATGTGGTCGATGTTATCATGCGGCGAATGACATATTCGCCATAAACGTCTTGGTGCCAAACATACCCTCTACAATTCCTTTCGGCATTATCCTATCCTGGATGGCTTGTCGACGTACGGCTGCTCCAACTAGTGGGGGTAAGCACAGTGCACGGCTTTTTGCTTCCACCACACCAAAAGGCTCGCAAAGAGAGCCCCCTGGTAGTGGACACATCGTCGCTGTTGTGCTATCTTATGACAAGCGCCATTTAGCACATTTCGAGAAAAAACGATTTTTAAAGTTTAAGATTGAATATCTTGAAACTTATAAATGGTATAAACAATCCAAAGAAGACAATTGATGCTTCTATCTATTCTGCATTAATCTCTCAAATATTACGAAGATCGGTTGACTATGTTGCGAGTTTTTACTATGAATGTAAACAAAAGTCGCACTCACACGTGTCATAGGCGTGTATTGATGACAAAATTTGTATGACGTGTCATAATCGTGAATGGAAAATTTTCCATATAAAAAAATCATAAATTTTTAACTTTTATTCATATCTTTGCGTTCATATGGTCTAGAAACAATCGGTGAAATGCATTTTGAAGGAAATGAGTCAGGGAATCTAGAAAAAATGTTATTTTTGGTTACAGTGTTGCCAAATATCTTTTATTTTCAGTTTAAAACTAAAACTGTGTTTTTCTAACAACTCTTGTAATTTTCTTTTGAAAATATTGATGCCATTGTGTTCCTCAGACATTTTCACACATAAAACCATCTAAAACTTCAATATAATTTGAGCAAATCCCTAGAAACAGTGATTTTAAGCAAAAAACTCACAATTTCTTATCATATTTCTCGCTATATCTAAGTAACCAAGTAGAATTTCAAAATTCTGAAAACGCCACTTTGTAGAGATTTTTCAAACAAGTAATGTGGCATATTTAACTCAGTTTACCCCAAAATGGCGTTTGTCATAAGATAGCACAACAGCGACAACATCAGTTCTCAGCGTACAAAAAAAAGGTCAGCACAAAAATGAAAAAAGGTATTCGCGAAGACGCTGAGAACGAAAAAAATAGACAAAACAACATGTGAAAATAACCGGCACAAACATTACAGTATAATGTTCAAATAATAGCTACAAAGAGCACCCAGTGCAGTGGAACGATAATTCTTTTTAAGGGGCCCGCTGTAGGGTTAATATTAAATAGATTCGTATTTTAAACTAAACTATTTAAACTTAATTTTAAATATAAATATTAACATTCTAAGAAAATGGAAAATGAAAAGAAAGAAAGCTTTTTGGTGGAACATCAAGTTTATGCAGTTCATATTAAGTTCATATTAAAAACACACTAATTTTATTTTTCAAATAACGCTAAGCTTGTTTCAAAATGGATGCGATTTGTTACCTGTCTTAACTCAGTAGGAAGCTGATTGAAAATCGTTGGCCCGGCAAAGGAAATGCGTTTCTGACCAAGGTTGGTGGAAGCCCTGGTGCGTTGTAATCTTGGTGATATTTTAGACACTGTATAAACAATCCATAGCGATGAAGCTATTAGTTTGGTTTTCCAGCTACGATACTAGAGATACTGTAACAGTTGAAGAGAAGCGGTTAAATTCTAAATGAAACAGACCTTTCAACAGCTCTCCCCCGTACAAGTCAATATAACCAAACTCAAAACCATCTATTTATATGTTCTTGCAGCACCCCGGGGGACACGACGTACTGCTAGAGAATGCCGGCCGGGATGCCACAATCGCCTTCAACGGGAGCGGCCATTCAAAGGCTGCATTCGCATCGCTAAAAATGTACGAGATCGGAGAGCTTCCACTCAAGGAGTGTATCTACAGATGCACGGGGATGCTGACCGCCACTCATCTCCCCGATTGAAGACTGACAACGTTGAGCTGAAACTAACTTTTTTTTCTACTATTTAAGTGTAGTACCTCGACTGGAACTCGACAAGCAATAGTGGTTTATGCTAAGGACTGAGTCTGTTGGTAACAGAGCTTTAACCAATGACAATGCGTCGTATTTCAGGGATGCAGAATACTACTATTTTACGACAGTATTGACATCTTCTTAATTTACGAGCTTAATTTATAACATACTTTACTTGAAATCTCACTTTATTTTTTTTAAATGATGACATCCCTTTTTACCCTTTGAAATTCGACATGTTACAGAAACGTGTTCCACTTAGGCCATCACACCGATGCGGAATTACACACGATGCACGATGGTATAAATAATTTGTAGATATTTGACAAAAAGAATCCGTTATATTTATTGTAAATTAGAAGAAAAATTATGAAATATCGTCTCGTTCTTAAGTTAGGCACTTTTAAAGTGACGAAAAGTGGAACAAATGTTCGAAGGCAGTTTTTTATCGTCAAGAATAATCAAAAGGTATACATAATCAAATTGCGTCACCTTCAAATTGCTATAACTTTTTTTCCATTAGGTAATTTCCTTCGAGATTTAGGGTGAAATTAGATCAATGTGTTTTGTTTACATTATGTATGTTTCACTAGCAATTATACAAGCGTTGTGAAAATGAAATCAGAAGAACTTCAGCTGTGTGAACGAATTTTTGAATTCGCGATCTTTTCATATGCGGGTAGTTGAACCTGGAGGAGGAATCCCAATAGTTAAACAAGAGACGTGACGAAGAAACTGCATTTAAGCAAAAAATTTGTGCAAGAAGTAGAAAAACGCGAGGGAACGCAAACAAATCCCAAAGGATCCAATCACGATGCATCGCAAAATATGGAGAAAAAATCACATACGCCGAAGTTCTCGTCATAAGTTCAAAGTCACTGAGAAAGTTAGAAAGCAGAACATGTCTAATATCGCCAAAAATACATGATTTGACAGGCAATTTGCTCGTGTGGAAAGAGGATCACCCCGTACGTGACAAGCGGAATGGTCGAAGGACAGGTGGACTTGATAAAAAAAACCCCAAAAGTATCTACTTCCACTTCTGATCTATTACGATACTTCTATACTTTTTTGGTCGAAATTAGCTTTGTGTCATGACTCGAAAGATGTTCTGGAGTGGTACAAGGCTAAGAAGATCAATTTCGTGCAAAAGGATCTTAATCCTCCCAACGCATCGGAATTTCTGCTAGTCTCAAAATACAGGGCCATCATGAAGCAGGCACTCTGAAAGCATCCTAAGGAAATGAAATAGGAAGCAGAAATGAGGAAAAAATGGATTTCTACACAAAAACGAGTTAGCCCAATCGTTGCTCAACATACTTTTAAAAGTAGTTAGAGGAAGGTACGTGCACTTGAATATGGTTATGAAATTGAATAAAACAAACATGAAAAAAGTTTAACTCTCAAAAAGGCAAGGAGTCTCAGAGACCAGCTAGTTACAGTTCTCTAGTTTCAATGGACTTGTAATTTGAAATACAAATAATCGAGCGTTTTAGGGCTTTCGATTCTCTCACTGATAAATCGACAAAAAAGAGGCTGTTGATTTCATTGGGTCTAATGACCGTTCTTGCAGTCACAATTTCAGCTTGCCTTTTTGAGGGTTAATAATACGTTTTATTTTAATCCTTGAAAGTTTGAAAACGATCGGTTGAATGAGTGACTTTTGACAAACATCTTGTGATGCAATTTGATTTCGTACACCCTCTAATTTTGTACTGTTCGTATTGAAGAGTTAGTATCTTCGAAGAAATATTACAACATAAAATAGTGCATCTTCTGGTATAATTATGGGCAATTCAAATCTTCAAGTAAGTTTGGTTATAGATTTGGTCATTGGAGTCTTCAGTAAAGTTATTGAGAATGCTATTACTTAACCTTCCGGCAGTCGCGCTAGTGCACTGAGTGCACACTGCTCTGAAAATCTAGAAAAATCATCTTAGAGCAGCTGCGGCTGCTCGTTTAGTGAGCCATTTGCGCGACTTCCGGAGGGTTAATCGTCACTTTTGGATTTCTTATTGCAGCGTCCCCTAGATTTCGTGCAGCAGTGTTACATAGAGAGCTTATCGGTTTCTCTCTCTTTTTTTTAATTTTTTTTTCTCAATTCATCAACAAACCGGCGACAATAACAGTTTTTTCACGTTAATCGTGCTATTCAGCTAGGGTAAGTGTAAGGAATAGTTTAACCCTCAAAAAGGCATGCTAAAATTGTGGCTTCAAGAAGCATCGCCCATAAGACCCAATGAAATCAAAAACGTCGTTTATGTTGTTTTATCAGTGAAGCCCGAAAACGCTCGATCATTTGTATTCCAAATTACAACTCCATTGAAATTAGAGAACTGTTAGTAGCCGGGCCTCTGAGACTCCATACCTCTTTGAGGGTTAATTATTATCGCACCAAACTCGCATTTCGCTCGCGCTACCACAGCATCGACGATCAATATCGTATTCTTCATTCGAAAGGAGTTCCTGTTCCGTGGCTACAGTATTTGACTCTCAAATTACTTCCAATCAAAGTTTCGTGTGAGGTTATACGATACATTAATCGAATCCATGTGGCTCGTGTCATTATTAATTGCTATCTAACCGCAGATTAGTCGACCAAGGAGATATATACCTAAATCTAGCACATTTACACGCGCTAGTGGTTTAGAAATTCGTGTCATATCACGCTTATTCAAAATTGTCATATTAAAACATACCGTCATCGGAGGTTACTTTACGCCAAAATTAAAGAATGATACTTGAGCATCTAGTTCAAATTTAACGTTATTTGAACATAGTATTATTCGCTGGTTCAACACAAACATAAAAATTGGATATAGGTTAAAGAAAATGCTTGCAAGTAATCGTAGTAGGCGATGAAACTGAAACATAAAATATATGCACATTGTAACTTATTCTTTTGAAAAAGTGTGATATACTAATCCAATTATCAAATAAGAGATATACCGTGCAGAGCCCATCCACCGATAGGCCTCCATTTACCGATCAATTTGATGGCGAAATTGTTTGGACTCGAATATTGCACGGAATTTAGAAATTATAAATAAAGTGAAATATGGAAATAGTACGTAGAACATCCATATAATATACACTTTCTTTATTCGTCTTTTCATATTTTTTCAAATAATTATATTTGAATGTTGTATTAAATCCGTTGCCATTTTACCGCTTTTTTTCTCTTAACTCAAAGCCAACTGTTAATAAAACTGTGTAAGGACAATATTTCTAAGTGAATTATACACAAACCGAATGAACAAAGTCTGCAACATATGTTTGGACCTAATTTGTCGGTAATAAAAAATTATAAACCTAGTATTTTCGGCAAATGGATATCTATTACTTGTAGTGATCGGTGAATGGTACTCTAGAATTGTTGGGCTTTTCGGCTATTTTGCACTGTCTGCCAATTCATTTCCAAACTTGCGTATTTTTTCTTGATAGTTGATTAAATATTCTAGTTGAAAACGAAGATTGAATTGAAATGCCTTTTAACATTGTTTTTTAAAGAGCGTTGGAAGTAGAAATCGCTGTTAATTGATCGGTAGATGGGTCTTGCACGGTAGATTACATAAAATTAACCTCGCAATGTAATGTAAGTATTTGTGTTCGTACTTTTTGCCCGTATTTTCGATTGTTTGGTAATTGATCGTCAAAAAGTGGGATAACAAAATTCTCACAAGTTTCCTATCTCATGCCTCCACGCGAGTCTAAGTCTTTTGATGACATTTGGTCCTTAGACCGGCAACGACTGGGTGCTATCAGCCTTCTGCCGATCAGAGCCGTAGCAATCCTGCTTTGCGTGAGGGGGCAAATATTTTTTGATAAAATTTAACGTATATTTAAAGCAAGGACCTGAAAGAAGAAGTATTTTTAATATTAAGAGCCACGGTACTCAAGACGGTCCTGACTCCTGCGGTAGAACGCAAAAGGTTACGTCGTCGGCAAACTTTAAGTTTACTCCTATAACATTATTCCACGCTGTTCTAAACTTTCTTCCTTCATCGTCTCGCTCGTTACAAGATAAAAACAAAAAAATTACTCACTCTTAGTCGTTAACAAAAAGGAAAAAAGAGCTACTACCCGATTTGGTTTTTAATGTGGATGGGGTGATTGTGCAACGTCGCGACACGGATACAATGTTGCGCCCCAGGATCCCGAAGCTGCAGTATTCTATAAAGTCGACCTGTGAACCTCAGAACATGAATGGTAACGTGCTTCCAACCGTAAGATATTTAGGATACCGACTTACACCTAGAGGGGATCCGTCTCAACATCACCGGAAAAAGCCAGAACCTATAGCAGAGATTGGAGAGTCGGATATCGAACAACCGTGCCGCTATTGGAAGGCTGACCGCATACAGAGACGGCCAAAGATCGGCGAAATTATGTGCGATTATTACTCCTACTGAGCTTCGCATGCTAGGAGTTCACCAGCTGACAAAAAACGCGACACACTAATACAGCAATAGTATAATAGTGTCTTATCAAAATGACTAAGGCGTTATACTTCTATGACCAAATCAGCCACAAGAAGCTCAATTTCAGCGAAGGTCTGGAGTAGGGATATCACCGATGTCACTAGCTTTTGAACCGGTATTTGGAGGCCCCGGACAATATTGCGACGGGCAACCTGGCTAAGGCGCGAGGAGAAATGAGCAGGTGAAGAAATCGACGAGATGTCAGCTGTCTCCGTCGAAATCAATTATTTACGCGAGGATACGCGGTACCTTAGGAATTGGGCGTTACGCGAACCCCGCTTATCGTCGGATTTCATCACCTGTGGTACCACAATTCTCCTCCCCAAGGACATACCAATTACCTGTCTAACAAGTCTGCACAAGATCACATTCATCACTATTTATGTAAAGGCCCACTATGAGAAAAATAGCATCCTAACAGAGGAGCAGAAGAGATGAACAACACACTAGACTGGAAAGATCAAGCCATCATCGATACAGTCAATGTTGGAGAATTAGTTTGTAACCAACGGAACATTAGTATGACCTATATCGATTACAAGAAGGCATACAACTCCATACCGCACTCACTCCGTATTAAGGTGTTGAATATGTATAAAGTTGGTCTGTAGTCTGCGGTTCCTGCGGCAGGTGATGGAAGGGGGGACGACAACACTGCTCAGCTCAGAAGTGAGAAAGACGTGTTGCGGTCTAGAATGCTCCGCATCTTGAGGAGGAACTTTAAAGATGATTATTCTATCCCGCTCAGTAGGACATTCAATCAAAACGGGCATGACTATCAGATAAGGTATAGAGAAAGCTCACCGGAAGAGATGACCCATACTTTCTACGTAGATGATATCAAGATCTATGCTGACTCGACAGAACGATTGGGTGTAGTCATCAAACTAGTCGAAAGAATTAGTGGCGACATCGGGATGGTGTTTGGTCTAGAAAAATGCCGATCTGTTCAGCTACTATCAGTGCGATTGGTCGACACAGGAAACTGCGATATCGACAAAGGCGAGATGATTCTGGACACGATTCGTGACTAATCGTATAAGTATAGTATAGGATTCCTGCAGCTCCGCGGGATTCGCCACACCGACATCAAGCTTAAATTCCGAAATAACTGTATCTTGAAATCTTCCCTGAACGCTTGGAATAAAGTCAGAGCAAACAATACGTTTGCTGTCCCCGTGCTGACCTACAGTTTCGGCGTCATCAAATAGAGGAAGGCATTTAGAATTGCCACGGGATGAAGGAGGACAAGGAATACGACATCCAGGCAATATGTGTAGTGCAGGTACTACAACTGCGAGAATACTTTGTGGAAAATTCCAATCGAAATGGAGTATACCAAGCAACCTTAACTGCAATTTGCCGACTACAGCGGAGAAGATTGCAAAGTGGAAGCAGGAAGCTGTGCACGGTGCCCATCCACACCAGTTGGAGCAACCGTACGTCGACAAGGCTGAATCTAACCTGCGGTTCAAGCTCTCTTTGCGATCGAATCCGACATGACTGCCAACCACGACAGGATAATGCCGTCGGGGAATTACAGGAGGTATGTTTGCCACCAAGATGTCGAGGATATATGCCGGATGTGCCATTCACCGCACGAGACCTGCGACCACATTATGGTAGGTTGCTGCGTACTAGTCATTGCAGCCAATACCGAGCATCACAACAACGCTGCTAAGAGTTTGCACCTGAAACATGGGCTTTTGGAAGAGATTGTGCCGAACTACTTTTATCTGTCTGTCTGTGCCTGTTCTGGCAAATGCCCGTTTCAAGCTGTACTGGGATCACACTGTTGTATTGGAACAATACCTACTGCACAACCGCCCAGATATACTAGTCTATGACAAGGGTCGACGTAGGCGTTCCACTGGACCACAATCTGATCGGTGGAATAATTGCCAGATATCGCCCACTGGCCGTTTACTGGGTAACCACCAACACAAACATGCGCCGTGCCTTGTTGTGTTGTGACAATTTGCGGCGGTGAAGTTTCGTGACGATAATAATTTTACGCAGTATACTCTATACAAATAGATCTCCTTATTGCTTTTTATTTGATTTATCTTCAATTTCGATCTTGTATCGATTTCATATATGAGAAACATGCGTGATGCGGCAGAAAACGCATGAGGGGGCAAAGCCCCCCCTTGCCCCTTAGTTTGCTACGGCTCTGCTGCCGATAGTAGCAGAATGAACGGGTGCGAACAGATCTAGTCGAGAAAAAAATTTCCGTTAAAATGAATAGTTGATCGGAAATTAGTCGATGATAACGGGTCAATGCGTACTGAAAATTCGCCGCGTTTTTTTAACCTAATTCCAAGCTCCGTTATTGCTAACAAGCCCGTCCATCAAGTTAACAATCCTTCATATTTCCCTTCAGTGTACGTTATTATCGCTCGTATACTTGTATTCCACAAACAATCCGATATGGAAAATGGGAAATACTTTCCTTGATTTATAACATCACGCGCTATCTTTGCTTGTATAATGTGTTATCGCTCGGTAGTTTTCAACCCAATAAATATATCGTAGAGAAGAAGTAGCGAATTCTGTATAAATACTGTTGCAATAAATAGTGATCCGGCCCATTACGCAGATAAGGTTAGCTTTTCTAGGCAATACTCCCACGGTCGGCTGTGTGGAGTTCAAATTGCTTTTGTTTAGGGATCATAGGATACTCTCGGTAGCCGGGTGCAAATAGAAATGAAAAAAAATATTTCTGACCTGAACACGTAACGCCACTGTTACAGCAGTTACTGTGCGCAAATAATACTTGCAAGCCATTATTTTGAAAACCTATAAAAATAGAAAATAAGAAAAGTATAAATCAGCTTAACCCTTAAATGCATGAAACTCATTTTTCTTTGGTACTCAATTTTCGGTATGGATACAAAATTTACCGCTTCTTGAGGCTTTATGTCACAGAATTCAGTATGTTGCCAAATGGCAGTAGTATGCATTTAAGGGTTAAATGAGGACGAATTTTTTTTCTCCTTCACAATAAATTAAATTAATTGATCATTTATTCAATTAAAATTCAATATTCAATTTAAATTAAAAAAAAACGGTTGCATAATACTAATTGTTACTTACGTAGTAAAAACTGGTAATTAAACTGGTAGTATCACGAGTGACATTTCCACTGACGAAACACTAACGGGAACCGTACGCTGGGGTACAAATGTACCCCACGCCAATTTTGACTCCTGTTTGCACGAAGGCCAAAAGCAAACTGGCATTATCACCTTTTCCTTCTCTTAACCCTCCGGAAGTCACGCAAATGGCTCACTGAACGAGCAGTCGCTGATGCGATAAGACGATTTCGCTAGATTTTCAGTGCAGCGTGCACTCAGTGCACTAAAGCGACTTCCGGAAGGTTACTATGAACTCTAAATTGAATTATGGTTAGGGTCCCAGGTCGATAGATGCTTAATTTCCGTCTTCACACGGCTTCAAAGATGGCGTGGGGTACATTTGTTTACCCAGTTCTAGGGTTAAAACAGATTGCATATCACAATGTTTTACGAAAATGTCAAAAAACAAATTTATAACGAAATTCGATTACATCGTGATAGATTATGGAATATCGAATATGATCGAAAGTGTGTCAACAAGTCATTAAGCAAAAGACACCGAAGATCCAAAAAATATTTTTGTAGAGCAACTTGTAGCTGCGAAGTTGTAATCGCTGCACCTCAGGGTATTCAGGGCTTCTCGCTAAATAACAGTATGTGAATAGATAACACCATTCCTTTTATCAACATCAGTACTTTAATAAAAAGTAATTCCTGGTAAAATATTTCAGTAAAAGACCGAATCGCAATGATTTTAAAACTGACATATAATTCAAAACTATTGCAAATCACTCTTTTGTTCTCCCCATTACTTCTTGCTTAATCAAGCTTATTGGAACAGCTTGACCAAAACTGCAACCACGATAAATGACAGCGCGATCGAATGTATCGAACTGCCAGCGCTAGTCACCATCACAGTTTCACCGTACTGCGCGTCCTTGGGCGAGCGTTGTTTTTGCGATTTTATCGTACAGGATTGACCGCAGTCTTCATTTTCACAGATATCACACAGAGTTGATTTGGGGCCATCGTAGAATTGACGAGCAATACGAGCTGTTGGCGGGAGGAAAAAAACAGTTTGAAATGATATTAAGGGAATAAAATCCGAATAAAGCTTACAGTTGTCATAATAATCATAGATTACTACTGGAGCCGGCTTTTGCTTAGCCACTTTGTGGGTACGGAAGGCGGAGACTGTTGGGCAAATTTCCTTGCGATCCAAACTATCGAAGTATAACACCACAATGGTATCACCATCCTTCAGCTCGACTTTCTGTAATAAAATAATTTTCAATTAGATCATTTAGATGTTGAGTAAATATCTTCATACTTTGATGTAATCCATGTTCTCCAGCGAGGGTAGGGTATCCGAATCAGCAGTGAAGCCACTGGGGAAGCCTACTTCCATAACAGCCATGTTAGAACTGTTCTGGCCGGTCGCTGGAACAAAACTGGTACACACCGATAGGTGCAGATAATCTTGATTGGAGTTCTTATTAACCTGGGGATCCAGAACAAACCGTGGCCATTCACCGGTCACATTCATATTGTACTTGTATGATAAAGAAACAATGGCGAATCCTCGTCCGGTCGCCTTGATGTCAATTTTTTTCGCATTAGCTGGCAGCTCAAACTTTTGAAGAATCATTTTGTTCTCTGCATTGACCTTCATCTCCTTTTGCTGATTATCGTTAAAGCTTGCCACAATGGTTACGTCGCTGTTTTTAGAGGAAATTTTCGCAGCCAGTTTAGCTAGTGCTTGCAAACCGACAACTGTATCCTGCGTCGATTGGAACCCGCCTTTGTCGTTACGTTGAGCGATCAACCATTTCATGATTGGCAACGCATCGGTGTCCAGACCAGCTTCCAGAAAGGCTAGCATACCATACGCAGACATCTCCACGTTGACTGAGTTCGGTTTACTGTACCAAGGGCTTTTGTTTTCGCTTTCCGGAATTGGTTTATGCCACCATTTTGTGTCCCCATCCGTTGTGGCCTTGGTATCCAACAGAGACAAAGTATAGTCCTTGGCACTGTGATCAGCTAGTTGCAGTGCATATGCTGCGAGGGCCATGGAGTAATTATCATCCAAGCCTTCGGTATTGCGCACGATGTAATCCAGAGCCTTGTTGATGACGTTCTTATACTTGGGGATCAAGTTCTTGTTCTCCAGGAAGGCGATCAACGTGTACGCGGTTAAAGCGATTCCTTGCCCGGATCCTCCCTGCATATCTTTATGTGAAACTTTTCCCACCTCAGGGAAGCTTCCGTTGGCTGCTTGCTGATCACTCAACCACTCCAGCGAACGATCAATTATTTTCTCGTCGACGCTGATGTGATTGGCAGCTTGTTTAAATGAGCGCGCTACGAATGCGGTCAACCACGTGCTTCCCCTTTTATCGCTATTCCCAAAGGCACTAAACGATCCGTCATCATGTTTGTACGTCAGCTCACGCTGGTAGCCTGATTCCATGAATTTTTTCGCCTTCTCTTCGATCTTAGAATTCAATTGATTGGTGTTCTTCAAATAGTCCAGCACTACGATATTTGGAACGAAGTTCAACATGTTCTGTTCGCCACAGCCGTATGGCATTCGGATAAGAGAGTCGAGATTCTGGATTGTAGATCCCAACACGTCACCTGAAACGATATAATATTCCTAATACCTTTACAAGTAGCACATGTACTAGTAAACGTACCAATTACGGAGACTTCAATTCGAGTAGAGTCCGGAACCGCATTCTTCGGCACATCAACACTAAAGTTGCTCATTGCTTCTGGCGTTGCCCGTAAATCCACAAAAGACGCCTTATTGACGTACTGTGGAAGCCCCTCCGGTTCAACCAGCAGTTGCCTTTCGACGCCATCACCGGCCAGTTTGGTAGTCGCCGTTACCTTAATTGTAATGTGACCCAACTTCGTCGGCTTCACCATGAAGGAAACCGTTTTTCCACTGTTTGACGGTACTTCAACGGTCTTTTTGCGGAACAGTTCCAATTCTATAGAAAATGATGTCATTCAATGTGTTAGTCAGTAGGAAGATTCTACGTCGCTATACTCACTTGGACTATCGTGGATTTCGTTCTCCACATCGGCAAACTCAAACTCCTGCTCAGTATTGTGGAAGGTCACCTCGGCATTCTGGTCCGACTCCATGTAATTGAAGATTACGATCGGAATGGAAACGATCTCACCCCGTTTAACCGAGTAGGGCAAATTGGTGGATACGAAGAAGGGCAGAAAAACGTTCAGCTTCCTTGGCGTTTGCGTTAATCCCAGGCCGTAAACGGGATTCACCGAAAAGCCTGTGATGATCCAGGAGGTTATGGTATCTGGTACCTTTTTCGTGATTGTTTTCTCGCCGGTGAAGCTGCAGCGTGGAATGGAAAATAACTTAGATATCTTGTTTTCTTGCTAGAGCCATTCACACAAACACATAGTTAAAAATACATGCAGGGTTAGTATGTTACGTAAAAAATATATTAATATACCAAGAAACAACCCCAGTACCGAACACTTCAATGATGTTAGTTAGATGTTTAATATCAACCCACAAAGCGACAGTGTCAGTTTTACAAACCACCTAAGATGAAAAATGTTCGAAAAAAATCTTCATACTCGACGATCTTCTCTTATTTTCACAAATCTTTCAATTAGTAGCCACCAACCAGCAGTTTTAAAAACAGCGTAAATTCTTTAGCAGCTAAACATTTTATTCAATCTCCAGGGACTCCTCCAGCAGGGATCCAAAACTTGGGCAACCTTGAAAATTCTGGATAAGTGCGCACAATATTAGCAGTAGCAGCAGCAGTATGTGTTGATTTTAGATAATTGGTTACAAACGGATTAACACGCCAGTTAGATTTTTATTCTCAGCCAACGGAACACTCGTATTTACCCTGAGTACGCGTTCTCAAACAGCCACGTGTTGGCGATTTCTTGCGACAGGAAAATTCGGGGAATATTTCTGTGAGGCTTTGGAATACGGCTGAAGGCATACGGTCCGGCCAGTGGTGGCCGAGTGTTGGTTTTGAACTCGTGGACCGGCAGCGATCGAGGTTGCTTCTCGATCACCGTGTACAGTGGAGAACCGTCGGGAGCTCGGAGCACCTTGTAGGTAATCGGGGATAAACGGGAGGAGGTATCGTTCGCTAGAAGAATCGATCAGGTTGGATTTTAATTATTTTCTAATGGAATGTGACTACTCTTGAAGAGTGGCTAACGAATGGAATGTAATAGAAGCTACTAGACTGATCCTTTTTAACCTTGCTTTTCTTACGAACTATGTCCGCAACGAGTGCCTATCACCGACACCAGAGAGGTAACTCCACCATCTCGACTCTCGATATAGGCCTATGAGCACATCTACCAAGACTAATGGCATTACTTCTCATCCGATGGAATACGAGACCAGGGATTTTTACCTCAGAACATCCCAACGTCTTCAACAAATATTTTACCCTGACCTGTGGAGGTGAGAAGCAGTCAAACTTACCACCAACCACCAATGCCGGCACTAGATTGATCTTTGGTTCCACCCATAAACTAACTCGGCGTTGAATGAGAAGCACCGATACTTTTGTACAATTTAAACGTTATTTTTGTACAATTTAAACGTCATAGAGCAAAATTATACACATCAAGGAGTTCAAGTATGTATTGGTGATCCAAAATTAGATTGCTCATCGGTAATCCCTGGACATGAACCGTAAATCAATCATTCAATATCACTTTCTTATTTACTAGCAGATTATAAAAAATGAGAAACAAGATCATTTATACAGCCTTTCGATTTAAGGAAAACTTCTCCAGTAAATGCGTAAAAAATTGAATTATTTTCGTTCCATTATTTGATAGTACATTCAGAAATACACATGTAAAATTTCAGGACAAAGTATGGAAAATTATGAAAGCTACTGATTTTTGTCTTGGATCCGCCATTGTGAATTTTCCAAATTTGACCTCAAATTCGTGTTTAGTGACCTTAGAAATCTATAAATTCATTTATTCTCAAAAAAATAGGTCGAGTAACTTTAATTGTACACAGCCAAAGTGGAAAAATCAGGCAAAAAAACGTGGCCGCAATTTTGTTGCTATAACAATTTTTTTCATGTATTTTAGGCTGGGGCGCCTCTATGGAATGTAACCTTCAGGATCGTTTAGGTTTTCAGCTTCTAGAAGATTCGAAACACCTTTTGCTGGTGCCGCCATTTTGGACGCCATTTTTAACAACTTACACTCGAAAATTTTAATTTTTTTTATGAAACCTAACATAAACCTAAATAAACATTTTGCAGAAAGCGCACATGTCAAAGTCATTTTACTTCTTCAAAAAATATTATCAAACATTAGGTAATTTTTGCACAAATATATAAGAGGAATTTTCATAAAAATCGTTTTTCTTTTCAGGAAGCAAAAACGTGATTATTTAATCCACCTGGTGGTGCAACTGTGCCTTTCTCATTTGTCCAAACTACGATTCCATGCCAGGTTATGTTCCATACAATAGTGGAAATGTATATTATATATTCAGTACGATTTGCATATAGATACAACTCTAACTTTAAGATACTTTACTTCTGAAATGTTACTTAAACTCCACAACTAAAAGATATAAGGACACTATGGCCTTGACATACAAAGTGTACTTTTTGAGTTAGAGGCATTTAAAGACTAGCAAGTCAATTTCAGAGAAAGTACAATAACTCTGTAACGGCTGAGATTTGATGGTATGTGTAGAAAAAATTTTCCCCCAAATATGATCCTCTATCACCCCTCGAGAGACTCATAACCATGAACCAAACACCCTGTATATACACACATATGTACATTTTCCGATCTCGACGAACCGAGTCAAATGGTATAAGAGACTCGGTTCTGCGGGCCTCGCTTAAAAAGTCGAAATTGCGACCGATTGCACAACCACACCACCACAAGGCAAAAAATATTACACTTATTGTTCCGGAATCAATTCCTGATGCTCTAAAAATACACCCCGTTTACCACTGCAAAAACGGCAGGTTCCACTTTAAGCAATCATATCTCAGGAATGACTGAAGTACTGTAGTTGTGTCTAATAAAGTAAAATAACTATGACAATTTTCAACTTTGGATAATGCATAGTTGTTTAATGCACGTACAAAGATAAGTCACAAAACCGGTTTACAGGAGAAGCTCCCCTTAATCCAGCTACGGTGAACAATGAACATATTCTCAACTTTTTCATCACCAAAAAAGCCCCCAAGCGGAGTCAAACGTACGTTGTATTGCAAATCATTTTTTCCACCTAGTTTCTAATCGAGTTCAATTATGTTTGGAAAATTTTCGATGTTGGAATAATATGATGTTATTTTATCAAGATTAAAATGAGCATTTTGAAGCGAATATTTAACTAATCCGTATTTAAATTTCACCGGCGCGTCTAGATGTGCTGTAAATTTTTCAAATTTACGTTTATATTTTCAACACGCCCTCAAATGAAATAAGAAATGGATGAAAATATAATAGTTAGATAGAGTACTCCAGGCGAATGACGCAGTTTTCGATTGCGCCTAACAATATGCAATTTGAATATGGCACAAAGATTTATGAAAGCATCATGGCCGCTTTGTCGTTGTGGCTGATTGACCGCCGAAAAACAATGATTAAAGATGCATCGTTGACACCTTCTCGTTGTTGCAAATTTGTTTTATTGAAGTGCCGGCAAGTATTTTCCAAGTTTGCATGTATTTTGTTCTTTATATAATACTTATTGCAAACAAACGCTGACAGCTGCTTTCTACTATAGTATTGAGTTATTTCAACTAACAGTTGGTAAGTGTTAGGTCAGACCAGACTAAATGACAGTGCATTGATTTCGAAAAAAACGCGTTTAAAGTTTGAATCGCAGCATCCTTTACATTATAATTGGAAAATAATTTTTACCATAATTCTTGTTTATTGTTTCATATCTCAAATCTGGTAAAAGTGGAATGTAGATGAAGAAATTCTTTATCCAGTGCTATCATTAACTCATTTTTTTATGTTTTGCGACTTGGTTCGGTCTGACTTAACACCGACCAGTTATCAAACATAAACTAAGTATCGTTTAGAGTTGGTGTTGATAAATGAAAAATAATTCTTTTAGTCAACAAAACCACTTTTTACGGTTCGATTAGCAGCAACTAATTGGTTTGTGGTCCACTAGCAACAAACAGTGGTCTGAGAAAATGCTTTGGTACTTTTCTGGGAACTCTGACTATTGAAAATCAGAATAATCGTGTCCAAGCCACTTTAATCCTACTCGTTATCCATTTTAGGGTTTATTCCACTTTTAACGAAATTAGGTAGGTATTCACTCAAAATTTAATAAATACCTACTGAATTCGGTGAAAAGCAAAAATGAACAATGCGCAGAAAGAGTGTGACCTGGTCATTTGTCATTCCTATGCACCGCAATCAAAACTCTCACAAATTTCAATCCAAATTCATTCGACATCAACAACAAACAAATTTTTAATATGTTAAGGTAGTCTCGCAGTTAGAAATGTAATCAACTTAGTTCGGAGCATATTGAAAAACTAATATATCACTTATTTAACTACAAAATTTGTAAAAAAAAGTGGGATCAGCGATTAGACAATGATTAAATTTACTAAGACTTATCAGAATTTTCAGATTTAGGCAAAACTTAATGACAATATTGCTCATTAATCAAAAAAAAATGTTTGGGTAAAAAACATTAATGTTCAATTATTAAAATATCAAAAAATTGCCAAAACCCCAATATGCCTAGGAAGGAACAGTTTAACCGGAAAAAGACCTTAGGTTTCCCACAAAATTATAAAAACCCGATTTGGTACATTACTAGTTGCATGTGATTGTCGTTTGTCGCCCATAATACAATGTGTTCCATATTTATTGGTACATCCTATTTTTAAGGATATTTTTCTCATTTAAAACAAACTACGCAGCTTAAAAACGTCAAATATAGGGCGGAGTGGTCAAATTTCGAGAAACGCCGTTTATTCAATTGTTTTACAATCTCAGATAAATTGGCGTAGTTTGTTTGAATTTACAAAATAATTCTAAAAAATAGGATGAACTCATCATATGGGACAAGCTGGCATACGTGGTGATGAATCAGTAGTTGATTCTCACGAACTTATTTTGTCGGTGTTAAGGACCTAAGTAAGGACTAAGTAAGTGATTTCGAGAAAAACGAGTTCAAAGTTTGAATCTCAGCATCCTTTACGTTATAATTGGAAATCAATTTTTGCCATAATTCTTGTTTATTGTTACATATTTAAATCTGGCAACAGTCGAATGTAGCTGAAGGAATTTTTTATCCAGTGCTATCATTATCTCATTTTTTTATGTTTTGCGACTTAGTCCGGTCTGACTTAAGACCGACCATTTGCTTTGTTAAAAAGTTCTTGTTTTTCGTTGAATGATGCTTTCGGAAAAAAATTATTATATAAGATGCGCCATATTTTGCTTTAACATCTCAGTTTCACATTTCACCGTACAGAAAATGACATTTTTCAAAAGTTTTTAGGCCTCCCCCTTAAAATATAAAAGTCGTCGCTTCAAGCATAAGCTTAGAGTTCCTCGCTACCACGTAAAAAAAAAGAAAAAAATTCTCACAAAGTTATTTTATCATTTTCGGCGTCGAATGTACCTTTATACGGATCTGGGTAATAGATATTTGTCGTTTCAATTGCATTAAGATTTTATGAAATACAGCCAACCCTGCTGTCTTTTATTTTTGTTTGTTAATTTATTGTTTCGAGAAATTATAAATTTTTGCTTCAAAATCAATTTTCGAATTACTTTTGCTAATTGTACGCAGCGAACCATATATCAGTAATGCGCGTTGGAGACGTATCTCTGATTGGCGAAAAATGCCATTTAGGATTTAGAATGTTATTATTCAGTAGTGTACAGTATAGAAATGAAACGACGTCTAACAATGCGTTTTAGCGCCTGTCAACAAGCACGTGGACTTCAGAGTGAGGTATGGACCATTCCAGTGTCAAATCAATCGTTTTGACGGTTTGAAAAATTAAAGTAGAATATTGCACTTCAGGAGCGTTTTGAAATATTATAAATAAGAAAAGATTATGGTCTACAACGAGTTCCTACTTTCTAAAGTTAATCAGATTGACGCAAACGAGAAAACTTTCAAGCGCTTCTGTGTTGCCGTCAAAAATCCTACAATAATAAAATGTTAGGAAGAAAACTGTATGTACATAAACAGGAAAATGCCTTCACCGTATTCAGTTTCTCATGAGCACAGGCAGCAAAGCTAGACCCCAGACGAAACAAGTAAAATATTCTTGAAACTACGAACCCGTCTTCTCGTTCGCTATCCCAGATCCATGATTCCGGGAAATTTTTACGCACTCGAACTTTACCACCATTACTGCCACCTAGACCGGGTGCTCCGAACGATGCTGCGTATACTGGAATCGGCAATTCTAACAATTCATAAAGATAATTTAATAAATCCCGTCAAGACAATACAATGCATTCAAAACGAATTCAGTAATGAGCCTACTATCTTTGTTCAACGTATTAACCCAAATAGTACGCTAAAACACGGCACTTGTTTGGAGAATTCTAACATTTCCGGACCATTTTTGTTATTATAGCAGTTCTTAGGAACAAAAAAGCCATTTATCCGAATTTCATCGATTTTAGGCCGAGTAATTAACAAAATAGTGCGACATCCTCCCTGATAGGGCCAAAATAGGCCAATTGCGGCAATCGCCTTTAACTATTACAAGTTGGTAGATTATAACCAAAATATTCAATAATAACTAGAACTGTTCTCGTATTTATTTAGAATAGAATCGGACCATAGTTTCGTGAAATAAAAGATTATGGCGATCAACCTGTCATATCCCAAAGAAAACGGACTGTAACATACATAACGCTACACCGGAAATAAAAATATAATAAACAATTGCACTTTTCGAACTTAAATTGTCTTAAACCCCGTTTAAAAAATTGTCTTAGGGTGGATGTACCAATAGTCGCATACTTAAGGAAAACTATTGATAAAAAATCGATAAATAGACCTATGGGCAATGTTAATACATTAAACGAAAGCTTTCAGTCCCTACTTCATAGGAAAAATATAAAGATGGTTTAATAACCAGTTCTCGATAAACATATGATTACGGCCTAAAAGCCAACTGTCAAAATCCACTTTGAATGGAAATTCCAGACAAACCGTCACTAGTCGAACACAGTTCACAACAGTTTATGAAAGAGAAAACTTTTCTCTTTCATTTACTATCAACATCTGATTGGCGTGTAACGGTTTGTCCGGAATTTCCATTCAAAGTGGATTTTGACAGTTGACTTTTAGGCCGTAATCATATGTCTGTCGAGAGTTTATGTAATCAAAACCGCTTGTACCACCATAGCACAGAGAACAGACGTCCATCTTCAGCATTCAACTTGTGTAAAATCTCTAACGGTTTCGAAGGTAGTTGGGATATCCAAACCAGGTGCGCTACTGTCGTCATGTTTTTTTGTAGCTGAGTTCGACAGAATCGACAGTGGTTATTCCTCTACCCAGTCAAACTAGTCCGGAACCGGTTCGGACTTCCAGCATGAATTCCAGCTCAAATGCATAAACCGATAGAGTCAGAATCGGTTGTTTTCTTTGAGCAAGATTCCATACTGAATCCATTCAGGATTTCGAACCGGTTCCGGAATGGATTTGACGGATAGTTGGGATAGGTTGATATGGCGGCGCTAGTGTTTATCGTATATTAATTCAAATGTTTACACACATTTTTTAAATATTTTTGTTCGATCATGGATGTCTGTTCTCTGTGACTATAGGAACACATGTACCAATAGTGGTGCAATCGCTAATTTCGGTTTCTATTGTTGCAAAACCCATTGCTTTCTTATGGGACTTGCAACTATAGGTACACTATATTAACTATAGGTGCAAGGGAGCTCAAAATTCTCATTTTTCAATAGTTATTTGAGCAAATTTCAAGGATAACAGTTTTATTGTCGCATAATTTTAGTGCGATGAATCGATAAAAAAAATATTTGTTGATGGTTGGTACCTTAGTTAGGCGTATAAACCACTACTGCAACTATTGGTACACACACCTCAACTATAGGAGCACCCACCCTACTATTATATTGTCAAACCACATTTACCCTGGCTAGATGGTGTTGTCGAGACTAATGAATCTCTCGGATGTGTATTTGACAGCCCCCTGCTAGGCAGCCATTTTGTCCCAGCCAACATCTGCCTTTGTTAAAATCAAAACAACCCAATGCTATTGCACGGGCGACGTGGGCCTAGATGCAGCTAGGCCCATCATATGTTGACTTCTGTCAAAGTCCGTATATCTCCATAGCGGATGACAGGAGTGACACCCTCCTGGTATTTGATCATCGGTTGTTACTATTCACTAACCCTGTGAAATTGTTTTTTTTACGCTTTTAATATTTACATGAAAGTCCACGAGCAAAAATAATTCCGAAATCAAGTTCTGACATTAATAAATATCATTGTTTATCATATTAAGTTTAATTCCGTTCTAAAATTGACATAAAATATATTAATCACAAAATATGATCTTCTCAACTTCAAGTTAATACGTTCCTTGAAGTTGTTGTATTTGAATTCTTCTAAAACTTTGCCGAGGAAGACAACTTTGTATCTCTTCTAATTAAAATGTTTGTTTTTGGAGTATCTCTACAGTGATATTACTAAAACGGTCGTAGAAAACATAATTTTATCCCTAAAAAGTCGTGTGAAGACGTCAAACAATTCGTCGTGGTTTGGACAAAATAAGAGAAAGTTATCAAATTTGCATATAAATCCTCCAGTTGCAGCAGTGGTACTAGAAAAATTGAATATTTTACCAACCGTCAGAGCGCCAATGCTTAACACGTTTTTTTACAAGCTCTAGATTATTTCGCGGTCCTCAGTTCTTCGTTTCGTTAAATTTCCTATTAAAACCCATTTTTAGGTAGCAATGGACGACTCGTGGAGGAATTATTTTGGAAAAGTCGATTTCTCCATGCAAAATCCCATGTAAACGTTAAACCGTGTGCGCAACTTTCACCATTCGAACTAAGATATTGCACAGCTGTTCTGGGACCCATATCGAGTCCAAAAGGTTACTCGGAGCGGAATTCTGTTTTTTGTCCCACCCTAATGCGCATCGAAATCATAGATTGCTACCAGGTTTGATTTGGTGATGGAGTGATAACTTAATGAAAATTGGCTTCACTGATTACGAGAGGCGATCAACAAAATTATGACAATTAGTAACATAGAGACAGAAGGGAATTTTATTTGCGTAACATAAATTTTCTAAATTTAGCGACTGTTAAATTTAGAAAATTTGCATGCTTAGTTGAGAGCAAAATTTGAACAAAACATCAAAATATAGATTTACAATTTCATACTATCACACAAGTTTACATACTAACTAAAAGCGTGATAAAAGTATACATTCGCATCGAATCGTTTGAATGTCTTCGGTGCACTTTTTCGTTGAGTCATAAGTTGAGAAATAAGTGCACCAAATACGGCGATTTGACGTAAAAATGAATTTTCATCACACTTTAATGTTCTACACACTTCTGTCATAGTCCTATGTGGTGAAAAGTGCGCAATACGAAAAACTAACATATGTAAATCACCGAGAAACAAGAACAATTGTTTAGTAAAAATCCCACATTTGAAATACAGAAAAGAAAACATTTAACTGACCCATCCGACTGACCAACTGAGCTCCATATCCAAGACTCGGGAAAGGATTTTCTCACGGTGATCGATGCCGGTGCTGCAGCAGATCTCGGCTCACCGCTCATCAGGTACTTCCGTTTCGGTGCGGCTGCGGCAAAGGCAACCCCAGGCCTTCCTCCAAAGCTACGATCCGAAATCCAATAGGTTCGATCTGGAGTTTATTTCGAACAGGATTATTTATGTGGAGAAAAGTAATTAGATCATGGAACCGAACTGATTTAAATCCGATTTCGTTTGCAGACAAAGTAACATTAATTATCAACAAACTGAAATTAGACAATAGCCTAATAACATGAAAGATGTGTATGTGATTTACTTGGAGATATTCTGATTGCAGATGAAAATCGCAATATTGTACTAGTGCCTTTTAATTTATCTACAATTCTCAGCGTGCAATACTAAAGCGGATATTGTGCACATGCATAATCCTTATTATGTGCACTTGTTGTGTCTCAGTGTTGCGCACTGAAAATATGAGGAAAAACGAATAGTGGAAGTTTTCGATTTGCAAAATTATACGTTCTTTGTTGATGAGATCGCTAGGTTCCTTGTCAAACCATGCCTAATGCTAAGTGAAGAGACGACAGTACCCTGTCAAAAAAATGCGGACGAACATGGTCAGGCGATTTAAAAAGTTTGACGTTTGACTCAACTCGCCTGTGCTAATTGACCCTAGGAACAAATGCAATTTACGAATGCGATTTAAAGGCAATTTCAATACTTATACAAATTTTCTGGCGGCTGAAATGGACTTGGTTGTTTTTTGCGTTCTTCAAACATGGCGGTTCATGTTTGGCTTAAGTTTAAAATGGTTTTTTAAACAATTGGTGTGTTCCCGCTTGTATTTTGTTTGTTTAGTGCACTTAATTTAGCCAACAAATGTAAGTATAGTGGAACAAGATCTCTGAGTCTAAATGAAAGTCAGATTGTGGTAAGCTTTGGTGTGCAATACAAATTTCACCATCGATTCTTCCTATAGTCTGGTGGTGATTACCTAGTGTACCGATAAATTTATGTGAGTAGATAGTGAATCCGAAAATAATTATTATTTTTAATTTTCATATCAGGCAATTAAGGGCGATTAAATGGCGCGTTCCCTGGGCGATTTAGGGGCGATTTAAGGGCGGGTAGAGCGGCAAAAAAATGACAGCGGCGTATCGCCCAAATGTTGCATATAAAATAGCCCCCTAATTGCCAGCAAATTGCTGGCAAATTGTAGGGCAATTAGCGCATCCGAGTTGGCAAATAGCCCCCCGCTAGCCAGCAACTTGCCCTTTTTGACTGGATAGGCTTCTTGCTCTTCTTCATTTTCTCTACCAGTCCCTATCGAAAATCTAAAGACAACAAGCGACCATCGTTGCCATATGAGCTAGATCAACATTTCCCGAAAAAACTGTGTAAACATATAAATGGAAATACGTTGAAAATTTCCATCGCATGTAGGTTCGCATGCGTGAATCACCGTTGTATCCAAGTTTGCACGCAAGACCTGTGTAGCGTTTGTTGACCGATTGTAGTGCCGGCTAGTAGCAAGTAGCTTCTTGCTGGAGCATGTCAAAACGATAGGTTTATTTCTTACATACATTAAAAACTTTACTTATATTTCAGTGCCTAAACCAATTTACGTGACTATTTCGTCATTCAAGATTTTCATTCAATTTGCATGAAATATATATGCGCTGGAAAAGTATTCAGAATAGATCTAAAAGCACTGCTTTATAATTCCTTTTTAAATATTTTGTGCGCTCTTGGTTGACAAAACGACCAATCAAGAGCTATTTCAATATTAAGGTTAGGACAGAATCAAATTGGCTACTGGTACATGGTTTACCCGTTCTAAATTTCATCATGAGCTACAACAGAACGCTTCCACCTCGGATGCCGAAATTTTGTAACATGAAATGCAAATATTGGTGCAATAAAAGACAGTCGCAGCGATTTTTCGACTGAGGAATCTATCTGAAAGATTGCTCTGGTGTAGCAAATATCCAACGCAGATAGAAAACTTTAACTCCACCATAACTTTTCAAAACAACGTTATCCTAAATAAGAGCCTTTCTCTGTTTGTATTCTCTTTCAATTATTGCCGCGCTATTAAAAAACTTGCCATTAATGTTCCATTGTATGTCGAAAAAGAATGTTTTTGTCAAGTAGCTTATGTGCAGAGCTAAGGAACAAAAATAGAGGCGACGAAGTATAGAATAGAAAGTGCAGAGAAACGCTTTCATTTGCAGTTTCATTTTTTACAACAATTGTGGTAGAACTACTACTACTTTTCTAGATAAACACCCGAAAAGAAATCCAATCAACTAACATGCGAAATACAATCGAGAATTTTCAGATCTTTTGCGGTTTTTTATAGCTTGCTAAACAACATTCCAAAACCTAGTTACTAAAATATAACAACGGTAAAAACAATCCACAAACCCTTCATTGAAAGTTTCCCAAATCCAGGATTCAGGGAATAATGTGCGAATTGTGATCATGGATGGTGAGCCGCCGCCATCTTGCGCTTGAGCAGGGCTGTCCACAGTGTCAACATCCAATAGTACTGGTTCCAAAGCGATAGCAGCGTGTAATTTTTTCTTAATAACTATTTGTGGGCCTACAATGTAAGCAATAATACGATAGTGAAAAAAGTAAATATTGAAAAAATAGCGCGACTGCAGTTTTCACCGACTATAAAAGAATAACCTAAATGACATCATTTATCGTGGGTAGCTGATACAGTGAAATCCTTTGACGCAATAGTTTAGGTCCCTGTACACCCGGCCATGTCCTTGCGGTCACTAAACGAATTGGCACTTTAGTTGAATGCATACGGGCAACTCAAGCTATTTGCATAGTTACTTC
Source organism: Topomyia yanbarensis (assembly GCF_030247195.1). Taxonomy (NCBI): domain Eukaryota; kingdom Metazoa; phylum Arthropoda; class Insecta; order Diptera; family Culicidae; genus Topomyia; species Topomyia yanbarensis. The sequence goes on from NC_080671.1 coordinate 82,111,857, forward strand.
GGCTGTTCGATCTTGTTAATGAGGAAGGAAAATGGGTTGTGAATTTGGTATGATTTAGATAACATTTAACAAAATATATTATGATAGGATAACATGAAAACGTAACAATATGATAATTAATATTCGATGATTCGACATACCGCCCTACCAGAGCTGCTTTTCCCCCTTTCAGTCGCTCCAGGACAGAAGCTATTTCAAGCCGCTCCTAACATGGAGAACAGGCGCTTTTTGGTTTCACTTTCCTTGTCAGCAAACGACTAACGATCCGTCTGTGGTTGATTACATTGCTTCAGAGCTTAATGGCAATGTTGGTAAATACGACTCACAGTAAATGTCATTTCATGTCGACTTATCAGTCGACTTCGTCAGCGTTCACAGTCTATTAACCAAGAGACACCATGTCTCGTTTGCAATTCCAATTTAATTGCTTAGCCTTCCGCAAGTCGCGCAAATGGCTCACTGAACGAGCAGCCGCAGCTGCTCTAAGACGATTTCGTTACATTTTCAGAGCAGCGTGCTCTCAGTGCACTAGCAAAAGATCCTCAAACAAATAAGACAAATACTTATTTACAAAACGTCAACCGTGTATCTCTTTATTGTGGATCCGTTTGCAGTCGGAAATTGCAATTTTTTTGAATATCAGTGTTGTTTTGCTGCTGCTAAATGGTCGAGAATCTTAATAGACTAGATGTTACAGCGGATTTTTTTGTAAGAGGTAAACGAAATAACAACAAGCAAGTTACGTGAGGCTTTAACGCACTAGTATTTCTTCCCAACACTCACACCTTTCATACGCACAGGTTGTCCGAATATTCGTATAGCTTTCTGTCAAAGGCAATTGAAGCTTATAGTTGAAAAGTCGAGTAAAACGAAAAAAAATCAGTCTTTAATGATTACTTATCGTACCGAAACAAGCATTGTGTGCAAATTTAGCTGAAAAGAAGTATGTTTTGAAAACTTTGGGTGAATGCTGCTGTTAGAATATGCATGTCCTTATCATTTAATAATATTTAGGGGAGGCTGGGGCTAGTAGGGGTGGGCGTAGCGTAGTTGGTAAATCGATTGCCTTGTACGCAGCGCACCTGGGTTCGAGTCCCAACCCCGCACATAGGGTTAAAAAAATTTCATAAGAGATTTTTCTAACGAAGAGGCGAATGACCTTAAGGTTAAAACCTGTATAATCTAAATAAAAATTAAAAAAAATATGGCGCTGTCTTTAGTTCTGCACTTCCAGTACTGTGTAATAGATTCTCCAATATGTTTAATAACTGTTTATGTTGCATTACATTCTGTTTCCTACACGTTGTAAGCGATATTGAGTTTTTGAGCGTATTGGAGTGAAGAGCCTATTTTAGTCGCATAAGGGAGGGTGCCTCACCATTTCATTAATTACTCGGAATACAATAGATGCAATGCGTATGAATTGGCACAAATATCTTTGCTTTCTTTTTATCAACCATTATGATAATAAAAATTGCCTTGCCATTTGAACCAATGCGTTAAACAAAGATAGCTAACTCCGTTCTAACCAACGGCATTACATGGTTAGGGCGAAAATAGGCTCATTAGGTTTTTCGATAGCGAGCGAAAAGAACTTTCCGTAATATACGTAACCGTAACCACAAACAAAATTTGTTTTTTTTTTCTGTTTGTTTACTTCGGAATTTCACCAGAAGAATTTCTAAAATTCGCTTCTGAATACGAAGTGGGCGCCAAATTTAAAATACCGGAACATTGCGGCTGCAAAATAATAAGAAGTATCATCTCACGCGATCCATACTTTAACATCAAAAGTGGCCAGGTGGCATCATTGTGCGTATAGTCGTAAGTTGGCGAGATTTCCGCGTCACATATTTAAAATTCTGTGATGCAGCCAACAGTCTGCTCTTTTATGTAACGCATTTTCCTTTACACGATCTTCTTGAATTAAAAAGATAAAAATAGAGAAATACTCCTTACAGTTTAGGTAATTTGCGTTCTAATGGAGTCCAAAATATTAGCAACCATCTGTATTTGCTTATGTTGAAGCAAATGGAAGAAACATTTTTTTTGTTTTTTTATTCGCCCAGGTGCCCAACACTGCACCTAGGTGGCCTTCTTATTTTAAGGCTTTAATGAAAAATCCTTTACTCACAAGAATTATCAACATTATTTTCGTTTTTTTCAAGTCAAATAAAAATTTGGGCACTAGAGGATTAAGATGGCGTCCTTTTCTTATTCTAGTCTCTTTAGTATGAACCATAATACTTATGAAGGTTGTTACCACTGATGAATTAAAGCTCAGTATGTAAATTTTTAAGTGATTATCTGAATCTGCTGTTTGATGATGTCCTTTGATGAGCTTTTCTGACCATATCTACTAAAACTCTCCGAAACAGACTAACCTAGCATAAGATAACCAAATCCACGATTCAGGGAATTGTTTCCGCACTGCTACAGTTCGGTCTACTGATGTTACTTCCGATGTTTCACCCTTTTGTTGTAGGGTTTGAATATAGCGTAACAGGTCATGGGAAGAAAAATCGTCTTCCATTCTAATATCGATTCTGTCGCCATCACCATCAGCACGGTACCAGAGATCGTTAGAAAAAGATGCTACTAAATGCATGCTTATATTAATTAAAAGTAAAATAAATAAAATATTTATGATTTTGACACAAGTAATGTTTTCTAGTTTTTTGGCCGAAATGAATTTCGATAAAACTAGAAAAAATGATGAAAACTGAGACTGCATTTCGAAAAAATATTTTGAGATTGAATGATGAAAACTGTGTGGGTGTAGATCGTATAGCGAGTAGTTGTTGATCGGTTCCACTCAATTCCAAAAATTGTGCCACCCTAGAATATATACTAAAATAAAAAGTATACCACATCTACGATACTAGAAATGAATATACGAATTGTGACCACGGATGATGAGCCATCGCCGGCATCATGCAGTTGACCTAGACCATTCGCGGTATCAACATCCAATAATACCGCTTCCAAAACTACAGCAGCATGCCATTTTATTATTAATATCTTAGCCTATAGGGGAATGGCGACAAGGGTATAAGAAGTTTAAGTGGAATACTCAAGGCTAGCCGAAAGGGTTTATGTACTTAAGTTATGAGAGTAACAAGTTACCTTAGTTTGATCAATCAAATGCACAATTCGATCGTGCATCGACAAATGGTACCCAGCTGTGCCGAGAGCAAAGCGAAACGAGAACAACTTCAATAATCAGCCAACGGAAATCTCCCAATATCATCATTCCACTCAAACATTGGGCTTTTGAAATGCACCAAAACAATAGTAACACTGTTACGATTATCCTCAGTCTACTTCGCCCGGCAATGTTGCCATTTTGAAAATTAAATGACACGATTTTTAAATAAATACAATAATTACAAACACCATTTTCATATATGGACAATATAGGAATCCACTTAACTTGTTTTTAGGTTTACTATAGCTTTCGATTTTAATTTCAATAATATTTCTCTTTAGTAACGCTTTAGGCGTTTTTAATATTCTTTAAGAGGTTTGATTGTTGATTCTCGATCGAATTCCGTCGATGATGATAGATTCCGGAGAATCATAGCCTTTTACCGAGTTACTGCTACTGCTAACCAAAAGCCTAATAGGAATTTTATTAGTCTAGAAACCCAGGTCCAAATTTTGTGTTAATTTGTATCATGTCTATCGAGCAGTTTGATGATGTTTCCTTACTCATGGCTCGTTTTCTGTTCAAGTGGTAATAGCTACTAAACAGTGCTACCGCGTTGAAACTCACTAACCTAGCATTCGAGAACCAAATCCAGGATTCGGGAAATTGTCTCCGCACTGTAACAGATTGCTGAGCTGTTGTTGCTTCCGATGAATCGCCTTTTGGTTGCATAGCTTGAAGGTATTGCAGTAGATGATCGGAAGAATGATCATCTCCATCAATACGGAACCCGAAATCGTCGGGAAGAGTGCGTTCTAAATCAATATAATCAATAGTATATATGCATCATTTGTTATTGTTCACTGAAAATTTAGATTTATTGCCTAACTGGTACCATTTTGATGCTAGTTGAGATTTATCGTCTAACTGGTCCCAAGTCGGTGCTAGTTACTGATGAAATGAATTCGAAACACAAAATTCTGCCTTAATTAAAAAATTAGAGGGTTGTGTACAAGACACGACCACCGACATTGAACTGGTAAAGATACAGAATTGATTATCAACATGTACAAATTTAAAACAAGTTCATAAAAGGGATTTTTGCATCATTTGTGAATATTTGTTTATATTATGATTCACTGGTAAAGGTACAGAATTAACAAGCACAAACTTAATACAAATCAATAAAAGGAATTTTCTAATTGAATTCTTGTTTCATTATGTATTCGTCCTAATAAGGACGGTTTGCTGATAACTGTGTTTTGTGATACGGGACGAGAATCCTTTGAAATTGGCGCTATAACCTAGGCGTATTAGCCAGGACAAGTCTAAATACCTCTGTTCCATCCCAGGACCAAAGGAGTGACATTAACCTTTTTAGTTAAGTCACTACCAACGATTTATCAAAATCCTTTTGAACTGAAATGGTTGGTATGGTTGTCCACGTTTCTTCCTTATTAAAGGTTCAAAATGGTTCAAATGAATAATTTAATTGCCTTATAATTTTCAATCATTGTACGCTGCACAGTTGGCCTGGCCGCTTTAATGGTTGTGTCACATATCATATGTGCCACGCACATTAATATTGATAAGAAAAATTGTAGGCGAACGTCCGCAAATTTCCAGGATCCCTACACGTATTGGCTGTATATGTGTAGACTAGACTTGACTAGACTAGACGGGACGAGAATCCTTTGAAACGATTCGAACTTTGCCGGTAATTCGCTTCTGCTGCGTTCACACACGAACATTCCCCTTTCGCAGCTCATGTAAAATAAGCACTTTGTGAAACGAGGTGATCTCTTTTATCAACTTTTTATCTTCATCATTCTTTTTGGTGTGGCTTTTGTATTCATTCATTTTGCAAAAGCCTTCTAGTTGTACATCATTAATTTGCAGAAAATTTGCTCATATTGTGATTTACAGGTAAAGGTACAGAATTTTTGCAGATTTGCGGATTTTTCAAAAGTGTGCTAAAGATACAGATAAATTTGATAACAATTTTTTACTGGCAATTTCCGGAATGGAATGTTCGAATCATGAAAATCCAGCACTAATTAACAAAACGTATGTGAAAACTTTGTCTGTTTTCTTATATTTTCCCAATAGATTTGCTATAATACGGATTTTTCAATAGTGTATAGTTAAAATACCAATTTAAAGTTGCAATCATTTTTTAAATTGGAAAAACTGATAATAATCAAATAATAACATACCATGATAAGTTAAAGAGAAATTACGAATATTATTTGAACGTGAAGGGCTCAAATCCTAAGTTAACAAAGTCATGGGTGCGTTTAGACTTCGTCTCATCAGAAACCGACACTAACTTATTGTCGGAATAGATAAGCGCCGGCTTGACGCTAAATCCCTAAAACGGAAACACACTTTGTGTTTCAATCGAACCACTTGTCAAACGTGATGTCCCGTTCGAACGTTTGTTTCCGTTTTATGGATTTAGCATTAATCCGGCGCAAATCTATTCCAACAATAAGTTAGCGTCGCTTTCTGATGAGACGAAGTCGAAACGCACCTATGACATTGATAAAACTGGTGTTTTCATGAACAAGAATCACATTACTTCACATGTCTCATTCAAAATAAGTTCAAGAATAAAATATCACGAAAACATGCATATAAATTACCGAAATCGTGTCTAAGATCCTGACATCATGAACATAAATCACTCTACGCAGTCGGAAAAATTGGGAATAAAATATGTATTGAGAAATTACGAAAATCGTGGCTAATCTCCTGAAATGATGAACATCGTTTAACTGCTGGCTCTTTTAGTTGATTTAGTTTATACAAACCAGTAGATTGCCAAATTATAAACAAGAATCACAATAATAACTAAACATGTCTAGGGAAGAACCATAGTAACCCAAACAAACATTCGAAGGCAACGCCATGTATATTTTTAGCTAGTTTGTTGAAAACACGATTAGATGCAAAATAAAAAAGTCAGGATTTTCGTAAATCTTTCACTTCACGAAATCGTGATTTTTCTTCAAGATTTTGAGAATGAGTTATTTCTGTGTACGGTCTTCAATGATAGAACAAAATAAACAATACGACTGAAAAGTCAACTACAGAAACTAAATAACGAATAATACGCAACGGAAGAATGATGCCTGCCGGTTAGAAATGTAATTCGTCTTCTACCACACTATTGATTTAACCAAACCAGTTTGTAATGACTGACTCAAAACTGATGAATTTAATGAACACTATAATTATGAGAGTAACTGTTTAAAGAAAGTTTAATTGGAAAATGCAAAGTAATCTACATTTTAAAGACAGAACTGTTCAAGATAATTAAAACAACAGGAGAAGTTTTGCTGATGTAGATTATTAAATATTCCTTTGTAGAGGAGAAAATTAATACCGCGAAAAACTAAGAAACCAACACACCCATTTTCAACACCGCCATTCCAAATCCAAATCTCAGCGAAATCTCGACGAACAGTGACGGGATCAGACTCATCGAGTTTTTCGTCTGTTGAATCGTTTTCAACAAACGGATTTACCGAATCAATTTCAAGAAGATCATACGCCGCGAGATCCTGATCGGTTATGTCTGGAATGTACAGTAGTTATAATAACATTGAAACAAACAGCATTTTCAACACCAATGCTTTTCAAACACAGTATTGAAACATTCACCGAAACGTACACGTCGCACCAACTTCTTACTAAAGGCCGCTCTAAGGTTGCCAGCAAGTTTTTTGTGTAACTAGTATTTGCTGTTAGCGGGAGTAATTAGCCTCCCATTTTGGTATACACGCAAGATCAATTTTTAAAACAGAATTTGATTAATAAGTATAGTTCATTGAACCAACTTTATCAATTCTGTAATCGAAAAGGATTTTTTGAATTTTACTGGCGTGGTGAATTTGGCACCACTTGTATATGGTATACTCAACCGTTATGCAACCGCACAAAACGTTGCATAACGCAGGGCTGATTTTTGGAACACCTTGTTTTCACATTCAGCTCTTCGTTATGCAAATTTGCGATATTAGACAGATTGTCTAAGCGCGGTGTTTCATGAAGCGCGGCCGTTCCTTTCGATCGGGAAAGGTCGCGTGGAATTTTGGCCAAATGCGCTAATAATACTGCCAATTTCACTGAGCTAACTGGAGCGGTTACTCAATCCTAAAAACGGTCGTCAATAGAAGTGTCCGAACCCAAACATTTCGTAGCCCTGCGAATCTGAAGCTGTGAGTTCTAATTCGAACAACCGAAATTCTATAATACCCGGAATATATCAGTTGTCGTATCACAACAAGTTATGCGTAACTGGTATGTGTCCTTGTAGTATTGGTCATCAGCTAGCTAACTATGGTTTTTAAGCTCAGAGTGATACAGCGCTCCCAAATACATGTTACAACTGAGTAACAAACATTAATGTTCAACTGACTATAAACAAATGAACTTAATTCGAAAGCAGTTGATTCTTTTACTGCTGATTGACAAAACTAATTGAAGATCCCAACCGTAACTTTGTTTAAAGTAAAAAAGTTCAAAAAACATTATTCTACCTAGAAAAAGGAAAAATAGAAAATCTTGCTGAAAGTTTCTACAGAGAATTGTCAAACTGTAAAAAAAAATTCTAAGAATATATTAAGAAAAAATATACAAAAGGAAACCGACGACCAAGGAAAGAGAAACCTAGACAATCGTACAAAGTGTCCAATAAACACACCTATTTTCAAAACCTTCATTACTCCATATCCAAACCTCCGAGAAGTCACGACGAATTTTAATAAAGCCTGTACCTTCGCTTTCGACGAACTCTGCCGTCGATTCCGTATGGGACTCTTCCAGTACCAAAGATTCGTCCGACTCGTTATAAACATATACTGAAACATACACGAATAGAGTCTAGGAATGATCAGGTATTAACTAGTAAATAGCACTACACACATGAAATACTTTCTGCGATGCTGGCATTGCTCACATAACATGCAAATTCGGCACATCTTACTAAATATCAATCAACTAAGCAAACAAACCTGTCGCCTGTCACCGACTCCCAGAGCCATGATTCGGGAAAGGTTTTCCTAACAACTATCGCAGGAGCGGAGACCGCAATCCGTTGCGATCCCGCAAAACCAGTTGGCCCAGCCATACCGGGAATTCCGGGTGCTGACATCATGCTTGAAGCGCCCCTGTACAGCACCGCGGAGCTACTGTATGATCTCATTATGAACCAAGGATCTGCAGATGAATGAGGGGAAGGTCAGCCAAATGTTACGAATTTTGATTATACATAAGGTTTTTAAAATAAGGGTTTTTGGAACTGATCAGTACAGCGGCTCAAGTTTGAATTGTCAATAACAGTTTTATTATGTGTTCTGATGTTATTTTAAATTACCTTGACAATGCCATAGGGATAGAAAATATGAACGAAAATGTAAAAGTGTTTTCAAATTTTCATTGCAGATTTGCATTTTTTGTAGAAAAAATGGAGAAACGGTATTGATAACATTGAGAGGACGAGTAAAAAAAATAGGAAGGATGAAAGGCGTGGTTAATATGATGGTGGAAAAGCCACAATAAAATTCAGATAATATTCCATCTCATCGAAATATTTCATTGAATATTACTTATTATAACCACAATTCTGATCCGTAGTCAAAATGAGTCTGCATTGCTTCCAAAGAGACTTCAGTTGGCCATCAACAACTTAGAACTACTAATCAAAGCAATTTAGTGCCCAATGAAATAGGTTTTCAACCTTTTAGATATCATGATGGTTTGTATAAGAAATCCCTGCGTTACCGCACTAATTAACCAGTAACTCCGGAACTAAAAGGCTACAGTATACATTCCAATTGAGATAACATTTGGCAAAGATCGATCAAGATTTAACTGTGAATTTGGTGTGACATTAACTCTGGAATTTGCAAACTTCCCCGGGCATCAAGAACTAGAAGCACAGAATTAGTGATCTCAACCCGCAAACCCAAGTAAGATGAGAGCTATATGTGTTACTGCACTTTTCAATCCATAACTCCGGCACTGAAAATCCGATAATAAACTCAATTGCAACCTATGAGAGCGTTTCAAAATTAAGGTTGCGTGAGTCGATTCCGCCATTTCTGTTTGGCATATATATGGTCGGTGTTAAGTCAGACCGGACTAAGTGACAAAATATTGATTTCGAGAAAAACGAATTTAAAGTTTGAATCGCCGCATCCTTTACATTATGACTGAAAATTTATTTTTGCCATAATTCTTCTTTATTGTTAAATATATAAAATCTGGCAAAAGTCGAATGTACTGACGAAATTTTTTATCCAGTGCTATCATTATCTCATTTTTTGATGTTTTGCGACTTAGTCCGGTCTGACTTAACACCGACCATATGATACTCGGACCTTCGGACATCAGTTGAATCTTTATTTATATGAGAAAGACAGACGATCGAAAGTAAATTAACTAGTTAAATTTATATTTGACATGTAACGTTGAAGTTGAGGACAGATATAAGCAGAAGAGGCAATAGTTGTCAAAAATCGAACTAAATTTCAAAGAAATCAAAATTTATTTGACTGGATTCTGCAAAATGTCTAATTTTATCCCTTCCATTATTTCGTGATTTTCGAAAACACATGTACTAAATATGTATAGCATAGCATAGCATTATGAGAAAGAACAGATTGACACACCTACGCCACCCATGCGATGTGATTATGCTAATGGAAGAGAACAGCAGAAACCAACCTTTCGTTAGAATAATCAATCCATATCCAAGACTCGGGGAAACTTTTGCGAATCGTAACCTCCTTCGAAGCTACACTGCCAGCGGATAACTCGAGAACTGGAGCGATTGGAGCAGGAGCAAAACTGAAAGCAACCGCATCTTCATCCTCGAATTCAAAGTTCTGATAATGTGGCTCTTCAAAGAAAAAAATGTTTCTGATAAGGTTTTTGTTTAAGGCTAACCTTCAGTTCTAAACTCAAACTACTGTCAAAATGCACGGTTTGATAGTAGAAAAGTTCAGAATGTTACTCAGGTCCAGCTTCAAGCAAAAAAGAAAAGAAAAACGAAGTGTAAAATCTTGTCCTATATATAGATCATTCCATGTGAAGAGACCAAGGAAAATGTAGAAAATTTTTAAGGGATTATACACCTGGGGCCAATTTATAATAATCCAAATGTTTGTGTCGATTGGACCACCACTCAGTCCATGGTACCGCACACCGTTTTGAAACATTGTTAAAATCGTTGATATTCCTTTGATCATATCTGCGTAAGATATTTACACTCGTTTTTAGCGTCAGTGCTTCCAAAGATGCCATTTTATTTGTATATTTCAGCATTGATCGAAACATGCACTATTTCCTGCTTTTAATCGTAAGTACATTTTCCTAGCAATACAAATATTTCAATTTTAACAACTCTAACATCGTTTTCTTCATACATTTCTACATAAAATCCCTTAAACCTTGATATAGTTTTATCCAATCTCGAGATAAAAGCTTTGAAAGAAAAAACTCAAATTTTCTCATATATTCATGCCCTTGGCCTCCGCCAAGAGTGTCAACGGTAGGGGCCCCGACATCTATTTAAAAATAAAATAGAATTTATAAAATAAGTCAGGACAGGAGTACCATTTCTACGGTTCTATTGTTCGAATGCGGAACTGAAAAAGAAAACCAATGCAAACACCGAAAGGGCGTGCAACAATATGGCCCTGCCTGTCCTATTTTGATATATTCTCAATAAACCGAACCTTATAGCTACAATGGTCCATTTGTGCAAACAGCCGAACAGGCAAATGACTCTTTTCGAGGAATCCCGGACACGAGTTTGAAGAAACACACCATGCTGTCCTGTCCAGTACGATTACCATTCAAAATCTTTACTCACTGAATCAAGAGACCCTTGAAACAACCAACTCCGTGTTACACTAGATCCAAATAAGACAAACTGAAATCAATGACTGCATCGCCGATCTCAACTTTGTGAGCGGGCATGAAAACGTGGTAGTCGCGAATCAAGGCTTTTCGCCAATAAAACTATTTGTTTGTTTTATATAGAAAATCACAATGCTGACCCTATCTGGGCGAACTTTCGAGATATCTGTCTTTCGAAATCATTAGCAAAATATCCTGATCAGAAGGAAGAGTTCAATGTATATGGCTTCAAATGGAAAGTCGGAGTCTTTGATAAAGACTCTTGATCGACATCCACTTTACCATTAGCTAGGTCTTTTCAGGAGAATATATTTATGCACAGTCCTAGAGCCTGACGCATAGTGAAAACTGAAGGAATACGAAAGAAGTAATATAAATTTCGGGAGATATAACAAATTGAAAGACAAGTTAGAAAAGAATAAAACAAAACTATGGTCAGCTGGTCAGAGAAAAACTATCTAGTGATATCAGTCTATTTGGGAGAGAAAAATTCTGCCCTTAATATTCGGCGGCAAAATGGAGAATGAAGCAGACTCATGAACCACGAGCTGTACTAAACATACAAATATGCGGGCGTCGGAAAGCTGGGAAAGCACGACAGACTATAGTGAGCTTGATATATAGCGCGAATGCTGGAGTAAAGTTCAGCAGGGAAGCTGGAAGAAGTCGTCGACTTCGCGGTAAGCCCGGCACTCGCTGCATGTGTGCAATCGAGAAAGATGCGCGTATAAAAATACTGGAGACGCACGGCCCAAGTTCAAGCACATTGGTCTGAAATACACATAGCACCGATAACGATTCTTTTCCATCGCACAAAATTTTAGAATTTAAAATTTAAAGTTGATATGACATTCATTCAACCAAGTTCTAAGTTATTAAACTAGCAAGTGATATAAATATTACTTTGATATCGATAGTGTTTACTTCATGACTTAGGCATGACATGACAAATTTATGAAATTTTCTTTATTTACCTCCTTCTAAAATTTGAACTTCATATTCGGAAACTAATCTGTGCCAAACGAATACTTAAATGAATAGATGTTCACTGCTGAAAACATGGATAGCATGATGAGAAAGAACACATGTACCAACACCAGCTATGCGATGTGATTATGGTAATGGAAGGGAAAGCAACCAACCTTTCGTTAGAATAGTCAATCCATATCCAAGACTCTGGGAAACTTTTGCGAATCGTAACCTCTTTCGGAGCTATACCTCCAGCGGATGGCGCAGAGTCGAGGACTGGAGCAGGTGCTAAGCTGAATGCAATAGCATCTCCCCTTTCGTAGTAAATGTGCGGATGATATGGCTCTTCAAAAAGTAAAAAAAAGTGTTACTAAATTGGTATTTGCATGAGGCTAAACCATAAACATTTCAAGCAAAATTTCATAAATTAGAGTATAGTCATTGTTTTGTTTCGTCGTGTAGCAAATATAGCTATAATATGGCCATTGAAAACCCAAGCGAACGATACCGTAATTACATTACAAATTCTACTGCGAATTGGTCGGTGTTAAGTCAGACCGGACTAAGTCGCAAAATCTTAAAAAATGAGATAATGATAACACTGGATAAAGAGTTTCTTCGGTTACATTCGACTTTTGTCAGATTTTAAATATGTTATAATAAGCAAGCAAACAAAAATTAATTTCGGATCATAATATAAAGGATGCAGCGATTCAAACTTTAAACTCATTTTTCTCGAAATCAATTCAATGTCACATACTCCGGTCTGACTTAATACCGATCAACTGCTTTTAACGCTCAGTGTAGTAAAGAAGGTAAAATAGCTGTTGAACCTAGGGGCAGATCACTCTAGAAATGTATAAAAAATTTGCATTAAATTAGGAAAAATGCATTTAATTCGCATTTTTGCATCAACTTTGCACTCCCTTGCAGAAAACTTACGAACATCCTACGCTGATCCACTTAGTTCGACGTTTTGTTGAATGTAGGGCTAAATTTTTGTATGGTTTTGTATGGTTTCTTACACACAACGCAAAGTACATTATGAATTTCTGATTTTGATTTTGATGGAAAGAAATGCATTTAATTTCGCTGATTTTTTAAAATGCATCACAAGTGATCTGCCCCTAGTACATACATACTGGCGTAAAAATACGAATAAAATAGGGCTGGACATGTAGCACGAATGACGCAATAATGGCCAATGGTTACTATTAACTTTTAACCCTTTCATGCCCAACTTTTTTCTAGTGCATGTAGGGTTTCAAAACTATTTTTCCTTTAAAACGGTGGGGTCAAGAAACTCGAAAAACCTTTTTCAATAAAGGTAGGCGCTTTCCTTGCAGTGCTAGAAGCTGCTCAATTTTTACCTTCCAATGCTCACTACAATTCTCCTAGAATATTTACAATAGTCCAACTGTGTGGAAAACGTAGCCAAAAATAGTCTAAATAGATAAGTTTTATCAGTTTTCACTAATATTGCAACATAATGAAGTTATATGAAAAATTCATTTTCCGTCGTCAACGTAAACGGTCCCTGGCAGCACTGCTCCATCGGAGTTCAATTAGACTAACTGCAATAACTTCAGTTCTAGATCTGATCCTTGTAAACGTTAATACTCAAATGAAAGCCAATAGTCACATTTATTAGCCTTACTTGTTTTTGTGAGCAAATCTTGCCTTAATCAAAAGTTATAGCTGTTTAAAAACGTTGTTGTCCACAAACAACATGGGCATGAATGGGTTAAGCGATAGCACCTCATAACGTAAAACATCCGACATACGAATTATTTTGAGCAATAATAACATTTATTTCGATCACCGTCATGCAGCCCCACACAAAGCCAAATTAAACACTTATTTTACCTACATGCTCCCGGATGTAGAAAAGAAAAGAGGAAACAAACCTATCATTTACGCAGTGTTCCCATATCCATGATTCGGGGAAGGTTTTCCTCACGACTATTTCTTTGGGAGCGAAACTAGCTGAAGCACCTCCGTATGCAGCTGGAGGACTTGCTAATGGCAGGTTTTGTACAGCAGCGGGCATCGCAAAAACCCTATCTAGTTCCATATCAAAAGCATGAAACTGTATCATTGGATCTGGAGGAAAAGTTCGGTTGCGTTAAGATATTAAGCGGTGTGTCTATGCTCGTTCGTTGACATGAAAAAAAACATTCTCATACGCGCAAAAAAGCGAGAGACCTCTTATGTCGTTTGTCATTGAAAAACACCGGGGCAGTGGATTGCTCTGGTATTGTATTTTCTAGCAGAAGAGCAGGCCACTAGACGCATTTCATTGCCACTTCTCCAGGAAAGTGCAAAACCAATGCAATCCACTGTCCTGGCGTTTTTCAATGAAACACGACATTGGCATTCAAGCTTTCAGACGAAAAAAAATAACTCAAATTGCCATTGATTATGCGTCGTAATGATGTAAATTCACAGGAATACTGACAATACTCACAATCTATGGAACATTGTAAGCTAACGTCATTTGAGTAAAAATGCTCGAAAAATAGACAGTTCAGTGAGCTTGCTTACATGGTGTTAGAATTTAACAGCAATTCGAATCAAGACTGGGTTAAATCGAAAATTTTCTAAGTCAAAGTAAATGAACTTTGTTAACTGTTATAAAAGTGAGGGTATACATTTTCAGGCAATGTTCTATAGGTTCGCTTTTCCTTTTTTCAGAGTGATGTGGACCTGACGATCCTGAGAGATCCAATACAATAGTTGACGATTCGGTAATTGGGTCAATTAGAAAGCAAACGAAGGATCCAGCGCTTTTGATAATGTCAATATCGCCAGTTAGCGAACACCTTCAGTTTGGTTACAGTCGTCTCACAATCAGTGAAAGTCTACTGGAGTATTTAAGATGAAAACTCAGATTACTCACTTCCACTCCCACTAGGGCGTTTGGTTTACTGGGAGGGCGCACGAACAGGCTTATAACAGTACGACTACTTCTTGCTCAATTCGCAACACTGATTTCAAATGAACTAGTTAGAAATTAACCGATGTCACTTTTCAATTTTCACTAAGACCCAGACACCGCAATAGGTAAGGAATTATCTACGAAGCTTGACAAACATGCGATTGGGGCGTATAAGCCAACTGTCAAAATTCACTTCGAATCGAAATTCCGTACAAACCGTTACACGCCAATCAAAAACAATGGTAGTAAGCAAAAGAAAAAAGTTTTCTCTTTCGGTCAATAGCAGTTCGTCGGAAATTTCCTTTAAAAGAGAAATTTGACAGCGGTCTTATTTGCCCTAATCATTTGTTTGTCGAAAAATGATTGAAGAGATGTTTGACCAAATAAATGACGGATTGGTGAACAATGGCGTGGATATCTGATAAGCATTAGAAACTCCACGCAAGCTAGGACATTGACTGAAAAGTCCTCGCATGCCGAGATGTCCACTTCTAAAGTGTAGTAGTTATTCACGATCAAAGCGTAGATAGAAATATGTGCATACAGGTCCGAACAGAATGCTGCATCGCTAACGCAACGCAATTCCAATTTAAACAGTTTTACAGTTGGTTCGATTTGATTTCAGTAATGATAGATAGCATTTGGTCACGGGTTTCTTACAATAATAATATTTTATTGCGTCTATCACCTACGTTAGCCGCTGGGGTTGACCAAATACCAAGCGAGCTACTAAAACACGGTGGCGAGCCACTGGCTAAAGCGCTGCACTGGGTGATTACCAAGATTTGGGAGGAGGAGATTTTACCGGAGGAGTGGATGGAAGGTGTCGTGTGTCCTATCTACAAAAAGGGCGACAAGCTGGATTGCTGTAATTACCGAGCAATCACCCTGCTGAACGCCGCCTACAAGGTACTCTCCCAAATACTATGCCGTCGACTATCACCAATTGCAAGAGAGTCCAGGCGGGTTTCATGAGCGAACGATCTACCACGGACCAGGTGTTCGCTCTTCGTCAAGTACTGCAGAAATGCCGCGAGTACAATGTGCCCACACATCATTTGTTCATCGACTTCAAAGCCGCATACGACACTATCGATCGAGATCAGCTATGGCAGATTATGCACGAGTACGGATTCCCGGACAAACTGACGCGATTAGTGAAGGCGACGATGGATCGGGTGATGTGCGTAGTACGTGTCTCAGGGACGCTCTCGAGTCCCTTCGAATCACGCAGAGGGTTACGGCAAGGTGATGGTCTCTCGTGTCTGTTATTCAACATCGCGCTGGAAGGTGTAATAAGAAGAGCAGGGATCGACACGAGTGGTACGATTTTCACAAAATCCGTTCAGCTATTTGGCTTCGCCGATGACGTTGATATTATTACACGAAACTTTGAGAAGATGGAGGAAGCCTACATCAGACTGAAAAGAGAAGCCAAGCGCGTCAGACTTGCCATCAACACGTCGAAGACAAAGTACATGATAGGAAGAGGTTCATCGTGGCAGGAAATCGTGCTTACTTTGGCCTCCGCAAGACACTTCGGTCGAACAGAGTTCGCCGTCGTACGAAGTTGACCATCTACAAGACGCTGATTAGACCGGTAGTTCTCTACGGGCACGAAACCTGAACCATGCTCGTGGAGGACCAACGCGCACTTGGTGTCTTCGAACGGAAAGTGCTGCGTACCATCTACGGTGGAGTGCAGATGGAAGACGGAACATGGAGACGGCGAATGAACCATGAGTTGCATCAGCTGTTGGGGGAGCCGCCCATCTGTCATACCGCGAAAATCGGACGACTACGGTGGGCCGGGCACGTAGCCAGAATGTCGGAAAATAGCCCGGTGAAAACGGTTCTCAATTGCAATCCGACCGGTACAAGAAGACGTGGCGCGCAGCGAGCACGATGGATCGACCAGGTGGAAGACGATTTGCGGACCCTTCGCAGACTGCGTGGCTGGCGACGCGCGGCCATGGACCGAGTGGAATGGAGGAATCTTTTGTATACGGCACAGGCCACTTCGACCTTAATCTGTTAATAAATAAAAAAATCACCTACGTTTCGAAGGTCAAAAAACACTAACAATATTATCTTTGTCAAGTTGGTTTTGCCCTGAAGATGAAGGCATAGACCGTCGAAACGTAGGCGATATACGCGTTAAAATATTTTTGTAAGAAACCCGTGACTAAACGCTTGAAAACAAAGTGATCGTTCATCTTTCTATTAGATTTGTTCCAGTGCTAGGAGAAACAGGGAGGACTCAGGAATACACAAGGAGAAATGAGTTTGTATACTCGCTATTTTTCTAGTAGTAATCCGGAGTGAACAGGAGCAAGTTTTTTGCTCCAGTGCACTGGAACAAACCTATTGTTTCGCTCGCTACCGAAAGAAATCCATGAATTGGCAGACTTTTCATACTGGGTCCCGTCAGTGAACAAGCATTCTGTTCGATCCTTAAGTATCAATGACATACTTTGAACCCTGATCCCATATCCATGACTCAGGAAATTGTTTCCTAATTGAAATAGTGGTAGTCATACTACCAGCACTACTTGCTGTAGTTGTGGCGTGTATCGTTGTACTTGGGAAGAATGTGGTTGTAGTTAAGCCCATCATAGGACCTTGAGATGCGGCAATGAAATATACTGGATGGGGGAAACAACATCCTAAAAAGTGTAGGATTACCATCAGTTCCTTAGTAAGGCACTTAACTTTTGAACGACTGCAGTCGTTAAAAAACCCCTTAAAATGTCAAGGCTTCCATGACCAATTAATTATTCTATTTTAGAACTGTCTACTTACGTGGTGGTTCGTTGGCGTTTGTCATGATTACAGCTCCAATATCCTGAAAATAGAAACATTTTTTTTTATTTCAATGTCATTTTGCACGGATAAATTTTCTTGTAGGCATTTGAATAGGCTGAATGAAAAAATAGGCCCAGAATTAAATAACCAAGCCTTGACAAGTTTGTCTTCGATAGTTAGTTGTCGAACTTAATAGCGAACCCGATGATATCCAAAAAAAGCAAAGCCTTGGTTCTACGTTCTGTTATGAAATTTAGGCCTAGTGCTACGATCCTACTGATCACTAAGAAACCTTCCTGGCTGGGGCTTGAACATACGGCAAATGACTTATGAAGCCAGCACCTCGCCGTCTGAGCCGCCAGACTACCTTTGAATAGACCGTCAAATGTTTAAAACTTTAAACCATAATATTCACAAATGCACATTTGGAAGTCTTGTGGTTTACATCTAGAGTGTTGAGGGTATCAAAATCATATTCATTCTATTTATCGTACCAACACTGTTCAAATGCTCAAATATTATAAACATATTCCGATACTCACGTTGAAATCCTCGTAGGAAGGACGGTATGTCCACGGAGCAAATCGCTTTCTCCGATAGTAACCGTAGCTAGCCTGCTCGTACATCTTCAATTCGTCGAACACTTTTCCGGTGGTAAGATCGTTTCCGCTCTTAAGCAATAAAACACTCTGATCCACGCCGAGCAATCCAACGTACGAATCAGGGTTAGTGCTTATACTAATGTCCACGTCTTGTCCAGGTTTCGATTGAGTCTTGGAGAGCGATACTTTGAGCTGGAAAAAAATTTCCTTTGTAAAATATGTTTGATAAATAAATTAATAGTCGTTTCTTACGAAGTTCTGAAGATCGTTGCCGAACTCGATATCCGTCTTATCACTAACAAGCTCACCATTTTCTCGGATAAAATAAACTACCAAACGTGCTCTTGGCACCATGGCAAAGCTGGCCGGGAATCGGAACGTATGAGACTTTTGCTCAGGAACGGCAATAGTGCCACCAACGATGATGTCACCTCGGCCCAAAACTTGATAATTTAAATATTTCATTGGAACCGTCGAGGACACATCAACCGTTATATCTTTGTTAATGGTAGGACTGTGAAATAAAACAAAATAAATTTATGTCCAATGATTCTACCAAATCACAAGAAACACTTACATTTCTGTGAGAACCTTTGCCCGCATATAAGCTTCCGTCTTGACCCATCCCTTGGAAATCCCTCCAAGGTAGTATACCGTTCCTAAGTATTCCGCCTTGAAATCCATGTTATCAGCCTCGATATCTGTATTCACCACCAGCTTGGCTATTCCATTTTGATCCAAAGTATAGTTACGCTTCGTAATATTGGTACTTGGCCAACCGGACTCCTGTGTAACTTCAACCTGATTGAGACTATCTTGCACGGGAGCTCCATCCTGGAAGCTTGCCTTAAGCCAAGCGGTATAGGGCAGTCCTGGTTTAAACTTTTCTCCGCTCTTCACCAGCTCCATCTTAATCCTTCGGTCATAGATTGTAACTTTGGAGGTCGTATTTTGCTTCCTACTGGTAAGCTCCTCTTCGACGATCGCCTCAATCACGATCTCTCGCGTATATTCTCCTTCCAGTTTGATTTCATCGCGCAAGTCAAACTCGACTGAACCTTTCCCATCGATCGGAACGGTTTTCCTAGTAATAACGTCCCGCTCGAATGGTTGAACATAGTGGAAACGAAAGTCCGGATACGCGGAAACGGTAGCTTCTCCCTTTACCGGTTTGCCGTAGGTGTACTTGGCGCGGACGATTGCCTTCACCTTGCCATCCTTGAATGTGGTGATTCCAGGTGACTCTACGCTGACCTCAAACTTTGGTAGCACGTATTCGTCAACTTCAAACTCTTGCGCTTTCGTCTGAAATAAAAAGTGAAGTTTAGGGGATTGTGTTAAATCGCTCAGCACGTACACTAACCGTTCCCAGTGCTTCCACGTTAATCAACCACCGACCCAGAACCGGAGCGCTTGACAATGGCAATTCCGACTCGAAAACTCCCTTAACCAGTTTTGCATCGTGCCACTGTTTAATACGATTGCTTTTACCATCCGTGATATGTATCTTCACACTGTCCACCTTCTGCAGTGGCTTCGTATTAGGATCCAGCACTAAAACACGAAAACGTACGGTGTCTCCCGGTTTGTATATTGCCTTATCTGTCTGTACAAACACCGAAAAACTCTTCGGTTGATAGTTGAGACTGGAATCGTTTTTGAACAGAAAACCTGATAACCCTTCGGCCACCAGACTGTAGTCGCCTTGTGCAATATCACCAATCTAGTAAACAAACGAGCAAAACAGAAATATATGTTACCTAACAATTATCAACTGAAGCTTCCTAATCACGAGTTCGACCTACACTTAATGGAATCAACCGTGATTCCCCATGACCGAGAGTGACATCCTCAACGGCAATAGGTACACCGCTACCGGTGTTATTTAACGTGATTCTAAACTTCACCGGCGTCTGTATGTCCAGATTGCTCACTGATACGTGGTACTCGGAGTTCGGCCGGAGTAGATTGGAAGCGACGATGGAGTAGAATCTAGAATGTCGGAAACATACAGGAGCTGTTATTGAAATCCCGCTTTTGTCCAGCTTTAGACGTGAATCAATACACTTCAGGTTCAATGATCATTTAGGTGTACTACAGTAAATCATTTGTTCGTCAACAGTGTGGCCTAGCTGGCCATAAGCTCAACATTTTGTTTTGGAATGTACATAATTTAACATTTTTCTATGTTTGCAAACAGGTTGAAAATTTTTCTCAAAATAAATCTTTAGAACAAAGGCTCGCTTTTTTACAAAGCTTCAAAGTGAAATGGATGCTAAATTCTAAAAAACCGCTTTCAAACTACTGTTATTCAAATGAATGTATCTTTTTAGTTAAGATTCCGATTAGAATTAAAAGGGTTTTATTTGGATTCATAGAGCTCAGACATGAAGAATACATAATAAATCATGCAGTAAATTGAAGCCTTTTTTGAAACAGTTCGGAAAGATCGCTTGTAGTTCAGATATTTGAAATTCAGTGTACTTTCGGAAATGAATGTCTTGTCTTACCCCGAGGGATGACAAAATGAGACTTTTCAAGATATATCTGAAGGAGATGCATGATTCGTAATGTAATTTTTCAATGTTTTTCAAAAGTGTCAACAATTTTAAAAATGTGTCTTCTATCAAAAATTTACTGCACATAATTTTTTGAAAATATTTTTTTTTTGATTTAGTGCGCTTTATATTGGTGAACATTGAATTTTTAAACCCCCCCCCCCCCTAAGTGCCAAAATAAAGTTGAAAAAAATAAAAAAAAACAAATAAACATCAGATCTGAGTTCAAAGTCACAAAATAACACTAAGCTGAAGTTTTCATCAAATTCACGCAAATTTTATGGTTTTATCCGACTTTTATATGGAGAGTGATCACTGTGAGGCAGGACGATAGGTGTAGCAAAGAGAGATAAAATGGGTATTTTTACAACTTTATTGATTTATTGGTGATCTTGGAATAGATTCCCGCATTTTTCTCGAAAAAAATATTGCTAGGCGTCGTATATCAAGCAAAGATTTGTTTTTAATTCAACATGTTTGGCTCTGCGATTTCAACCAGACTTTACGCTCTTTTAGAACTAGTCATCAGGATGGGCCGAAAACACAAACAGTTTAAAAATTGGGGTCTTGGAGTCCTATAAAATTTAAGAACAACTGTCGCTGAAATCAAGACATGATGTACACATGGGTCTCAAAATGTCAAACTTGTGTTCTCATTCGAAAGTCACCAGATGTTTTGTTAAGAAATCTTTATTATTAACAAAAATCGATGAACCACTCTATCCCCTTCATGGATGAACTCGGAAAATATGGCGGAAATTACTTCGAATATCCATATCGTTGGAGAGCGAAAAGTAGAATTTTAGTTTGAACCAACTAAACTTTGGTAAACAAACTCTACAGCAATAATGGAGTTTGCAGCCATTTTGAATATCACTTTAAAGTATCATTTCGATCATGAACCGACCAAAGGGCCGAAGACGCAATGATATCGAATCGAGAAAAATAGCTTTGAAAATTCGCTTCAGAAAATTTAATCGTATTTTAACAGTGTTTGCATACTGCGCTTTCAAATGTATTGAAACACTTCAAAACAATACTAGTTTTCGGAAGCATTACTAAAATATTTTATATAATAACGTTTTCGTTGATAAAATTGAAAAAAATATATTTCGCCAAGTGTTGTTATGAAATGTTGATTGGGCCATTTTTGAGTCGCCCTCTTATTTTGACCACTCACAATTTCGCCCTGCAGTGTCGCCAGAAAACAAAAACCAAATGTGGGTTTCGCCGTGCTCGCCGGAGGGGAAAATTTGTTATTCCCCCCGGGCGTATCAAGCAGTTGGTTTTTGTTTAGGGCGACTCTGTTTTTGGGCTTTGTAAGTAATGATGCTGTCAATTTCGCCCGTACACACTACCTTAGAAATGCAGAGGCGTAATCCGCCTGGCGGCTTGTTTACAGTTGAAAGTCAGATCCGCCGTTTTGTTTTTTATTGATTTTCATGAAGTGTGAAAGATTTATAAATGAGTTTTTAGATTTTTTATGAAGTATTTTTACTCCTCTTTAAGATATTACTCAAATCTCCGTTTGCGTACATTTGTTATATAGGCCCATTTGTCGGTT